>NC_064862.1:61481579-62681579 GCF_024139225.1 Suncus etruscus | reverse complement strand
AACCAAGACTGACAGGACTCTGAGGTTAAGGATAATTTGAAGGGGTATCTCTTAAGATTACTTATACATTTGACAATCAAAGATAACCACAATTTAAAATACTTTTGTCCTTTGAGTAAATGAAAGAAAATTGTGGGCCTGGAGAGATAGCACAGCGGCGTTTGCCTTGCAAGCAGCCGATCCAGGACCAAAGGTGGTTGGTTCGAATCCCGGTATCCCATATGGTCCCCCGTGCCTGCCAGGCTATTTCTGAGCGACAACCAGGAGTGACCCCTGAGCACTGCCGGGTGTGGCCCAAAAACCAAAAAAAGAAAGAAAGAAAGAAAGAAAGAAAAGAAAGAAAGAAAGAAAGAAAGAAAGAAAGAAAGAAAGAAAGAAAGAAAGAAAAGAAAGAAAGAAAGATGTAAGTTTTTTATAAGTATACTATGACATTAAAGCATTCGCTTAAAGAATCCAGATTTGATTTGATTTGATTCATTATAATTTTATTTAGCTTGACTAAATATAGGCTTCCCTTTCTTAAAATTTCATTTTTGAAACATACTACTTTATGAATTTGGTCAGTTTTCTCTATCTTATCTCCTTTGTTCATTTGAAAGTAACACTAGGGTGGGGAGATTACCCAAAGGGGTAGAGCACATGTCTTGAATGCATGAGGCTAAAGCTTGATGCTTGGCACAACTGGGGAAAGTTTCCCTGGAAGTGATCCACAGGCCTCTGAGAACTCCTGAGTAGTCCACCCCTATCAAAAAGAAAATACTTTGTTCAGTTCTTTAATTTTTCTTATCCAGAAAACACGTCTTTTTTTTTTCCTTACATCTAGCCCATATGCATCCATTTCCTCTCATTCTCTGGAATCTTTCATTTCCATTGTACATTAACAACTCAAGAGAGATTTTTTTTAAGAGTCTGTTCTTTTAAAAGACTCTCTTCTCATCATTTTCCCCCTTCAGTCTCTTAGGGCAGCATTTTAGTTCTCTCTTGGGTATTTTCATTCCAGAGACTGATTAGAGGTGTAATTACAAGGAGAGAGGGGAAAAATTGGGTTTTCTTTTAAAAAATAATTACAACTAAAAGGATCATCATTATAATGCGTCTCCTACTGAAAGCATGCACTCTGCCTTCTTTGGATTCAGAAATATTTTTCTTATTTCTATTAACTTGCAACTATTTTTATCATACATATTGAACATTAAGCTGATGGAAAACCAGCTGGTGGTGTGGGTGTTTCTGGTCTGGACAAATTGTTTTCTGTTTGTGCCATTTGATTTTGACCTTCTTTTGCCTTGATTCAGTATCCTCCTTAGGCTCATATCCCAGAGTTGGTTCCACTGTTTTACAGGTTTATGGTTTTCTGACAACTGTTCAAGGCAGTTACTGAACTTACCAAATGTGGGAACCTGATCTGTATAGATCTGTGGCTGTTAGTCATATGGGACATCTTCACACCTGCTAGATCACAGGGACAGGGGGAGTTAATTATCACGTCTTCCCAAGTGCAATTACTGCTCCCAGGCTGATGTTAGGTTCTCAGTGAAATTCATGTAATTTCATAAATTAGAATCACCAATGCTATCCACCAATAACCTTTCCACTGTCGACCTAAATGTCACTGGATTAGTTTTCCTTTGCCTTTTTTATATTTGGAATTCTGTCCTTTGACTCTCTAGGACAATAATTCTTTAATTACTCAAGATCTACTAAGTCAGCAGGGTAGACCAATGCCCAAATGTATGCATTAGTCACTGATTTAGAGTATTCAGGGACCTGATAGGTTAAAAAAAAAAAATGAGTATGGGGTGCTTGCCTTGCTTGTGGCTGATCCAGTTTTATCCCTAACACAGTTTACAGTTTCCCCCCAAACACTGACAGACGTGATCTAAAAAAACTGGATAAATAAGTCATTTCTGATTACTGCTGGGTGCAACCCCCAAACAATAAAGCTTTATGTATCTATATATATGTCTATATATATATAATTTATACATATAAGAATGAAACTAAAGACTCAGGTCTCTAACAGATTGGTTTTTGTTTGTTTTGGTTTGGTTTTGGGGTCACACCTGGCAGTGCTCAGGGATTACTCCTGGGTCTATGCTCAGAAATCGCTCCTGGCAGGCTCAGGGGACCATATGGGTTGCCGTTATTTAAACCACCAACCTTCTGCATGAAAGGCAAATGCCTTACCTCCGGCCCCCTGATAGAGATTTTTGATACATTGTATTATCAAGGGGAGACTTGATAATAATAATATTGGGAGACTACAATAAATATTTTAGAAGTTAGGCAGCACAGAAATGGTAAACCATATGTCTACTGAGTCAGTGTATTTGCACTGAGGCAACTAGATAGAGTCATTTAACACTTTTTTCAGGGAACTCCATAGAAATCTCATGCAGGTTGCCTTGCAAGTTAGAGAACATTAGGTCTCAGATCATTATGACCTTGACCTTCACAAAGAGCCACAAGTTTAGGGTATTCCTCTTTCAGACCAGGATTTGACTCATGCTCACTTATTTCAGTAAATATAGAGGTCTTATAGTATAGGTGTAGGTGCAGACCTTTATGAAACTTCATTAACAACCCCCTCTTTGAGGTCCTAGTCAGTGATAAAATCATATCATTGGCCCATTTAATGGTTTCTCTTTTTAAATTTCATTTTACCATTTTGTTCATTCCCTAATTTGTTATTTCAATGCCGATGACTCTTTTTCATGGAAGGTTTTTAAATGCCGTAGTATTTTAGTCTGGCTGGGAAAAGTTAGTAGGTTTTTTGACGCTTGGGTCATTAACTCACCTTTGCAGCCGAGTTAATGAGATCTTCCCTCTTGTTCTGAACAGGCTCCAGGAAGGATGAGTTGAATTCCAGTCCCTGGTTCCACAGGCAGCGAAGATGTGAATTCTCTCAGAAGACAAATTTCTGTTAGTAATGCAAGAGTGCAGCAAGAAAAAGAAGTGTTAGTTTATCTTTAAATTAGTTTGGGTAGTTTTGGGTTTTGCCACCAAATATCACTGACTAATTCCCATCTATCCTTTAGTTATCAGAGTAAATGTCACTCCCTTGGGTTATTTAAGTTTTCTAATTAATAGCTCACATTTGCTTTCCCAATAATAATTTAACAAAGCAATGAATGCAGTAGGTTAAATTCATACATTCCAAGAGTAAAAAGACTGCCTCTTCTAACTGGATTGTGCCTATCATGGTGCAAGTGCTCAGAGTCAGTGAATAGTCTTTGTATAAGTCAATACATGAATAAGTTTCCTTCAATACCATTCACAAAAATGTGATAAGATGAAAGGGAACTGCTGTGCAAGACTGTGAAGTATTGCATAAGCCCTACTCATTCTCATTATTAAAGTTTTGTGCAGACAGCTGTAATGCCAGAGCAACCAGCTATGAAGTCTGAGCTGACAGAAACAGGACTCTCGATGTGATCAAAGATGACAAACTGAAACTGACACTTATGTAATGATGTGTAGAACCTGGATCCAACTGTGTGGGAATCAAGTCTTCCTGCCTAATTTTATAAGGCGACTACACGAGATCCCAGGCTTTTGGGTCACTCTCCTCCACATCCATTCCAACAGGTTTTAAAGATATGGTAAAGATGATTTCCCCAACCACCCCCTCCCAAGTTAAAACCTTCCTTTGGGTTCTGATGCACAATGCACTTCCCTCTAGGAGAACATTTACCAAGCTACTTCCATTGTGTTGTTGCATTCCCAGCTGTTCCCACTAATATTAAACTACCAGTATGTGCCATTTACTAAACGTTTTACTTTAGGATCATTAGAACAATTTTATAAGAGCTCATCAGAATACCTATTTGCACCAGAGAGATAGCATGGAGCGTTTGCCTTGCTTGCAGAAGGACGATGGTTTGCATCCTGGCATCCCATATGGTCCCCCAAGCCTGCCAGGGGCGATTTCTGAGCGTAGAGCCAGGAATAGCCCCTGAGCACTGCCAGGTGTGACCCAAAAACCAGAACAAAAAAACAGAATACCTATTTGCAGATGGAGAAACTGAGGCCTTTGCGATATTAGTGACATAAACCAAGTACTTTGCTCAATTGGGCACATAGTATGAGATATAGAAAAACTCAAATTTGAATATAGATGGTGTCTGATTCAGTAACATGTTTTTAAAGTTAATCTGAAACTCTCTAGGAAATAAAAACAATCAACATTTGTAAAGTTTGTCAGTTTCTCAAGTGTAAATATTGTCATCATAGCTGATTTTAAGCTATTCACTAGCATTTGAAAATCGGTAGAACTGGCTTTAGTGTCCCCTCAATATGATAAGAAACTGTTCCCTGGGTCTTTACCTTAAGGAGTTGGTTCTGAAAGTGGATTTCTCAGATTAGGAGTAACATCACCTAAAAATGTGTTTTAATTGCAAGGTCCAACCCTCTCCATTACTTTCCTCCCTCATCCTAAGCTCTGTATTGAAAGTCTGAGTTAGGGTCTAGCAATTGGTTTTTCCACTACCCTTCCAAAGGATCCTAATATTTGTTTGCCTGTTTTGCTAAGCACTGGCATAATTAAATATTATATAGAATTGAACTAAAATGATAATAATTAAGAGAATATCAACTCTAGAACTAAAATTAACTAGAAATAATAAATTTAACCAATTAATTAAAATTAATTGAATTAATTAAAATTAATTAGATTGTTAAAATAATGAAAATTAATTCTTTTTTAACTAGTTTTTATTGAGGCCAATTAATTACAAGTCTTTCACAGTTATGTTTAAGGTACTTTGTGCCAGTGAGTTGGGGCAATTCCCACCCCCCACGTTTACCACCCACCACCCCTGTTTCTAGCATGCATTCCATACCTCCTTCCTTAGCCCCCAGGACTGGTGTACTAGGTCTCTTTTGTGCCCCTTTTGTGTACAACTTGAGTGATTTGGGTCTCTTGATTTCACTGTTGTTAACTTTGGGTTGAGTATTTAGGTCTGGTCATTTTTTATTTCCACTCAATGTTCGTGAGACTGCTTGCATCTGGTATTATCCTTTTTTTTCTCAATTTGTGTGGAACAAGATGATTCAAATTCTATGGTCCTATTGATTAGAAAAAGATTAGTTTATTTAGATTATTAAAATTAATTAAATTAGTTCTTAGGTCTACTTTCAGGGACTAGGATGAAGGTGGTAAGGACATTTATGGGGTGCTAATTTTATAACTGATGATGAAGAAGAAGAAGAAGAAGAAGAAGAAGAAGAGGAGGAGGAGAAGAAGAAATAGAAGAAGAGGAGGAGGAAGAGGAGAAGTAGAAGAAGAGGAGGAGGAAGAGGAAGAGGAGGAAGTGGAGGAGAAGAAATAGAAGAAGAGGAAGAGGAGGAGGAGGAGAAGAAGAAAAAGAAGAAGAAGAAGATGATGATGATGATGATCTGATGATTCTAGGGTTTGAATTCATGTCATCATACATGCAATACCAGTGCTATCTATACACTTGGATGCTTATTTTTCACTTGAAAACCTGATGAAGAGTAAGTATCTTTCTTTTGCAGCTCACATCTGTTGTCTCACTTTTATGGAAATCCCAGAATATACTTTCTACGAGTAACTAAGGACACTAACATTTCATCAAAGCATGGTTGCTAGAAGACTTAGACGTAGAATTCCTGTTCAGAGACATCTTTGCATAATCTAGTCCATAAAGATTTTTTGTTCTGTTTCCTTTTTGGTGGGTGTACACTGGACCATAGTAAGGGTTTACTCCTGATCTGTGCTCAGGGATCAGTCCTGGTGGTGCTTTGGTGACCATATAGGTTATGGTATAGAATAGAATACCATATAGGGTATGGGATAGAATAGAATGCATGTGGTCTGTGTGCAAAAACAAACAAACAAAAAAACCACTATGCTATCTTTCCAGACTCAAACCACAAATAATTTTTCCTGTTTTTTGTTTGTTTGTTTGTTTGTTTTAGAATTTTCTAGTCTGACTTTTGGTGTCTTGTTATTTTTGTGTGTTGTTTTTGTGTGTGATGTTAGGTAAGGATTGATATAAATTTTTCCTCATAGATATTCAGTTGGTACATCGCCATCATTTTAGTTTATCTTTAAAACAGTTGGTCTTTAAAATCATATATGTTTTAGGCCTTACAATTTAACATCTTTATATAAAACTCTGTGATTATACAATCAGAGCATAAAAAGACAATGATTTTCTGATTGAACTTCATTTTTGGAACTTTTTTTTTCCAAGAAAAGGTAATTTGTTAGCTATGTATGCTCAGACTTATTTCTCAATTTTATATCTGATTCCTTTGACATCTATCTGTTAGTTTACATTATGCAGATGTTAGTGCCAAAGCAATAAATAGTACAGCAGGCAGGGTACTTGTTTTGCATGCTGCCTATCCAATTTCCATCCCTGATACCACATACCCTGAAACTCACAAAGTTAGAAGTGAGTCCTGGGCCTGAGAGATAGCATGGAGGTAGGGTGTTTGCCTTACATGCAGAAGAACAGTGGATCGAATCCTGGCATCCCATATGGTCCCCTGAGCCTGCCAGGAGTGATTTCTGAGCGTAGAGCCAGGAGTAACCTCTCACTGCTGCCGGATGTGACCCCAAAACAAACTAACAAACAAAAAAAAGAAGTGAGTCCTGAACACTGGGTATGACCCAACCACCTGTCCCCAAACACTCACCCTCAACAAAAGTTTGAGGTTTCATTTAATTATTTTTATTTTAATATTTATTTTTGCTGTGCCAGAAATTGAACCCAGACCTCATGTATGCAAGAAATTTGCTTTGATTCTCAGCTGGAGAGTACCAGATTGCAAGAACATAAGCCACCCTTAATCATTAGCAAAATTAGATTACTTATTCTTGTTCTTTCACATTCCCATATTTAGAACCAGCTTTTCTGTTTTGTTTTATGTTTTTTTTTTATTTGTTGTTTTTTGGGGAGGCCACACCCAGTGATGCTCAGGGGTTACTCCTGGCTATGCACTCAGAAATCACTCCTGGCTTGGGGGACCATATAGGACTCTGGAGATGGAACCAGTTCCATCCTGGATCTACCACATGCAAGGCAAATGCTGTACCACTGTGCTATTACTCTGGCCCCGAAAACCAGCTTTTAAACTATTTATAAAATAACTATTGACATTTTGATTAATATTCCATGAATTTTGTGAATGTACTTGGGCAGAGATGAATTTTGAGAAGAATTGAGACTTTGCATATATGAAAATAATAGCTTTCCTTTATTAAGCTTGTCTTTAATTTTTTTTGAAATAGCCTCTAGTTTTCAGAGAACAGTCTAGCTTATTTTTACTAATTTTATTTCTGAATATTAAACTTTTTGCACTAATTGCTTTAATTTCATGTCTATTTGTTTATATCCATAGCCATAATTTTATTTTATGTATATGTATATTAATTTTTACCTTAAAAGGTCTAATGTTAACTTTTACGTCTAGTAGTTGTTATATAGATATCATAGAATTTTGTACAGCTTAGATGTAGTTTTATTTCTCATATATATGTATATATATACTAGCCCCAAATGTAGAATAGATGTGGCTTACTATTTTAAGTTAGAAGAAAAGCTCTCAGTGTTCCAAAATTAAGTATGATATTGTCTTTATATTCTTTTTAATATTCATTTTGTTAGATTAAAGAACAAAGTTTTTATTATAGTTTGTTGAATGTTAGTTGGTTTCTTAATTTCCAGTGAGTTTTGGATTTCATTTAATTATTTTTACTCATCTTTTTTCAACTGAGTGTATTTTTCCTTTTTGTTCTGTTAATATGGTCGATCATATTAATTGATTTTAATATGTTAAACAAATCTATATTCCCCAGAAAACTATTTATGATGCATTATCCTTTTAAGATACTGTTAGATTTAATTTAATATTTTGTTATGGAGTTATTATGCCTTTGTTCATGAGGAGGATTGGTTTAAATTTTGTTTGTCATGTCTGTCAGGTATTTTTTTTTGGTAGGAGACTAATTTTAACTTAACGTATTGCATTGAAAACGTTTCTGAAATGTTTACTTCTATCTATTTTCTTAAAGAATTTGCCAAAGATTGTTGTTATTTTTCCTTTCTTCCTATACTTTAAGATGGCAATTTAGTCTCTTTTGTCAGTACAGAAAAAAATGTTAGGAGCCTGCTTCAGTCATTGAGAAAAGAGAAGATGGTTGGTTATTCTAGTATGTGATTCAGGTTATAGGTATACATAAAATAAAGAAAATCAGATTTTTCAAGCAGTTATTCTATGGGTATAAATAAATAGGATTACTTTAATATTTTCTGAACCTTTAGAGTCCAAAGGTAAAGTTTCTTCACATGATATGGTAGAGGATTATGGAGCAGGATTTGGGCAATTTAAAAGTTAACTTTGGGTGTAGGAAAATTTTGAAGTTGTTTTTTTGTTTTGTTTTGTATTGTGTATGTGTGTTTAAATTAAAGTGAAATTAGTGAGCTAACAGCAAGATTAACTAGTTTAGGGATTAGGTATGGGTTCTGGGTTAGAAGTCCAAAATTGGAGTCAGTGAGAAAAGTCATGATATTGAACAAAGCACCAGAGAAATCTTTACACTCCAACCTTAAGAAGTTAGGCAAAGAATAGGAATTGCAAATAGACAGAGACCAAGTAAAAGAGCAAAAACTGGATGCAGAAAACCCAGAGAAGAAAGGACATGGGGGCAGAGAACCAAGTGAGCTGCTACAGGTAGTTCAGTAATAATAAAAATTTTCACAGGATTTGACAACTTGGAAGTCATAAGCAGGTAAGCTATAAAAGAACAAGCAAAAAAGCAGGGGGCCAAAGATGCCTCACAAGCATGGTCCTGAGTTTGATAAAACAATAAACAAACAAAACAAAACAAAACCAAAAAAACCCTAACTCTTCTCTTCTTCTTGGGAATGTGTACATGGTAATGTGAGAGAAGGACAAGTAAGAAAAAGGGGAGAACAAAAGAGAATTAGAGATAGAAAATGTAGGAAGTTATGCATTTTATTGTCAAAAAGACCAAAGACATTGTCAGAAGAAGGGAGAGTTAAAGGTGATTACAGTGGGAGAGGCAATACAATCAGCACTAAACTGCTAGTCTCAGACCTCCTCTTGGTGTGTTGGATCCTTTCCTAAGGCAGCTCCTTCCTTCTCGGACACTTTTAAAATGTGACATTTTCCACATTTGATCTGTATGACCTATGATTCTTAAATCTCTCTTTGACTTGAGTTCAGAAAAAAATTGGTCTGAAAAACATTTTTTCTGTCCTAAGACCTAAAGTTATCAAAAAAAAAAAGCAGAATTTTAATGAAAACGAATGAAGATCCCGTCTTTGTTTCTTTCTTTTCTTTCTTTTCTTTCTTTTCTTTCTTTTCTTCCTTCCTTCCTTCCTTCCTTCCTTCCTTCCTTCCTTCCTTCCTTCCTTCCTTCCTTCCTTCCTTCCTTCCTTCCTTCCTTCCTTCCTTCCTTCCTTCCTTCCTTCCTTCCTTCCTTCCTTCCTTCCTTCCTTCCTTTCTTTTTTTTTCATTTTTGGGTCACATCTGGCATTGCTTAGGGGTTACTCCTGGCTCTACGCTCAGAAATCGTTCCTGGCAGGCTCTGAGGGGGACCATATGGGATGCCTGGATTCAAACCACCGTCCTTCTGCATGCAATGCTAATGCCCTACTTCCATGCTATATCTCCAGCCCCCGTGTTTCCTTTTTTGCAGTGAGTATATTCTCTGAATTTTGGCTCAGAGATGAGTTATGGCACAGATGTTATCTTAAACCCCTATCTACCCTTACTGCATCTCTATCTCGACACTTTTCTTACTCAGGCCCTTTGTTTATTATTCCAAGCACCATGGAGTAATTTGCTATTATGCAGTCACTAGTATGATGATTGAGTGACCTCTAAATAAGATTCCTCCTAGATTTACTTCCCTTCCATAACCCAGATTTATTGTTTTAAATATTTTTATTTAAAGTATTGTGATTTACAAAGTTACTCATAGTTAAATTTTAGACCTATAATGTTTTAGTACCAATCCCAGTGTCAACCACTTCCTTCTACTAATGTTCCCAGAGTCCAACCCATACCAACACCAACCTCACACCAGCTACCATGATAAGAGACACCTTTTTAAGTTTGGTTATTAATGTTTGGGTCTCAAAATTTTATTGTTGTTCACTCTGTGACTTGGATATTTTTTATAAATATTTATATTTAAGCTCCATGATTACAAGCATGTTTGTAGTTTGGTTTTAGTTATAGATATATAAAAAGAACACACCCCTTTAGTTCTTTCTTTTTTGGGGGGGGGTTTGGGCCACACCATTTGATGCTCAGGGGTTACTCCTGGCTAAGCGCTCAGAAATTGCACCTGGCTTGGGGGGACCATATGGGATGCCAGGGGATCGAACTGAGGTCTGTTCCTTGGCTAGCGCTTGCAAGGCAGACACCTTACCTCTAGCACCACCTCACCGGCCTCCCTTTAGTTCTTTCTTAATGCACCAGAGAGTTTTCTTAAACCCTTTGCCCTATGGATTACACCGTTTTTTTCCTCCTCCACTCAATTTCTTTCCTTCTTCTCACTATGTTCTGGCATTAAAAGTGTTCTAGACAACCCACATTTAAAACATTGAGTTCTTTCATGAAATTATTTTAAATACAACATATAAAGTAATATCATCCTACCTATATCCTTTTTATGGCTTACTTTATTTAACATAATATTTTCCAATTACATCTTTGTTGCAGCAACTTGCATGATTGTATCATTTCTTACAGCTGTGTAGTAAGTAGTCCATTGTATAAATGTACCACATATCCATGATTCACTCCTCTTTGTTAGACATGTAGCTTGATTCTGACTCTTCACTATTGTACTGAGAGCTATGATGAACATGTAAGAAATTACAACTGGATCCGTATTTTATACTTTACCAAAAAAGTCAATTCAAAATGGATCAAACACCTTGAGATCAAACCTGAATTTATGGAGTACAGTGAGGAAAACATAGGCAGGACACACCAAGACCGAGATCTCAAAGGAGAGTCAGTCTTCAACAATATAATGCCAATGACAAAGGCTACAAGAATCAAACTTGAACAAATGAGACTATATCAAACTAAAATGTTTCTGTATGGCAAAAGAAACATGGTTCAAACTAAAGGAGAGCTGAGTGGGAGAAAAATTTTGTACTCAACACATCATATAAAGAGTTGATATCTAGGATATACTATACAAAGTACTTCCAAAGATAAGCCACTCAAAATTTAGAAACCTCATCAAAAATGGGGAGAAAGTCTAAAAAAAACTTTTCTGAGGAAGACTATAAATGGCACAGTAAAAAAGTGCTCATCATTTCTTCTCTCTCTAGAAACACTAATCAAGATGACAATGAGACATCATCTTTTATCTGTGAGAACAGCACCTATCAAAAATACTGGGAACAATCTGTGTAGGCAGGATTATGGTGGGAAAAAAAACTCTCATCCATTACCTATGGGAATATTGTCTGGTTCGACCACTATGAAAAACATACGGAAAACTTACAATCTTGGAATGTATTCAACAGACTTTTTTTTATATATACTTAGTATGCACTTGGGTTCATTAGACTTATTGAAGTAACTAAGGTATGATATCTACTAAAAAGGTGTTTATATTTTGGTGGAAGACATTAAAAAACAACATTTATAATATGCTCAGTATCTAGTATCTGACAATCCAGGGACAGAATATTTGTCCTGAATTAAATGAAATATCTGATGTGATTTGCTTATATCAGTACCATACTTGAGGATATCAAGAAAATTATAAAATAATAGTATAGTCCATTAATAAAAAAAATCATTTTTACAATCTTTACCTCAAAAATGTTTAGGTTTGTTTTTTGAGCCACACCTGGCAGTTTTCTAGAGTTATGCCTGGCTCTTGCTCTCAAAAATTGCTTTTGACAGGCTCAAATGAAGCATGGGATGCCAGAGTTTGAACCAGGGGTGGTGCATGCAAACTAAACATCCTACGCTATGTGCTATCACTTTAGCCCCAATCTTCCCTCAATTTTGTCTTCACTTTTAACCAGAATCACTATTTACACTTGGTATTTAAATCTTTAGTTTAATATAATAGTTTTCTGAAAATTATTGCTGATTTTCTACTGGATAGATAGATGAGTTAGTTACCTTTCTTCAATCACGTTTAGCACATATTATCCATTTCTTTTCTCTTCCAGTATTGATCTATGAACATTTTCAGACATTTTCTTAGTCTCTTATGCACATTTAAGTAGGAACTTGAAATATCTCTTCAAGTTTGAAAAGTTGAGAGACTATTAGTATTTGTAGTTGTGACTTGGATGGTTGGCAGAAGTTTTTAAGAAGAGGACTTTTGGGGCCAGAGCAGTGGTGCAAGCGGTATGCATGCTAGCCTAGGTCAGACCACGTTTTATCCCCGCTGTCCCATATGGTCCCCTAAGCCAGGAGCTATTTCTGAGCACATACCCAGGAGAAACCGCTGAGTGTCACCAGGTGTGGCCCAAAAACCAAAAACCAAAAAAAAAAAAAAAAAAAAAAAAAAGAAGAGGAATATCATTCCAGGAAAGCAGTAAGTCCTACATCCACACATTAGAGAATTGAGAGTAAAAAATCAAAATCAAGTTGTCCGGTCAATTATGTTGATCCCTGTGTGTGAACAGAGGAGGACCAGGAAAAGGAAGGTGAAAAGAAAGAAATGAGGACAAATAATAAATTGTGAACTTATTACAAAAGCCATTCTGTCACACTTGTAGTCTCACTAGTACAAACAAGAATTTCAAAGAACTAACTTTTTTTGGGGGGTGGGGTCCACACCCAATGGTGCTCAGGGTTTATTTTTGGCTCTGCACTTAGAAGTCACTCTTGGTGACTTCTTGGGGAAGAATACAGGGTGGTGGGAAATACTGACCTTCCTGCTTGCTGCACTATCACTCTGGCCCCTTCCCAAGCATTTTTTTATTGTAAAATATTTTCCCAGTTAGACATGAAATATTTTTAAATGTTTCAGCTTTTTTAGTTACTTTCATATTTCAGTAACCAAATAGAAAGAGTTATTTTTCAATTAAGTCTTCTCTGGTAGAAATTTGTAAATGGAAGGTATGCTTGAAAAATTATATTTTGCAAGCTTTGGTCTGAGAAATTAATGAAAAGAACATCATATTGTTACAACCTAAACTTTCCTCTTAGACAAGTTGCTACATATCAGATTAACTTTTCACCAAAACATCACAGCGTAGACTTAGATTGTGTTGGTATGCTAGTCACTTCAATGTGCCATAGTTCAAGGAAGCCTCAACCTAATCTTGTGAAATAAATATAATTATCATTCAGTGTGATCGATGTATGGAGGAAGAATCAAAGAGCAGGTGTGATTTACTTAATGTCATTTTTATAACAGCAACAATCCTTTAGGTATTTAGTGCTTGCTACTTGCCTTGATCTTTGCCAATTATTCCCCTGGTATTCTTACTTACTACTTTCAATATGTCTGATGCAAGATTCTATTTTGTACATGAGAAAATTGACGTTCGTTGTGCCTTCTGCACTCACCTCAGCCTTCTATTTTATTTTATTTTTTTCAGCCTTCTATTTTAAACAGTAAATATAGGATCTACAGAATCCTATACAGAATCATGCCAGTTTAAAGTCTAGGAAGTCTTATTCTTCTATACCATCATAATACTTAGTATAAAAGATCAATAGGTATTAGGGGCCAGAGAGATAGTTCAAGGGGATGAGTAAAAGGGGCTACTAGAAGCCTGGGTTTGATCTCTGAAATTATATCATCTCTCAAGAACCCCCTAGGAATGACTCCTGAACATGAAGGTTGAAATAATTCCTGAGCACTACCAAGCCTAAACACAAATCAAAAGCTAAAGTAAATAAATAAAGATAGGTAGTTATTGGATCCATTCTGAATGCTGAAGACATGTAGCCATACCTTCTAAAGCTAGAAAAACAAACAAACAAACAAACAAAAAAATCCCCGGCTATAATGGAAGTCTTTCTGAGAAGACTTGCTAACTCCACCTTATGGACTACAACCTTCATTGGGAAAACCTGTCTCTAAAAGGATCATATTTTCTAGGAATTCTATAGAAAACTGTAGAAAAAATGAAAAAAAAAAAAAAAGAAAAAGAAACCAAGCCACATGTTGATCTTTTAGATAAGAAATTACTTTGCCCAAGCATGCTTTAGAGCAGGGGTCTCAAACTCGCAGCCCGGGTTGTTTGCGGCCCTCTGTGCAACATTTTGAGGCCCTGCCCTAGAGGAATCTTTTTTGTTTTGTTTTGTTTTAGTTGTTTGGGTCGCAGCCCCCAATGTTCAAAGCTTACTACTGACTTTGCACTGAAGGATCACCTCGACTTTGCCTCCTGCGGCCCCCAGGTAAATTGAGTTTGAGACCCCTGCATTAGAGACTACTAGAATTTTAGGTTTTCAGACTAGGAAGAAACCTCAGAGGATGCATTGCTATCCCTTCTCTCACAGAGCAGATCGATTTCCTCTTTCAGACATATTTGGCAAAAATCAAAAGCACCTGCTGTATTTAATAGTTCTCAAGTTTCTGTGGTACTTCTCAAGAATACCTGCAAAAGAAGCTTGTCTTTAATTGTTATTGGAGGGGTCAAAGTGATAGCACAATGGAGGGACATTTGCTTTGCAATTGGCTGAAGGAACCTGGGTTCAGTCCCTGGCATCCCATATGGTCCCCCAAGTTTGCCAGAGGTGATTTCTGAGTGCAAAGCCAGTAGTAACCCCTGAGCACCACCAGGTGTGGCCCAAAAGCAAACAAAAAAATGCTATTGAATTTTTTTTTTTTTTGCTTTGATTTTTAGTCAGCACCTACCAGTGCCAGAGTATTTGCCCTGTCCTATGCTCAGAGACACTTGAAGTGAGTGGTTCTTAGGGTACCATGAGCACCAGGGAGCTAACCTGTACCTTTTCATGCAAAACATTCATTCTAACTGAGTGAGCTAATTCTCTAGCCCTTCTGCATGTTTATTATCTTTAGAAATCTCAGAGCAATATGCTTATTTTGCTTGTTTGTTTTTTTGTTTGTTTTGGCTGCACCCAGCTGTACTCAGGGGTTACTCCTAGCTCTGATATCAGAAATTATTTCTGGCATGCTCAGGAAACCATACAGGATTCCAGGTATTAAACCCAGATTGATTGTGTGCAAGGCAAATGCCCTACCTATGCAATCATTTGGGCTCCAATGTTTTTCTCTTGACACACTTTTAAAAAATTCACTTAGTTAATATGAACTATGTCTCTTGTACTATTAAAACTACTCCTATATATCATCTGACAGTCATAAGGGAAAATTATGTAGATATCTGAGCAAACATGTCTCCAAGTGCTCAAGATGAAGGAAGACTTTGTACTATGGAAAACACAGGAAGACTAGTCTGGAACATCTTGTGCCTTTCAGCAATTACTTGCTCAGAGTGGTTGCAATGTAGTTAAAAGACAAAGAGCCTGCTGAAGGGGCCAACTCCTGGCTGTTAAAGGAACGATTTAAACATCAAGATGATGATGAAATGGAATTTAAATTATCAATTGAAAAAAAAGTCATAGAGTCCATGCTGTAATAAATTAATGTCTCAGTACAGAAATAATTACCAAGACAAGGGAAACTCCTCTTTGAAGGATGGCAATCATACACATACATATTTATATGGAGAGAATATTTGTTTGGAAAACAAGTAGAAAATAAACCTAATGGAACTTTTTTTCATTTTGGGCCACACCTGGTGATGCTCAGGGGCTACTCCTGGCTGTGCACTCAGAAATCACTCCTGGCTTTGGGGACCATATGGAAAGCCGGGGGATCGAACCATGGTCTGTCCTAGGTTAGCACATGCAAGGCAAATGCCCTACCTTTTGCACCACCACTCTGGCCCCTAATGGATATTTTTAAAGGGACATATTTATTTATCCCCTCAAAATGCATTTGTTCTTTTTCAATCCTCTGGTACCACTATCCATGAAATGCTTTTGGTCAGTTGCCCCGCTTTGTCTCTTTTGTTTGTTTGGTTGGTTTTTATTATTTCTTTATTTAAGCACCATTATTACATACACGATTGTAGTTGAGTTTTAGTCACCCCCCCCTTCAGTTGTGCAAAATGCATTTTTGCATTTGACCAGTCAGCTTTAAAGCTATTGGACTCCCTGTCATCTGTCCTCTGATATTCGGATACACTGAGAAGCATACAACATCATCTCTCAGGAGTTCCTGCTCAGATTCTCAATGCAAATTCATGCACACTCAAATGTATATTCAGCAAAAATAACTGGCCTGTTCTCTTCATATGATGTGAAGGTCAAAAAGATAAGAGAGTCCAAGTTCTGATTAAAAGACTTAGGAAAACAGTGGCAAACGAATTTCATAAATCCTTCTGAATTGGCTGCTGCATTGGAAAATAAAAAGTAGGTTAAGAGGATAGTATTAAGAAAATTGATGTTTTGAATCTAATTTGTGGCTTAAGTAATAGTCTTAAATCAGTATTAACATTTCTGATTTTTAGAATTGGCTATGTAAGAAAGTATACTCTCTCATAGAAATACACACTGAAAATACACATCATACCTCAGAAAAAATTACTTATCTAACATTTATTTATTGATCCATCTATATCTATTAAAAATGATACAACACTAAGCCAAAATGACAATAATTGATCAATGTGAGTACGCAGAGCAGAGGAGTTAGATGTATTATTCTTACAATAGAAAGTAAGAATTATGTGAATCATTTATACATAATATTACAGATTAGGGGTAAGTTAATCAAAAAGTCTCAGAAGATATTGAACTTAAGGGTATTAGGAAGACAGGGAGTCCAGATAGGAGGTGATAGTTACGGCTCACAATGGACTGTGGAAACTTTAATATGTGGAGGAATTTAGGAAATATAAGTGGGCTAAGTGACCATTACCAATAAATAAGTGTGGGAAATGCTGAAGGGGGAAAAGTATGGTGAATGATGCTTTTCAGTTAGCTGGGTGACTTTTCCGGCTCAGAGAATTTGGCTTTGCCATTCATGAGGAAAGGTAACTAGACCTGAGTGTACTACTGCATGTTATGTGTTAGAATTTACTTCTTAAGTAGAAAGCCTGTCTAGGGTACAGGTTGGGGTGGGGTGGGCAGGAGGGAGATTTGGGACATTGGTGATGGGAATGTTATACTGGTGAAGGTGGGGTGTTCTTTACATGACTGAAACCCAACTACAATCATATTTATAATCAAGGTGTTTAAATAAAGATATTAATAAAAAGGACATGAATCTCCCAAAATGGAATTATATTTTTAAATCTAATTAACTATTATTCTTAACAGTTCTAAAATTCTTTAATATAAAATAAATTCATTTCTTGTTCTGTATTTTAATGCCATTATTTTTGTTTTGTTTTGTTTTGGGGTCACACCCGGCAATGCTCAGGAGCTACTCTTGGCTCTATGTGCAGAAATCGCTCCTGGCAGGCTCAGGGGACCATCTGGGATGACGAGATTTGAACCACTGTCCTTCTGCATGCAAGGCAAGTGCCCTACCTCCATGCTATCTCTCCAGCCCCTAAATGCCACTCTTTTGATGAAAACTTTTGTAGTCTCTGCCAACCTTTTGATTTCTTTATATATTATCTCTATCATTCTCCACTCATATCTATCCTCAAAATAAACAACAATAAGAGGACTAAAATGAAAGTTTGGCTGTTCTCATATGTTAAAATGACCATATTCCTGCTAGAATTGGACCTAAATTTTCTATACTGGTATCCATACATTAAAACCACAGATCCTTTCCACTGATCCTTAACTCATTGTTGGTAAAACAGCACACATAAGGACAGGGGACTGAACCCTGCCCCACGCAGAGCCATTTTTCCTTATTCTACAGTATTTTTTTTCTATCTGAAAGACTGTCTCCTCATATAGAAACCAGTACTAACATTTTATCTCATTTGTAATATTATTATGAGGATTAATTGAGTTAATGTTGGTAAAGTGTTTAGCACATTAGCACATATGATAGCTTTGTTCCAGATGCCAGGAGCTTCTCAGAACTCTCTATTCATGCTAATTTCTTCCTCTAGGCTTTTGCAATGGTTCTCATTCAATAATTGTACTCATTTTTAAAGTATGAGATCAACTGCCAATTGTTGTGAAAAAGCTTTCTAGAATTCCTGGACTCTAGATTGATGCCATAGGAATGATCTTACTAGCTCAACATTTTTTCCCCTTGAGCACAGATTCTATGAAAAGTGAGAAATCAGTAAAAGGGACATAGTATGCCCATGGAGAAGAAGAAAATAAAGGAAACTTAAAATGGGTAAGCAGTGCAATTAGAGAGAGTGTTTAATTTTATATAGAGTAATTAGCACAAGGATGTAAAAGGGAATGGGATAGAGTGGAGACGGCAGTTAGGGAAGATTTCCATGAATTCATAAGTCAGTTGACAAATGTATAAAGATAGGAAACCAGGGGAATAGCAAGAATAAGAATAATGCTTGCATATGCAAAGAATCTGCAATGAAACGGAACTTGGGTTCGCTCAAGAACCTACATGAATTTAAAGAAATTGAACAAGGGGTATAGAAATGATTTTCTCACCAAGAGACTTGCTTGGAAACCACATTGTACTTTATTCAGACACTACAAATGCAGAATCTGGGAGGCATGACTGAGTTACAGATGTACAAAGAAAAATGATGTGTAAGAAATTCTCTATTAGAAAAGAAACTAGAACAATTCTGGTCTCTAATAAGAAAATTGATGAGTCATTTATTTTAATATAAATTTTTATAGTTACCAATATGGAAATATAACCAATAAAATGATATTTCAATGAAACTATATTGAGGAATACATCTTTTTGAGTGTCGAAATACCACCCTTTGCAATACTTGCAATTGGAAAATACATGCTATTTTTCAAAAACAATGCACTATTGAAAGTTATGGCAGAACAAACTTTATTTTGCCATTAAGGATCTAAGAATAATGGAGCCAGTGAAGGAAAGATAAATGAATCAAAAATAAACAGGCTCCTGGAATTTTTATTTTAAAATGAAAGTATTCTATTGCATATATTTACAAAAATTTATTTACCTCACCATTCATTGATCAACAATTGAATTGTTTCCACTTTTGCACAATTATGAATAGTACTTCTGTAAAAAAAAGTTGACATAAAATTTCTTTGTGTAGGCATATGCGTTTTTTGGGGTGGTAGGGAGGCTTCCAAATCAATGTTTAGAAGTCCATTCACAGTGATACATGATCAACCAGGTTAGTGGTTAAATGTTAAGGCCTGACAAGTAGGTGCCTGACAACAGTGCTACTTGATGTGTAAGGCAGAGCATGTGGTTCTGAGAATCTAACAAAGGACCCTATAAATGCAAGGAATATGCTCCACCCTGTAAACTACAGGCCCCCCCCCTTTTTTTTTTGGCCACACCTGGCAGTGCTCAGGGGTTACTCCTGGCTCTGCCCTCAGAAATTACTCCTGGTTCGGAAGACCATATGGGATGCCTGGGATCAAACTGTGCCTGCGTCCATCCTGGGTCAGCTGTGTGCAAGGCAAGCTATACTACCACTCGACTCCTGAACTAGCTCTCTTTACTCAAAGCATACATAAATTTATTTTGCTTCATTATATAATTAAGAGTAGAAAAAAAGAGTGGAGTGCTGGATGAAGTAAACTTATGCTTAATGTTTTGATGAGCTTCTAAACTGTTATTATAGTGACTACCATTTTATATTTTCACCAGCCATGTACAAAGTTCCTATTTCTTCACATTCTTTTTTGTTAGCACTTGTTTATTATTTTAAAATAAAGTTATCAGAGTATCTATGAAGTAGAATTTATAAATTCTTAGAGGTATCTACTTAATAATATTAGACATATTTGTTGTGGTTATTGGTCATTTGTGCACTTTGAATAAATATCGAGTCAAGATTCTTTGCCCATTTCTCAACTTCATCTGTTTTTGTTTGTTTTGAGCCACATCTAGTGGCACTGCTCAAGGCTACTCCTGGCTCTGCACTCAGAAATTGCTCCTGCAGGCTCAGGGGACCATATGGGTCCAAGAATTGAACCCCTGTTGGTCCCAAGAGAGAAAAAGTCTTAGAAGTGACCAAGGAGAGGAATGCAAAGAGATGGTAGGGTGAATACTTAATAAGTAAGAGATGGTTTAAATTGACGACTAAATATTTTTAAGTAGAGAGTTGGTGGTTGTACAAAATTGTGAATGTGCTGTGTTACTAAATCACAGACTTTCAAGAGGTTAATTGCATGTTAGGTAAATTTGACCTTAATAAAATTTCACATAAAAACGAGTGTAAAATCTTTCAAAGATGGGGAGGATTATTTTTACATGCATTTCATTTTCCTAATTATTAAACCACCTATTCTGATAATTTTTGCTTAATTTGCTTTTATACAAATGGTCTTATCTTTTATAGACCACTTAGATCTCACCTAAAGGGATCATAGGTATATTTTACTTCCTATATCATATCATAGGTATATTTTACTTTAAATCAGCCTACTAAGCAATCTCTAAGTGGCTTCTGCAGCGTGTTGTGTATCTAAATTCTCCAGAATCAAGTAAATTGATTTCAGGTAAGATTGTGTTTAGTAGTCAGGATAATTAATGTTGACAGAAGTACCAAAACAGTCTGAAACTCTCAGTGCTGCAGTTCCACTAAGGCTTACTACTAGCTCTCTTTATGATTTTTTTGTTTGTTTTTCTTTGAAAAAATGTATTTTTTCTCTCTCTTTTTTTCATCATCACCCGGTGATGCTCCGGGGTTACTCCTGGCTATGCACTTGGAAATCTCTCCTGTCTTGGGGGAACCATATGGCACACCGGGGGGATTGAACCGCGGTTCATACTAGGTTAGCAGGTGCAAGGCAATTGCCCCACTGCTTGCTTTTTAAAAATTACATCATAGTGGCTGGATGAATGGGGCAAAATGATAATACAGTAGATAGGGCATTTGCCTTGCATGAGGCTGACTCAGATTGGATCCCCTCCCCACATATAGTATCTGAGTCCTGCGAGAAGTGGCCTGTGAATGTAGAGCCCTGAGCACTGCCAGGAATGGATTTAAAAAAAAAAAAAAAAAGGAAGAACAAACAAAAATTAGATTAACGGTGAATACCAAAGAATTCTATATGTAAAGAAAGTATATAACAGGGTCCAAAGCAGTGGCTCTAGAGCAGTGAGTGCTTCTCAATTATTTTCTGTCATGCCCCCTGAGGAAGAAGAAAACATGTTTTGTGCCTCCCCCCCCCCCCCGCGCGACTGTAAATAGTATCTTTATTAAAAGAAAAACTTTAACCTGAAAAACAAAAATATATAAAATAATTTGAGCTGATTTTTTAATCATAGATGATGTCTGGATTAATGACTACAATGAGCATGTTTTACAATACATAGCTTTTCGAAGCAGGGTTTGAAGCAGGACACAGCAACTCTCAGCTCCAGAGACATACAGAGACATAAACTCGGGGCTTAGCTTGTTATGACAGTGTGTTTGCCGAGGTCAAACGCGCACCAGGGGCGCGCCCCACTATTTGTGAACCATTGTGCGAGAGGTAAGGCGTCTCTGCCTTGCAAGCACTAGCCTAGGACAAACAGTGGTTCGATTCCCCAGCGTCCCATATGGTCCCCCCAAGCCAGGAGCGATTTCTGAGCACTTAGCCAGGAGTAACCCCTGAGTATCAACGGGTGTGGGCCAAAAACAAACAAAAAAGAAAGTATGTAACCATGTTAATTATAGAACAAAAGTGATGGATATATGGATGTTTACTTTAAAATTTTTCTAATTTTCTGCTATTTTTTAAAAGTGCAATAATATAATTGGGAAATATTTGAAGTCGATTAAGTACCTTCCTTTATTATTATATGCTCCACTTCTGCTCACAATCCATTGGCCAGAATCAGGTATAAAACTCAACTTATAGCAACAGTGCTAGGAATGTAAAGAAGCACATGGAAACAAATTTATTGACTATTAATTTTCTCTCCCGCAATGATTTTATAATCTATTTCCTCTTTACCCTGAGAATCTCAGTAAAATTTGAAATCATGGTTATGTGACTTTTTAAAAGATTCATAAACATGAATTAACATGACCCTTTGCTTGCCCATCTCTCTATTCTTTCTGGGTTGTCATTTTCCTTTTCTTTCTGGGTGATTAATTTTTAGTCTTAGAATATGGCTTAGCCTTACACTAAGACCATCCTGTAACATTTGCAAATTTTAATAGCTAAGAAATCCTAGAGTGTGACAATATCTGATTTTTACTTCCCCTTTCTACTTCATTATTTCTCCAGGGGAGTTTATGAAAATCAAGCCAATATCTTACATATCACTACACACAGTGCTCTTAAAATTAGTTTCTGTTTTTTTTTTGTTTCTGACATTAAAATGCATTATTTTTCAATTCTTGCTTTATGAACTGACAAATGGTTTAACCTCTGTGACCTTTTCTTTCTCATCTGATGTTTAGATAAATGCCAAAATGGATGCCAAAATGTGTGTGTGTGTGTGTGTTTTTTTTTTAATTCAACAAGGATTCATTGGTTGTACAGGAACATAGCCTCACTGGATAAGATGAACTGGACTGACAGCACCATTTAAAGACAAATAGACATATGCCTTTGAAAACAAGATTCAGAAGTCTCTATTTGACCCACTGCCCCTTTAAAGATCCACTCACTGCCGAAGCTTGAATTTCAGAGGATATAATTGAAACTCCATTTTAAGTGAATAATACTGGAAGATACAGCCATTGTATGGAAGACTGGCAAATCAACCTTGCCAAATGGCTACAAAGCATGGATTATTTTAGCATCATTGTCAGATTCTATGCTTCTATCAATATACATAGTCTCACCTTTCCCACCCAAAATTTTCAGTTAAAGGGATTCTTAACCAATCCACTTATGGCCTGTATTGAATACATGACTAACTAAAAAATAATCACCTTTTTGCTTGTTTGAGCTGGGACATTGGTCTTTTGCCATGAAAATTAAATTCAGAGTAAAACTTCCAGGGCAAGTTGCTTTCCCGTTTCTTAGTTACCTGGACTTGGAATATAGTATTGATTTTTCTTGGAGTCTGGACTAACCAGCCTTTATGCTTATTTATAATAAATCTTTATTACAGGTATAATAAATCTCTATTATATTTACTTGTGACAAATAGAATTATCTACTTGAATTACTGAATGCTATACAAGCCCCCTTCACACACACACAGTCCATTGGTTTTGCTTCTCTAAAGAATCCTAATACAGGCACACTCTATTTTTATTCTATGAATGAGGCTTTAGAGACATTTATATTCTCCCATGCCTAGATGATTTGGCATAAAAACTAAGTGTTATTAAGAAAGTAGGTGTTTGGAAAATACTAAAATGATATGTCTTTGTCTCTGACACGGGGGCAGGTAATTTCATTCATCAGTGAAAAAGTCAAGTGCTGAATCTTCTACATATTTTATGCCTTAGTGGGAAGAATTATAGGAGCATTACTTGAGATAAATTGGGGAAATTAGGACCACCACAGAACCAAAGAACTCATCTTGGCATGGGGTGTCAGGACCACAGTTACACTCAAAAGCAATATTTAAGTCTTTCTTCAGTCACCTCACAATTTTTAAATCACCATTATTAGATGCTGCCTCATTTCCCAAATTAAAATAAACATGGTAATTCCTCGGTAGCAAATTACCTTTTATCTTATTTATTTCCGTGGAAATTGATCTGGTTTAGATGCAATTGTGGAATCATAGCTTTTACTTATTTACTCCATGACCTCAGTTTCTCCCATGTAAGATAAAGATGTAGTTTTTGTTAGTTCTTAATTTTCTCCCAACTTTTCATTCACTCATTTGTTCACCAAATATCAATTGGGAATGAATGTAAGTTAATTTTCTACATTTGAGGCACATGAAACTAAGTTACACATGAATTCTTTATTCTATAAAGTATAGTCTTAGAAGGATAAATGGACAAATCTGAAAGCAATTGTGGTTTATGCAATAAGAATTGCACTAGGATAACTAGGATGTACTTTGGGTGGATAATCAAAACAATCTCCTTTGAAATATGTACAAGGATGGGAAAGGCAATTTTAGCTCAGTAGAGCTTATTTTGTAAAATGACAGAGGAAGGAGAGACCAATATTCCTGACAGAAAGTTAGCTTTAGAATAAGGATTATATTGGAGGACAGTGATGGTGAAGGGAACACAAAGATGAAACAAAGAGCTGCATTATCAGGGGTCTTAAATAATAATTAAAATGGGGACAAAGTAAAGATATATTATAGTAAATAGGGTATTTTCTTTGCACAAAGTCAACCTGGTTTGATCCCCAGCACTGAGTCCACAAAAATTAATCCTTGAGTGCAAACACAGGAATATGATTCCCTCAACCCTCCCAGCAAATGGAGGCAAGGGACAGGGACCTTGGACTCATAGGTGGAGTAGAGGCAAATATACTGTACTATAGATTACTAAAAGCATAGGACACAAACTATGATAATTAAATTTAAAAATGAATCTGTCAAAGAGTTAGGTTGGGAACTAAAAAGAAACCTGGGGTCATTGGTGAAAGAATGAGATCATAAGGGGTCAGATTGGCATTGGAAAACATCGAATGTCAAAAACCTGATCATAAACATTTCCTATTTTTATTGTTGTTTTGTGGGTTACACCCAGTGGTGTTCAGGGGTTATTCCTGGCTCTGTGCTCAGAAATCACTTATGGTAGGCTCAGGGGATCATATGGGATGCCAGGATTTGAACCACCATCGTTCCTGGGTTGGCCACGTACAAAGCAAATGCCCCATCTGTGTGCTATCTCTCCAGCCCCAATTATGAACAATTTAGTAAATTACAGAGTATAAGTAAAAACTTGAATAACAATACATTCAAACATAAAAAAGGTCTCTAAAATTAAGGTCCTCATTTATGTTGGTCTAACTTTCCTTACCAAGGCATTAGAACTGTAAGCCTATCTTATTTCAAAATCTATTGTGTTTGTGTTCCTAGGGTATATTCCTAGGAGTGGTATAGTGGGATCATATGGGAGCTCAATGCGTTCTGCACACCTATATTCATTGCAGCACTATTTACAATAGCCAGAATATGAAAACAACCCAGATGCCCGACAACAGATAAGTGGCTGAAGAAACTGTGATACATATACACAATGGAATACTAGGTAGCTGTGAGGAAAAATGAAGTATTAAAATTTTTCTATGCAAGGATGGACATGGAAACTATTATGATGAGTGAAATAAGTCAGAGGGACAGAAATAAACACACAATAGCATCACTAATCTATGGGTTTTAAGAAAAATAAAAGACATTATTGTAATAATGTACAGAGACAATAGAGATGACGATTGGAAGGACCAGCCCATGATATGAAGCTTACCAAAGAGAGGTGAATTTAGTAAGAGGAAAAAAATCTACGCTAAGAACTATAACAATAGTAGTGAGTAAGAGAAACAGAATGCCTGTTTCTAATACCTGCAGGAAGTGGGGGTGGGGAATGGGGAGCATTGGTGATGGGAATGTTGCACTGGTGAAGGGGGTGTTCTTTTTTATGACTGAAACCCAACTACAAGCATGTTTGTAATCATGGTGTTTGAATAAAAATATTACATAAAATAAAAAAAATCTGTGCCCTTTAAATTCTGTACTTCCTCCCAAATATCTCTGGCAATCGCTGTGTCTGGACTCCATCCAGCATTTCTGAAAGAAGACAGAAACACCACACACAGGCACACATGCACACACACACACACACACACACACACACACACACACACACACACACACACATCTACCAGACAGAGCTATGAACATGCATTCTTGTCTTTGGAGAGAAGAATTGCTGCTTGAGACATCTAATTTTACAGATCATGGTTTTGGAGAAAAATGTCATTCTAGAAGTGAGCTGGAAAGTATTCACTTCCAGAGAAATGGAAGTGTCAAGACAGATGGGTGAGTTCCTGAGCTGGATTCCTGGGCAGTTCACTCAGAGAGCCAAGAATATCAACACCTTCTCCCCAGCCTGTCTCATCATAGTACAGATTTGAAAGTTGGCAAAAGTCTGTAATCTTTCTCACCTTTGAGCCATTTTTCATGCTGCTTCCTCTGCCTGGCCTTCTCCCTCCCACTCCTTGCATAACTTCTATGTGTCCTTAAGCTTAAATGTCACCTCCCAGAAGCTTTCTTTGAAATTCCCTGGCTCATAAGATCATACCTTGTGCTTCCTGATCATATTGAAATACAATTTTGTCAAGGTGCTCACTATTTATTTTTCCAATTACTGTTTTCTTTGCTATATACCTCTCTCCTACTGAACCTGTATATTTATGATCAAGGGTAAGTGTATATCTTATTTCTTATTATTTTTTAGATCCTGTAGAATAACACATGGTAAGTTGTCAGTGTTAAATAATTTTATGCTGAATAAATAGATATTTGAAATGATAAATTTCAGGGTCCTAAAGTTTCTCCATGTAAAAATCTTTTATTCTAAACTGTCCTTGTTAAAGTTCCTATGCCTAAAATAATGAAATGTTAATACTAGAAGAACCCTTAAAATAGAAGTCATGATTCCAAGTTTGGTTTGTGGGATATTTACCTGATTTGTGGGATATTTACCTGAGGATAAAAAAAATTAATGTTTTTTACCCCAATCAATAGTAGTAGGCATTTGTCTTACATATGGCAAACCTGGGTTTGATTCCCACCATTCCATATGGTTCCTGAGCACTGCCAGGAGTAATTCCTTAGGGTAGATCCAGGAATAATCCCTAAGCACAGCCAGATGTGGCCCCCAAACAAGCAAATAAAACAAGGTAATGTGTCTATGAATGAATGAAGAGATTAATATTATATATAGCTTAAATAAGCATGGGGAGGTGAACAGAAATATATTACCATTTTCAAGCCTATACAGGACCCAAGCAGATCAGGATCTAAGTGTTTCCTGCACCCCATGAGCACAACTTCATATCTGTCCAAATAAATAAATAAATAAGCAGAGGCAACCTTATTGTCTTATTTCTTTATAAATAAGCCAATAAGTTGGTGAATGGAACAAATGGGGGAATGCTGGAATTACAGGCCATTTCATAGGAATTATGTAACTTTACATCCTAACTTTACATTCCCATAGTCATATACTAGGCTAAAGAGGAACTAAGATTGGAGAAATTCTGTAAAAGGGAGGCGTCTGTGCTTCTTTTACAACTTAAAATTTTTGAGGGATGGTGCATCATTGGGCCCTTTCTGTGATGTTTCATAGACAATAATGTGTCAGACCAAAATGGTGTTAGCTGCATGCAAGACAAGTGCCATAACACCTGCACTATCTCTTCAGCCCAGGTCTTAAATCCCAAATTCAGATTGCTTCCCTCTGCCCAATATAATCTTGAATTGGACCTGTTTAGCTCCCAGATTTATGTGAAAGTTGGTAGATGATGCCCCAGCAAAGCCTTTCTTCCTGCTTCTGTCTAGATGGCACAAGTAAAGGATCCAGTGCCCTCCCTCTGGAGCCATTTAGAACTCCTTTCCCAGAACCATATGGGATGCTGTTGCATGACTTTTTTTCTACATCCCAGAGCATCATATACTCACTGGAAAAACATGGGACTCATTCTAGACTCAGCTACTTCAATGACTGCCCCATTTTAATTATGGAACTTACCACTTCTTGGTCCCTGAGTCCTAAATCTTCCTGTCTACTCTTCTTTGGCAGCTGTGCCTTTGGACACTGAATGGTCATCAGCTGGTTGGACCATGCAGCTTTGCCTACAGATCATAGTGCCTAACTCCCACCACTACTTATTCACTGGATCAGAAGTTCTTTTTTTCTCATTACCAGTTCTTCAAACTGCTTCGTCCTGTCCATCTTTCCCTCTCCCCGTTGTAACTGGATTCTGAAGGATTCTGTCTCCATGGGTGGGCCTCAGCCTAGTAAGTTACAATTCCAATTCTTTGCCTGCATATTGAACCGACTTTCAGGCTCACCAGAATTAAACCACTGTGTGATGATTCTCCACCTTACAACACTTGGGCCATATACACACTTTACCCATAGGAGAACTAAAGTGATACTACAGTGGATAGGGTATTAGCCTTCCATAGACCAAACCTAAGTTCAATTCCCAGCATGGGCCTCTGAGCATACCTGACAATATACCTGAGTGCAGGGCCAGGAATAAGCTCTGGGCACCACGGGGATGTGACAAAAAATAAACAAATATATATTACCAATGAACCTACGGAATTAGCTATCACCCTGGATCCTTTCAGATATGTAGGACTAATATTATGTCATTCTAAGCTGTACCACCAACCTCAGTGAGCAAAGTGATGGCATAAGTAAGCAATCATAGGCTCAAGTTATAGTAAAGAGACACGGGGGCAGTGACATTTAAAATAATGCTGTAATCTACCTCCAGAATTCAAAACAACAAACCAGAAACAGCAAACTTCTGCTGGTAGAGGTCCAACAGGGAAGGAAAACAAAGAGTGGTGCTATTCTGAATCCTTTAGGATGAACTATAAAGCAGACATAAAACCATAGCAGACACCATGAAGAAGGCTTGGAGAAATTCACCAAGATTAATGAGCTGAGTTAATAGCCAAGGAATTTCTACAAGTACCAACCAGGTCTATAACCTCTCAGATAATGACTTTAGAGACACCTTGATGAGGCTGTTTAATGAGCTCAAAGAAACAATACTACTGATAATCACTGTTGGATAGAATAACCAGGCAAAAATTCAACAAAGAAATGGTGGGTGGGCCACTAAGTTAGTACAGTGGGAAGAGCACTTGCCTTACATGCAACTGATTCAGGCCCAATCATGAGCAGCCTATATGGTTCCTTGAGAACTGCCAGAAGTGGACCATGAGCACAGAGCCAGGAGTACGTCTTGAGCACATCTGGATGTAGCCCTCAAACCAAAACAAACAAAATTACAATGAAAAATAGTATTAAGGAAAGAAATGAAAGAGATGGGCCTAATAGATTTCCATAGGTTCTTTCATCCTCCAAAGTAGTACACACATTCTACTCTAGTTCTCATAGAGTACATAAAAATCTGAGTCACAAAAAAAACTCCATAAAAATCAAGAAGATGGAATGTTTATCAACTATCTTCTCAGACCACAATGCTTTTAAAACAGAAATTAATCACAAGCAAAAATGAGTAAAAACTCAAACACTTGGAAATTAAACAACCTACCACTGAACAACCAGTGAGTCTAAGAAGAAACCAGAAAAAAATCAAAAGATTTCCAGATATAAATGAGAATGAAGAAACATTTTACCAGAAAATATTGGACAAAAAAAAGTAGTATTAAGGGAGAGTCATAGTCATGGAAATGCATATATAAATTAGGAAGAAAGGTAGGGTCCAAATAAATTATCTAACAACACTGTTTAAACAGCTGTAAAAGACCAACAAAGGCCACCCAAAACAAGCAAAAGAAGCAAAATAATAAAACTTAGAGAAGAAATCAATAAAGTGGAAACTAAAATAACAATCCAAAAGATCAACAAAACCAAGCGCTGCTTTTTTAAAAAAAAATAAACAAGATTGACAACCATTAGCTAGACTCACAAATAAGATAGAAGTCTCTAATAAACCAAATCAGAAATGAAAGAGAATATGTCCACAACAAATGCCACAGAAATTCACTTGATCATCAGGGATTGTTTTCAAAATATTTTATACAAAATTAAAGAAATGGATAGGTTTTTAGACTTTTATAAACTTCTAAGTCTGAAACAAATGGAAACAAAGAAAATGAACAGACCAATTACTGTCAAGGAAATTAAAATGGTAATAAAAAATCCCTCCCCCTCAAACAAAAGCAGACCAAGATGGGTTTATTAGCAAGTTTTTTCAAACCATTAAGGAATAAATATTTTTAATCTTTTCCAGGATCTTCCTGAAAGTAATATAAATAAGAATCCTCTCAAAGAGTTGTTAAGAAGCAAACATTACCCGGATACTGAAAGCAGACAGAAATACCACTAATAAAGAAAGGATAGGATAGCAGTATCCTATTAGAGGGTAGGATAGTAATAGATATAAGGTTAATAAAGGACAATAAAGAAAATGAAAGAAAATTTATCCCTGGTGAAAATAGACATAAAGATCCTAACTAAAACAGCAAACCAAATCCAATAGTAGTACATCAAAAAGGTTATACTAAGTGGGTTTGCAAGGATGGTCTAATATATGCAAGTCAATCAATACTTTCCGGCATATAAGACGACCGGGCGTATAAGACGACCCCCTGATTTTGCAGTTAAAACATAGGTTTAGGCCTATATTCGCTGTATCAGACAGAATGTTCCTGTGCTGCAACTGTATGTGCCACAGTGAGCCAATCACAACAAGCAAAGGTTCAAAGGTTATACTGTCATAGACTTCCTCTCTGACTCTGGCCAATCTGAGCAGGCTTTTGACAATGTAGATTCGGGTCCAGAACATTGTCTAATTTGCATGCATAAAAAGCCTGCTTGGATTGGCTGAGTTAGAGAGGCAGTCCGAGCAGCCTTGCAATGATTGGTGCAGGATCAAGTTGGAAAATTCTTTTTGTGGCAATATTCAGACAATTTTCGTTTAGGGGCATATACTTGGCGTATAAGACGACCCTGACTTTCGGTTGACTTTTTTTTTTTTTTGTTTCAAAAGTCGTCTTATACTCCGGAAAATACGGTACCATATGAATATCAGGAAAAATACCAGAAAAATCTAGGAATATAAAATCAAATGATCATATAAGTAGATACATAGAAAGCATTTGACAAAATACAATAGGCCTAAATAAAGTAATTAAAAGCCTAAATAAGGGGCCGGGCGGTGGAGCTAGAGGTAAGGTGTATGCCTTGCCTGCGCTATCTTTGGACGGACTGCGGTTCGATCCCATATGGTCCCCCAAGCCAGGAGCGACTTCTGAGCGCATAGTCAGGAGTAACCCCTGAGCGTCACCAGGTGTGGCCCAAAAACCATAAAAAAAATTAATAAAAGTCTAAATAAAATGGATCTAAAAAAGTCAAAAATTTAAAGTTATTTGCAACAAAATCACAGCTAACATTACTCAATATAAATTTTTTTTATTTATTTTCTCTAAGATCAGACACAAAACAATGTTTCTCACTCTCACCACTATTTTTCAGAACAGTATCCTATTCCTTCCTTCAGTAATTAGGCAGAATTAGGCAGTAATTAGGCAGATTGAAAAAGAAGTCAAACTATATCTATTTGTAGATTACATGACACTCTGAAAACCGTAAAGATGCAACAAAAATCCCCTTAAATTATAAACTTATACAGTAATGTGGTAGACTACCAAATCAACACACAGAAATCTATGACATTCCTCTATGCCAGGGGTCCTCAGACTTTTTAAACAGGGGCCAGTTCACTGTCCCTTAGACCATTGGAAGGTCTGACTATAGAAAAATAAAAACTTATGAACGAATTCTTATGCACACTGCATATATCTTATTTTGCAATGAAGAAACAAAACAGATACAAATACAATATGTGGCCCGAGGGCCATTGTTTGAGGACCACTGCTCTATGCAAACAACAAAATAAAGTGAAAATTAAAAAAAAAACAACAACTCAAAATGCACCTAACCATACCTCAGGCAGTTTAACAAAAGAAGTAAAAAAAAAATATATATATACATACATATATATATGTATGTATATATATAAATATATTTTCCTGCTATGAGAAAAAATGAGGATACATAGACATAGAAACACATTATCCTTTATGAATTAGGACTGATAGTATAAAAGTGATAAACAGGGCCGAAGAGATAGCACAGTGGTAGGGCATTTGCCTTGCATGTGGCCGACCCAGGACAGACCCAGGTTTGGTTTCCAGCATCCCATATGGTCCCCAGAACCTGCTAGGAACGATTTCTGAGTGCAGAGCTCCAAATAACCCCTGAGTACCTCCAGATATGGCCTACCCCCCAAAAACCAAAAAAAGTGTTTAATTTATTACAAAATAAAAGTGATAAACCTACCCAAAACAATATAGACGTAGTTTTACAAATGCAGACCTATAAAAATAGCCATGACATTTTTTAAGATGCTGAAATTTTATATGAACTAAGAACAGCCCCTCACACACATAAACCAGCAGTACTAGGGAGAAAAAGTGGCAGGTTTTTCTTTTTTTTTTTATCAACTTTAAATCATTCTACAAAGCTATAAAAATCAAGACAGGGTGGTACTGAAATAATGATAGACTCTCAGATCAACAAAATAGAGTTGTGGTCTAGATTCAGCCCCTCAAATATAAAAATATAAAAAAGATAAAAAAATAGATAGCTCATTTGAAAATTGAGCTAGAAATGTTAAGTGTAGCAAGAAAATTCTTTTCAGCCAATAGTGTTGGGAAAAGGGATCAGACACATGTAAATAAATGAATGCAGATCATTTTCTCGCATCAGGCACGAAAGTTCAATTAGAAACAGACTAGGAGCCAGTGCCTGAAAAAAATCAGAGACTTCATTATTATATCAAAATCCACAAAGTATACTCAGAAAAATACAAAGAGAATCCTTCATAACATTGAGTCTAGAGGCATCTTCAATGATTCAAGGGTTTCTCCTGGCTCTCTGCTCAGAAATAGCTCCTGGCAGGCACGGGGGACCATATGGGACACCGGGATTCCAACCAACCACCTTTGGTCCTGGATCAGCTGCTTGCAAGGCAAATGCCGCTGTGCTATAGAGACTGGTTAGTAGCAAAAGTGGTCAAATATGTATAGAATATATATAATATATTTATGTGTTTTTTATAAGTACACATATCTGTATCTGCATTACTACATTTCCTTATTTATTTTTCACTTTTTCAAAATCAGGAAATGAACACTGAATACTGGCAGAAGAGTATTATCCAAGTACAAGGCTTAGTCAGATTTCATCAATTATTCTCCAAATGATTTTATAGTTAAAATAAAGTCCCAGATTATGTTACATCGAGTCTCTTCTTATCTGGGACAGTTATTCTTTGTGTTTCACTGTTTTACGTCACTGCTATTTTAAAGAAGAGTAATAGCTGATTATTATGTCGATCATCTTTCAATTTTGGTTGATTTGATACTTCCTCTGAGTAGATTCAAGTTTTGCTCTTTGGGCAGAAATATGCTGCATCTGGGACATTGTGCTCTTCTCAACTCTTCATAGTTGAAGCACATGATGTCTATATGTCTTGTTATGATGATAACTCAGATCTTTTTGGTTATGGCTGAAGCTCCCTGCAGGTCAAGTTACTCTTTCCCCGTTTTCAAATAATTCCTTTCATAGAAGATTGTAATTAGTGGCTTACCTATTATTACTTAAACTCTTGCTGAGCTGTCACTAGGGATAGTGTTCTGCATGATTTGATGTTTATCAGCATTCCTGGCCTTTCTTTTGCAAATACTAGTGGTACCTTTCCCCACAGTTTAAGACAACTAAAATAGACCTTATCCAGTAACCCAATAATCTCTTGGGGTAATTGTTCTTGCTTAATAATCACTTATGTCTAGAGACATAGGTGAACTATTTTGTCTAGTACAACTACTGACTTTACTTACCCAATATCCAATTTTCTTTTTTTAAACAAACAATGAAAAAAATCCACCAAGCCAAAACTACCGCTCTGCTTTTCTTTTTAGAGAAATTTCTTTTTACTCCAAAACATTCAGTGGTTCAAATACACCAGTAATAGCTAGTTCTTAGAATTCTTTGAAACACCAGAGAATTCTTCCTCAAGTTGAAAATTTAGAGGAAATGGCAGGTGAGTTGCTGTTGGCAATCTTCTTGTTCATATGAGATATAAATTGACCTAAAAGGAATGGAAGGCAAAACAGAGTTGATATGGGTAGATTCTCCTGGAGACATTGTCAAAATCTTTGGGCCTTTGTCTAAGCCTGGGCTAGAGTTGACTTATCTCTGTTCTCCTTGCCTGAATGGATATGTTTTTGGTCATAATCTATTTGAATTGAATCTCTATCAGTATCAAATGGAAAGAACAAACAAACAAAAAGCCTTTAGACTTTTTAGCTTATATTTTTCAACTTGGAGTTCTTCCTTAGAGTAAATAAAATGTGAATCTGCTTCATTTCTTTGAAATCCAATTATGATGGTTTGAAAGCATTGAAACAGGTCAACATGCCAAGGTCAAAGTTCACTGACCTCCTGGCTCCTGTCCATGTGTCTCCATTTTTCATAATGCAAGGAGAATGAGTTTCCAATATCAGAGTGGTTCCTGCTGTTTTTTCTCTTTAATGATTCTTGATCACTCCCATTTTTTTATACAATAGGCCTGCACTTCACAGTCTGGTACCCAGAAACCTGTCAACCACTTCCATAGATGACCCTGCAGCTTTCCTGTGGGATATAAAGTCCTATTATGATATCTGATACCCCAGCGTTCTAGTCCTGGATCAGGCACAATGGAGATTTGCAGTGCATGCAAAAAAGACAGTGCAGCAGAAAGTATCTCCTGTAATCTAGCAGGAAGCTGATTTTTCCCAGATAGAAGGTCAGCTTTGGAGTTTGCTGAGCACTATTTTTCTCATTGAAATGAAGAACAGGAGCAGAGGTGAATCTGTTCCATGCACAAGATGCTTTATCTTTTGGGTAATGGAGACCCCAATAGCCCTCCCCTTTCACTTAATTATAGCTTAGTATGAAAAAACATTAAAGGGCTTTGCCTAGTTTTTATGTCACATCTTGATTATCCTGCTATCACAGAGGGTCCCCAAAATATCCAGCAAAAAATCTAATCTATATAACTTACCCTCAACACTATGATCATTTGATTATTTTCTCTTATGAACACTGATTTTATCCTTCCTGATGGCAGGGCACCTGCTTTGTTATTTGCTGTTTAGAGCCTACTTTTGTCTGAAACACAGCTCAATTTGGCCCAAATGTGCTATTGATAAAATAAAGGATGAATGAAAGCTAAAAATGATAAAGAATATAGATAGAAGATGCCAAGAGTGTCCAGTTCAAATCCTGACTACCTTACTTGACACCTGTGTCACTGTAGATAAATTTTGTAGCTTTTCCAATTCTAATTTTTCATTTTAAAATAGCAATATGTATCTTGCAAATTTGTTAGAAATATGAGATTGAAAATGCACCATGCATGTATTTCTATGCATTACATCTATAGCTTTGAGATACCAATTTATAATCTGGGAATGTATGTAAATGGCTATTTTAGTTCTGGGTATAAAAAAGGCACTACATTTTCTAGCAGATTTTAAAAATGACTCTTTGTTAAGCATGGTATTAACTTTTTATAATGTTCCTTATGTAAATACTATTTTTCTTGCCCTACCCACAAAGATAAATTTGTTAACTTCATTTTTTTTAGAAAGAAAGATAAAGTTTACAAGAATTTCAGTCCACTTCAGCTCACCTAGTCAGACATCCCATATGGTTCCCTGAGCCTGTCAGGAATAATTTCTGAGCATAGAGCCAGGAGTAGTCTCTGAGTGCTTCCGGGAGTGATCCAAAAAACAAAAAATAAACAATAAACAAAAAGAATTTCCCAAGTGTTCCCTCATGTCTTTGAAAGTAGAGAAAAGAATATTCAGGTGATCATTCAATATTGTAATCATGCTTATTTTTTTTGTTTTGTTTTGGGGTATGTTACTATGCTTGGGACTTACCATTGGTTATGTGCTCAGAAATGACTCTTGGCAGGACTTGAGAAATATGTGGTTCCAGAGTTGGTCATGTTTAAGGCAAGAATTGTATTTTCTATACTTATGATAATAAATCTTAGAATAAAATATAGAACCTATAAATTATTAAACATAAATATATTATTTGTGAGCACAGTAGAAGACTAAAAAGAGAGAAAAAGAGAGAGTTATAGAGAGACATGAACACATGTAAAGGTTATTCAGATTTGAAAATTACATCTTGATAGTTAAAAATATGATTATGAGGCAGGTTCTACTCCGTATGATTTTTGTGACATTAAATAAATCCCTTAAACTTCCCATGTCTCTTGTTCATTCATTTGAGAAATGGAGATGTAGTATCCTTGCCACCATGCATAAAGTGAAATGACTTGAGACATTGGTGAACATTTGTTAGATATTCAATAAGTAACGTTTATATAATTATTTTTTAATATTATTGCATAGAACACATAGATATACCATTTAATTTTGATAAAATGCAAGAAATTACTCGTGATCAAGAAATATTATGCCATAGTTGAGTATTGGTTAACAAATCTTTCTATTAAGGTGGAGAGATGATCATTATAATAAATATGCCATTGTTTAACACATTCTTTAGTCCCAGGGACAATTCAAGGTATAGATAAGTAGAGTATATAAGTCATAGATTTTCTAAGCTACCACAATAGGTAAATAACCACTTTGGATGTCTCAACAATCCAATGTTGACCAAAGTATTCAGAATACTTGGCGTTGGAGTGATAATACAGCACACAAGGGCTCTTGTCATGCTTACAACATATCCAGGTTCAAGCCCCAACATCTATGTGATCTCCAAGATCCCCCCAAATCCTCCCTGAGCTTAGAACCAGGAGTAAGTTCTGATCACTTCTAAGTGTGGTCCTCAAACAAAACAATACAAAACCAAAATACAACATTTGGAATATAGGATAAAGATTGAGAGCAGAGTGTCTATTAGCTAGCAAGATTTCCCTTTTCCTTTTTTTCTTTTCCTTACATTAGCTAGCAATATTTCCTTTTTTCTTTTCCTTACTGGTGGTCCATTGGACACATACTGAACCATGTTAGTATGGGACGTTAGTTTCCAACAGCTGATATGATATTGTTTCTGTCCAGAGAAAGGCTCTAGGGGCCCAAGTGCCTGCTGGGAGCCCCTGCTCTTTTATTTTTCTTTTACCTAAACATAGGTTTATTTTCTTGTATTGTCACTATTTTTTCCAGTAATCTTAATCAATACACCATGATTTACAAAGTTGTTTATAATAGAGTTGTTTCAGACATACAATGTTCCAATACCAATCCCGCTACATGCACCCTACCCTCTTCCAATATCCCCAGGTTCCCTCCCACCTCCAGTCTGCCCCTTAGGCAGGTATCTACAGATTTATTTTATATTCCTGGGTCTAATAAAACTTAAAAGAATGGCAATAAAATTATCAGAAAAAGAATTCAATAAAGTCAATCTGTAAGGATTAATTATATATGTTTTTAACCTTTCTTGATGTAGTGGAGGATAACCATATGCACCATTACTGAGTGCCATACGCAAAGCTACATGTTGGGAATTTGTCGTGTTTTTAGAGAAGTTCTTTTAACACCTCTTGCAAAATTGGTTTCAAGACTATAAATATCCTAGACTGTTTCCTATCCATGAAGATCTGTATAGTTCCTTTAAATATGAATGATAATCTAGCTGGATAGTATATCTATCCAGTGTGGTGTTCGTTTCATTGCATTGTATTCAATATTTTTCCAAGGATGGCTTGTAGAATCGCATTTGATAGATCTGCTGTTATACTATTATCTTATGGGCTTTCCTTGTATATAAGTTCCTTTTTTGATACTGATTCAAATATTCTATCTCCATATTTGGAATTCATCATTTTGAGCATGTGTCTTGAAGTTTTTCTAATTGGGTTTATTTTTACTGGGACCCTTTTGCTTTTTGGATCTTAGTGCCTATAATCCTCAACTCTGGGAAGTTCTTATTAATAATTTCTTTTTCTATTGTTTTTCTATCAATTTGCCTTCATGGATTCTGATGACACATTGTTTCTCTTGAGTTCATATCATAGTTTTCTGATAGGATGTTCAATTCTTTTTCAGATTTGCACCTTCTGCTAGTTCAGGTGTAAGTCCGCAATTGAATAAATTACTTTAATCTTACCACTAAAATTCTAATTAAAAGTCATCTTTCTGCATATGCCTCTTTATCCTTTGTTTATAAAAAATAGCACTGTGAACTGGGATCTGGCCCCAACTCTCTCTTACCCCCATTTGATAAGTTAATCAGCTTCTCCTTCTATAGTCTTTATACTATAAATATATAGTATCCTTATATACTATAAATAATAAATAAATAAATAATTATACCTATTTTTGGTTTAAAAATCTAAATAGAGGGGCCATCGTGATAGTACAGGAGGTAGGGCATTTGTCTTGCATGCAACTGACCTGTGTTTTATTACACAACACTATCTATGGTCCCAGAGCATCACCAGGAATAATCCTTGAGTGCAGACCCAGGAGTGAAATCTGAGCACTGTTGACTGTAGCCCAAACAAACACCTAAAAATTTCTAAAATGAGGGGCCGGTGAGGTGGCACTAGAGGTAATGTGTCTGCCTTGCAAGTGCTAGCCAAGGAAGGACCTCAACTGCGGTTCGATCCCCCAGCGTCCCATATGGTCCCCACAAGCCAGGGGCAATTTCTGAGTGCTTAGCCAGGAGTAACCCCTGAGCATCAAACTGGTGTGACCAAAAACCCTCCCCCCAAAATTTCTAAAATGAACTTAGTGTTGAGCCTTATTTATGTTAGTATGCTCTTAATAAATATTTCAAGCTTATTGTGATTTCATCATCATCAATGTTGTTGCTAGGACAAGGAAGATAAATTATAATAAAATAGGTATTTTTCTCAGAGAAATTCAATGAATAATCTTTAGTACTCACCCATATGCACACATCTATATATACTAAAATTTATTTTACATGATTTACAAATAACAAATAAATAACCTACTTCAGAATGTAAAAATATATAGATAAATGAAGTAGATAGATGTAGATAGAAATGGGAAAACCTGATTAAAAATATACATGCATACAAAAACTCATATGTTTTAAGCAAATTCTCTAGATGTAATGCAAGAAAAATAAAAAACTTTATTTTTAAAAAACTTTATTTTTAAAAATTATCACAATGTTATTTGTTATAATCTTTTCTATCCTCCCTTTTACTATCCTCCCTTTTTCTATCCTCCCTATCTACTTTTTTCTATCTCTTTTTTTACCCCACCAATTCTCTCTTGTTCAGAAAACTCCTTAGATACTACTGATGAATGATTTGCTCTGAATCATTGTATGGAAAAAGTCTTAAAATAGTGTAGCTGAAAAAATAGTTTCAAAATTTGCAAGCATACCTTGCAGGTGGGAGCCCAAGTTTGATCCCTGACATGATCCCCTGAGCACCAATCTAGTGTAACCCCAAACACTGCCAGGTGTGAATCCTCAAATTTAAATAAAAAAGCTTTAGTAACAATCTCTGGAGAAGAGTGTGACCCAATTAGCAATCTCTATAGGAGAGGGTGACCCAAGTCCTTGCCTTACTGATGCCATGGCAGCTGCACCCAATACCCACAACTGCCACTCTGACAATGACCCAGTTTCCCAATCATCTATGGCTCTCTGCAAGAAGTCAATCTGACCAAAACTCCAGGTATGCCAGTATTTGGGCTGACATCACCAGACCTTATTTTAGAATGAATGCAGGAACTCTCTCTTTTCTCTTTCTCATACTTCTGAAGATATGGCGGTTTGCAAAATTTGCAATATCAAAAATAGTGCTTGGAATTCCTAGATAACTACACTTTTTATTCAACACTGTCATCCCCATAGAAATACACCAATTTAAATGCCAATGTGCTTTTGAAGCCACATAATGTTCTGAAACAGAATAATCAACTAGTAACAAGAGATTATTAAACTTTCTGACAAATGACTTGAAGAAATTGCAAGATACAATACTTTTCACAATTTTTGTTGCTATATTCTTTCTTCTTTTCTTTCTTCCTTCTTTCCTTTTTTCTCTTTTCTTCTTTCTTTTTTAATTTTTCTGGTTATTAATAATTTTACTCCCATTTAATTGGAAACCAATGTTTTATATGTATTATGATCAATTATTTCAACTATGTAATACATGGTTTTTAAATAAAGTAATTTACACATATAAAGAGCTTATATATTTATATAATATAGAACAAAAATTATATAAAAAGCTTATATATTTATATTTATATCTATATAATGAGCTTTAGCCAAATTAGCTAAATCAGCTAAATTAATTTTGTCTGGAGTCTCATTTTCCAATGTTTTGTTGGAGTTCCTGGTTTTCTGAAAGTCCTGAGATTTTTGGTACTTGGGGGTGCTTTACTGAATGATTTTAAGTTGGTAAGAAATAAACTGGTTGTAAGAAATGAATTTTAACAGCAAAATGGAGAGAGGACATTAAGCACTAAATGATCCTAAGACTTATGCTCCCTTACTTTTCCCAACTGGATCAAAACAGGGTCCTGAGACACATGTTGTGACCTAAAGCAAAAACATTATGAATTAGAAAATCATGGAAAGACAATGGAATGGAGAGGAAAAGGTTGACAAGGATAAAAGCATAAGATTTGGATGAACGAGAGGGATGGATCAATTAGGTTAAGACTAAGCTGCTATACAACAGGAGAGGAAGAGACATGCAAGTAAGGCTCCCCTTCATTAACAATAGTGCAAACCACAGTGTCAAAAAGGAGAGAGAGAAGTAAGTGCCTAACCCTGGAGACAGAGAGGGGTTAGGGTGAGTAAAAAGAAGCAGGAAGAACACTGGTGAAGGTCATTGAAGAGTGCATGACTGAAACCCAACAATGGACAATTTTGTAACCACAGTGATTACATAAAGCAATTAAAAAATAACCAACTACAAATTAAAGTGTCTCAAAGAAAATGTAGCTTTGTTTCTCAGAGACCCTGCCGTCCCGAACATGGATTCAAATCCACTTTTTCCTTCTCCATTCTAGTAAGGAGAAAATAAACTTTTAGAGGAACCCCTTCTAATTACTTTGCCTTTGACTACCTGAGAATCACATGACCACACATAACTTAAGTGAACCTGGGAAATATCTCCTGGTGAAACTTTTCAACATAGAAAGGAGAATGGGAACAATTAGCAATTTGTTTTAAAGGGACTTAGAGGCAGCATCTAGACTTGGAATTAAAAGAGGCTTGTTACACGGTCTATTTGAAGTGCCAAAATAAAAATCTTGATTCCATCAGCTCTGAGAGACTCATGCATCATAATGAATGATCCAAGATCCCACTTCTAGATATTACTGTAGCATCCGCCTTGCTGATATTATAGTAGACAACTTCACCAAGAAGGCTTGAAGTTTTATTCCAGCTCAATCATCTTCTCGTTGCCAAATTTGAACCAAAAAATGATTTCCTGTTACTTTCTTGATAAGCATCTTATCCACTGTGGGAATTTAGGGAGAAATATTAGACTTTTCTGCCATACTAACCACAGTTATGTCTTTGGCCTGAAGGAACTCCATGACTGATAACATGTTTTGGGAATTGGAACCAGGGAGAATAAGCTTTGACACAAAGCTGGCTTTATCCAATTTCTTTATAAAAGAGTTTTCCAAGACTACAGCGGGAAGCTTAAGGATCAGTCACTGCAGGAGGCCTTATGAGAACAGGCATTATGGGCACCCTCGAGAAAACAGGCATTATGAAGGTTCAGCTAGTTAAGGGATGTTGCCTTTGCTAGGAACTACCCCTACTTTCAGAGCCCAAAGAGCCTAGAAAGGGTGAAGGAGTTTGCCACTGCCCCCTTAGAGAAACAGAGAGAGACAGAGACACAGATATATAGAAAGAGAAACAGACATAGAGAAACACAGACATATACACACACCCCAAGAGAGAGAGAGAGAAAGTGAGAGAGAGAAAGAAGGAGAGAGAGAAAGGAGACAGAGAGAAAATAGTGAGCTTCCAGGACCACAGGTCCCAGAGAGAGGTGCTGAAACAATGCAGAAATGTGCATAGCACCTTTAAGGAACATTAACTCTTTCCCCTCAATTGGTCTTCTCCGTCTTATCCTGCCTCGATGCTGGCCACAGAGACTCCTAGGAAGGACTAGCAATAAAAAGATGGCAAAGCCTATGAACCCATGACACAGGTTGGTGGTCTAGAGTGCCTTAAGTGAAAGTGAATCGGCAGGATTTCATGGTATTTCAGGTAAGAAGATATGAGGAGGCGAGTAATAGATATCGGAGAAAACTATCTGAAACTTGCAGCAGCCTGAAGGCATCGAAGCCATTGACATAAAAGACCCATCATCCATCTCCAGAGTCAGAAATATCTTGAGAATTGTATGCCAAGTACAAGATGGCATCTTGAGAGGAGAGGTGGCTGGACCCTTTAGAAGAGGAGAGGATCCAGTATTGGATCAAGAAGATCAAGAATAGGGGCAGGAATGGTGGCTCAGGGCATAAGGCATGCTAGCCTAGAACGGACCGGGGTTCGACCCCTTGGCGTCCCATATGATCCCTCAAGCCAGGACGATTTCTGACCGCATAGCCAGGAGTAACCCCTGAGCATCACTGGGTTAGGCCCCAAAACAAACAAAACAAAAAAATAACCGAATATCAAAGATCAAGATATCAAGAATATCAAAGGACTATCAACTGTTCCCAGTTTTCTTCTTTGGCAACCAACCTAGCAATGGTATGGGCATGGGACAGTTTGGGGAAAATTATACATAAACTAACTTGGCAGAAGAAGTTGCTTTCTTGTGGTCAGCACCCACGTAGCACCCATGTTACCTATGTACATGCCAGCTGCATCTCCCCTCTGAGATATGCACTTTTACACTTTAGTGTTGGAACATTCACTGGCTCTCTTCACTCTGAAGAAGCCCATGTTCTCCCTTGAACATATATATATATATATATATATATATATATATATATATATATATATATATATATATATATATCTTAACCTCTCATTCCTTCTCTTTACTTCCTTTATGAACTTGTTAGACTTTGCTATTCATCTACTGAAATTCTTTTTTTATGAGGGAAACACGACAAACACAAAAGGCCTGAGGAAGATTAGAACTGACTCTCCTTTCCTGCAAAGAGCAGTTCCTTGCTCCAGCCTGAGCCCACAGCTCCCTGGGAAATGTGATGTGTAAATTAACTGGATGCCATTCCCACTCAGTAATACCTTGTTACTCATTGGTTGGAAACACCTTTGAGTGTAGTACCTTGGATTGGAATCTAGCCAACTTAATTTCCATCTCAGAGTGTCTTCTGACTCTTCCTAATAAATACACTGTGTCTCAGGAAAATATTTTCTTGCATTTCAGGACTTCCCCACTGAGCTTACTGCTTCTTAGGAGTGGAAGACCTATGTGTTGGAACTCCTGAACCTGTTTCACCCTCTTTAATGTGTGTGGATTATTCCCCGCATTGACCTGCTTCTTTCCAGGTTCCTGGATTTGAAGCTTGAGGTTAGTTGTAGGTGGTTGTAGAGCTAAACTCCCATGCCATGCAGAAAAAGTGGACTTCAGGTACTATTTGAAGGCTGCCTCATGGGGCTGGTAGGATGTGACTGTCGGGGCCATGAAGGGGTTTATAGAAAACTTTAAACAGTTTTAATGTCCTCAGACACTTCCCTGTGGTGACTAAGCTGGGTAGAGAAAATTTCCTTCTCAAGGATGCACTTCTCTTGTCCCCATTTCACATAAAGCCACTTGGGGACCTCTACCAGAAACAGTCAGATGAGCATCATGCCAGTCATGCTGGATTTAATTTAGTATTTTGTGTATATTTTTCTCTCCTGTGCGGAAACTTTTAGAAAGTGCTCCACAACTTTGTGGCTCTAGCATTGGCTTGTGGTTTAGGCCTGGATAATCAAAGCATTTCTCTAGCAGGTGGTGATTAACTCATATAGAGGACTATGTGACAGCAGACCACCAAGAGCTCACCCAGATAAATTTTTGAATGAAGGTTTTGTTGGTTTGTTTGTTTTTTAATTTTGGGCCACACCTCGTGATGCTCAGGGTTATTCCTGGCTATGCGCTCAGAAATTGCTCCTGGCTTGGGAGACCATATGGGAAACCAGGGGATCAAACTGCGATTCATCCTTGGTCAGCTGTGTGCAAGGCAAACACCCTACTGCTGAGCCATTGCTTGGGCCCTGGGATGAAGTTTTTTAAATGGCATCCTCATTCCACTGGAATTGCTAAGAAGATAAGGAGAAAGCACAGAGTCCTAAAAACCATTTTTGCCAGGGGCAGCTCACCTGAAAATGAAGCAGACCTGAAAGAGAAAGAGAAATTTCAGGTGTCAATATTTAGTGTCCTTTATCCAGCCATGCCTGAAGCTATTTACTCCTAAAATTAGTTCTATGAAAAATGAATCAGGTTTTGGCTTTTACCAGCAAAAACAAAAACTTAGAATGAGGATATTCCTACTACATCAAAGTCCAAGTCCCTTGTTTTTTATTTTCAAACGTAAAGCTTTTAATCCTGCTTATCCAACAGTTACCTAGAGTAGTTTTCTTCAACCACTGGTCTACAGAGTGAGTCTGGAGTAGATAGGTTAAAAACAATTGGCCTACCAGCTCGGTTATAACTATTGGTCTTTATCTTTTCTTTTTGAGCACACACATGGGTGCTCATGGGTGTGTGCTCATGCCAGAGTGCTCTGTGCCTAGGAGTCTCTTCTAGTGGGTATGGAGGATCATATAGGACAACAGGGATCAAATCTGGGATTACTACATATAAGGCAATCACTCTACCTATTGTACTTATTGCTCTGATCATCCTAAAGCTCTATTTTTAAAGGTTTCCCAGGGCAGGACTTCCAGATAAAAATTTTAGAAATTTTTAGTCTACAATACTCAACAGTAGAGTTTTTGTTAATACAGATCTATGGTATATACCCAAGAACAGCCAAGACAGTAAGGACTTAACACATTAAAGCCAGCACTGTAATTTATGCTAATTAAGCTACATACATGTGAGACCCACCCGTGGTACACACCAGCATCACTGCGTAGTTTTTATTGTGAGAAAAAGGGTGTTTTATAATGAGATGATAGACATTAATTAAATGTAGTGTGATAATCATTTCACACAATATATATGACTCAAGATATTATGTGGGCTCCTATACTCACACAGTGCTTTGCTACCATGTCCATGAAGCTGACAAAAATTGAACACAGGAAATTATAAAACAAACAAAGCTGCCCACTCTCAGGAGCTTCTAATATGAAATTACAGTAGGGACCAATAAATTACTCATACTGACTTTCAATCCGATAGTTACAGGATGACTTTGTAACACTCCCTTTTTCTTTACCTTCAACAGAGAAATAATATTTTAGTGACTTTCTTGCCCCAAATCTTGTCATAATAACAGTTCCTTTGTTATACTCTATTTCTCTTGGCTCCAAATTTTCTCATAGGTGTGTATAAATTCACACACTTGCATATGTGCAGGCAAGCTCTCTCTCTCTCTCTCTCTCTCTCTCTCTCTCTCTCTCTCTCTCTCTCTCTCTCTCTCTCTCTCCCCGCCCCCCCCCGCCCCTTTTCACTCCTAGTAGGAACAAATATAGTCAAACAAGGCACCTTCAAGGCTCTGAGGCCTTGGCCCACTTTTTCTAACACTCTCGCCTCTCCAGCAAGTGCTGTCAGGTGCGAACTGAGAAAGATCCAGGCCCTGTTTGAAGCATTGTGATAAGAGAAGCTGGGAGACAGGCTGAAGAGAAGAAACAGAAATATTGATCTCAGGAGCTGACAGGTTTTACTGAAGGATCCAATTGTCGGAAAGGGTGAGCCCAGACTAAAAAGTTTACACTTTCCTGTGCAGAATTTCACTGCAGCAGAATCTTGATTAAAACATTGCCTTGTATTGCCATCTGCTAGAATTCTTGGCTGCTTGGCTTGTCTCTGTCCCTGACATCCCTAAAAGTCTTGAATGTGCCATATTTGTTTTGTCTCTAAACCTGGCCTGACCTTGCTCTCTGGAATTTCTCTACCTCTTCTGAGTGTCCTACTTGGTTCTTCACTTTGATGATCCTGGTCAAGATCCTAAAAAGGTCAACCTGAGAACCTCACCATACTCCAGGGTTGGCAGCCACTGCCCTCTGGAGTACCTCAAATGCAGAGTCTGGCTGACTGGTGATTATTCACTGTGTTCTAATCATTTTCATTCATGAGTCTCACTCTACCAAGAGAGGGCAGGCCCTAGAAGTCCAGGATGAGTTCAGTGCTCTGAAAGTCCTTATGGAATGAATAATAGAAGACCATCTAGGGGAGAGAAATGCAAGAGAAACTTCAGCATCGCCTCTGGATTGTAGACAGCAGACATGTTGGTCTGTTGAATCCATCTGTTGAGTCCATAGGTGGACTTCCCCAAAACAGTAGAGAACACTTCTCACAACCACTTCTGTGAACATCCATTTGAGCAGTGTTCCTCAGTCTTTTCCCTCAATTGAAGTCTCCGACAAGCCTCTGTACTTTCTTGTCACATGCTTATTTGATATTTATTTGTTATATTTATTCAGTGACACCAAAAACTTGTGTTCTTTCCTTTCTATTGAGAGCTCCGATCTCTATGATGCAGAACAGACATTTGGGGAGAAAAACCTAGCACAAAGAGAACAGACCTCATATATATGACTTATTCAATCCCCAGCACCTCATCAGGCCCAAGTACTATAGAAAATGATTCCCAAGCACAGAGATAGGAGTAATCTGAGCAGTGCCAGGCTCCTAGATAAACAAACAAACATAAACAAACATAAAAAATAGGTCAGAATTGGATATTCTGGAGTCAGTGAAACAAGGTCAATCACAAGAGAAATGAAGAAAGAGGGTGATGGTGAGAGGCAGTTTGAGAGCAATAAACTTCCTTAGGATTTCAGCAAAAGAGAAAAAATTTTCAGCCTTCAGTATGGTTTTGAGTGTACTGTAGTGCTCTCAAACTTGCTATCTGTGAAAGTCTCAAATGACTCTGCATCAGGTCAAAGCTCTCGCCCAAATCAAGACTAAAGCTTCATATTGCATCCCACCCAGGCCTTGGTTCAGGGGTCTCAAACTCAATTTACCTAGGGGCCTCAGGAGGCGAAGTCGGGGTGCAAAGTCAGTAGTAAGCCTTGAACATTGGGGGGTGTGACCCAAACAACTAAAACAAAACAAAACAAAGCAAAAAAAAAAAAAAAAAAGAAAAAGATTCCTATAGGGCAGGGCCACAAAATGTTGTAGGAAGGCTGCAAACGGCCCACAGGGCGCGAGTTTGAGACCCCTGGAATTGCCCTGATGTCTGAGATTCCCTGGGTGATTCCAGTAGAAAACTGGATTTATAGTGTCTTTAACATTCCTGTTTCATCTCTCATTTAGTCTTTCAAATACCTTCCTTGATTTTTTTGTTACATGTCTTAGTTATTCTTGTTTTCTCTTGCCATTCTTCTCATCATACCTCCCCCCATTTATGGGTTTCATTTCATTGCCTAGGCTGTCACTATTCCCAAACAGGATATTGGGTGAGTCCAGAAACTGAGTAACCTCATTAATACTTTCAAAATTAATCACATCTATTAATCCTGGGTAACTTTTTATTTCCCAAACAGCATTTATTGTGCCTAAATCATTGGCTTTTGACCTTTATATGACTGTGATCTTGTGGAAGTAGAAGATACATTTCATGGATTGGTGAAAAGGTATCTGTGCTAGCTACATCCATAGGAAGGGCATTGTGATGCATAAGGGAGACATCCTGTGTGCCAAGTGGCAAGAAATCTTTGTGGATAGGACAGGAAATTTCTGCAGACTAACACTGGTTGAAAACACAAACCACTGCCCTGAGAATCTTACACAACTTTGTGTTCACTTAGGAAGTCTTCATTTCTTTCCACTAGATTTCAGGCTGCACAAGGGTGGGCCTCTGTCTTCTCCTTCCCCATCAGTACCCAGTTCAGAGACATGCATAGGCTAGGTGCTATTTCCTGTTTGCTGAACGAAATATTTCAGTAATATCCCCGACCCTGTCTCCCTATCATTGAAAGTCTTTTGGGCAAGAAGAGCTTTAATTCTTCCACAGAAAACAAAAACTTGAAGACCCAACTAAAATTGTACTTCTCTCCTCTTCATCTTCCTGTCAAAATGGATATAGTTCAGGCTTTACTATGTTGAATGCTAAAAAGGGTGTCTAACCATGGATGCTTTTCCTTTACTCTCAGAAGTCTGATTTTCAGGCTTTTGTTTTGTTTTGCTAGAGCTCCCTTCTCTCCCACAGAGTAATTTTGGAGATGAACAGCAGGTTTTGAAAAGCTTCTTTTATTTATATCCACTTGGCAAGCATGAAGGGAAATGTAAAAGGTTAAGAGGGTTCAAAAAATAAGATATTGTGTGTATGATTATGCATGTTTGTACTAGATGTTCATAAAGGTTATACATAAGAAACAAAAAGTGCCTTGTGCAATGGAATAATTAATTATTTAAGTCCTGATCATTGTAGATACTCAAAACATTATTATTGAATGAATGACTAATAAATGGAGAAAGAAATACCAAAAAGGGAGTTCCACATTTTTTATGAGAGGCTCAATGGGCAAAAAGAATGAGAAGGAAGAATCATGTGTGTGTTACAAATTCTTAAAGATTTTATCTAAGAGACCAACATGCAATAAAGAGGAAGAAAGACTCAGTCACTAACCTAACCTTGTCTCACTTTATTAAAACTTTGTCTGTGTCAGCTTATTCTTAGAGGAAAATTAATATTATCCTCAGTCTACAAGTGAGTGGTGCCCAAAACAGTGTGACCATTTTGGAAGATAGTGCATAAATGACCCTGAATTCTCCCAGTTCAGTGCTCCTATGCAGTGTTCTTTGACACTTCCCATTAAGAGATGAACTCTAGGGGCTGGAAGAGAGTACAGTAAGTAGGACATTGGCTTTGCATGTGGCCAACCCAGGTTCAAACCCCCACAACTTATATGGTCTCCTGACCATGGCCAGGAGTGATCTCTGAGCACAAAGCCAGGATTAAGTCCTAAGTACAGTTGGTTGTGGCTCAAAAATAATAAAAAAGGAAAAAAGAATAAAGAAGGGACAGGCTCTATTTCTGTCTCCTTGCAGCTGATGTGGCTATATGTCTTGCTTATAGCAGCATTTAGCAAATGTGATATGGCTAGAAGATTGACAATCACTTGGTAATTAAGCTTTGTTCACTCTTGTAGCCTTCAAATACCAAGACTACCATGGAAAGAAGCCTGTTAAGCTGCTGGCTAATGGAAGTCATGTGGCATGGTTTCTCCTATTATGCAAAGGCCTCAAGCATTACATCTTCAAGAGAGATATAGTCGATTATCCCAGTGACTAAAATTACCCAGTGCATCACAAGAATCTAGCAGAGATGGGTCTTTGGCCAATGGTATAATACTGGATAACCCAGAGACAGTTACATAGGAAACACTGATTGATACACTGCCTTAGATCTGAGATCCTCCATGGGGTGGAAAGCAGGCATTTGTATTAGCCTTTATGTATTAATTTTATGTTCATATATTAAACATTACCTAAAATTTAGTGTCTGAAACAACATTTATCTGTTGCTTTATGGTTCTTGGAGCAAAGTATGTCTTGGATCACAAGACCTCAGTAGAGGTGTTAACTAAAGCTACAGTAATAAGAGATGAATTTTTGTTGGACTATTACCATTCTTATGTTTATAACATTCAGGAGCTTCATATTATTGCTGGATATTGGCTGGAGACTACTTTCAGTTGCTAGTGCCCCCCTTCTTTTCCCAGGCAGGTGAACTTCCCAACTTAATAGCTTACAACACTACAAATGTACTTCTTCAAAGCCCACAGGGGGTGAGAGACTCCAGCAGAATGAACATTACGATCAGTACATAATTGTGTGCATATAATTACATATAGCTTTTCACCCCTTGCCACAAGACTATGTGTCAGAGGCAACTAACTCACAGGCCCCATCTACACTCCCATATATTAGGAGGCATCATTAGGAACTTTTTTTTCTTCTATGTTGAGCTCAGCATAATAACCTGTAAGGGAATTCTGCCTCATTTTTGGTTCATGGAACGACCATTTGCTGAATGTGTTCTCGTGGTATGATACCATGATATGACACAAAGGAGGAGTTATACTGACAATAAATATCCATGTTTGTATTTGGAGAATTTTGAATAAAAGATAGTAGAGATTTAATTGAAGAAAATCATCATTATGGAGCCCTGGGTAAATAGCTCAAAGGGTTGGAGCATATGTTTTTAATGCAGAGTCAAACCATCCCAGGATAGAGTATTCTGGTGGACATGAGATCTTCTAATTCCATGCATTACACCACTGGTGAAGCAATATAATAACGAAGTGTTTAAAAAATAGTTCCCTAACCCTCTTATAATTGCTTAAGAGGACCTCCCACCCCGCATATATACCACTTAGACTGAAATTTTGTTTACTGACTATAAACTATAAATAAAGGATTTTGTAGGCTCTTATAATATTTAATATGATAAAGTGAGAAGTAAAGGAGGGATAGATCAAAGGTAGCAATAAAAGTGGAGAGAAGAGTGGCAGAACGACTTCCTTCCCATCCAAAATTTAGAAATTTCTCCTGGGGTGCTGATTTGTTTGGTGAGCTCAACTTCTGAATTCTTTAGTGAATACTTCTTTGCATAGTTGGGCCACCTGCAAAGTCTTCATCACCGACTTTCAGGTTTTCTCTGAATTCCAGTGACACAGTTGAATGTAATGGAAATGGCTCATTATTTTTGGTGTCAAGAAGATTTGGGATAAAATTGTACTAGTGATACCTAGGTGAACATAGTACTCAGTCTGCAAAATGGGGAAGCAGTGCTGAAAGCCAGATTTATTGAGAATTAAGTAAATAGAATCAGATAATGGATAGGACAAAATCAGTCTAGTTTGCCTCCTTCCATCCTGTGCCTGACCATCTTTTCTCTAGTCTTGAGCAAATTTGTCCCTGTCCTCCCTCTAGTCTGTCTCTACGTCCCTTAATTGACTGTGATGATGGAAGTTTGGGAACACCACTTTGTCTGTGGTTGTTTCTAAACACATTGGCAGCTATTATAGGTTCAGATAACTATTTCCTACCCTCACTTCAAAAGTACAGAATAGTGATGATGGAAGTTTGGGACACCACTTCGTCTGTGGTTGTTTCTAAAACACATTGGCAGCTATTATAGGTTCAGATAACTATTTCCTACCCTCACTTCAAAAGTACAGAATAAAAATCCAGTTGCAGTGTGGCTAAGCACCCAGTGTTATCAGAATCACAGAGAGGTAGTAAGAGAATTAAAAATTACATAAAATAACTCAATGAACAAAGGCTGTTCCAACCACTGGCTCTGAACAGAGCCACAAACACACATAGAAATGTTTCAGCATGTGTGTGTGTGTGTGTGTGTGTGTGTGTGTGTGTGTGTGTACCAGAGTCAAATGCTGAGTAAAGGAAATCTCCATGGGTTGAGTAAGACATTGAATTACCTGATCTTACTTTTCTTTATGCATATAAAATTGGACTGTTTATCCAACTATTAAAAATTTCTAGAGGGATATAGAAAAAATAATTTAGTTATCAGTGAGAAATATTTGCTGAGCATCTATTTGGATCTGTACTGTGCTAGCAACTTTATTATATGAAAAAATTGTTCCAGCTACTGATTTCATTGAGATTTTAAGAGAAAAGACATAACAAAGATAGCCACATCAATTATTTGAGGGCAATTATTATAAAGTAGAGGTTTAAAAAATTTCTGATTCAAATTCTGAGAGTCTGCCAGGTTTCTGAACTCTCAATGGAAGCCCAAAATACATCAAGTGTTAGAAGGAGTTAAGGAAAAGGCTTTAGTTACCGTCTATATGTCGCTAGTGATTTTAAATCCTTATTTTTATTTTCTCTAATTGGGTCAATTTGGATCATTACAATCACATAGAAATGAGCATTTTTAGAGATTTAGGAGTTTAAGAGAAAAGTATAGCCCTTATTTTGACTAACCTGTAATTAATTAGAGCACATTAATAGAGCTATCAAATTCCGTCTCACTCTTAATAATACCCGAATCTCTTAAACCTGATGTTTGAAAACTGTACTCTACTCTGGCTTCCTTACAAATTCAGGGAGTACATAAGATGTCTCAATGAATTTGGAAATAAATATACTAATGCTCCTCATCTTGATTTCACCAACATATTTTTATTTTTAATGCTAAGTATAAAATGCTATTTAATTAATTTATTTTTATTAATAATTTTTATTTTGACCAAAGTGGATTATAAATCATTCACATTAGTATTTCATGTACATAGTGACACTGAATCAGGGGCATTCCTACCACCAAGGTTGTCCTCCCTCCACCCCTGTTCCCAGCATGCATCCCATATCGCTCCTTTTTTGCTCCCTGGGCTGCTAGTATAATATTATAATAAAAAATGCTATTTTAAAGGATTCTTTTCTAATCTTTCCTAAAGATTTTTTCCACATGTAGAATTTCATGATAGTTTGGCAACAATTCTGTCCCAAGACACAGAATGATCTCTATCTCAAGAGGGATGTAGAGAAACATTGAAGAAAAGTAACAAAAACCCAAAGGCAATAGAAACAAAGAGCATAAGAATTGGTCCTTAGTAGGAAGCTTGCCACTGGGGAACAGGGCCATAGATCAGGAATGGGAACAGTATGCACATGGTGGAGGGAAGTGGTCACTCTGACAAAAGACTAGGTGCCGAAACATGATTAAAAACTGCCTAGCATAAAGGCACATTGGGGCGTGTGAAGGGAAATTGCAGACATTGGTGGAGAGAAGTGGACACTGGTGAAAGAATTGGTGTTGGAAAATTATATGTCTGAAACTCTATCACTAATAAATTTGAAACTCTGTGACTCATTTTAATTCAATTAAAAAAATCTGTTCCAAAATCTGCACTAATTCTTATTGCCTTGGCCCCAAAGGCAACTTTCCAGTGTTTTACAAATGTTCCATTTTGCACACTTCTTCTATCCTGAGTCTCAAACAATACTGAGTCTCAAACAATACTATGTCCTTTTTTATTTCTTACATATTTATCTAACTCTCCACCTTTGCAAGAATTCCTCAAGGGTATAATGTCTCACTGTACCCTCCAATAATCAGTATTTATATGCTTGGATATAGTGAAATAACATTTGAATATATCAGTCAAAAACATCTGAGCTTTAGTTTCATCCAAGTTAGAATCCTAGTTGCAATCGGAAATCATGGCATCAGTTGGCCATCTCAAATAACAAGGATCATCAGTTATAAGCCATTGGTATTTCTAGAATCTCATTACTCTTTGGAGTAAAGTTTCATTGTCTCTCCTGAGACAGAGAAAGAATCTGAGATTTTAACTTCTCTCTAACAACTATTAATTACTTTGCATGATAGCATGTCACAGGATAAGATTCCCATATTGGGCTACTTCATTGAGTATGTCCTGAAAATATCCACACCTCTATCCTAACAGTTATAGTGATGGTACAAAGAATTTATAGCTATGCATTATGACTTACTTATAATCTGGCTGACCAGAAAGACTGTATATTTCAGATAAATTATAAAGTATTTTCATAAATCTAGCTTATTTATAGATTCTAATCTATAGTTCTTAACTTTGTCTCTACCACACTTCTCAAAGCCATGTAAACTTATCAAGACTATTTTCCTCCTGTTTTCTTATTCTGACATGAATATTTCTGGTCAGTTAAGTCCCAAGTTTCTGGGTTTCTTTTTCTCTTGTCGACACTCCTCTAGTTAAGAGTCTAACCATCTTCAGTAGGTCATTGCAACAGCATTTTTTTTTACCTTGCTGATCCCAGTGCAGTTGTTTAGACAAAAAACATCATTATATCTATGCGTGAACTTATACCTTTAATATACCATCACCTGAGAATGTTGCACTGGTGATGGGGCTGTTATTTTTCTATGACAAACCCAACTACAATCATGTTTGTAATCATGGCGTTTAAATAAATATATTATTTAAAAGTAAAAAAATCAAAAAAAATACCATCACTCACTTTACTTTCTGCTTTTGGGAGGCATACATGGGTGTATTTATATCAGCATTTCTTCTGGTTCTATACTCAAGGATCACACCTGGCAGGCTTAGGAGACCATAAGAGGCTCCCAGGAATTGAAACAAGCCTAGTAACATATAAAACAACCATCCTTCCTACTGTACTATATTTCTGGTTTCTTCTTTTTTTCTTTTTCTTTTTGGTTTTTGGGTCACACCCGTTTGACACTCAGGGATTACTCCTGGCTATGCGCTCAGAAATTGCTCCTGGCTTGGGGGAACCATATGGGATGCCGGGGGATGAAACCGCGGTCCATCCTATGCTAGTGCTTGCAAGGCAGACACCTTACCTCTAGCGCCACCTCGCCGGCCCTATCTTTGCTTCTTATTTACAAGTTTTCACTAATTTCTTTAACGTAGCATAAGTATCACCTCTGCCATGAAAAATGTCTTAGTTTACTACTGCTTCACTTTATTTCATGTACCAAACTTTGCCCTCTACTAAAAGAATTTACAGTTTCAATGATATGGATTGTTTTTATATATACCTTCCATCATTGGATTACTGTGCTGCAGCTGTGTTTTTGAATGAGATAAATTTACAACATGTCTACATGTTTTGTCTCAAAGAACTTTAGATAATAGATAATAGATAAAATAGAATTAGCACTAAATTTAAAATGAGATGGAGTTCACAGTAATTTAAATCTGTTCTTCTTTTCTTCCATAATACTCTCTTCCAAGACATTGTAAAAACTTGTTAGTCAAGCTGAGATGTAGAATAATTTATTCACTTTCTCTCAAGAAGATGAGAGGGAGGTAGAGGCAGTAACAAGTAGAAGGAAGAACTCAAATACAAATGAAGAATATTCATTGAAACAGATTAAATATAATAGTTTAATGTTGGTAGTTGTATTAGCAATAAAAATCTTGGTCATAGACACTCATTGCCAATATACATCTTTTTACTCATATTATAATATACGAATACCATTTCCCACTCAAAGCAATCAAAGCTGATTGACAAAATGACTAAATCCAAGACTAGGACAGACAATGTATAAGATACACTATAAGTATTTGTCATTGTTTTTCTATTTATTTTTAATTTATTATTCTAAAAGGAACATTATTTCCAATAGTGTTGATGTTTGTGCTTTTGCTATGTTGTCATCGCAGCTCTATCACTACCAAAGTACAAATACCCTACATCTCCTCTATATTTCACTTTGGCCTCCCAATTCCCTCCATAACCCAAGCCCCAGCTTGCTAACCTCAATTTTGTTGTCAAGTTGTAACAAGGGTTTATTTTCATTAAACCTGATGAATATTGTCATTCTGGAAAGCAAACAAGCTAACAGAATACGACCAAGGTTGAGTTGAAGACACAAAAATGAAAATAAGTAAGGTTTTATTAGTCAAAAATAGGACAATTAGCTCATTAATAAGGATGCTAATTGCAATGGGTTAAATAGATTAAGTGTGTATGAAATCATGACTTCATGATAATTCTTTAAATCATGTTCTATTTTTATTTGATAAAATATGTTTATTAAGGCACTATAATGTATAAAATCATTCACAGTTGGAAACAGGGACAAGTGGCAAGGGCCTCAAACACATTGATGGAGCAGAGGTGTGTTGCAGCTATATGACTAAACCATAGTCTAATTATCATACTGTTGGGAAAAATGGAGAGGCAGTTCATTAGTTTGAAACCTAGCGAACAAAGGTGGGAATTAACACTTATTCTTGCTCTCTTGCATTAATTGTACAGCTTACCTAATAAACAAAGAAATATATTCTATAAATATCACTACTTTGCAACTCCAAGTGAATGAACAGCTTTACTTATTAATTAGCAAAAGCATAACAAATATGGAGACAACCAGAAATTAAATGCTTTTTATCTAAGCACACACCTCCCATGTTATAATCTTACCAAAAATTCAAACTTTAACCTGATTAAGTTTCTGATAAGTCTACCACCAATTTATAAGAAATGTAAAGAACAAAGAAACAGTTGGAAAAAATTCTTACTGGGAAATTCCTCAAAGCAAATGTTTTACTTTTTCTAATTTTTTAAAGTCATGTCTATGCCTATGAGTATATCTCTGAATATTTATATACCTTTTTTCATATTATACCTATACCTCTTTATACATCTATTATAAAATATACTAAGAGGGACTTAACTTTTTAAAAAGAGATAAGAAGCATATGAAACATTTTATAGAATTAGTTTTGATTTTTTTTTATTTGACTTTGGGCCATACCAGATAGCTCTCAGGGGTTACTCCTCGCTTTGCACTCAAAAATTACTCCTGTCTAGCTTGGGGGATCATATGGGATGACGAGGATTAAAATTGGGTTGGCTGCATGCAAGGCAATGCTCTACCCACTGCGCTATCACTCTGGTCCCTAGTTTTGATTTTTACTGGTCACAAAATGGCAATTTTTAAGGCAATCAAGCAAATATAATTACTAATTATTTAGTGATATGAATTAATTATTTTTAGTTATGACAATTGCATCAATGTTTCCTCATTTTTTCTTAGTGAAATAGTTTTAATGAAAAGAATTAGATGGATGAAAGGGGAGAGAAAGAAGAGTAGTATGTATTTAAGAGAGAACACAGACTTCTACATAGTGAACAAAAAGCAAGGTTACCTTGTTTTAAAATATATTCTTATTTTTTATACCTAGAACATTTACATGATTGTCTTGGATTTACAAAATGTGTATGCCAGGTAAGGAAAAGGAGTATGGGTATCACAGAGTTGATTTTTGGGCAAAGCTATGGGCCCATTAGTGTCGTCATATATATATTCTCCAATTTTATATGTATTGGAAAATTTTTTAATAAGAGAGGCAGAAAGGTATATGATTGTCCTTTCCTTTTCTTATGTTAGCTCTTATTATTCATTTGAATCTCAGCTCCATTGTTAACTTTTACAGAATAGTTGCCAGGGACATTTGACATCTGAAAAAAAAAATCTGATATTTCATTTCCAGAACTTCTTACAGCCCAGAAGGAGGCAGCAGCTGCCCCAAATTTCAATTAAAAGAGTCAGACATTGTGTAGATTCAAGGCTGTGAGCTACACAATATCCTCTGATTAACTTCTCTGTCTATTTAAGTTGATCAGAGATGGAGTCTATTCTTTGTAATCAAAATCTTTCCTTGAACTACAGCTTTCCTGATCTCTAGCTTTGGGAAAAGGCTTTGGGGAAAGGCTAAAATCACTTGCTCACTTTTGTTTGTTTGTTTATTTGGGGACCGTACCCAGAAAAGCTCAGGGCTTAAACCTAGCTCTTTACTCAGGGTTCACTCCTTGAAGTGTTCAGGGGACCATATATGGTGCCAGAGTGATCAAAGAGGGTCAGCTATATAAATGACAAGAACGTCACTACTGCACTATCTCTCAACCTTTTAGAGTGTGTTTAAACTTGACACAGATTTAATTTTTTGAGTGTTTATTGAAGTCATATATGTGTTTCTAATAATCTTCTGTAATCTGTAATGTTCCTGTTATCTTACCGAGTACAGAACTTATGTGAGATAGGCTGGATGCAATAATCTAGATGAAGCATCCATTTCATTCAGTCTTGTCACAATACACCACCACTGTCTTCTGGCCTTGATTGTTTCTTGTGACATGTCTGCTATAAATCTTAGGATGCTCCTTTGAATGTAGTTTTCCTTTTTGATCTTGCTGTTTTCTCTATTTTTGGGATTCATCATTGTGACTAGGATGTGTCTAGGGGTGCTTTTCTTTGGATCTCTTTTAGCTGGTGCTCTTCAAGCATGCAGGATTTGGTTGCATGTAGTTTTTAGCTCTGTGAGTTTCTCTGTGATGATAACTTTGACTTTGATTCTTCCTGGGGATCTTCTTCCTGGGCCTCTGGGCCTCCAATGATTGTTATGTTGTTTCTGTTGAGTTTATAAAAGACTTCCATTTTCATCTGTTCACAGGTTTTGAATACTTTTTCCACTTCTGATCATTTACCTTAACTTTCTTTTCCAATCTCTTCTGCTGTATGGAGTTGATCTGCATTTCATCATCCAGTTCACTGATTCTGTCTTCTGTTACCCTGTTGTTACCTGCTGTTACCCTGTTGTAGAGACTTTCCATTGAAGTTTTCAGTTCAGCTACTGTGTTTTTCAGATCTGCTATTTCAGTTTGAAGTTTTCTGATTTCTATCTTTGTGTGCTATTTAGCTTAATCTATGCTTTATTTGATTTCTGTGAAGATCCTCCATATTTCTATTCTAAACCCCTTATATGAGAGATTAATCAGATGGTTGGTATTTTTTGGGTCTTCATAGCTGTCATCTTTATCTCTCTGCATGATGTTTGCTATGTGGTTTCCCCATCATCAAGCTTGTAGTGTGACATTTTCTTTTCTTTTCTTTTTTCTTTCTTTTTTTTTGGGGGGGGGGGTCATACCCAGCAGCACTCAGGGATTACTCCTGGCTCTATGCTCAGAAATCGCTCCTGGCAGGCTTGGGGGACCATGTGGGATCCTGGAATTCAAGTCACTGTCCTTCTGCATGCAAGATAAATGCCCTACATTCATGCTATCTCTCCAGTCCCATAGTGTGGTTTTTTTCCTACGAGTTATGGTGAGGTCCATTAGTTAAAAAGAGAGTGCAGCTGGGTGGAGTAGTGGCGCTAGAGGTAAGGTGTCTTGCAAACGCTAGCCTAGGACGGACCTCAGCATCCCATATGGCCCCCCCAAGCTGGGGCAATTTCTTAGCGCATAGCTAAGAGAACCCCTGAGTGTCAATTGAGTGTGGTTCTCCCAAGTAAAACAAGAAAGAAAGAAAGAAAGAAAGAAAGAAAGAAAGAAAGTAAGGAAGGAAGGAAGGAAGGAAGGAAGGAAGGAAGGAAGGAAGGAAGGAAGGAAGGAAGGAAGGAAGGAAGGAAGGAAGGAAGGAAGGAAGGAAGGAATAATGAAAGAAAGAGAGAAGGAAGGAAGAGAAGGAAGAAAGAAAGGGAAGGAAGAAAGAGAAGAAAGGAAGAAAGAAAGGGGGAAGGAAGAAAGGAAGGAAGAAGAAAGAAGAAGAGAAGGAAGAAGGAAAAAAGGAAGGAAGGAAAGAAGAAAGAAAGAAGGAAGAAAGAAGAGGAAGGAAGGAAAGAAGAAAAAAGAAGGAAGAAAGGAAGAAGAAAAAAAGAAAGAGAAAGGAAAGGAAAGAAAGAAAGAAAGATGGGAGGAAGGAAGAAAGAAAGTAAAAGGAACAAGAGAAAGAGAAAGAAAGAATGAGAAAGAAAGAAAAAGAAGAGAAAAAGAAGGGAAAGAAAGAAAAAGAGAAAAAGGAAAAAAGAGAAAAAGAAAGAAAGAAGAAAAAGAAAGGAAGGAAGGAAGATGGAAGAAAGAAAGAAAGTAAAAGGAACAAGAGAAAGAAGAAAGAAAGAAAGAAAGAAAGAAAGAAAGAAAGAAAGAAAGAAAGAAAGAAAGAAAGAAAAGAAAGAAAGAAAAGAAAGAAAGAAAGAAAGAAAGAAAGAAAGAAAGAAAGAAAGAAAGAAAGAAAGAAAGAAAGAAAGAAAAGAAAGAAAGAAAGAAGATAGAAAGTGTGGCAGTGAGCGAAGTGGTGCGGCCTAGCTTTTCTGGAGCCTCTATGAGACAGTTTTTGCTGGGTCATTCTTGGCCTTCTTAGGAGAGTTTCAGGAAACCGACGAGTAAGGAGTTACGTAAGTTTTATGGCCTTAGATTGCTTGTGTACTGCTAAGAAATTTTATAATATACTACAATCTGGGGACTTGAAGGACAAAGTAATTGTCCATGGGTTCTGTTTTATTTTTCTTAATGTTCTTTGCCTGAAAGTTCAAAATTAATATATCAGCAAGGGGATTTCTTCTGAGAATTCTGTTTATGGGTGATTGTCCTTCCACTGTAACTTTACCTTGTTTGTCCTCTTTCTTTGCGTCTTTGTTTTCATAATTAAAATAAAAAATTAAAAAAAAAAAGAGGGATAGGTGCAGGCGACAGATTCTTTCAGTCTCTTTCCCTGTTGCTACCACACAGCAGGGGACAGACACATCCCCCACCATCACAGACAAAGAGGTGTACCTTTCTGCTGGGGCGCCTCTGGGAGATACAGTAGTTTTCACTGGGTCTTTCTTGGCCTTCATAGGAGAGTTTCAGGAGAGAGAAGAGAAGGATTGATAGGCAAAGGCGACAGATCCTTTCAGTCTGTGCATAATATGCCATTGTGTATATGTACCACAGTTTTTTTAGCCATTCATCTGTTGAAGGGCATTTTAGTTGTTCACAGAGTCTGGCATAGCACTGCAATGAATATAGGTGTAAAGAAGAAATTTTTTAATTGTATTTTTTGTGTTCCTAGGATATATCCTTAGGAATGGTATAGCTGGATCATATGGGAGCTCAATTTTCAGTTTTGGGAGGAATCTCCACATTGTTCTCCATAAAGGTTGGACAAGACGGCATTCCCACCAGCAGTGATTAAGAGTTCTTTTCTCTCCACATTCCCAACAGCACTGCTTATTCTCATTCTTTGTGATAGGAGCCAATCTCTGTGGTGTGAGATGGTACCTCATAGTTGTTTTGATTTGCATCCCCCTGATGATTAATAATGTGGAACATTATTTCGCATGTCTTTTGGTCATTTGTATTTCTTCTTTGAAAAAGTATCTGTTTATTTTTTCTCCCCATTTTTTGAAGGGATTATATTTTTTTCTTGTAAAGTTCTCTCAATGTCTTGTATATTTTGATATATTAGCGCTTTATCTGATGGGTATTGGGTGAATAATTTTTCCCATTCAGTGAGTGGCTCTTGTATCCTAGGCACTATTTCCTTTGAGGTTCAGAAGCTTCTCAACTTAATATATTTCCATCTGTTTATCTCAACTTCTACGTGTGAGTTTCTTAACCTCTCTGAGTCTCTCTTGCCTCAAATAAAGAGACAGAAAAATGATAATTATGGGACTGAGGACATAGTATAGTAGATCTGGCTCTTGCCTTGCATAGGGCAGGCACAAGTTCTATAACTGGCAGTTTATTGGTCCACCACGTCCCGAGAGGAATGATTCCTGTGAGCAAAACCAGATGTTAAGCCCTGAGTATAGTATGGGTGTGGCCTCAAAACAAAATAAGCAAAACAAAACAAAAGAACATGATCATAGATTTCTATAGCTGTTGTATAAATTAAGCAAACATGGCATAATTTCTGTTAGTGCCTATGTTTCATGGTGTGAGTGCTCAATGAATTTTGATTGATTGGGTGAGAGGATGCAAAGCAGTCACAGGTGGAAGGAGGGCAGGGCAGAGGTGGAGGAAGCCATATCATTAGAGGTCTGATTGCTAAGCAGACCCGTGCTCTGAATCTCCCAACTCTGTCACTGTGCGTTGTAATTTAGTAAATCGTTTTGAGCAGTGGGGGGTTTGCTTATTCAATCAAAAGGTGGATTTATGCCTAACTCCAGAAGCTCCTCTGCAAAGTGCTGTGAACTTAGGAGGCTCCCTACCTCAGGAGCCAGATTGCTGCCTGGTGATTTATGTGATCTGGGAGGCTGGCCCCACTGCCATGAACGCAGGGCATAAATCTGAGGATTATGGCGAGCCCAGATTCAAACCAGCACACCTCGGCACAGCACCAGCCACGAACCCCTTTCCTGTCTTACTGTCGATCTTGATGTTACTAAGAGTGAGAAGAAGGCTTTGGCTTAGAGTTTGCTGGGTCTTATTGTAGTCACTCATTTAATCCACCCATGGTTTGTCCACAGTTTCTCTGTGTCAGGTCCTGAGCCTGATATTTAAGCTTTCAGTAGAAAACTCAGAAGATACAGTTCCTGATTCTGTTTATCTTCAGATTCCACTGGAGGAAATCATTGTGTTAACCAATATTTGTATTACAGAGTAAGGTATGTTATAACAAGGGAAACGCAAGGTGCTACAGGGTAGAGAGGGATGCATTTAAGTGAGTTAGGACCATGAGCACTGCTCTACAGAGAAGGGATTTATTCTTTGGCTACACCTGCAAGTATTCAGGATTTACACCTGGTTCTGTGCTCAGGAAATAGTCCCGCTGATGCTCAGCAATAAGATGCTAGGATGAAACCAGTGAGGGTTCCTTGCAAGGCAAGTGCTTTAACCCTTTTATTATTCCTCTAGCTTTTATGAAGGTATCCTAAAACCTGAGACTGGAGGCTTCTTGAAAGAGGCTTTTTCAACAACAGCAAAAAAAGTTTTTAAACAAAAGAATAAGTAGAAAGAAAAGATAAAACACAAAGAACTGACCACTTATGTGGTTTGGTCTGGAGAGCATAACTGTTTAGAGAGGGTGAAAAATTAAAAAAATTACTGGAAGGTGGACAGGGATCTGATTGTAGAGATTTTTCATGCTAGAATAAAGAGTTGGGATGCAGCCAAGGACAGTAGGGACCATTGGTTCACTGTGACCTGATTTTTTTCTTTACAAAAGCTTCAGGGTCTTTTCGATGAACAATTGTCTGGAGGTGAAAGTCCCCTAAAAAGACAGAAAACTCCAAGTGAGAGAGGGAAGTTACCTGGGTTAGGACATGGCTAGAAATTTACATATTGAACAAGAAGTATGCCATTATAGAGAATACCAAGTCAGGCACTAACAAAAATCTTAGTTGATTTACTTTTTTGCAGTTCTATGCTGTAGGTGCCTAAAATTGCACCTATGCACAGAGAACGGTGAGATGCAGGGAAATTAATTAAATTTTCTAAGACCAGACAGCTTGACCATGACAGAATTGGAATTCAAACCTAAGCTATTTATTCCAAGTCCACTCCTTTAACCCAAGTTCTGGGCTGCCTACTTAAACCAAGAGTTTTCCAGAATACTAAGCTTTGGGCTTTGTGTTGTAGTACCTGTCACAGAGCCTAGTTCACAAGAGGTACTTGATGAGCATATATGGCAGGGGTCTTCAAACTATGGCCTGCGAGGAGTCTGATCCGGCCCACTAGCAGTGAGTGCTGTTTGGTTGCCAAGATACCTGCCAGCATATACACTCAGTGTATATCCAAATATCAGGAACTATGCACTCAAAATGGTAACCATCTTTGACAGCACTTTTGCCTGTGAACAGACTTTTTCAAGAATGTAACATCTGAAATCTCCAACCAGATCAAGATTAACTGATGCCCACTTGCATCACTTGTTACGGCTGGGCAGTGACAAATATGGAATCGGACATTGACCATCTCTTTAGCCAAAAGCAGGCCCACAGTTCCCATTGAAATACTGGTGCGTGATCTGTTTATTTATAAATGGTTTTCATTTTATTTATATAAGGTATGTGCAGTGTAAGTAGGAATTAGTAGCTCATATAGTCCGGCCCTCCAGCTCTCTAAGGGACCGTAATCCGGCCCCCACTTTAAAAAGTTTGAAGACCCCTGATATATGGAATGAATGGCTGTCTTCATTGATGCAACCTGGACAGCCTGGCTGTACATCACTGCTTAAAGTTTCGAGCAGTCCAGCAAGTTACTTTCCTTGATTAGCCTGTTCCCCTCCTCTCAAACACAAGTTTCATTAGCAAATACTATGACAACTCATGAGTTGACTGCCCATCAGCCTGATGATGGATGTGAGAGGGTCTTAGAAATGACAGCACTACAACAGCAGTGGCCACAACAATGATTAAATTTAGGCCCAGACCCCACATGGAATCGGAGGCTGTGAATGCCATGAACTTCTTCTGTCTGGTAGTCTTCAGCACAAATTAATTACTGTTATCTGGGAGAAGAGGGCAACAGCCACCTAACTGGTCATCCTTCTCTCCCTGACAGCTGAGGCTCCTGGGATCTCAGGAGCTGGGACCCCCTTCCTCTTGGTGGGGGTTCCTGTTCCCCCTATTTACTTCTGCTTTAATCTGCATATTATCATCAGCACAAAGCTCTCAGAATAACATCTGACAAATGACGCCTATTAAAAAAAAACTGTGTGCACTTCTCTTTCACCGCCTTCTAATTTGGAATAGCATTATAACTATGCATCGCTAGACAAGCAATATTATGTTAAGAACATGATAAAATACCAGCAGCTCTGTAATGGCACCAACCAAATGGTAATTTCTGCTTCAGAAATTGGTCATTTATTTTGCTGGTCTGTTCTTACGTTCAAATTAGATGAAGTTTAATATACTGTAAAATTGAATGTATTCTGTCCTTTTCAACAAATATGGCGTGTGTGAAAATGATTTATGGCTCAGGGGAACCTCTAAAATGTTAAATAATCTCTTTTTTGGTGCATTTCTTAAGTAAGTTATGGCCTGAGAGTTTAAACACAGGAAAAGCAAAACTTTATTAAGCTCCAGGCCCTACTTCTCCTGTACTCAGGCTGCAGTTCCAGCAGAGCTGTGGCCCCCACACTTATTATTTTGGGCTGTAAGAGCAGCTCCATTAATTGCTACATTAATTTTCTTCTATTAACTGTAATTGGGAGGAAAGCAAGTCTTCCCCAGTGAGTGTTATAATTTGCGACTTAATTTTTAATAAAGCCGTGTTGAGACCATGGGTGCTTAGCACAGGTCATTTCTTTTGGTGGGTGTTTGGCTGCTTGCTGCTCATAGGCTGTGAGATTCTTTACTTAAATGTGTGCACAGGGGTAGGTGGGTGACAGAAGAACACAAGAGAAGGGATTCAGAGCTTCCTGCAGGAATATACACTTATCCTTGCCTTCTGAGCTCTTGATCTTCCTCAATTTCATCAAACATTAAAAAATAAACAACTTGGGGCTGGAGCAATAGCACAGCAGAGAGGGTGTTTGCCTTGCATGTGGCCAACCTGGGTTCAATCCGTGGCATCCCATGTGCCCCCCTGAGCCTGGTAGGAGTGATTTCTGAGTGTGCAGAGCCAGGTGTAGCCCAAAAATCAACCAACAAACAAAAATAAACAACTTGAGAAGCCCACATACATAACCAGAGGATGTGGCCAGATGTCTAAGACCCACCATATGAAAGCAGACAAGTCATTTGAGCACCAGAACCTTAGTTTTCTCCACTGTAAAGTGGGTTTTATCATAACAATAATAATACCTGTCTCTAAGTACTTGAAGTATGTGCCAAGCATATGTTTAAGCATTTGCATGGTATGAATTTATTACCATCTCAAGGAAATCCTGCCATGTTGATTTATATTTACCTTGTCTTAGAGAAGAGGAAGCTTAGACACAGAAACATTGCAGAAGTTGCTCCACATCACCCTAAGAGTAGGCATTTGGGGGATAATTTGATTCCAAGGAATCTTCCCCTATATTCCTTTTTTTAGCCTCCAGACTAAGTTCACCACACTTACCAGATTTAAGGTAGGTGGATGCAACAGGGCATAGCATTTCTTCACTGGAAAATCCTACATTCCATAAACATTGGTTTGATATTTGCTACCTGCCTGGCACATCTTGAGGTAACAAGATGGAGAAAGGGAGGACTTGAATGCACTTAGAACATACCTGACAGCACTAAGTGAGATCCTGTCATATTACACCCACTTGCTAACACCCAGGGACAAAAGAACTTCCTGCCACTCAGATTAAGTGAGAAGTCCAGTTCCTACTGTTGAAAAGTAGGAGGGAATCAATATTTGACAGCACCCTGCGAGACATGTACCAATTTCTTTATTTATGCCATTTGTTTCTTTCTCACAACAGCCTGGCAGGGTCTATTTAACAATCCTGTTTGATGTTTGATGTTTGGCAGATTAAATAACTCAAAGCTTGATTGAATTTAGAAGAGTTAACCCATGATCCTACCTTTCACTTCCTAATAAGTCTCCAACTTCTATTCCATCCCAAAGCTTTGTTCAAAAGCAGTTATCCTACTGATTTTTATAAAGAGCTAAAGGAAATGATTCTAATGAAGGAAAGGAAGCCTCCTGGGAAGATGGTAAAGCCACAGAGAGTGAAGGTATGGAAATACCCAGGATTACAATGCAAAAGGGAGGCCACCAGGAGAAACCAGGATGTAGATCATATGAAACCCACTTAAGTACAGATGCTGAACTCTAGTTACTCAGTCCCAGATGATACTTCTAGCTTTCTTCATGCTAAGTATTTGAGCTTGGGTAAGTTTCTTCAACTCTTGGATCCTCAATTCTCTCATTTCTAACTGTCTGCTGTTAGCATGGTCTTTTCAGTGTTGTGGTATGAATTAAATAAGATGCTGTTTGGATGAATGATCTTATCCCAGTGCCATGCAGAGAGAAAGCCCCTAATAAACAATCACTATAATTATACTAGAAATGCCTTTTCAGTGGTCATCACCAAGAAGAAAAATCATAACCAGGGCTGTCCTTAGTGCAATTGGGAAATACCCTCACAATTTGCCACTAGATTTCTTTCTACTTAGACCTTTCCTTTGAGACTGTCATAATTCATCAAATATCCAGTAAAATCCAGTTGAAAACTAACACAGAAACTAACCAGGGTCACAGAAATAGCACGGACAATGTACATAACTTGCATACAACTGACCCAATTTGATCCCCAGCATCATATGCAGGGTCACATCTAAGTATGCCTCCCCTTTCAGGCACCCACACCCCATCAGCATCACAGAGTGGTTCAGGTAAGCCCTTGTACAGTAGGATTTTCATAATAAAGGATCCCAGGGCCAGTCTAGTTGACTGATAATTGTCAAGTAGTGGTTTCCCCAAACTCCCTGAGAATCACTTAGAAGACACCAAAATCTAATTATTGTGGTCCTCCTACTAAGTTCTAATTATTCTAATTTGTGGGGTCTAGAATGGGATTTGGGTCTGTTAATGCTCAATGAATCTTGTGAATGGGGAACTCTGGGAAACTTTTTACCTAGAAGTGATATTCAGTTTTGCTGGGTGATTTTTCCAACCCCATGAAATTTCAATTTAGGGTTTGGAAAGTAGAATTGGCACCTATGTGTGGATTGCCCCTAATTTCCAATTGCAATCTCCGTTTTAATCAAATTGCCTACAAGCTTAATTGCCTCTACTTCCGGTGTTCAGAAGGGGGACCATAATGCAATGAATAACTCACCGATTCATCCATCCATTCATCCATCTTTTCTTTTATTAATTCATCAAACACTGAGTGCTCAAATATTTCTATTATTTTTGTTATTGGATTAGAGAATATAAGCATCTCAAAAATCAAAATCTTCATACCATATATAATCTTGAGTTGTAGGTAAAGAATAAATTTATCATATTTTATAAATAACAAAACTTTTTTAATGTGTAATTTTTTTGTTGTTTTACCACACATGCAGTGCTTGGGAGCTAGTTCTTCATCAGTGCTCAGGGACTGCTTAGTGGCCAGGTCCTGAATAGAAAGTCAGTTAATTTAATACAATAACTATAATTATTGCAGAATCTATTGACTATATAAGGTGACAAAATATTTTATCCATCATTTTAGGATTACAGTAATAATTAAAGGATATCAAAATGCATAGGACTTGGTGATACCAAAATCTAGTGAAAGAAAATAATTGTGAGATATAAGATTCCATCATAATTGTATAACCTGGCTGTTCACCTGGAAAATCAGATAAAATTTCTTCTTTTCTCTATTGTATTTAGGTTATTGTTTTGTTTTGTGGACATGTGGCTGTGCTCAAGATTTTCTTCTGAATCTGTGCTCAGAGGATCATAGGCAGGGTATCAAACTAGGGCCAGATGTGTGCAAAGAAAATTTGTAATACTTGAACTTCTCTTGGACCCCTGAGCATATTATTTTTTTGGGGGGGGCCAGAGTACCCAGAAGTACTAAGGGATTATTTCCTTTTCTACACTCAGGAATTACTCTTGGCAGGCTTCAGGGACTAAATGGGATGCTGGGGGGTGGGGAGGGTTTTACCAGATTAGCCATATGCAAGAGAAGTGTTCTACCCACTGTGCTATTACTTCAACCCTCCTCCCCAAGCACATTCTTTAACATTTGCTTATGAGAACAATATTTCCTATTACTAACTTTAGAACAAATATGTTGAATGCTTCTTGTTTCTCTACAAATATTCATATGGGCAGGCAAGAATTCTACCACTGAACCATCCATGCCTAATATTCATATGGATAAGTCATTCCTTTATTCCCTTATTGTGTGGTCCTTCATGGAAGCATAACACATTATTTTTGATCAGCACCAAGAACAGTGGTATAATTTCTACCAAGAAAAGCCACTTCAAGATAATGTGCTCCCAGTATGCCCTCTTTTATACTAAATAAGCTTTAAGAGTCTGAGGATATCATCTACTTCTTTAGGCTTCCTTTTCACATTTGTAAAGTAAGTGGGTTGTACCCAACATCTCTCAGGCACTTCTTAGCACTAAGATTTTCATGCCTTTAATCTGTGATTCATTTCCTTCATTGCCTATAGAAATGCTATGAAATGCCCAATTTCATTAGCCTGACAAGCCTCACTAGGCATAAGCAGAAGGTATTCAATTGCAAATAGAGGACAATTGACAGTATATTTTTCAATTTTCTCTGGGTCTAAGACTCATTGGTAGGCTTTTCTTTCCTTTCACCTTTGGAAAAGTATTTCTACAAAGTCTCAAAGGGCACGATCTGGGTTACTTAAGTCATAGGAAGTGTTCTCAAGATCTTCTTTTTCTAAAGGCAGATTATTTAATTTTTTACTTGAAAATATTTTAAATGATCTTTAACAGCTTTATTAAAGTGTAATTGGGAAAATGTGCATATACAGTCTTCCCCCACTGTCCAAAAAATAGTACTTCTGTGAAGCCTTTACTAGTCAAAATGGTGTAAAGAAAAAAAAAAGAAATTATCATTTCATATTTTCGTGTTTCAGATCCCATGAAATGAACTCCCAAACCATGCCAAATAATACACGATGGCTAAAATAACACTAACATATAGTAAAAAGCAATGTGATGTGATAAACACCAGCCTGACGAAGTAGTTCCCAGGAAAGGACTTAGAGAGGCTGCTCTTGCTGAGAGGAGTATGCAACTCCATACAAGCATTTGTGAATTGAATACTGACCACTACTTTTGCTTTTCATTTATTGTCATTAAAGTGAAAACCCTCTTTAAGTTTATTTTGTTTAGTGATATAAAAAGGTATTAATGCAGGGCCCGGAGAGATAGCACAGCGGTGTTTGCCTTGCAAGCAGCCGATCCAGGACCAAAGGTGGTTGGTTCGAATCCCGGTGTCCCATATGGTCCCCTGTGCCTGCCAGGAGCTATTTCTGAGCAGACAGCCAGGAGTAACCCCTGAGCATTGCTGGGTGTGGCCCAAAAACCAAAAAAAAAAAAAATAATAATAAAATAAAAAATAAAAAGGTATTAATGCAATGATATATCACTTATTACTTTAGTGGTTGCCATATTGTTTAGTTTTTAGTTGCTTATTTTGGGGGTCCTCTCAATGCTCAGAAAAGCATAGGTCGACTCCTACATATACTCATTCAACATGCTCAGGCCTAGTGATACCATTGGGGACCTTCAAAACTATACTTGGTAGTATTTACATCTGTGCCAGATTGTGAGTTTAGAGAGTGAGTTTGGTTGGGTTGTGCACATACAAGACATGTGCACCTTACCCCTAAGCCCTCACCCCAGCCTGTTCGATGAATAGAGCCAAAAATTTCTTCTTTTCCTTATTCTTAATAAGAATTTCCTTTTATTGAATATTTTGTACTGCCAAGAAAAGCACTCCACACTTTGAAGTTCTTTAATTATGCTCCATAATACTACAAGTGATGGATAAAATAATTTGCCACCTGATATAACTCATAGGTACGACATTGTCATGACTTCCTTTCCTGAATCAGTTCTAATTTGTCAATTATCCACTTCAAATGTGACTCTGAAAATTGTCCTCAATACTTATAATATGGTCTCTCCAGTCTCTGTATTTTTACAATGCCCTAGACAAAATTTCAATTATGAAAATCCTACTTATGAAGACCCATTGAATTCCTTATATCATCTCACTAACGTTTTTCTTACACTACCAGTCTTAGCTATACAATGACCCAACTTAGAAATTCTCTGAACCACTTTCCCAAGTTCTTCTCTTCATAGAGATAGCCATTTATGTCAATTTTACCTCAAAATTATCTCTTGGCACAGATTTCTCTTCTATATTCATTGTCATAATTTTTAGTTCACAGTATAATACCCCACCTAAATTTCTACAACTGCCTTCTAACTCATCTTTCTTTTTTTTGTTCTTGCTACCACTTACATTTTCTTTCCTGGAAATGGAATAATACTTCCAATTTGCATACGCTCATGATTTTGATGATGAACTAAAATTCTTTGAATGTCATACAAAGCCTTTTGTAGTCTACTTATTGTTTACTTTTTAATTTTTAAAACATTATTGGAAAGCAGTATTTTTCTCTTTGTTGTGGCTAAGCAGATAAATATAAACTTAGAGCTACCACTGGAAATCTTTTGTCCCATCAACTCAATGCAGAAAACACTAACAATTAAAAAATATTTAAAAGATTTGTAAAGTTATAACTTAACTGAATTAGGGAAGTGGGAATAGGAGGGAGAAAGAAGTAAATAGAGAACAAGAAAGAGAAAGAATAAAACAACATCAAAAATAATTTGTAGAGTGATGGCAAATAAGCAACCATTCCACTTTTATTATCTAATATGAGAGAGAGAAAGAGAGAGAAAGTGCAAGAACATATATATCTATATATATGCACATGTGATCTTCTGGGTTTTCTTAGTTTGTAAACAAAATAGAACAAATTAACTTGAATTAGTTCTCTTATTTTCTACATGTATTTCATCAGAATTAAAAATGTAAGACAATCCCTTCCTCCATCAGTCTGCCAATTAGATTGATCTAGTGAACAAAAAGTTCTATTATAAAGGGTAGCAGAGAGACCAGTGTAATAATTAAATTAAATTAATCTATAATTATTTAAATTAATATATAAAATAAATGAAATTGATTTAAATTAATAAAATCAATTACAATGAAATTAAAACCAGCTTCTATTTATTGATCACTGTTTATGTACCAGACTCTTTAGGCAATGTCTCACCATTAGCACAACCTACAGTGTATACCTTTAAAATAAATAGTTGTATCATACCATGCTATTCAAACTGTAGTTATGAATATTTCCTTCATGTAAGCAGAAAATAATATGGTTTAAGACCTGCCTTGTAGGAGACACTAATATTTTCTTTGACATCAACTCATTATATAATCACATTTCATTTTCCCCCAATTTTGTGAAGTGGTTGTTATAAGAATAAGTAGTAAATATAATAAACACAAGTAATTAAATGAAGGTTTTACTCTAAAACTTTTATCAAGGAAGTTCTGGGGTAAAGGTGGCTACTCTTCATGTGCAAATTTGTGAATATATAAAATTAAGGCACATATGTTAGTTTTCTGATTATTCCTATTTATTTTTAGTCATTTTAAAAACCAGTATGAGTAAATAATTAGAGATATTATTATTTTATAAAATGTATGCATTGGGTTAAGATGTAATGTATTTATCTAAATACATAACCTAAAAATTTCAGTCCAACTGTTAAGTTTTACAGCTCCATGGTGCATCAATTGAATCATCAGGCTAGATTATTTAGGATTAGGTATAGTGAGGAGACTAACCAAACTGGTTTTAAAGAGATAAAAGTTTATCCCTTCTCATGTAAAATTGAGAGAAAACCATCCTCTGAGGCTGGCATAGTAGTTCTGGGTCACAAACTCTTGATTAAAACAACTATTCTCAGAAAATTGTCTCTTCATTATGATCTAAGTGGTGGCTACACCTCTGCCTTAATATTCCATGCAGCGCACAGATAAGTGAAAAAGGGCAAAGGGGTAAATTATCATTGTATTTTAAGACAGCTTCCACATGATTTTTACTCCAGAGTTCATTGGTTGAGACTTCATCATATGACCACAATGAATAGCAAAGAATGATAGGAAGTACACTACCCTTCCTTATAATTGTCAAGTTCTCTGCAAAGATCCCTAAATCATAGAGAAGAGATCAAATGGTAGAGACAATTACTGGCTTCTACTACACACTTGATTGTAAAAAAAATTATTGAAAATAACCTATATATATGTATGTATATATACATATATAACCTATATGATCACATATATCTATATATGTATATAACTAGTGTTATAGGGTATATGTTAGAGAATAACCCAAGAAAAATAGACATGGGAACTTATCTCAGTTTGTAAGCAAAAGAGTATGAGAAACAAATGATCTAGAAATGTCAATCAATATCTACTTTGTATTCTTTGCAAAGTAAGACAAAAATGTACGCTTATCTTGGAAAAATCAGTTTATTAAAACTCATATCCCTTGTTTGTTAAATGAAGACTATACTATTCAATTTTCAAGTTTCTTTTTGTAAAAAATGAAGTTAAAATGTATGATTTTCTACTTTAGATCAATTTGTTATTATAGATGCTGTTTCAGAATAAATTGTATGCCATTTTATTCTACATAAAACCTATATAAAGATGGTATAAACTCTTTGGTTTTAGCAAGGACAACTCCTGAAGTTCTTATTCCCCAAAAAACCAGAATCAATAGACTATATAGAGAATTTATATATCAATATATATTATATATATGTAATTACATAGGAAGACATATAGGAATTGACACTGTTATGGTGACAGATAGGTTCCATGATCTGCCATTTACAAGAGAAAACCAAGAAAGCTGGTGATGTAAATTATGAGAGTGAGAAAAACAGAGGAGGGGATTGAGGCAGATTATGAAAGCCCATGAAACAGGAGCACCAGTGTCCAATAGAGGATAGAAGAAGAGGACTGCAGACAAATTCTCAGCTTAAGTACAGAATGAAAGGCTTTATGAAATTTTCTCCTACAGTAAGAGGAACTAAAAAGAATAAGAGCACAGGGAACTGCTTACAATTAAATGACTTTCTGTACAATGAAAGAAACACAGTTGAAAACAAAAAGGCTGCCTACTCAATGTAAAAAGATGTTTACAAACCATTTATCAGACACAGGGTTAATTTCCAAGACACAGAAAACAATTCAGGATATCACTCTTTTATGAAATGTAAAGAAGCACAGCAAATAAACAATCAAAGCAGAAACAAATATGTAGATTCTGTGTGTTGGTAACTGAAGGGCCAGGTTTGGAACTAATAAAGGTATTGTTTGGTGGTGGATTGTAACTAGATTTTTGGTGATAAATAGTTGCTGTAACCAGAAACAGTATAGCTAAACCCTTACGGTGTCGCAAATCAATCTTACCTCCATAATTATAAATCTATATTTAGTAGGCAGATACATTATAAAATGTAAATTAATTGGCCAGTTTGATTATTTCAGCAATGACCAGATTCTTTCCCTTCTCTATTTTTAGAGTATTCTAAGGCGAGTGTGTTGTTATTTTATTAATTCTAACAGAAATGCAGTGCTTCTTTATTTTCAGGACATCCCGAAAAGGTCCGTGGTGCCAATCTCACTGGATCTATTTGGTACATAGACTGATATCTGAGTCACCTGTTGACTCACCCTTACACAGAACAATAATACTAATTGTGTCTATTTATCAACTACTTTATGGTTTAAAATTATTTTCAACAGAAAGTGCTGTAACTAAAAGAAATGCTAGACAGATAATGTGAAATGTTAAATATAGAATACACATAGCCTTTTATAGAAGATTCTTGGAATTTAGAAGACCCACATAGATAATCTATTTCTGCCTCTCATTTTATATATGAGCAAGACCGAAAGGTTAAGTGGCTTGCCCAGTGATATAGAACTGGTTAGTGTCAGATCCAGGGTAAAAGCCCATTTCTTTAGATTTCATTTCAGTGAGTTCTTCCCCCCCCCCATGCCCCACCACTCAACACTGGTTCTTTGAAAAGGATAATCAATCATAATCTGATTGTGATAATGCTGACCAATATAGATTTTCCCTTCCTACATTATTGATACTTTCAAAGCTTTTAAATTTATTTATTTTTATCACTTAGGCTATAAAAAATCTTGGAACAGCAATCCAGTTTCAAACAACTTGGAACAAAAAAAATTCACAATGCTTTCTTTATTAGAACAATATACTTGTCATTCTGTATATTGAATAAAATACAATATATTTTTAAAATTATTTTTATTTCCAGGATCTGTGACTTAAACATTCCTCTAAAATCTATTATTTGTGCAATGAGCATAAACCAAAATAATATCTTCTTAAAATGTTGCAAATTTATTGAATAAATATTAGCAAATTTAGTGAAATAATGTAACCTTGATAATATGACTACTCAGGGATGATCACTATTAATGTGTCAATGAAGTTATATAACTGATCACATTAAACATACTTTTCTGTAACTTGCCTCTCTTAATAAAATAGAAAGCGCATCTTGAAAGTCAATAATGATAAATTTAAAAGTACAAATTTAAATGGGTATAGATTACTTTATTGCCTTAATGCAGCAATTAATTATTCCCATGTTGCAAGATATTTCCATTTTTTACTGTTATGAACAACATAATGATTAATAACTTGATATATACTTTGGGTATTATTTTAGTCTTATTGTATTATCTTAAACGTTATAAGTCAATCATAGCTAGTTTGAAGTTATATAAATGATTGATAACATATAAATGATTAAGGTGACTCTCAAATTTGAATCATCACTGAATAACTGGACACCAAGAAGGAGAGAAATCTGAGACAATCTGAAGATTCAAGCAGCAAGAAATAATTGAGGGTTCACTGAAGTCACTACCATGCATGATATTCAACATCACTCAATGTTGATTGGTGATCACCCAATGTCTCATAATTATATTCTTCAGAAGGTTGTCTTTTGTTTATGAAGTATATCTTTCTATTAAAGACATTAAAGCAATTGCATAGCTGAAATATCATTTAAACATATCTGTGTTGGTTTGTGATGTAGCTAGAGGAATAGAACATTAAACATTACTAGACTATTGGGCGTCATCCCTGTGTCCCTTTATGATCACCTTCTCTTTTCCACATAATCATTCTTCAAATATTTGGTTATTCATTTCTTCCTTTACATTTGAGATTTTTCACATAGGAATTCATTCCCAAGCTATATTTTTTTGCCTATTACAGAAAATGCACAAAGACTGGAAAGAATGTATTCTTGTATAAGTTACCTTTTGTGGTTGAATTTATAATTTGAGCTCAATGCATGCTGCTTTGTATTTTATTCATTTACAAAGAGCTTTCTACTATACAAACACATAATAATTTATATATACACATTTCTATAGATACATGTTTACATATACACATATAGCTTACATATACATATATATGTCTCTGAAGATGGGTATTTGATGATTTATTTTTATTATTCCAAACACTATTACTGCAAAAATGTATTGAACTTGTCTTTCAGGCACTTGGACAAAAGTTTTTCTAGACTGTATGCTTATGAAAATCGCTGGGCATTGAAAAATGAATATTTAATTCTTATGAGTAAGGACAAATCATGTCCTAAAAAGGTATACAAAGCTATATAGCCTTAGCTATGTATGAGAATTGATGTCGCTTCATCTTTTCAACATAATAGCTCATTTACCCTCAAATTACCAGACTAAATAAAATAAACACTCTCAGTTATCTTTTTTTAATTGTAATGTTAATACTTTTTAAATGTATATGCCCCTTTAATAGTTCTTTTTTCCCAGTGTGTATTTGTGTGTGTGCTTTCTAGTTTAGTTTTACAAACACATTACATATTTAAAAATTCTTTTCCTTACGTAGTTATTCATGTGGCAGATATGTTGTCTTATGTTGTGGTTTAGTTTTTCTCCTTCTTTATGGAACTTGCAGAGATGAAGGGGAATGAGGAAACTGAATACATAAATAATTTCTGAGACATAGCATCTTATTAAGTTCTATGCCATTTGCTTCACCCCCTTGGCTCTTCTCTCCATTCTGTTTGATAGTTTTCTCTCTCCCTATACCTGTAACTCCTCTTTTTCTCTCTCATAAAGAATAGATTCCACTGCTAACTCTAGTACAGCTTATTAGAACTTTGACCTAGGAATAATTTCTACTTTTTATGCTCCAGGACCTTTTATGATTATATTGAAAACCCAGAATTGAGCTCTATTGCTTTCCTAACTTAGGATCTATCACCATCACCAAGAATCTTGCTTACTAATAAGAAAATGATCATTGTTAGGGCCAGAGTGATTATATAGTAGGTATGTCGCTTGCCTTGTATGTAGCTGAACTGGGTTCAATCCTCAGCACCCCTTTTGGTCTCCTGAAACTTTTATGAGTGTTACTTTAGCACAAAGCCACAAGGAAGTCCTGAGCACCACTGGGTATGAGCCAAAAACAAATGGCCATAGTTATTTTTCAAGCCATATGTGTAGGCAATTTGAAATCTTTAAGAATATCTTGGAAAGCTTACAACTTGAACTCTAGGATATTAGACTTCGTTGACTTCCTTGAAAAATAAGTGAGTTACTTTAGATCACCTTCCTTATCTAACCTAATAATTCTAATGAGAGATACCACTTCCCCAGAAAGCAGTTTCAGTCAAGGGTATTGTGATTTTCTTTCTGTTTCTTCACTTAAAGAACATAAACTTCTAGGGGTGAGATGCATAATTATTTTTTCTGCAAAGAGGATAGCAAACTAAAGTGTCTTTGTCTAATCTACTATAACTGACTCCCAAAATACTCTTGGTTCTTCACATAAAATATGTCTATAATTTTAATGTTTTTTTTATTTTATAATAAACCCATCACATATTTACACAAACACATATGTGTACTTTTCACATGCTTGTATATATTTGTCAATAATTGATCTGGGACTCATTGATTCTTAAATATATGATAGGTAAATATATAACTGATATCATCTCTTTCCATATTCCAGAATTTATTCCTGTGGCAGGAAGTATAAACAATAGTAATGATTGGTTATTCTGTTAATTCAAAATGAAGAATGGACCTACAAACACTTTAGTGTCTAGATGTTGTTTAGAATTGTAGCCAATTTGAAATGAAATATTTCAAATCATAACTCCAAATATCCATCTTGGAGCAGCCCTGAGAGGTGTCACAAATATTAGATAAATGATTTATTAAAGACAAATTTAGGGAAGGAAGGATTCAGGAGTGTTTGATCAATTCTGATGGTATTCAGAGCCGTATGCTTACTCTGTTTATGTGCCATAATTTCACAGTGGGGAACAAGCAAGAATAACCAACATGTAATGCAGTACCTTACCTCCTGTACTATACCTCACATCTTACAGATGAAATTTTTTTAAAAAAAATCATCAAATCTCTCTGTTTCTGTCTCTGTCTCTATCTCTGTCTCTGTCTTCATCTCTGTCTCTGTCTCTCTGTCTCTGTCTCTCTGTCTTTGTCTGTCTCTGTCTGTCTCTGTCTATCTCTGTCTCTCTCTGTCTCTCTGTCTGTCTGTCTCTCTCTCTCTCCTCTCTCTCTCTCTCTCTCTCTCTCTCTCTCTCTCTCTCTCTCTCTCTCTCTCTCTCTCTTTCCCCCCTAAGCACTGTTCTCAGGAGGCCCAGGGAACTTTCACATATATTTCTCTGCCAACAATTAAATACAAGGGACTGAGAATGCATGGCTGTTCAGGACCCACAATGCCAAAGATCATTAGGGTCACTCTAGAGGTTCGGTGTGGAAGCTGGAGGGGAGAGGGGTCTTCCATGGCTACACTCTCTAATGCTCATGTTGACTGCATGTGAAGCTTGCATATTAACCCCTGTACCTCTCCACCAGCCTTACTTCATTGCTTCTACCTAATTATCACCTACTCTGAAGATATAAATTCATCTGCCTGACTTAAGTCTCTTCTATTTTCTAAGCTGAGCACATATTCCTCTCACCTCTCTCCTAACCCTCTTAACTTACCTTTTAGGTCTTGTATGAGTCATTTAATTTATGCACTCTGTCATCATAATTTAGCCTTCATAATTATCATCCTCTTGTGATCTCTGTAGGCTTTGTCTTTCCTTTGCAATTAGTAGAGGCCAGGTGTGTCTTGGACTCTAAGTCCCTAGATAGGCCTCGATAAGCACATGGAACACAGTCACATTTGACAAGCTTCAATGTTTTAAATGAATGTGTGAGCAGGTCAATGCCAGAAGTGAGTGAGAACTGAATATTCTGTTTTCTTGAAGTGGAATTACTGCATTTTAAGAATTTAGAGCACAAATAAATGAATTTGAAGCCAAAAAATATATCCAAAAAGCCACTAAACCAAGAACTGTTTCTTGAAGTATAAAGAAGATCGACAAGCCATCAGCTCAGGGGTCTCAAACTCGCGGCCCGCGGGCCGTTTGCGGCCCTCCATACAACATTTTGTGGCCCGTGGCCAGCCTTAAAATATCGCAGTATTTGTGATTATTCACTTACTGAATAATCACAATAAAAATCGCATTATTAAGAAAAAAGTCGCATTAAACATTCGCATACCCTGAGCATTTCTGTCGGGTTATGCAAATGTTTAATGCAATTTTTGCAATTTTTTCTTACTAATGATATTTTTATTGCGAATATTCGGTAAGCGAATAATCGCGAATACTTTGCGCCTAGCACAGACGTCATTTCCACTGCTCCTGCCCGCTGTCCCTTGCATTATCGGAGACCTAAGGGAGAGAATGGAGAGAAGTTTATTACAGAATTAGATTTTGTCATACCTTCAACATGACTTCATCAAAGTCTGTAGTGAAGAGAAAGATTGATGACGAGCACAGACAATTTCAGGAAAAGTGGGAGACGCAGTATTTCTTTGTTGAACCCAGGGGCATCCCCACATGTCTTATTTGCTCAGAGAAAGTTGCAGTGCACAAGGAATACAACTTGAAACGCCATTATTCAACTAAACATGCTGAGGAATGTGCAAAATATCAAGGAAATGAGAGAGCCAAGCAGGCTGCCAGTCTTAAAGCATGTCTAATGAGGCAACAAGATTTCTTCAAGAAATCAACCAAAGAAAATGTTGCATCAGTTGAAGCTAGTTACATGGTTAGTGAGATGATTGCTAAGGCAGGGAAACCATTCACAGAAGGAGAGTTTATTAAAAAATGCATGTTACAGGCTGTAAGTATTATCTGTCTGGAAAAGAAAGGTCAGTTTAGCAAAATCAGCCTTTCTGCCAACACTTTGGCAGAGCGCATTTCTGATAGGTCAAGTGACATTTATAATCAACTGTGTGAGAAAGACAAATGTTTTGATGCATACTCAGTTGCTCTTGGCGAGGGCACAATATAACAGACACTGCGCAGCTCACAATTTATGTCTGTGGTGTTGATTGCAATTTTGAATTGACAGAGGAGCTGCTCACAGTAATTCCAATGCATGGCCAGACCACCGCTAATGAGATATTTTGGCATCTGTGTGATGCCATTGAGAATGCAGGTTTGGCATGGAAGAAGTTTGTTGGAATAATAACCGATGGAGCGCCATCAATGACAGGGAGGAAAAATGGACTGGTGGCACTTGTTCAAATAAAAAAAAACTTGAAGAGTAGGGTGTAGAGAAGGCCATTGGTCTTCACTGCATTATCCATCAGCAGGCTCTTTGCAGTAAATGCCTGTTGTGTGACAATGTGATGTCTGTTGTTGTGAAATGCACCAACCAAATCCTGTGCTTAAAGCACAGGAGGTTCCGTGCTTTTTTAGAGGAAATGGATTCAGAATATGGAGATGTGCTCTATTTCACCGAGGTACGTTGGTTCAGCAGGGGAAATGTCCTGAAAAGATTTTTTGAATTGAGAGAAGACATGAAAGCCTTCATGGAGAAGGATGGGAATGCTGTTTCTGAGTTGAGTGATCGCAAATGGCTCATAGACTTAGCTTTTCTTGTTGACATCACACATAAGCTGAATGTGCTAAACAAGATATAACAAGGCCTGGGGCAGCTTATCAGTGCTGCCTATGACAACAGGAGAGCATTCTCCACAAAACTTGTGTTATGGAAATCCCAGCTCTCTCAGACAAACCTTTGCCATTTCCCAGCATGCAAGGAACTTGTGAATGCAGGCATACCATTCAGTGGTGAGAAATATGTTGATGATATTTTTAAGCTAGAGAGGGAATTTAATCACAGATTTGCAGACTTCAAAAAGCACAGAGCCACTTTCCAAATTTTTGTGAACCCCTTTTCCTTTGATGTGCAAGATGCCCCTCCTGTGCTTCAAATGGAGCTCATTGACCTGCAATGCAACTCTGATCTGAAAGCCAAGTTCAGTAAGATTAGTGGAAAAGCAGACATGCATGGGCAATTTTTGAGAGAATTGCCCCCCAGCTTCCCTGAGCTTTCCCGAATGTTCAAGCGCACCATGTGCCTTTTTGGGAGCACATATTTGGGTGAAAATTTATTCTCCACATTGAACTTCAATAAGTCAAAGTACAGGTCTAGACTTAATGATGATCATCTTCAAGCCATACTGAGGGTCTCAACTGCTTCCTCTCTAAAGCTAAATGTGTTTCAGATTTGTGAGAAGAAGCACTGTCAATTCTCTGGCAGCAAGGAACAGGCAAAAGATACCATGTTCAGAAGAACTGTTCATGATCTTCACTCAATGTTCTATTCATTTTCAGAAGGAATAATTAAAACTGTTAATAATGACGTTTGAGAACTTTTTTTTTTGTGAAATCCCTTATGCGGCCCTGCCTCACCCCGACTTTGACTCCTGTGGCCCCCAGGTAAATTGAATTTGAGACCCCTGCATTAGCTAGTTTCACACACACACAAAAAAGCCTACTAACCTATCATTCAGAAATTAAAGGGGAGATGGCATAAAAGATACCACAGAAATGCAAAGGATCAAAATTAATCTTTATGAGGGTCAAATCGATAGGACGGGGGTAGGACACTTGCTTTGCAAGCAGCCAATCTTGGTTCAGTACCCAGCATCTCATATGTTTTCTTGAAAACCCAGGAGTGATTCCTGAGCTCAGAGTCAGGAGTATCTCCTGATCACTACCAGGTGTGGCCCAGAAACAAACAAACAAAAAAAATAAAACAAAATAAAAAATCTTTATGTCATGAAACTGGAGAACTAAGAAGAAATAGATAAATGCCTGGATTCCTATACTCTTCAAACATTGAATCATGGGGCCGGAGAGATAGCACAGCGGCATTTGTCTTGCATGTGACTGACCCGGAAGAGACCTGGTTTTATTCCCAGTATCCCATATGGTCCCCCAGCCTGCCAGGAGCAATTTCTGAGTGCAGAACCACTCAGTTCTGAGTATCTGAGTACCTCTGGGTTTGGCTCAAATGTCAGTCAGTCAATCAATCAATCAATCAATAAAGTTTAAAAAAAAACCCAAATGTTGAATCAACAGAATCAGGCTATCAAGATAATCATAAAAGTCTCCTCCAAGAAAAAAGGCCAAGCCCAGATTGTTCATTAAAGAGTTATTTCAAATCTTCATAAAAGTCCTACTCTGGGGCCGGGCGGTGGCGCTAAAGGTAAGGTGCCTGCCTTGCCTGCGCTAGCTTTGGACGGACCGCGGTTCGATCCCCCGGTGTCCCATATGGTCCCCCAAGCCAGGAGCAACTTCTGAGCGCATAGCCAGGAGTAACCCCTGAGCGTTACTGGGTGTGGCCCAAAAAGCCAAAAAAAAAAAAAGTCCTACTCCTAATCCTTTCCAGTCTTTTTTTCCAGAAAAGTAAAGGGTGAGGTACTCACCTAATTTAATGAAGCAAATATTACCTTTATACCTAAAGCAGACAAACTTCACACAAAAAAGGGAAAAACTTTAGACCTATATTTATCTTTTATGATAAGATACTAAAATAATATTATCATACCTTAACCAGCAATACATCAAAAAGACTATGACCAAATGGGAGTCATTCTTGGGATAAAGGATGGTCTAATTAATATATATAATTAATAACTTAATATACTATATCAAGACAAGAAGATATAAACATTACATGATATCAACAGATGCAAAGAAATTCTTTACCTATTCATGATAAATCTGCTCAATGAAATTGGGGGAGTGGGGGTAATGAAGGAAAATTCCTTAACATAGTTATAGCCATTTACTACAAGCCCACAACAATAATGATAATGAAAAAGCCTTCCTTCTAAGATTATGCACAAGACATGGATGCCCACTCTCACAACTTTTATCCAGTATGGTTTTAGAAGTCCTTGGTATAGAAATTAGACAAGAAATATATATTAAGTACCACTTATTGGAAAAGAAGACAAACTCTTGCTATAAGCTGATGACATAATACTACACTTAGAAAATCCTAGACTCCATTGAAAGGTCCTAGAAACAATAGACTTGCATGGTACAAAATTAATACACTATAAAATAATGCACAGACACCCATTATTTTCCTATGTATAAATAATGCAAGAAGAAAGAGAAATTTAAAAAATATTCAGATTTGTATCTCAGAGAATCAAATACTTGGTGTCGGCTTAACAAAATAAATGATTTATTTAAAAAAATAGTAAATAATAATAAAATAAGTAAAAGAGGGCATGTTGAAATAAAAATGTAACTCCTATTTATGAATTTGAAGGATTAAAATGTCTGACTGACAATCCCACCCAAAGCAATATATAGCTTTATATATAGATATATATAAAATCACAATGAGAATTTTTAAATAATATAGTTCAAACACTCTTAAAATTTATATTTATATAGCCGTATCTGAATAGTTAAAAAATCCAAGAAAAGAGAAAACAGGAGGTTTCTCTCTCCACAAGTTCAAACTATCTTATAAAGCTGTTGTAATTAAATACGTGTGTCATGAGGATAAGGATAGAATCTCAGACCAATGAAATATAACTGAGTGTCCAAAGAAATAGAAACTCAGGTTTTAAACAGTTAATCTTTGATAAAGAAGCAAAATTTAAGAAATGGATCAAGAAAAGCCTCTCTAGGCCAGAGTGGTAGAGTGTTTGTCTTGCATGAAGCTGACCCAGACAGACCTGGGTTCAGTTCCTGGCAGCACATATGGTCTTAGAGCCTGCCAGGAGCTATTTCTGAGTGTAGAGCCAGGAGTAACTCCTGAGCATCGATGGGTGTGGCTCAAAAACAAAACAAAACAAACAAAAAGCCTCTTTAATAAATGGTGTTGGGAGAGAAATAGACACAGAATAGTATCACTCATCTATGGGTTTTAAGAAAAAATTAAAGACATTACTGTAGTAAGGCTCAGAGACAATAGAGTTAAAGGCTGGGGGGGGGGGGCCCGGAAGGACAGGCTCACAATTTTGTTGTATTTTTATTCTGATTTTATTTCTTTTTTTATTTTTGGTTTCTTTCTTTTCTTGGGGGGAGGTGTTTCATGTAGTCCCATTTGTTTATCCTTGTTTCAGTTTGCTGTTGATGATGAATCCTGTTAAAGAGTGATAAATGCTGTTAGGGAAATAAGTAAACTAACAACTACTATGACAATGTTAAAGAATGAGAGAAGTAGAATGCCTGTCGTGATCAGGCAGGGGCGGGGAAGAGGGGCACTGATGGTGGGAATGTTGCACTGGTGAAGGGGGGTATTCTGTTTATGACTGAAACCCAACTACAAACATTCTTATAATCATGGTACTTAAATAAAGATTTATATTTAAAAAATGGTGTTGAGGCTGGTCCGATAGCAGTGGTTAATCAGAACTTATCAACGTTAGTATCACAAAAGTTGGTATGTAACCCCCCCCCCACACACACACACACACTGCTCAATTTGACTGGCTTAAAAAAAAATGGTGTTGAAAAAAAAACATTCACATGCAAAGGAAATGAATTCAGAGCCCTTTCTAATACCATACATTAAATAAAAATAAAATAAAAGGATTTAAAGAGCTCAATATCAAATATAAATCTAAAAAGTAAATTAAAGAAAACATAGGAAGACTTCGTATATGACATTGATGTTAATGATTCAATACTATTGGCCAAGCAAACTGAAACAAAGATAAACAAATGGGACTACATGAAACTAAAAAGCTTCAACACACCTTTTTCCCCCATAAAGAAAGAAACCAAAAAAGAAAAAAGAAAGAAAATCAGAATAAAAATACACTTCAGAGGCTTAGGAGGGGATATTTTCCCACTATTTAACTAACAAGGGGTTAAGTCCAAGACATATAAAGTATTGGTAGAACTTTATAAAGGAGAAAAATAAAACAAAAAAATCATAAAAATAATGGTGGGGGGTTGAGTATTGGGAAGAGATGAACAGAAATTTCCTCAATGAAGATATATGAGAAAATGTTCTACATCATTGACCATCAGGGAAATGCAAGTGAAAACAAGAATCATTTCAAAAAAGTGAGATTCTCACACATTACCAACAACAAAACAACCAGACTCATTCACTGCTGGTGGTAATGTCTACTGGTCTAACCTTTTTGGGTTTATATATATGGACACATCTCAAAAAGATAAGAACTAGCTTCCATATGAACTATCAATTCCACTTCTTGGTGTCTATCTATAGGCTCAAAAACTATTCAGAAAAGATAGCCAAAATCTGGAAACAACCCTAGTGATAAGTAAAGAAATTATGTCACATATATACAATAAAATACTATCTGGCGGTAAGAAAAATCAAAATCAACCTTAGAACTGAAACAGTTGAGGAGGTGAGAGAAAATAAAAGAACTGACACAGTTCCCCCAAAATAGCACCAGGAATAAAACTCCTCCTGGGGAAATTCCTAATTTAGGTCTGTCACCAATATATGCCAGGACCTGCTCATATGACATCCCAATGACGAGGAAACAATAACAACTTGACCTAAATGCAGGTTGCTTCACCTCATCATCTAACTGAGATGAAATCAAAAGACACTCCATTCTTTGAACAGTGCAAAAATAAAAGACTACTAAATACAGAAGATCAAAAGGAACAATGGTGACTGAACAGAACTTTTGAAACCATAAAGAAAGACTCTATCCTAGACTTCATCTTAGGACCTGTGCAAAAACAAAGATCTTAAATTACAGAAGACTGACTTTGACAACCACAACTGAGAAGATTTCCTGGTACCATAAAAAGACTAGGGGGATTGACAATGAATCTGGCTGGAGTCTGTAGAAGATTCCATGATAGTGTGCTTGAAGGGTGGAGAAACCCTATATCTCCTAGGCCAAGGAAATTTCCTTTCTAATTTCCCCAGTACTTACTGTACCTATGCAAAACAAAACAAAAACAAAAACAAAAAAAAACCAGAAAAACAAACAAAACAAACAATCTTTTTTTAAAATTTTTGTTTAGTTTACTTTTGTCCTGTTTTGTTTTTATTTTCTCTGCTTGTCCTTCCTCTTTTAAATTCATATTCACAGTTTCTAGATAGTGGCTCCTCCCTGACTTTTTTAATTCTTTTTTTCCTTTTCTCTTTTTTTTTATCAACAGAACCATAGAACTTGAATCACCTTTTTATGCTGCATAAATTGAAACAAAATGTGGATGGTACCAGAGCAAGCAGTCTTACGAACATTGAGTGGAAATAAAAAAAAATGACCAGACCTAAATATTCAACCCTAAGTCAATGGAACCAAAAGACCCAAACTACAAGCTATACATAAAAGGGACCTGTTACATCAGCAGTCCAGGGGGCTAAGCATGGACATACAGGATGCATGCTAGGAACAGGGGCAGCAGGTGGTCAACAAGGGTGATGGGAATTACCCCAATTCACTGGCACTATGTAGCTTACACATAACTATGAAAGACTTGTAATTCACATTGACCTCAATAAAACTATTAAAAAGAAAGAATAAAGGAAAAGATCATGCTATTTGATGCTATGTAGATTGATCTGTAGATTCTAAAGCTGAGTGAGGTGATGCTATGTGAATTGATCTGTAGATTCTAAAGCTGAGTGTCAAAAGGAGACAAGAAACATTCTCTCACTTGTGAGGGACAAAAAGAATCGTAGCAAGAGATTAACACATTTGCAAAGGCATCAAAACATGAGAACAAGTTTCCAGTAGAAAGCTCACTATTGGGAGGGGAGCACACTCAGAGAGAAGTGGAAGGATGGTGATACGCGTGGAGGGTGGTTCTGGAATACCATAGTTTTAAAATCCAATGTGTCTAAAATACAATTTAATTTTTCTTTTTTTTTTTTATAATTTTTTTTATTTAAACACCTTGATTACATACATGATTGTGTTTGGGTTTCAGTCATAAAAGGAACACCACCCATCACCAGTGCAACATTCCCATCACCCAAGTCCCAAATCTCCCTCCTCCCCACCCAACCCCCGCCTGTACCCTAAACAGGCTCTACATTTCCCTCATACATTCTCAATATTAGGACAGTTCAAAATGTAGTTATTTCTCTAACTAAACTCATCACTCTTTGTGGTGAGCTTCCTGAGGTGAGCTGGAACTTCCAGCTCTTTTCTCTTTTGTGTCTGAAAATTATTATTACAAGGGTGTCTTTCATTTTTCTTAAAACCCATAGATGAGTGAGACCATTCTGCATTTTTCTCTCTCTCTCTGACTTATTTCACTCAGCATAATAGATTCCATGTACATCCATGTATAGGAAAATTTCATGACTTCATCTCTCCTGACAGCTGCATAATATTCCATTGTGTATATGTACCACAGTTTCTTTAGCCATTCGTCTGTTGAAGGGCATCTTGGTTGTTTCCAGAGTCTTGCTATGGTAAATAGAGCTGCAATGAATATAGGTGTAAGGAAGGGGTTTTTGTATTGTATTTTTGTGTTCCTAGGGTATATTCCTAGGAGTGGTATAGCTGGATCGTATGGGAGCTCGATTTCCAGTTTTTGGAGGAATCTCCATATCGCTTTCCATTAAGGTTGAACTAGACAGCATTCCCACCAGCAGTGGATAAGAGTTCCTTTCTCTCCACATCCCCGCCAACACTGTTTATTCTCATTCTTTGTGATGTGTGCCATTCTCTGGGGTGTGAGGTGGTATCTCATCGTTGTTTTGATTTGCATCTCCCTGATGATTAGTGATGTGGAACATTTTTTCATGTGTCTTTTGGCCATGCGTATTTCTTCTTTGTCAAAGTGTCTGTTCATTTCTTCTCCCCATTTTTTGATGGGGTTAGATGTTTTTTTCTTGTAAAGTTCTGTCAGTGCCTTGTATATTTTGGAGATTAGCCCCTTATCTGATGGGTATTGGGTGAATAGTTTCTCCCACTCAGTGGGTGGCTCTTGTATCCTGGGCACTATTTCCTTTGAGGTGCAGAAGCTTCTCAGCTTAATATATTCCCATCTGTTAATCTCTGCTTTCACTTGCTTGGAGAGTGCAGTTTCCTCCTTGAAGATGCCTGTAATGTCCTGTAGTGTTTTGCCTATGTGCTGTTCTATATATCTTATGGTTTTGGGGCTGATATCGAGGTCTTTAATCCATTTGGATTTTACCTTTGTACATGATGTTAGCTGGGGGTCTAAGTTTAATTTTTTGCAAGTGGCTATCCAATTGTGCCAACACCAATTGTTGAAGAGGCTTTCCCTGCTCCATTTAGGATTTCCTGCTCCTTTATCAAAAATTAGATGGTTGTATGTCTGGGGAACATTTTCTGAGTATTCAAGCCTATTCCACTGATCTGAGGACCTATCCTTATTCCAATACCATGCTGTTTTGATAACTGTTGCTTTGTAGTACAGTTTAAAGTTGGGAAAAGTAATTCCTCCCATATTCTTTTTCCCAATGATTGCTTTAGCTATTCGAGGGTGTTTATTGTTCCAAATGAATTTCAAGAGTGTCTGATCCACTTCTTTGAAGAATGTCATGGGTATCTTTAGAGGGATGGCATTAAATCTGTATAATGCCTTGGGGAGTATTGACATTTTGATGATGTTAATCCTGCCAATCCATGAGCAGGGTATGTGTTTCCATTTCCGTGTGTCCTCTCTTATTTCTTGGAGCAGAGTTTTATAGTTTTCTTTGTATAGGTCCTTCACATATTTAGTCAAGTTGATTCCAAGATATTTGAGTTTCTGTGGTACTATTGTGAATGGGGTTGTTTTCTTAATGTCCATTTCATCCTTATTACTATTGGTATATAGAAAGGCCATTGATTTTTGTGTGTTAATTTTGTAGCCTGCCACCTTGCTATATGAGTCTATTGTTTCTAGAAGCTTTTTGATAGAGTCTTTAGGGTTTTCTAAGTAGAGTATCATGTCATCTGCAAACAGTGAGAGCTTGACTTCTTCCTTTCCTATCTGGATTCCCTTGATATCCTTTTCTTGCCTAATCGCTATAGCAAGTACTTCCAGTGCTATGTTGAATAGGAGTGGTGAGAGAGGACAGCCTTGTCTTGTGCCAGAATTTAGAGGGAAGGCTTTCAGTTTTTCTCCATTGAGGATAATATTTGCCATTGGCTTGTGGTAGATGGCCTTCACTATATTGAGAAAGGTTCCCTCCATTCCCATCTTGCTGAGAGTTTTGATCAAGAATGGGTGTTGGACCTTATCAAATGCTTTCTCTGCATCTATTGATATGATCATGTGGTTTTTATTTTTCTTGTTATTGATGTTGTGTATTATGTTGATAGATTTACGGATGTTAAACCAGCCTTGCATTCCTGGGATGAAACCTACTTGATCGTAGTGGATGATCTTCTTAACGAGGCATTGAATCCTATTTGCCAGGATTTTGTTGAGGATCTTTGCATCTGCATTCATCAGTGATTTGGTCTGTAATTTTCTTTTTTGGTAGCGTCTCTGTCTGGTTTAGGTATCAAGGTGATGTTGGCTTCATAAAAGCTATTTGGAAGTGTTTCCGTTTGTTCAATTTCATGAAAGAGTCTTGCCAAGATTGGCAGTAGTTCCTCTTGGAAAGTTTGATAGAATTCATTAGTGAATCCATCTGGACCTGGGCTTTTGTTTTTCGGCAGACATTTGATTACTGTTTTAATTTCATCAATGGTGATGGGGGTGTTTAGATATGCTACATCCTCTTCCTTCAACCGTGGAAGATTATAAGAGTCCAAGAATTTATCCATTTCTTCCAGGTTCTCATTTTTAGTGGCGTAGAGTTTTTCAAAGTAGTTTCTGATTACCCTTTGAATCTCTGTCATATCAGTAGTGATCTCTCCTTTTTCATTCCTGATACGAGTTATCAAGTTTCTCTCTCTCTCTTTCTTTGTTAGGTTTGCCAGTGGTCTATCAATCTTGTTTATTTTTTCAAAGAACCAACTTCTGCTTTCGTTGATCTTTCGGATTGTTTTTTGAGTTTCCACTTCATTGATTTCTGCTCTCAACTTTGTTATTTCCTTCTGTCTTCCTATTCTTGGGTCCTTTTGTTGAGCATTTTCTAGTTCTATTAGCTGTGTCATTAAGCTACTCAGGTAAGCTCCTTCTTCCTTCCTGATGTGTGCTTGCAAAGCTATAAATTTTCCTCTCAGTACTGCTTTTGCTGTGTCCCATAAGTTCTGAGAGTTTGTGTCTTTATTGTCATTTGTTTCCAGGAACCTTTTTATTTCCTCCTTGATTTCATCTCGGACCCACTGGTTATTGAGCATGAGGCTGTTTAACTTCCAGGTGTTAAAGTGTTTCTTCTGAGTCCCTTTGGAGTTCACAAATAATTTCAGAGCCTTGTGGTCAGCGAAGGTAGTCTGCAAAAGTTCTATCCTCTTGATCTTATGGAGGTATGTTTTATGTGCCAGCATGTAGTCTATCCTGGAGAATGTCCCATGTACATTGGAGAAGAATGTGTATCCAGGTTTCTGGGGATGGAGTGTCCTATATATATCCACTAGGCCTCTTTCTTCCATTTCTCTCCTCAGGTCTAGTATATTCTTGTTGGGTTTCAGTCTGGTTGACCTGTCCAGTGTTGACAAAGCCGTGTTAAGGTCCCCCACAATTATTGTGTTGTTGTTGATATTATTTTTCAGATTTGTCAACAGTTGTATTAAATATTTTGCTGGCCCCTCATTCGGTGCATATATGTTTAGGAGAGTGAATTCTTCCTGCTCTACGTACCCCTTGATTAATATAAAATGTCCGTCTTTGTCCCTTACAACCTTCCTGAGTATAAAGTTTGCATTATCTGATATTAGTATGGCCACTCCAGCTTTTTTATGGGTGTTGTTTGCTTGGATAACTTTTCTCCAGCCTTTTATTTTGAGTCTATGTTTGTTCTGACTATTCAGGTGCGTTTCTTGTAGGCAGCAGAAGGTTGGATTGAGTTTTTTGATCCATTTAGCCACTCTGTGTCTCTTAACTGGTGCATTTAGTCCATTGACGTTGAGAGAAAGAATTGTCCTGGGATTTAACGCTATCTTTATTTCAAAATTTGGTGTGTCTTTTGGGTAGTCTTGTCTTAGATTAGGTCTTTCAGTTTTTCTCTTAAGACTGGTTTTGTGTCTGTGAAGTTTCTGAGCTGTTTTTTGTCTGTGAAACCATGTATTCTTCCATCAAACCGGAAAGTGAGTTTTGCTGGGTATAGTATTCTGGGTGAAGCATTCATTTCATTCAGTCTTGTCACAATATCCCACCACTGCTTTCTGGCATTGAGCGTTTCTGGTGACAGGTCTGCTGTAAATCTCAGGGAAGCTTGCTTGAACATGATTTCCCCTTTTGATCTTGCTGTTTTCAGAATTCTGTCTCTATCTGTGGGATTTGTCATTGTGACTAGGATGTGTCTTGGGGTGGTTTTTCTGGGGTCTCTTTTGGTTGGTACTCTTCGGGCATGCAGGATTTGATCACATATATTCTTTAGCTCTGGAAGTTTCTCTTTAATGATGTTCTTGACCATTGATTCTTCCTGGAAATTTTCTTCCTGGGTCTCTGGGACTCCAATGATTCTTAAGTTGTTTCTGTTGATCTTATCATAGACTTCTATTTTCGTCTGTTCCCATTCTTTGACTAATTTTTCCATTGTCTGCTCATTTGCTTTAAGTTTTTTGTCCAATCTCTCCTGCTGTATGGAATTGTTATGTATCTCATCTTCCACAGCACCAAGTCTATTCTCAGCTTCTGATACCCTGTCCCAGAGCTTATCCATTTTGTCATTCACTTCGTTTACTGACTTTTTCAGTCCTGTTAGTTGACATGTTATTTCAGTTTGGAGTTTTGTCATTTCTGCCTTCATATTTTCTTGGTTCTTATTAGTGTTCTGTTCAACTCGATCCATGGTTTCTTGGAGTCTGTTGAGCACCTTCCATATTGCTAGTCTAAAGTCCTTATCTGAGAGATTGATTAGTTGTTCAGTCATTATCTGGTCCTCAGAATTGTCATCTTCATTCTCTATGTCTGATGCTGGCCTGCGTTGTTTCCCCATTGTCACACTTGTATTGTGGGTTTTTCTACGTGTTGTAGTGGTATTCATTGTCTATATGATGTAGGCAGCACACTCCTCTGGCTCCTCCCTTTCTGGATGGGCTGACTTGCCTCTAAGGGAGGGGAGTCCTCCGTGGATGAAGCCTCACACTGGGTCAAATCTTAGGCCCGAGCATGCAACAGAGAAGACAGTCCAGAGAGAAATGTTTGCTTCTGTGATATAGTGCCGTTCTTAGTGTGATTTTTCCTTCTTGTTGCAATGGTGTTCTTTTCTTAGAAGGAGCGCACGGCCGCGTAGCGAAGCGGAGCGGCCGTGCTCCTCTGAGCCTCTTTTTGCCCCACTCGCAAGAGTTTCACGCAAGAGGACAGTAGACAGACATAGACAGGTCACACTCACAGTCTTTCACAGCTGAGCCCCACTGGGCCGGTGTACTTTCGCGGATTTTCCCCGCCTGGTGTCACACACAGGGAGCCAGCTTTTGCAAAGGTTAGCCGGTTTTTATGCTCTGAAGTCCCTCCCTGAAAATGGCGTCTGGGCGAGCGAGGTTTCTGGAGGCTCTTTTTGCCCCACTCGCAAGAGTTTCACGCAAGAGGACAGTAGACAGACATAGACAGGTCACACTCACAGTCTTTCACAGCTGAGCCCCACTGGGCCGGTGTACTTTCGCGGATTTTCCCTGCCTGGTGTCACACACAGGGAGCCAGCTTTTGCAAAGTTTAGCCGGTTTTTATGCTCTGAAGTCCCTCCCTGAAAATGGCGTCTGGGCGAGCGAGGTTTCTGGAGGCTCTTTTTGCCCCACTCGCAAGAGTTTCACGCAAGAGGACAGTAGACAGACATAGACAGGTCACACAATTTAATTTTTCTTAATTTAGTGCGAAGAGAACTCAAAACTGGGAGAATCATGTCTGACTTTGAATGTTAAGGCAGACTTCCTGGAATAGGCATCGTATCTGATAATCTTGATAAATCTTCTTGGCATAAAGAAGAGTTTTTATGGATGCTAATTATGGTCCTTTCTCGTGGCATTTGATTCATTTACAGGAAAAGGGCATTTTATAGAGGAGGTATCCAGATGACAAGTTCTTGGTTTAAGGTAACCCAGCATGGTGGAGTGCAACTTAGAGCCCTTATTTCCCTAGCATCCAAATCCTTGCCTGAAACTACTCTCAAATTCCATCTCTGGCCCCTGCTCCAAGTTCTCTGGGAATAAGAGAATGTAGTGGTTTTGTGAACAATCTATCATAATCTTGTTTGCTGAAAGACGACCTCATTTGCCTCTATCTAACCTAATTCAAACCTTATGGAGAAGCAGCATAATAAAAACACCCTCCTAATAGTATGATGCTTAAGGCAAATGAATTACTCAGATATGAAATTAGAATTGTACTCTTGAAATGCAGCAGGAAAACTGGAGCATTCATTGTGCTATAACATTGATTTCAATTACATCTTAACCTTTAGCATGATGATGTGACATTATACCCCCTCTGTCACTGACTGCAGATTAACTCTCACTTCTATTTCTCTTGTTAAATATGAGCTTTGTTGTGCTCCATCGATCTCTGCAAATATTCTTCTGTTTACAACTTTGATAATCTTCATGTAATCTGCAAGAATAATTGGAGTCCAATAAACTTGGCTGAGTTTTTAGCATCCCTGAGATGGGGAGAAAAATAGAGAATCTGATACTTTGGAAGACCACCCCCCCCCAAATGCAAAAACCTCCTTTGTTTTCTAGTTAAAGTTGACATTCTTTCTTAGGCTTGAACGGTTATGAGCTAATATGTTTTAGACACTGTAACAGAAAGGATGGGATTCCTTTAAAGAAATCACTATTGTAACAAACACAGTTCTCTGGAACTGTAGATTTGATCACTAATGTGACTGATGACTTCTCATTCAAGAAAATGAAACAGTGGTTCTCATCTGTTCCAACAAGTTTTCTTCTAGGAAAACACACTCTCACCTGTAAGCTTCCAGTTATTACTTCTTTTTGTGCAGCATCTTTTATGCTATGCCATCATCAAAAGCACACAGAAGGAAAAGAAGCCTATCATGTCTTCATATCTTGATTCTGACACTTACTAGCAGGGTAACCTTGGCAAACAAAGTTCATTGCTTTCCCATATTTTAAATGGGGGCTAAGAAGAATGTGTATTCTATTGCATTGTTATGAGGATGCATTAGTGGGTGTAAAATTTCCAGAGTATTATGCAGTAGTCATTCATTTTTGTTTTTAAAGTAAATACTAAGAAAAATTACATGAGTGCTATCTTTTCAGAATACATCTCATGGTGTCTTGATATTTTATTTTGTTTTGTTTTGATTTTGGACCACTTCTGGTGGTGTCAGTATTTATTTCTGGATTTTCACATCAGGATCACTTCAACAGTGCTCAGAGGACCATAGGGAGTGCTAGAAAATCTAGGTTGGCCTCATGCAAAGTAAGTGACATACCAGCTGTAGTACTGTTAGCCCCAAGGAGTTTGGGTTTTAAGTTAGGAAACCCTGCCAACGTACTTTCATCTGTAGAAACTTCTTGAAATCACAGGTTCAAATATACCACGCAGAACAGTATTGGTTTGATCTCTAACCAACATGGGCTATCTCCACAGGAAATTCTAATAGTTTCTGAGAACTGAAAATGACTGAACCAGGTAGCAATCTGTAGTACAACAAAGTATTAAAACCTTAATTTAATTTCTGATCATAGATGATAGACACCTGCAGTTTTAATATTAATAGGTGCTGTGAAGATTCACAAACACCAAATATGCTACCAAGATGTCCTTTCTGCATTGGGTTATCAGATGAATTGGTGAGATAATGACAGTTATCAATAGTCAGCAAAACTGGGCTTATTTTTTACATTATGTAACCCTGAATGGGTTCTTCTTTCAGACTTGCTGTTTGTGGGACCCCTAAGGTAAGTAAAAGCAGGACTTCAAAAATCCAGTGATTTAATTTTATATCAACAGTAAGTTTTTCCAAGGATAAATGTATTTGGAAGAGTGTTAACATTTCTCTCAATTTCTGCAACTGCACTTCTTACCTGGCTATTGAATATACCAAATATTTGTGAGAATGGATAAGAGAGAAACAGATCTAGCATATAGCCAGAGGAAAGATAAATGGATTGGTAGAATAATTTTTTTCTCTATAAAATTTAAAGTGATAATAATATACGTCCATTGTGAGAAATACTATAGAGTACACAGAATATAAAACTTACCAATAGGCTTACTCTATAGAAGTTTGTTACCATTCAACATATTTCCTTCTAGTTCTTAGTATTTTCTTCTCTATAAAGAAAGATATAGGTCTCAATATCTATGAAGATACAATACATATCTAGATACTAGTAAAATTTGTAGACTTACAACTGAAATCATATACACATGTAACTATAAAGTATACATAACCTATACATGTTTTAATGTTTACAATGTACATGCAATATACACATCCACATTTTGTTATTTTAAAAATAAATATCACATAATATATAATATATACTGGCTTGCATTTGAATTTAAACATTTTATAGTACTGTACATCATATGTATTATCTCACATCACTAAATAGTCCCTACATTATTTTAATGGCTCCATAGCATATCATAATTTGTCCATACCATAATTTATGCTACAAATCACCTATTATAACAATTTACCATTTAAAATTTGTATTACTATCATAATTTTATAACATCATATGTACATTTTTGAGTATTTTCTTTGGATAGATTCCTGGAATTACTAGAGGAGAGAATAAAAACATTTTTATAACCCTTTTAATACTTCTTACTGAATAACTAACAAGAAAGGATAAAGCAATTTATTCTCCTCCCATCAGTGAATATATTATCTCAGTACAGTGTTGATAACAGAAGGCACTCAATATATAATTTTATTCTTTGTCAATTTGATAGGTGAATAATGGCATTTTGTTGTTGCTTTAATTTGCATACATTTGATTGCTAAATAGGCTGGTTCCTTTGGCCCTATATTTTCTATATGTATTTATTTCTTCATTTGTGAACTATTCATTTGTCTCTCCACTTTTTTCTTGGATATTCCTCTTTTATTTTTTATGGATTTACTAAAGTATTTAAATAATAAAAACATTATCTTCGCTTTTGGGAACAAAAACAGTGATAGAAATTGCATGGAAAACATCCAGATGAAGAAATTGTGAACTATTAATAATTGTATTCTATCTTTGATGAGTTAGGGGAGTGGCAAGAGGGAAGAGCTAGCTATTCTAAGTGTTTCTCCCAGCCTGATTTGTTCTTTGTATCTCAAGAGTTTGAGATTATTAGGATTGGATTATTAGGATTGTTGCCCTTCATTTTCCAGTTGTTTTGTAGAACAGAGGGCAGAGAGAGAGGGAGAGAGAACAGTTACTTGTTTTGTGTCTGCCCTAGACCCTGCTCCCTGCCTGTGCTTCTGGCATAGCCTGCTAATCTTGGGAGAATCCATTTATCTAGGAATTAAAATTCTTCCCTTGTTCAATTTCAACCTGGAATATCAAGGGCTTTTTGCTGCTACTGGTGCTCTGTATTCACCATCCACTGTCAATTCCCTTTCATTTGTTCATACTGCATCTTAATTGATTTCATTTTATCTTATTTTATTTGGATTTTGGGCCACACTCAGTGGTACTCTATATTCCTGGCTCTGCAGTCAGGGATCATTCCTGGTGGACTTGAGGAATTACAAGGAATATATTGGAGATCAAACCCAGTTTTGATGAGGACAAGGAAAGAGGCCTACCAGATATTCTCTTTCCAACCCCTGGATATTCATTTAGCTCCCTGTATATAGACCCTTGGATGATCTGCTTCCTGCTACTACCCTGTTTCATGTACCAGGTTATTAACTTTTTCAATGTAAGTACTTTCATAATAATTATGTATAATTTTGAAATTAATTAAAGATCACTTTTTACATTCCCCACCCTGGCCTCTTGGATTTTATCTTATTTTCTTTGATAGGCATTGTCCATTTTTCTATTATGTTATCTGTTTATTATCAAAATATAAAAGTTTAAACTCTTACATACTTGTAGCCATTGTATATCATCTCTATATATACATATTTTGACATATAACATTATAAAGTCATGGATTATACTCAGTAACGGTCTGTATATTCTCCTGTATTGACTATATATACAGTTTTGTTTTGGTTTGGTTTTTGGGTCACACCCGGCAGCACTCAGGGGTTACTCCTGGCTCTACGTTCAGAAATCACTCCTGGCAGGCTCGGGGGATGATATGGGATGCCAGGCTTCGAACCACCATCCTTCTGCATGCAAGGCAAACGCTTTTACCTCCATGTCATCTCTCCAACCCCTATATGTACAGTTTTAACAATACTTTGTTATATCATTTTATCAGTTGGTTTCTTGTATAAAATTTAATTAGATTTTTTTATTTTCTCTCATTTTAAAATTTACTTTATTTTCTTATGAATTGTTTTATAATATTTAATTATATTTTATATGTAGATTTATCAGTTCTCGAGTTGGTAGAGTATTTATGGCTATTTTACAGAATGGTAATAAGACTGTTCTCATGAAAGTCTTTGTATAAACATGGGATTTATTTTTATATGATGTAAGGTAAGGATTTAAAGACACTCATAGTCATAAAATTAAAATAGTAACAATTATATATTATTTTACTCTCAAGACTGTTGAAAATTAAAAAAAAATAAAATTATAGTACTTATTCCTAGTGGGTACTAGGGGAAAATTATTGTCCTCAAAGATTCTAAAAGAAACATAAATTTTTATAGCACTTTTGAAAAAGAAAAATGGCAATATCTCTTAAAATTAAAAGTACACACGTTGTCCAACTCGGCAATCCACTCCTGGGAATCCAACTCAAAGTAATAAAAACATCAATACATTAGGACACAGAGGCAGAGCATTCTAGCAACATTCCTTGTAGCAGGGAAAACAAAGGCCAAGGACAAAAACAGTAAAAAAAAATCTATAAAATAAAATATTTTGCAGCTACTTGAATTAATTATAGCTTTTACAGGAAGATTTCTCTGTAGTATCATAGAGTAAGAAAAGTGAGGTAAAAAGTGTATGTTACATGATACCATTTTCATGAAGCTAGCAATAACAAAATAGGGGTGTGTGCATGTGATTGTGTGTAACAGCTTGCAGATAGTTCTGTAAAAATTGAGAAAGGCAGAAAAACACAACTATTTGCTAGGCTGCTTGGGCTATTAGGTTCGGAAGGAGAGCAAAAATGTTGTAATAGAAAAAGCTGAAGTTCCACCTACAGCAAGGTCCTCATTAACAGTTATTATTTTGTTTTTATTTGATTTTTAGGGGGTCTTTCAAGAGGTGTTCAAAAGGTGTAGGGGGCCCCACCTATCTACTCACTGGGTTGTTCAGTGCAATGACCTGTGAACTCAGTTCTGGTTGGGACCTGAACTTCTGGGATTATGTGGACCACTCGGAAGGTACTTAGTGGGGATCCAGAGCTGCTGCTGACAATACTAAGAGGACATACGATGCCAGGTGTCAAATCTATGTTAGGTACATGCTAGGCATGGGTTTTAAGTGCTATGTACCTCTGCATCCTGATAATTAATTTTCCATGGGAATGCACAAATAGAAGAAAATTTCATTTCCAAGACTCAAAAGATAACACAAAGGTTAGATACACAAAGCATGTTCCTTATTCTGGTTAGACTTTTGGCAGCACATGGCAGATCCTTCCCCAAACCCCCAGGATCACCAGGACCTATATGCCTTTAAACACACCCAGTCTCACTTGGTGGTTACTGTACTGTGGGACTCAAATCAACATGTGTCTTCAAGTCTTCACATTGAACTGAAACCTAGGAATAGTCTTTGGGATTCCTGCATTCTGATTGGGAGTCTCTGCTTAATCCCCCCCCCCCAAAAAAAAACCTTTTCATATCTACTGACTTATAAAAATATATGTTACACAGGCCTGAGTGATAAGATAGGTTGTAAGGCATTTGCCTTACACCTGGCTGACCTGAGTTTGATCACTGGCATCTCATTTAGTTCTTTTTTTGTTTGTTTGTTTGTTTTTATTGGGGGCACACCCATTGACGCTCAGGGGTTACTCCTGAATATGAGCTCAGAAATTGCTCCTTGCTTGGGAAGAACATATGGGACACCGGGAGATCCCAGCATGTGTGTGTGTGTGTGTGTGTGTGTGTGTGTGTGTGTGTGTGTGTGTGTGTGTTTGTGTGTCAGCTTGCAAATAGTTCTGTAAAAATTGAGAAAGGTAGAAAAACACAACTATTTGCTAGGCTGCTTGGGCTATTAGGTTTAGAATGTTGTAATAGAAAAAGCTAAAGTTCCACCTATAGCAAGGTCCTCATTAACAGTTATTATTTTGTTTTTATTCGATTTGGGGGTCTTTCAAGAGGTGTTCAGGAGGTGTAGGGGGCCCCACCTATCACACTCCACTCACTGGGTAGTTTAGTGCAATGACCCGTGAACTCAGTGCTGGTTGGGACCGTCCTAGGCTAATGCTTGCAAGGCAGATGCCTTATCTCTAGCTCCACTGCTCCAGCCTCCAGTTAGTTCTTTTTTTTTTTTTTTTTTTTTGGTTTTTGGGCCACACCCGGTGACGCTCAGGGGTTACTCCTGGCTATGCGCTCAGAAGTCGCTCCTGGCTTGTGGGGCCATATGGGACGCCGGGGGATCGAACCGCGGTCCGTCTCCTAGGCTAGCGCAGGTAAGGCAGGCACCTTACCTCGAGCGCCACCGCCCGGCCCCAGTTCTTTTTTTTTTTAAATCATCAATATTTATTCTTTTTTGAACCCCATTTAGTTCTCAAAAAAAAATCTCAATTTCCTTGATACTGCATGACAGCATCCCGAATTACTTATATATCTTCAGTGTCATTAAATTTTGACACTGCTTCTTTTTCTCGTTGCTGTGCCTTCATAGGAGTTTTCTGATCTCTTGGGAGGCCTTTTACTTACCTTTCCACCAAAGTCTTCCTCTTCTTTGCCAGCTTCTATTTCCAGCTGCTTCTTTCTAAATAGCTCAACTTACTTCAGGCACCTGCTTAAGCCCCTCAGATGGGGGACATTTTCACTTTATTAAAAATTACTCTATATGTAAAATTTTTTATATTTTTATGTTACAAAAAAGTTTAAATCATACAATACAAAAAGTGTATGTAAGCAAAACTCTTAGTTTCCTGCTTACCTTCATCTCCAACATATAAACAATTTGGGACACACCATTTTTTCTGCCCTTTATACAACTCTTCACTATACATGTAATGTGCAAGTATACAGGGTTTTTTATTTTTTTTAATTATTTTGCTGCCCATTTACATATTACTATGCTGTTTGACCTTTTAACCTGACATTCTCACTTATTTTATTTTATTGGGTTCTTGAGCCACACCAGGTGATGCTTGGGGTTACTCCTGGCTCTGTGCTCAGAAATCATACTGAGAGTCTCAGGGGATCTTTATGGGGTGCCAAGGATCAAAACTGGGTGATCATGGGTTGGCCACATGCAAGGTAAGTGCTATCACTATGGCCTCCATGTCACTTATTTTAGTCACTTATTTATTCATAGATTTATTTATGTTTTGGGGCCATACCCTGAAGTGTTCAGGCCATACTCCTAGCTCTGTGCTCAGGGATTACTCTTAGTGGGTCTCAGGGGAACAATACAGGTGCTGGATATTGACCTCAGGTTGGCTGCATACAAGACAAGAACCTTACCAAGGACTATCACTTTAGTCTGGATCTTGGAACTTTTGTACATATAACAGCTCAGGTTGACTCAGTTTTATGAGTATCTGATATTTGGGTCAGATAAATCTTTTTTGAAGTGGGCTGTCCTGTGCTTTATAGAATTCCTTCTTTAGTAGAATTCCCAATCTTTATTCACTAGATGCCTATAACATCATCTCTAGTTGTGAAAACTAGATATATTTCTGGACATTGTTAAATATCATCTTGGCAAATACTGTCTCCTCACCACCCTATCTCCCCAAAAAGGATGCCTTCAGATCTACTATTATGGCTAAATAGAGATCACATAGTTTTTTTTTAATTGAGAAAAACTAGATCTATGTTGATTCTTAGAATGGCCTCTTTTCTGATAGATGACAGAGTAGTAGCAATAGAAGGCAGGGAGGCCAATAAGGAGGTTGTTTCAGGAAGCAGATAAATATGGATGACTGTCTGAGACCCCTGCAGCACAGTGATATATTTCACCTCCTCAATTTATTTCAGAGTATCTCTCTACTCCATTCCTATGGCTAGAATCCTGGCTCACCATTCTGCTATTAATTATCTGCCCACCTGCTTCTAGCCTCTAGTCTCTCTCCATCCTTTTCTATCCTCCATATTGCTATCAGAAAGAACTTTCTCTTTTTTGGGGGGGTCACACCAACAGTGCTCAGGGGCTACTTCTGGCTGGCTGTTCAGAAATAGCTCCTGGCAGGCACAGGGGACCATATGGGACACTGGGATTCGAACCAACCACCTTTGGTCCTAGATCGGCTGCTTGCAAGGCAAACGCCGCTGTGCTATATCTCCGGGCCCAGAGAGAACTTTCGTTTGAGGAAAGATGTAATGTTATGCTATCCCTGTGGTGTCAGTGAAAAGCACCCAAGAAATTTCTCTGGACCACCTCAGGGTGCTAAAGGTCCTTCAAAGCCACAGTCCTAAAAGCAGCATTTGAGACCAGGTACTCTCAGAATTGCAGCATATAGGATGAGACTTAAATCTGTACTTTATTTCCAACCCCCAGATAGAACTTCCTAAAAAGCAAACCTAAGTATAGTTTATGCTCAGTGTAAGAAATTACAATGTTCTTTATCATGGCAGGATCAAAAACCATCTAAATGATGAAAAGGAAGCATTTGCTGAGTTGTTCTCTGTCTCTTACTTACAGTTTTCAGAATGTGACAAACCATCCTGAACATCTTCTCCTCAGCCTGGAATCATTTTTCTTTCTTCCCCACTCTCATCTGACACAACTCACATTCAGGGATACATCCTGTGCTTGGTCTAGGGTCAAGTTAAAGATTTTTTTCCCCTGGGTGTCAATCCTATATTGTATGATAATTCTCTGGTAGTCTATCTATTGCATTTGTCTGTGAGTCATTCAAAAGCAAAGACAATGTTATGACTCAGTCTTCAAACTCAGAGCCTGGGACATATTCAGCACTTATTTTATTTTTTTAACAGACATTAATAAGGAAAGAGAAGGATTAAATAGAAAAAACTATTAAATAGAAAAAAACACAGAGTGATTAATATCAATTAACTTAGTAATTGTGGAGAGAGAAAAACTGAAAGTAAGAGTGTGTCACGAAGAGAGGGGACAGGGATGGAGAGAGATATTAGAGCTAGGACAATAGCTCAAAGGGTATTTACATACTTGAGGTTACAACTTTGATTATTGTTACTATATACCCTATAAAGCATTGTGATGTGACTCTTGCCTCTTCTGTTGCCTGAGAAATATCACATCAACTAGCCATAGCAATCAAGGACACACTTCTACTGGACTGAATACTGAGTAGTATTGAGATTAACTCTAGCCCTCTAATCTTTGGTAAGAAACATACAGGTTGTGGGAGAGACAGATTGATATATCTGTGAAACTTAAATATATCAATAATTAATTAATAGGAACATGCACAGAAGAGAATCTCCAAGAATCATGAATTTGAATATGGTGGAAGAAAAAAGACACTTAGCCTGTAGAACAGTCTCATCCCAGAGTGAGAAAACTGAATTTGGCCTTCAATAGAATTTCTTTAGCTCTTAAATAATTGCCCTGTTTTCTTTAAAAGTCAGTAATGGATGTGCAAGAGCATTTGTACAGAGGGTAAGGCATTTGTTATGCTTATGACCAACCTAGGTTTGATCTCTAGCACTATATATTGTCTCCTGAGTATTTCTGTGAATGCAGATCCAAGATTAAGATATGTGCACTTCCCAGTGTGATCCAAAACCATTAAAAAATCAGTATTGAATATAAAATTTTTCAATATTTTTAAACATTTTATTTAGATAGTGGTATTTACATTATTGTTCCTCAGACATTTTATAGATACATCATTTCAATACCCCACACACTGCCAGACAGCTCACTTCCCTCCACCAGTGTCCCAGAGACCCTCTTACTCCTACTTCATCACCCCTACCCATGTAAGCTCACTCTACGGATAAAATCTTCAGTCCTGATAATTTTGACTCTTTGCTGTTCCCTTAGTCTGCTTCATTTTTATTTTAGAATATAAAAATGTTTAATTGTAAAGAAGTTTACAATGCATTTTTAAATGGTTAAGAATCAATGATGTCATAAAATACTGTTCTCTGTCTGTTGAGGCACTGTTCTGTCTGCTGATATACCACTTTGTGTCTGTTGAGTTGTATCATAAGACAAAAAATTAAGAGAGTCACATGGATTGGCATGAATTTGCTTTCTGCCTGAAGCTAAAAGAAGGTGTGGATAACTGTTGTATTACTGGTCCCATCCTAATTAATATTTATACTTTACCCTTGGATGGATTATTGGATTCCCTACTTGATATTCTTCTCCCACCCTAGGGTGTGGCCTGGTTTTTGTTAATAAAAGCAGGGGCCTCCTGAAGGTAGGCACTCATTCTTTTGTCTTCCTTCACTAAACTGCTTTCCTTCTTAGGAATGAAAAGCTTGTGTGGTGGATTTCTTGCTTGAGTGATGAATTTCCTCAATCTGATTTGTACCTCTTCACTTGTGTGGATTATTTTCTGCATCAAGGTTTTCTTCCAAACCCATGTCTCACCAGATCCTCATTTTGGAGCCTGGGGCTCTGCTTAAAGATAGCCAGACTGAGACAGAGACTTAAGCCCCAGTTGGGCATGTACTCAGCAAGAGAGCAGTTTCTTTGTATTTAATCCCCATCTTCATTTAAAAACAAAGATCTCAGTCCCAAATAGTTATGGATTGATAGAGATTAATTGTAAAGACCACCTGCAGGTAGATCTGGGCTTTTATTGTCTGAATATCTTGTACAGGGTGATTGAACTATTAACTAGCATAGGCTAATTGGTTCTGGAAAAAGAAGAGGGTTGGAGCGTAAAGAAGATCCCTTCTCAGGAGTGTGGAATCACTTCTATACCGGGGGGCCCTAAAATCCCACACTATGGATACCCTCTGATCCAGATTCTGGTATACCCAAGAGCCCTGTCTTATGCCAGGCCCTGGATAGCTCCCCAGAAGGTCACAATATTAATGGCCCCTTAGTGGAAGCTTGGTTCTAAATTTACAGATATCCTTGCTATCACACACAGACTCTGAATTAAAGAGTAATAATGCCACTTGACTCTCATTCCAGAAGAACAGCTCATCAGTAACCAAACTAAGATTGATTTTTTTTTTGCTAGTTCAATACTTAATGATACATGTTAAGCAACAGAATTTTACAATTCACTAGTTCTTCCCTTACAGAGAATTAAGTCATAAAAATTCATTCTCCTACCAAATGCCAAGAGCCAAGACCATCCACTAATATGTGAGTGAACAGATGGAGGGATTTAGTCAGCACATTGATTTCTTGTTTTTTCCAAATATATATATATTTTTCTATATGGTGACTCTTTAATAGACTCCAACAGCTCTTTCTTTTAACACTTAATTCCTGGTTCTCTCTCTTCATCCCAATTCTGAGGTTCTGGAACCTGTGGTGCCCTTTGTGTTAGAAACAAGTACAACACTTCTGAGATATTGTGTTTGAGGACATTGTCAAGCAGAGTTTGTAAAGTCAAACTTGAAGATTCAAAAGAGAATTCGATTTGGTTTTCAAATGCCCTTGTGAACATATGGTATTATTTTATGGTAATAATCTGATAGATGAAGAAATGATCACAAGAGCTTGTTACCATTCAAAAGCAACCAGTGGCAGAGTGAGACTTTGAGCAACTGATGTGAGAAGTTCTCCTTTAGAACCTCTGTGCCACGATATTTCCATATTTACAGATAATTCTTGACATATTCTATTCATCATTGCTTCTTGATTATGAAATGGAACCAGGTTGATACCCCATAATTAGAGGATACACAAATTCACTCAGAGTCGTTCCCTTCTAATGTGCAGCATGTGGCATAGTAGACAGGGATGGAGCAGATGTGATGAGTGGGAAATGATGGCACTCAACAGCTTCTGAGACCACAATTTATAAACTGCTGGTGTTTTACAGAGCTCTAAAAAGAGCTTATGAATCCTCCTGGACCAGGCAGAGCATCACTTACCTTGCTCTGAAGACCCAATAGAGACAGGTCAAGCAGCATCTTCACAATGTGTTCAATCCCTTGTCCATGATCTAGGATCAGGGGCTGCAATGTAAGGACAATTACCTTCTATAATAAGTCCCATCATGAGAATTTGGGTAAAGCCAGACACTCCTATTGGAACAGGAGAGAGGGAGGGACTGATGTAATTGAGTACAGAGTCTTCTGAGTCCATCATAAAAGCCTTGTTGATTTGCCTTATTGAATCTTAGTAGTGTCATTGGGGTCGTAGTTGTTCCACAGAGGTATCTTCAATGGGCATGTGAAGGGGCCAAGGAGGAACATAACTACTTTTCTCCTTATTGGTTAATGAATTTCAATTACGTTTCTAAAAATTACATTTTGTAACTAAAATATAAAACCTAAACTAAACAGAAACAGAAGAATATTCAGAGCCACCATCATCAGCCCAAAACTCACCTTTATCTAATACTATCTTTAGTTTTTTTAAAGATAGTCCAATGCAAGACATATATATATATATATATATATATATATATATATATATATATATATATATATATGCCCTATTTAGTATTCAGTTCTCTTTAGGGGAATTATATTTAGACTTATATGACATTTACTGTCATAATATTTATGTATTGACTGCATGTCTAGTTGCACTTAGAATTTATTCAAGATCACATACTTTATAAAAAAATAATTGGGATCTGAATCCATATCTTTGATTCTCAGTCCTGATGTTAGCTGCCCTCATAGACCAGACTGTCCTGACTCTCTCTAACTGCCCCCAAATACTGTACTTCCCATACTGACCTGACTCTCAGAATTTTGTCCTGAAACTTCCTGTGGTTTCTTGTCTTCTATCAGTTCCTCCCACGACTAGGAATGGACTTGGATATAGATTTTTTTGTTTCCTCGTGTAATATTCACAGAGAAATCTCTGGGCCTAACACCATTCTCCTTATTTTAGTTTCAGAATCAAGGTATGAAACATAGTTTTTCTTTTCATCTGTAGCAGAGTTGATGCCAGAAAGTTTTATAAGTAAAGACTACCTTGACTTCCTTAAATACCTTTTAATACGTCCTTGGTTGACTCCTTTAAGATTTTACCTTAACCAGAAAGAAGAAATGCAGTTCTCTATGTTTTCTCTCTTTCTCTCTCTCTTCCTCTCTCTTTTTCTCTCTCCCTCTTTCTCTCTCATCACCTCTTCTCTCTGTCTTTCTCTCTCTCTCTTAAACACACACACACACACAACAAATGAATGTCTTTGCAGATAAGCTATTGTGATTTCCCTATAAAGCACACCTTTATAGATTTTTAAGTGTAAATTCATAGACTTAAATTTGAGATACTTTAAAAGATCATTCAGAGAACTGGAAAGAATATACCAATAGATATACTATATAATATTTTTATATGCTGCACATGAGTGCTGTCATTCTATAATCTGTCCTTCTTAATCTGATTGATTTCACTCAGCATGTAACTATCCATGTCCATCCATTTATAAGCAAATTTCATGACTTATTTTTCCTAACAGCTGTGTAGTACACACATTTTAAATTATTAAAATTAAAAATAATTTTCCTGGGGCCGGAGAGATAGAATGGAGGTAGGGCATTTGCTTTGCATGCAGAAGGATGGTGGGTCGAATCCCAGCATCCAATATGGTCCCCTGAGCCTGTCAAGAGCTCTTTATGAGTGTAGAGCCAGTAGTAACTCCTGAGAACAGCTGGGTGTGACCCCCCAAATATATTTTTCCTAACAGCCGTTGTGTTGTGTAGATGTACCATAGTTTCTTTTTCCACTTATCTGTTCCCAGGCACTTGGGTAGTTTCCAGGATCTGGCTATTGTGAATAGTGCTGCAATGCACAGAGGAGTACAGATGCCTTTTCTTTTTGTGCACTGTGTTTTGGGGACCCTAAGATATAGTCCCCAGAGCAATATTGCTGAATTATCTGAGAACTCAGTTTCTAGCTTTGAGAAATGTCCATATTAGTTTCTAAAACTACTGGACCATTTTACATTCTAAACAGCATTGAATGTGTCCCTTTCTTCCTGCATAAATGCCAGTACTGGTTGTTTTTGTTCTTTTTGATGTGTGCTCATCTCTGGACTCTGAGAAGATATCTTATTGTTGGATTGATTTGCATCTCTCTGATTAGTGATGTAAAGAATTGTTTTATGTGCTGCTTGTACATTTGTATTTCTTATTTCAGGAAGTTTCTGTTGATCTCTTCTCCATATTTTTATTATTTTTCTTTTTAAGGATTATCAGGGTAGACCTTATCAGATGATAATGGGTAAATAATTTCTCCCATTCTAAGAACAGTCTTTGTATTCTGATTATTATTGCCTTTGATGTGCAGAAGCATCTCAATTGAATGCAGTTCCATTTCTTTATCTTTGCTTCCCCTTGCTTGGTTAATGGCATTTCATCTTTGAAGATGCCTTTAGCTTCAATGTCATGAAAAGTTTTGCCCACATTTTCCTCTTTGTACCTTACAAATTAAGATTTGATATCAAGGTATGTATTGGTTTAATTTTAGTGCCTTGAATTAAAAAATGGGCATGAGTTCATTTTTTTGCATGTAGCTGATTAATTTTCCCTATATCCACATTACTCTAGTTTTTGCTTCCCTTATTACCACTAGTTTTCTTACTATTTTCCTACTCTCCATTTTTACTTCTATGAACCCTAAAATATGTATTTCTCCTCTCCCTCTTCAAAAATCTAGGATGAACCCCACACTTTGGAATCATAATCATTTTAGCAAAGTCTTTGCTTTGATGAGTATTGTTCTCACAGATCCTAAGAACTTGGATGGGGGACATTATTCTGTCTGCCACAGACATCTAGATTGTAATAGATAGGCCTTTTTCTTATTAATTAATAATTCATCCACTCGACATGAGTCTTTATAATGAGCTAGAAATATGTACATTTGGGACAAAGTCTGGCATAGTCTTTACCTTCAAAAAAACTCATAAGGATATTAAACATTAAGTTAACTCAAGTCCTGAAGGAGGAGAAGATAAAAAAAGTGTTTCATTAATTTCACAGGAGAACAAAATTACTTCTAGGAAAAAAATGCAGAAGAGCTTCATGAAGACAATATCCTTGGAGCTGGAATACAAAGACAGTGTCAACTCTGGAAACAGGAGGGAGTAGAAGCCAAAAGCAGCAAGGATAAGGAGGAAGGAAAACCTAATAAGAATTAATATGTGCAGAATGTTATCAGGTGTCAAATTTTGCGCATTTCTAGTGAGGAAAATTGCTCACACCTTTAAAACAGCAATTCTAAGACATTGCACAATGTTTTCCCTCACATTATAGGGTGCAGAATTGAAATAAATGAGGACATGCATCTTACCCCAAAGTGATAGAATGTGAATTTAAGTTCAGTTCCTCAGTCTGTCAGTTGCTTATCTATAAGAAGAACAGAATGTCCATACCAAGAAGAGAGACTGAATCAGATTTTGATGAATTTGAGAGTCAGTCCTGGAGCTGATATTTCATTTTAAAAGTCATAAGGGGGCTAGAGATAAAACAGCATGAAAAGCACTTGTCTTTCATGTGGCTAATCTGAGTTTAATCTTCAGATTTCATATGATTCCCTAATGGTCCACCAGGAATGCAGCAACAGGAGTAAGCACACCAGGTATAATAAACACAAATATTAAAAATTCACGATTTCTTCCACTTCCAAGAAGATGGGTTAGATACGACTTTCCCTATGCATTCTTCTTTCTATAACTTAAAAACTAATGGCATATTTGACTTAAAAACAGTAAATATTGGTCCGGAGTGAGAGCATAATTGTAGGGCATTTGCCTTGCATGTGGCTGATCCAGGACAGACCTGGGTTCTATCCCTGGTGTTCCATATGGTTCCCCAAGCCAGGAGCAATTTCTGAGCACATAACCAGGAGTAACCCCGGAGTGTCACTGGGTGTGACCCAAAAAAACAACAAAAAGATCATTGAATATTGTATAGGGTGTTGTGAATTGAACCCAATCAGGCATGAGCAAGGCTTATACACTATACTACCTTACACACTGTCTATCTTTCCAGAGATTTAAAGAAGCATATGGGATGCTAGGCATTGGACCAGGGTCATGAATGTGCAAGGCAAGCACCTCACCTACTCTACAATCTCTTTAGTACATATATGACATATTTACAAGAGCCATAATTAAATTTTTTTTTTTTGTTTTTGGATCATACCCGGCAGCACTCAGGCATCACTCAGAGCACTTCCTGACTCTATGCTCACAAATCGCCCCTGGCAGGCTCAGGGGACCATATGGGATGCCGGGATTCGAACCACCGTCCCTCTGCATGCAAGACAAATGTCCTACCTCTGCTATCACTCCAGTCCCTAAAAATGTTTTAATGAGCAATTACAAACATGCATAGCACACATGGAAAAAACTCAGTTAAAAAAAAGTAATAAGAAATTTTAAAATTGGGTGAATGGGCTCAGTAGGAGAATAGAGAATAGAAGGCAGAACCAGTGAACTAAAAAATGAACAGAAATAACTAGATCTGAAAACAGGGAGAAAATTGTTTAAACAAAATTAACATATTGTTGAATATTTTAACAAAGGATCTCTCAGAGGCCACCAGAATTTTTGAAGGAGAAGAAAAAGGGAGGGAGTAAAAAATATTTGAAGATACATTGACTTCATATTTGCATTTGGGTGGCTCAGACATAGAGGACATAAAATAATAGTCTTATTTTTTATATAATTGTTATTGTGACCAAAGTGAATTACACATCTTTCACAGTAATATTTAAGGTACATAGTGACAATGAATTAGAGTCATTCCCACTACCAGTGTTGTCCTCCCTCCACCCCTGTTCCCAGCATGAAATCAACAACAACAGATTCGATACGATACCCAATCTACAACAAGCTAAACACAGAGGGGACCAATTACATTAGTAGTACAGGAGACAAAGATGGAAGATATGTAATACTGGTCTTACATGTGAGAGACCCTGAGTTTGACACCCTGGCATTGTAAAATAAGAAACAAAAGGGGCCTGAGAGATAGCACAGAGGTAGGGCATTTGCCTTTCACATGGCTGATTCAGTGGTTTGAACTGTGGCATCCCATATGTTCCTCAGAGCCTGCCAGGAGTGATTTCTGAGTGCAGAGCCAGAAGTGACCCCTGAGCACTGCTGGGTGTGAGCCAAGCACACACACACACACACATGAAAAGAAAAGAAACAAAAATCTCTCTAAACAATCACTATTTGCAGATGGCACGTAAATTTACATAGAAAGCCTTAAAGGATCCACTAATTTTGTTTGTTTGTTTGTTTGTTTTGAGGCCACACCTGGTAACACTCAGGGGTTATTTCTGGCTATGCGCTCAGAAATCGCTCCTGGTTTGGGGGACCAAATGGGACGCAGGGGGTTTGAACCGCGGTCTGTCCTAGGTCAGCTGCTTGAAAGGCAAACCCTCTACCGCTACAACACCGCTCTAAAAAGGAAGAAAAAAAATTTTTAAGGAATAAAAAAACAATGGAGCAAAGTTGCAGACAACAAAATCAATGCAGAAAAAAAATTCTGTTGACTATCTGAAAGAAATAACAAACAAGAAGAGAAAGAAATGAAGAAAGACAAACCCATTTAAAAGAGTATCTATAAACATCAAATATCTCAAAATCTACTTAACCAAGATGAAAGACTTACAACAGCAAAAATTGTTCCACTATTGAAAAATATAGATTACACAAGGAAAGAAAAAAATTTCATATTAATGGATTTGAAGAATTAATGGTGCAAAATGTCCATCCTACATCGCAAACTCCATCAATATTCTGATGATATTTTTCAAGGTCTTCAAAAAATGTCATTAAAGTTTGTCTGGAATCATAAAACTCCCTGAATAGCCAAAGCAATTCTGAGAAAAATATGAGAGGGATTACATTTTCTGACTTTAAATTATAATATAAATCTGTAATAATCAAAACTGTGTTTTTAAAATAAGAAGTCTCTCAGACCAATGGAATAAAATTGATAATTAATACTTACAGTTAATCTATGAAAAAGGAACTAGATTTATAAAGTAGAGCAAAGAAAGTCTCTTCAGTGAATGGTATTGGGAAAACTGGAGAGCCACATGAAAAGAAAAGAGAGAGAGAGAGAGAGAGAGAGAGAGAGAGAGAAATAAAAGAGGGGTTATCTTGCCAGTAGAGAATGGCCTGGCTCCACCACTAATTGGAAAAAGAATATGAAGTCTTTGAATCTTCCAGGTAGACCAGTCAGGGCTGACTCTCTGGGATCTTCTCAGAAGGGGAATGACAGATCCCCCCTTCCTACCTGAAGGCACAGCTATCCTCCAATATAGAAATGACCTAGCTTAAATGAACCTCATCAAACTTCAAGTCATCAATGCCTACAAGTCCAGTCCTACTATTGTGGACATTGAAGTCATGCAACACCTCCAAATTTTAGTACTGTCAGAATCACAGTAAATCTGATGGGAAAGTTGCACTGAAGACCACCAAGAAAAATGAACATAAAAACTAGCACAAAAGGCTCAACTAGCACCAACCAGCCCAGTAAATCCTCAGATAATGATTTTTAACTTATACCAATGAAAGATATAACAATTATCACAACTCGACTTTTACTGATTGATATAAGTTTTGAAAATTTGATTTGATTTGTATTGTACCAAATAATATAAAGTAAAACAATGTTTTGTGCCTCCAATGAGACAGGTTGGATTTGTGGGTAGGGACATAGATAAAGTAAGGGTCAAATTGGTGGTGGAAATGGTGTTCGAACATGTAATGCCTAAAAATATTCTATTATGAGCAACTGGTACGTTATGATGTTACAATAAAAAATGAATCTATATCATGCTCTATACAACAAGTAATTCAAAGTGAATTAAAAACATTGAGATTGGACTATAATCCATAAAAATACAGTGAGGAGGACATAGGAAGAAGTTTTTGTGATGTGGATTTGGATTTTCAATGATCTCATGTCTCCAATGCAAAGATAATGAAAGCAAAATAAAAAAAATGTGACAATGACAAGACAAAAAGTTGTTGCATGGTTAAAAATAAAACCTCTAGTACATGAGAGAAACGGTTTTCCACCTTAAAATGATAATGGACATATATCCAATATACACAATACACTCACAAAGTTCAATAACAAAATATTAATAATCTTATTTTTTTAATGGGAACTGAAGAGACAATACAATGAGTAAAGTGCTAGCTTTGCATGTGTCTGAACTGGGTTTGATTCCTGATATCGTATTATATGGTTCCCCATCCTGAGCATCAGTATGAGTACTTCTGACATAGAGCAAGGTGAACACTGTCAAGTATGGTCCCCAAACAGAAAAATTTGGGGACTGGAAAGATAGTACGTAGGTAAACTAGCTACTTGCCTTTCACAATGACAACCCCGGTATAATCCACAGTATCCTTTAGAATCCTCCAAGTTTTGCCAGGAGTGATCTCTGAGAACAAAACCAGAAGAAATCCCTGAGCACATATATGATACCCTAAATAATGGTAAAAGTATTAGCGAATACCTCCCTAAATAAAATAGTCACTAGGAAAAAATATTACTTATCACAGAATTCTTAGTAGAAATAGCCAGAATAGGAAAACACCCCAAATACAAAATCTCATATAAATGGATAAAGAAGTTGTGATTTCTACATGCAATGGACTATTGTGAGGTTATAAGACAATATAAATCTTCCAATTTGGGGGCCGAGAGATAGCATGGAGGTAAGGTGTTTGCCTCGCATGCAGGAGGATGGTGGTTTGAATCCCGGCATTCCATATGGTCCCTCGAGCCTGCCAAGAGCAATTTCTGAGTGTAGAGACAGGAATAACCCCTGAGCATTGCCAGGTATGACCTAAAAAACAAAAAACAAAAAAAAAAAAATCTTCCAGTTTGCTGCAGTGTGGATAGAATTGGAAGATATCCCATTAAGTAAAAGAAGATAAGTAAAAGGAGGTAGAGGCAGAAGGAAAAAATACCAGATGATCTCACTCATCCGTAGGATAAAGAGAGACAAAACAAGAAAATAGAAAAAACCTCCAATTACAAACCTTTAGAATTAAATTACAAAATCCAGATGAGCATGCAGTGGAAAGAGATCTGGGAGATCTGGGAGAGTGAAGAGGTGGACTAGAAGTGAAAGGGACAATGGTGTAGGTTATAAGCAATTATGTGGTGTGTATTTTTTGTGCAGTACAGTAATTTTGTGTGGCAAAAATCATAAATTGTAATCATAACTTTTGATTTCCAAAATTTGGCAAGTAATACAAACATATATTCAAAAGCTGAGTGAATACAAAACAGGATAAACTCAAAGAAATTCACATGAAGAAAAATCACTCAAATTTCTGAGTACTTAAGAGGAAAAAAAATCTTGAAAGCAAAAAAAAGATAAGTATAATCTTCCTTATAGTTTAGTTAGAACTGAAATGTGTTTGAGTACTATGGGATTGCACTTTAAATGTTGAGGGCCAAAAGAAGAAACAACATGATCTACTTGCAAGCTAAAAGAAAAGAACATCAACTCAAGATTCGAGTGAGTAAAGTATTATTTTGGGGTAAAAGAAAAATTTAAAAAATGCTCAAATGAAAGAAAACTGGATACCAACTGATCTATCCCTTAAATATAGATAAAATTTTTTCTTTAAAGGGAGTCAAGTTACCTACATGAAATCCTATCAGTAACAGTATGGAAAATTACATGCCTAAAGAGGGGGCGAGGTTAGTAAAATAAAAAAGAAAGAAAAGAAAAGGTGCTTGACTTAAAAGGCAGGCCAGGGAGTGAGAGAGAAACTGGAGACATTGCTGGAGGAAAATGGACCCTGATGAAGGGATTGGTGCTGGGGACATTGTACATTTGAAACTCAGTCATAAATAACTTGGTAACTTTCAAATTCATGGTGATTCAATTAAAAGAGAGAGAGAAAGAATTTAAAAGAAAAAAATTATTTCATATCAAAAGAAAGGTAGAACATCACGGGGGCCAGAGAGTAGTAGTACAGTGAGCAGGGCACTTACCTTCATACATCCAAACCTGGGTCTCACCAGGTTTGATCCCCAACACCACATATCTTCCCTTACAATCCATCCATGAGTGATCCACAAAAGCCGAGATAAGGATAAGATCTGAGCAATACCAGGTGTGACCCACAAACCAAGCCAAAGAGAATATCATAAGTAAACTCGGTAAATATAATAGATTTGTTCCTCACTAAAATCTTACGTTAGCTGTTTAAAAAAATCTCTAATAATCATTTGACTTTAAATATGTTAGAGATATGTCTAACATGTATAAGTATTTAAAACAAAACCACTATAAAAGGCCCAGGATGCATGGTTTCATGTGAGAGACCCAAGTTTCCTTCCCTTGTCAACACCCTTGAGATTAGCCCAAGTCAGGTGTGACCATTTATAAAAAAAATTTAGGGGGGGGGGTTTGGCCCATATCAGGTGACTCTCAGGGTTATTCCTGGCTATGTGCTTAGAAATCGCTCCTGGCTTGGGAGACCATATGGAACACTGGAGGATCGAACCACAGTCCATCCTAGGTCAGCTGCGTGGCAAACACCCTACAGCTGTGCCACCGCTCCAGCCCCTATAAAAATGTTTTTAATATATAAGAAGAAAATATTTAATGTCTATATTATAAATTAGGAGGGTAATGGGAAGAAAATCTTATTTAAAATGATAATATAATAATTCTGGCAAATTTATGTGTACAAAAGAATATCTTAAAAAAGCAATAATATGTTATTCTAGGGGTAATTTTAAGAACTCTGCAGTCATATAAAATTAAATTAAAGATACTATTCATCGCTTCTCAGCCTTTTGGCTAAGATCAAGTGTAAAAATACTATTCAAGTATTGTACAAGTAATCAGGATGAAAAAGATAGATATTAAAAAGAAAGATCATAGAAAGGGAAAAGAAGAAAGTTAATGCTAAACATACCACGGTCATAAATGGCTTCAATACACCAGATAAAAGGCAAAATTGGTTTTAAAAGCATTAACCAATTATCCACAAGAAATTCACTTCAAATACAATAATAACAACCAGTGAGAGTACAAAGAGAGGTAAATAATTTACCCTACATTATTAAACTAAGACAAGTAGGAATCATTAGATTAGTATCAGCTGAAGCAGAGTCCAGACAAAATAAATTTATCAAAATTGGAGAGCATAATAATGAAAGGATCCATCCATGAAGAATAACATTCCTGAATGTATCTTTACTGAACAAGAGAACTGCAAAATAAATTAGGAACCACTGAGAAAACGAAAAGAAGAGTCATATCCATGATTATATTGGTGATTTTTCTATCAACAGTGATGAAAACACTAAACTGAATAGGCAAATATTCTAAATTTGACAACCCTATCAATTTAAAGGATCTGACTTTTATTGGATTTTAGAACCATTGAAATCAGAAGATACACTTGATCACATATCAAGATAGGCCATATTCTGAGTTAGAAAACAAAGCTCAATAACTGAAAACATTAGAACAAGGAATCAGCAAAGATGGAACTTATGTTTGTAATCATGGTGTTTAAATACATAAATTATTTAATAAAAAAAAAGATGGAAGTTAGAAATCGGCTCTATAAGTTCCACTTAGTTTTTCTTTAGAGCTGCTATTAGTTAAATATTTTGCTACGAGTTTCTCTATCCCCCCACCCATGTGTTATATGCATGTTTGTAATTGCTTACTGAAGCAATTACTTGGAATTGTGGTACTGAAATTTAGAAATCAGCAATAGACAATAGAAAGTTTCCAGATACTTGTTAAATAAACAGTATAATTCAAATAAGCCATTAGTCAATAGGGACACCTTACGAGAAATAACAGTAAATTAAATGGAATTTAAAATGCATCAAAAATCTGTGGGCAAAAGTTAATTCATGCTAAGAGCACTAAATTATCAATGAATGTATAAATTATAAAAAAGGAAAGATTCAAGTCAATAATTAATTTTTCTACTTCAAAAATTTAGACAAAATAAAAGTAAAATAACTTAAACAAGTAGTAAAAACTGTAGCTAATTAAGAGAATAGGAGTAATTAATGAAATAGAAAACAAAAATAATAGAAAAATCAACAAAACAATCTTGCTAGAATTTTATCATTGCGAAGATCAATGAAATTGATAAAAACACAAGCAAGTTTGACCTAGAAGAGTACATATAAATTATCAATATCTGGAATAAAAATTGGCTTATCATTATATAATCTTTATAAATAAAAGTTTAGGAAATATGTCAACAAATTCCTACAATATTTTATATTACATACATTTATGTTTATATTTTATATAAAAGATATATTATATTTTATAACAATTTTATATTTTAATTAAATGTATCAATTCCTTTAATATTCATGTTATAAGAATACACTCGATATTAAATAAATTATTTGAGTAGCTATATAACTATGAAGAGAAATGAATCCAAATAAAACTAGTTTAGAAATTTTAAGTCTACAATCCAAGATGATAAATATGTTCATTCTCCATCAACTTATATATGAACTTAGCACATTTCCTTCCTAACAAAATCCTAGCAAGATAATTAGATAAAATTAATATTCCATAAGGTTTATATAAAGACAATTGAACTTAATGTTTTGAAAAAGAGGACTCTAAAAAAAGTGGGGGGTGGGGCACAGCGGTAGGGCGTTTGCCTTGCACATGGCTGACCTAGGACGGACAAGGTTAGATCCCCGGTGTCCCATATGGTCCCCCAAGCCAGGACCGATTTCTGAGTGCATAGCCAGAAGTTACCCCTGAGCATCAGAGGGTGTGGCCCAAAACAAAAACAAACAAACACAAAAATGGGAGGAAACTTTGTCCTAATTTAAAGACTTCCTATGTACATGCACTAATCAGAATAGAGATAGACACATAGATATTTGGAAAGAATATGAACCCAGAAATAAAGCCATACAGTATAACCAATGTATTTTGATGAGCAAAAGCAATTAATGACATAGTTTTAGCAAATGAGGGTGATATAAATGAACATCTATTAGCAACCTCTTATCTCCCTTGCACCTGAAAAACTAAAACAAAATAAAGACATGAATTTTCATTTATGTTCTTCACCTTACATAAAAATATTTTAAGATAAGTAACAGATTAGAATGTAAAAGGTAAACTTATTTTTGACAAAAACATGGGGAAGATCTTTGAAACAAGGATTTGAACAAAGAGTTTTCAAATATTACATTAAAAGCAAATCCACAAAACAAAGAGTTGATCAATCAAATTTCATCAAAATGAGTAATTTTAGCTCTGTGAAAGATACTATTAAGATGAGAAAATGGGTTACAGATTTATAAAATACTAGTACCTAGAACACACCAAGAACTTTCAACACTTGATATTGTAAAACAAACAAACAAACAAAAAAACCCAAGAAAACAAGCAACTCAATTACAAAACAGATCCTATTACAAAATTTTGTCTCCATCTTTTACAAAAGATGAAGACCAAATTTGCAGATAAAAGATAAACAGATGGAGAACAACCTCATGAAAAGATGTTGAGTATCATTTTCCATCGGGGGACTACAAAGGAAAACAGTAAGCTATCATTACCTACTTGTCAGAAAGGCTAATACTAACAAGTAGTGCCATCAAAATGCTACTGAAGCCAGAGGGAACTTGGGCTAGTCCAATTGCTGATGCATAGAAAATGCTATACTTTTCCACTGCAGCAAATATTTTAGCCATTAAAAAACTGTATGGCCCTAGGACACAGCAATTACACATTTGGGCATTTATAACAGAGTAATGGACTCTTATATTCATACTAATACCTGCATTTAAATGTTTTCAGACTTTACTCATGATTGCTGGGTTAAATAACTGTGGCCTATCCATACCATTTACTATTATTATTCAGTGATGAAAAATAAAGAATGTGGATGAATCTCCAAAGAATTATGCTAATGGATAAAAGTCAATCCCAAAACTTTTAGACTATAGGATTTAATTTACACAACATTCTTGAAATGACTACAGAAATAGATTAAAGATTAAGGAAGAGTGGGACCAGGTGGAAGGTGGATGTGACTGTAAAAGGCAACTTGAGGGGAAATAGTGAAGTGGGTAGGGCATTTGCTTTGCATACAGAAAACCCTGGTAACTCATATGGTCCCTGACCCAGGAATGATCTATGAGCATGGAACCAGGAGTATACACCGAGCATTGCCAAGTCTGGCCCACAAAGTCAAGGGGAGAAAAGAAAAAAAGAGCAGCATAAGGAATTTTTGAGTGACAGAAATGTTTTGATTCTTTACTGTAACAATTCAATATCATATGTGTGTTATTGTACTATAATCTTGCAAGGTGTAGGAGAAAGTTTGTCAAGAATATACGGGATGCTCTTTTTGTGATTACTATCTTTAAAACTGCATTATCTCCACAAAATATTTCAAGACAAATTTATAGAGATTACTCGTCATTAACAATACTAGGCTCAAATCAAAGTAAGGAAAGCCAACAATTTTAGGAAGATACAAGCATGGGACAGAATCAGATACAGATTCCTAGATACCTGATTTGGATCATCCAATGACTGTAGTTATCCTTTCCAAACCTGGAAAAAGTGGAAAATGACTAAAGTTCACATGGAAGAGTATTATGAATAGTACAAAGCAATGCTTCATAGATTCTAAATCCTAGAATTGAAAAAGGGAGAGACCTTAATTTGAATGGACTTTAATAATTATCTGAAATGAGGCCATTAAAGTGGACTTAAACTTAAGATAACTGGGCTTGGACTATCTTAGGAAGCTTATTGCCTGCCCCCTCCCCCCCAGGCACAGGTCAAGTCAACAGCCTGTTCTACATACCTACAGTGCTAGCTCAGGATGACCATTTTGATATTATGAGTTGGATAGGATGCTGATACATTATGTGAAATTGTATACATTTTTCAACCTTCACGACACTCAGGTTTCAACTGATGTTTCTTCAGAGAATATGCAATCTATGTTATATAAAAATATTTTGACTTGGTAACTTGAATATCAGGTGTACCAGTGTTCTGAATTTGGTTTGGGCTTTAAGAATGTTTGGAGGGGCCAGAGAGATAGCATGGAGGCAGAACATTTGCCTTGCATGCAGAAGGATGGTGGTTCAAATCTCAGCATCCCATATGGTCCCCCCAGCCTGCCAGGAGCAATTTCTGAGCATAGAGCCAGGAATAACCCCTGAGCACTGCCAGGTGGGACCCAAAAACAAACAACAACAACAACAACAACAACAACAAAAGAATGTTTGGGGATTTAAGTTCCATGAAAACAGAAATAATTTAATCTTCCTTTTGATCTACTGTCCTGTCTGAAATGTACAGCTAGGCCTTCTTGAACTGTTCAGAACAGAATTTTCCAAATACATGCTACTATGGCATAAAGAGACAATGTTAGCTGAGGCCAAGTGAGTTTCAAGAAAGACTGCTTATAGACTCAAGTACTTTTGCTCCTAAAAATGAAGATTTTATAAGAAGTCAGAACTCTTCCCAAACTAGGTTGGGGTTATGGGGTTGTGCCAAAGCACAAGGGTGACAGGCAACACAGGAGAAACTATTTTAGTTGATTCTATGAAGGGAACTTAACTAGGTATATAAACACTTAAAATTTCTCAAGTATCAAATATTCTGTCGACTCCCTAGTCTTTCTCTAGAAGACTCTGCAATCAGATCTAGGACAGTGCATGGTCTACTGATCTGAATATGCTTAATTGGGGATTACTTGTGGTCATGGTTCTAAATATTGTTCTAACTGGACATCAACAAATAACACACAGGGTCACTAAGATAAGATATTCATTACTACCAGCCCAGGAAGATCCTCTGGCAAGTACTTTTCTCAAAGGAGCACATATACTGGGTGGGAGTTTTTCTTTGCTTTCCTAGGCTGTGAGTTTGTAATAAAAGACCCAATTAAATAGCATATTTGGAGGGAATTTTAGACTTGACTGTGTTTAAGCATGAGAGTCTTTTATTAGGGAAGTGTTATCTGACTTGGCGGACCTTAGAGGCCAGGCTCTTTGGGTGAGAGGCCAAGTACTATTCTTGCTCTATCACATTGTCTTAGAGGAATAAAGACTGATCGTTCTCAGGGTCTTTTCCAGCCATAGCTGCCTATTAGAGAAAAGGACCTTTTTACGCAGGTAAAGCAACAAGACTTGGTTGGAAGAGTAATTGTTTTCTGGTCATCTAAGACTCTCCTCTCCCCTTAATATGGGGTTTTTATTTTCTTCTTTCTTCCTCCCTTCCTTTCTTTCCTTTTTTCTTCCTTCTTTCCTTCTTTTCTCTTTTCCTTTTTCTTCCTTCCTTTCTTTTTTCTTCATTCTTTCCTTCCATCCTTTTCTTTCTTTTTTATCTTTCCTTCCTTTTATTTCTCTTTCTTTCTTTCTTTCTTTCTTTTTTCTTTATTTATTACTTTCTTACATTTTTCTTTCTTTCTTTCTTTCTTTTTTCTTTCTTTCTTTCTTTCTTTCTTTTTTCTTTCTCTTTCTTCTTTTCTTTCTTTCTTTCTCTTTCCTTGCTTTTCTTTCTTTCACTCTTTCTTTCTTTCTTCCTTCCTTCCTTCTTTCTTTCTTCCTTTCTTCTTCCTTCCTTTTTTCTTTCTTTCTCTTCTTTCTCTTTTTTTTTCTTTCTTTCTTTTTCTTTCTTTCTTTCTTTCTTTCTTTCTTTCTTTCTTTTTCTTTCTTTCTCTCTTTATTCTTTCTTTGTTTCTTTCTTTCTTTTTATTTCTTTCTTTCTTTCCTTATTTCTTTCTTTCTTTCTTTCTTTCTTTCTTTCTTTCTTTCTCTCTCTCTCTCTCTCTCTCTCTCTTTCTTTCTTTCTTTCTTTCTTTCTTTCTTTCTTTCTTCTTCTTTTCTTCTTCTTTCTTCTTTCCTTCCCTTCTCTTCCTTCCTTTTTCCTTTCTTTTCTTCTTCTTTCTTTCTTTCTTTCTTTCTTTTTTCTTTCTTTTCTTTTTTTCTTTCTTTTTCTTTCTTTCTTTTTTCTTTTTCTCTTTCTTTCTTTCTTTCTTTTTTTTTTTCTTCTTTCTTTCTTTTCTTTCTTTCTTTCTCTTCTTTATCTTTCTTTCTTCTTTCTTTCTTTTCTTTCTTTCTTTCTTCTTTCTTTCTTTCTCTTTTCTTTCCTTTCCTTCTTTCTTTCTTTCTTTCTTCTTTCCTTTCTTTTCTTTCTTCCTTTTTTTCTTTCTCTTTCTTCCCTTCCTTCCTTCATTCTTTCTTTCTCTTTCTTCTTTCTTTCCTCTTTCTTTCTTTTTCTTTCTTTCTTTCTTTGTTTGATTCTTTCATTCTATTTCTCTTTCTTTCTTTTTCTCTCTTTCTTTCTTTCTTCTTTTTCTCTTTCTTTCTTTCTTTCTCTTTCTTTCTTTCTTTTTTCTCTTCTTTTCTTTCTTTTCTTTCTTTCTTCTTTCTTTCTTTCTTTCTTTCTTTCTTCTTTCTCTCTCTTTTATCTTTTTTTTTTCTTTTCTTTCTTCTTTCTTTCTTTTCTTTCTTTCTTTCTTTCTTTCTTTCTTTCTTTCTCTTCTTCTTCTCTTTCTTTCTTTCTTTTCCTTTCTTTCCTGGTAGGTTTGAGGGGCTATATGTGGTCCTGGAGATCAGACCTGGGTTGGCCCCGTACTATTGTTCCAGTGCCACATGTTCATTTTAGTATCCTATTTATTTGTTTAAAAATAAACCGCTCTATTCTTCCCCATTAACACTAGAATTTTCCGTCATTAACATTTCCCATATATGTGTAACTAAATTTGCTCTTCTTTGTCTCCTATGAGCTCTTCTTTGTCTCCTATAATCTCCTAATATTAATTAATTTCCTCAGCTAGCCCATGAAGAACATCAGAGGGATAGGAGGAAACTTTTCTTTTTCTGCTAGCATCCCTGCCTCTGGACTGTGCCTCTTTCTAAGCTGCTGTTGAGTAAATACCTGATAACTAACAAATCTATTCCACACTTAATCCATGTGCACATGCTTGTTTCTGTCATTCACTGAACCTTCCAGACAATCCCTCCAATGACATTACCAACCTCAGAAAGATTGGGAAGTGATGATGAAGAATGATCCCACTCTCCAGCTGGACCCAATGCCTTGGCTGTGATGAAAGGCAGGAAGAAGAAACACATACTATAAATAGCCTCATACTCTGTATATTTCTCTCTCAAGAAGGACACTAAGTCAAAATCTTCTTATTTATAAATCGTTGCTATTTTCAATGATACTAACCCAAGGATTAAATGGAGGGAAACAGGATATTTTGAATGAGGAGTACTGAGCTCATTTCCAATTAGTGATTTTGAGTAAGCCTAGAAGTGTGCAAAGAATACAGCTTTGGATTTACACTCAAGGAATACAGCCATGCCCCTTATTCCCCTGTATCTAATAATCCAGTTGAAAAAAATAATAACTTCATCTTATAAGAAATTAAACTAATTAAGTTAATTATAAATGCAATGGAAGACACATGATTCATTTAATGAATCCACACAAAAGGTATTTATTGGGTACCTCTATGTGCCGAGGTCCTTTACTCTTTTAGGTATTGTCAAATATAGGGAGAGTAAAGCAGATTGACCTTATGTCTTAGATTCTGTATCCATGTGAAATACTGACAATAAAAAGTTAATGGATTGGTTGGGCAATTTTAAGAACTGGGATAACCAATGAAGTGGATGAGTTGAAAACAATACACTGGGGGCATGTGTGATCAGGGAGATCTTGTAAAATCTCTTGGATAAGGTGCCAGGCATTCAAGCAACACTATAACTATGAAGATTAATTTTTGCTAAAACTGAAGTACAGGGAGATTTTTCTTTTAGGACACAGAGAGGGGCAAATAAAATGCCTCGCTAGATGTTTGGAACACCAAATATATTTAGGACATGAAGAAGGTTTTTTTTATGTCCAAAGTGGTCAATTGCTGGTAACATAGTTGGTGATAATTATGTCTGAATCACTGTCTCCTCCACTTGAGTCTCCAGGGAATATCTCTACAGGGAGAGAAGGAATAGTGAAGAAAAGGAAATAAAATAGGCTTCATTTCTCCAACAGTCACAGTAGCATCTGCTACAGGCTGAGATCTTAATTAAGTCAGATGGGGAGGGTCTTCATTTCTGAATGTTCAAACATGTAATGTTTGTGGAACCAGCAGGTCTGTTGGCTGCGTGCCTTATGATAGTGAATGCACATAGAAACAGAAATTCTTCCAGGTGTGCAGGATGCAGGAGGCTCTCAGGCGGCTCTGGTGGTTGTCATCCCAAGGAAAGATAAGGGACTTGCTTCCACTTTCCTGCTCACTCCACACATGTCTGCAAAATGGATCCAACCCAGCATATTTTATTGACTCTGTCATCTAGCGAATCCTCACAATCTACTGAAGATACCAACAATATATGTTAAAGAGAGCAATGATGAAATTACAATGAGGTCATGGAAAAAGGCACCTAGAATAACTACAGTCTTGAGTGAGCATCACTCGGAACATTTTTTGTTTTATATCTGGGGAGGGAAAGCATTATTCATTACCTTGACGAAACCACAGAGTGAATGCAATGGTCAAGTCAGAAAGCAGACAAACAGACACAGAATTCTCAGAATGATGATTATATCGCATTTTTCTAAGCTGATAAATATAAATTACTCCAGATATTTAAAGCAGAAAACAATGTTTCCTTCAGCGAGACAAATGAGAATCTCTAGCCCTGGTATTAGTGCAGGCTTAAGAAATCTGTTATATGTAGACAAAACACTCCATGACATTGAAACTAAAGATATCTTCTAGGAGGAAACACCACTGTTCAAATAAGTTGAAGCAGAGATAAACAAATGGATCACATCAAACTGAGACGTTTCTGTACTTCAAAGGAAACAGTGACTAAGTTAGAAAGGTTACCCACAGGATGGAGAAACTATTCACAAAACACTCATCAGATAAGGGACTAATATCGAGGATAAATAAGGCACTGACAGAACTTAACAAGAAAAAATATTAAAAAAATGGGAAATAGAAATGAATAGACATTTCCTCAAAGAAGAAATAAAAACGGCCAAAAGGAACCTGAAAAAAATGCTTCACATCACTAATCAGGGAGATGCATATCAAAACAACAACAAGATATCATCTCACACCTCAGAGACTGACACACATCCCAAAGAACAAGAATAACCACTGCTGTCATGGATGTGGGGAGAAGGGAACTCTTATTCACTGCTGATGGGAATGCCATCTAGTCTAGTCTTTCTGGAAAATAATATGGATATTCCTTAAAAAACTGGACAGCAATACCACTCCTAGGAATATATCCTAGGACCTCAAAAACACAATACAATAATGCCTTCAGCACTCCTATGATCATAGCAGTGCTATTTACAGTAGCTAGAATCTGGAAACAATCTAGGTGCCTGACAACAAATAAGTGGCTAAAGAAGCTGTGGTACATATCTATACAGTATATAGATATATATCTACATAGTATATATAGCATATAAGTATATAGTACATATATAGTATATATGTACTTTATACTATGTAGATATATATCTATATATAGTATATAGTTTATGGTATAATATGCAGCTGATAGAAAAAAATAAAGTCACAAAATTTGCCTATACATGGATGGATATGGAGACTATTATGTTGAGTGTAATAAGTCAAAGGGAGAGAGATAAACAAAGACTAGTCTCACTCACATGTGGGATTTAAGAAAAATTAAAGATAGTATAAAAATAGTACTCAGAGACAATAGAGATGAGGGCTAGAAAGACCAGCCCATGATATGAAGCTTATCACAAAGAGTGATAAGTGCAGTTAGAGAAATAACTACACTAATAACTATCTGACAATGATAGAGAGAGAAATACAATGCCTGCCTTAAAGACAGATGGGGCATGGGGGAGGAGGAAAATGGGGACAGCGGTGGTGAGAAAGTTGCACTTATGAAGGGGAAGTGTGCATTTTATGACTGAAACCCAATTATGAACATGTTTGTAATGATGGTGCTTAAATAAAGATATTATATGAAAAAAAAGGCATTTGTTATACTTTCTTGGTGGAGGTAATGAATAACTCTGTCATCTTAATGGTGCCTTGTGCATCTGAGTTAATATTGCTGTCATGGCTTTTGTGGAATATTTTAGCCCAAACCATAGGGGAAGGAAGAGTAGCTGGAACCTGGGATTAGGAATTAGTGGCCCATGACTTAATCAATTGCTTCCTTGTAATAACCTGCCACCCCAATAAAATCCAAATTCAAAATGTTGTGTTCCATGAGTGTCCAGGGTAACAAGAGGTCATGGATGTTCCACATCCTTTCTCCATTACTCAGACTCTGCATCTCTTACATTGAGTTTTTCCTGAGAATAATAATTTTTAATAGAGTAACAAGCCATTAAATAAAGTGCTTTCCTGAGTGTTATGATGTACTCTAATTAAACTCTGATTAAACCTATAGAGGGGGCTGTGGGAGCCTCTTAGTTATAGTGGGTTGGTCAGAAGCACAAAGGTAATCCTGAATTTGTGTCTGGAATCTCTGGTGGAGGATGACCTGGTAAAACTAAATCCTTAATTTGGGGGATCTATATTATTCCCAGGCAGAATATTAGAATTAAGAGATACTTCAGACTTGAAACAATTGTCCACTGATACTAGATAATTGTTCGATGTTTAAAAAGGTCTTCCATGTATGTCAGTATAGAAATATCTAGAGTATTTGTGTAGTATAAAGAGAAACAATGAGATTTTCTTCTTACCTGGAGAGACTATCCACAAGGATAGTACCTTGCAATTGGGACTGGGGCTATATTAAAAATCACTCATAAACACTCATTCAAAAGGATGTGTGCACACAACTATTTGTCACAACACTCAGTACAATAGCTAAGAGTTGGAATCAACCTAGACATTCAATAGAAGATGTGGTGTAAATATACAATAGAATACTACACAGCTGTAGGTAATGATGCTATCCTGCAATTAGCTGAAACATTAATGGAACTGCAAAACATTATATTAAATGAAGAAAACAAGAAGAAGGGTAAATACAGTATAGTATCACTTATATGTGGTACTTCGAAAAAAAAACACGAAGGAATGTAATGAATTAAATGGGGGTTGTCTAGAACACTCTTGGCCCCAGAATATAATGAGGAAAAAAAGAAACAGTGGAGGAGGTAAAGGTCATATGTAAAATAATGGGGGACATAGGCCAAGAAGACTCAGCTGCAATAGTAATGTGAAGGAAGAACAAGATTAAATATTCAAGTCATTGAATCAACAACAATGGCATCATAAAGCCCAAACTTTAACAACCAAGTTATAAAATGGACCTGCTATGTTGGCAGGCTGGGGTGGTATGGGATGGCATAGGATAGATTCTGTGAACATGGGTTGAGGGAGTTTGATAATGGAGGTGGGATTGGTGCTAGAACATTTTATGTCTAAAACTCAACTATGAATAACTTTGTAAATCACAATGCTTTTAAGTAAAATAAAAAAACTTCATAAATATAACACTTTTTTTTCGTATTTTTTTATTTTTACTATGGGATCTTAAAGTTTTTCTGCCCGGTAGATCTGCCCTCTTTTGGCATTCCTTCTTTTGTTAATGGATTGTACTTTTTACAACCATTTGAAATTCGTTCTATACCTGTTTTAGTGTCAGGCATATGACCTTGACCTAGTTAATCAGAGCTCTGAATTGCTTTAGCCACAGTAATTGGTTCAAGACTGCTACCTACTTAAATTCAGGCTAATAAAGAATCTTCTAGTAATTTTCATGAGGTAGTAGTAATAAGGGGCTTTACTCTGATGTCATAGGGTAGAGGTGAATATCCTTAACATTATGAGTGAAGAGACCACCAATAAATTAAATCAATGGTCAGGACAGCAGTCTTAAAATGAGGAGGGTAGCAAGCTTTATAATAACACCAGGGGACTTTTTTTAATATAATTTTTATTTTGATCGTAGTGGCTTACATATTGTTGACAATAATATTATAGGTACATATTTACATAAAATCAGGGGGGTTCCCATCACCGATTTGTCCTCCCTACACCTCCGTGTTCGTCCTACACATGTCCTCCTCCCTCACCCCCGGGGGCTGCAAGAATATGTGGTCCCCTCTGTACCTAGCTTACTACTTAGTAGTCTTGGTCTTGGTGCCTCCCTTATTTCCCCCTCTAACTGGGAGGAAGGACTACATAGTTCAAGTTATGTGGTTTTATTTGAAGAAGAGAAAAGTAATAAACTGGGGTAAAAGTCTAATATGCTGAAAATGGGCAGAATCCTTCTAGAGGCTCTCATAATCGGTTTGAGAGATGAAGGAGAAAAAGAAGGTGAAACACCCCAACAGTACAAAAGGAATTGTCAAATATCCAGTGAGCACTCCAGTGATAATGATAGGCACCACAAAAAAAGCCATGGTCTTGAGTTAAAAAACATGTCAGAGCACCTAAAGAGAGAAAAGAAAAGAAGAGGAAAAACAACAACAACAACAATATGAATATAAATGGGGACAACAACTTCAATGACCATACCAAAACAATAAAATAGACAGAAAGTAGATAGGTCAATACAAATGAAAATAACAATAATAATAATAATAAATGAAGAAATAATATATAAAAGATAAAAAATGTTTTGTGTTTTTTGCTTTTTTTTCCCCTCCTGCACTGGCACAGTAAATATTGGGGTCATTCGAAAAGGAATTCACTTGGCCTAAGCACTATGGGATTTCTCCACCCTTGGGGTATATTGTCACGGGATTAACTATAGACTCCGTTCAGGTCACCAGGGGACTTTTTATAACACCAGATACTCCTGAAGTCAGAGTTCATTTAAGTTAATAAACTAATAAATAACAATATCACTTGTTATTTTTTTTTGCTTAAATCAGTTTTGAATATTAGATTTCTGTCACTTACAACCACACTCACCTAGTTTGCAAATTAGTGAATTGTTTATAGTAACATCCAAACCTGATGATAAAATGATATGAAGACTTTGATCACTCAGATTTCAATGTGCTCTCAGATTTGAAAAGCCTAAAACATTCTACAAATCCTAAAAGTGACCATTCTTTGAAATAGAAAATATCCTTCAGAATTCCTTAAAACAGGAATTGTAGTTATTCTGAATCACACAGCTTATATGAATATAGGGCTTATATACCTGCATCCCTGGAAAGATGTTGATAGAATTTTGTGGTTTTTCTACAAAGGAATTCAAATATTCTTTGTATTCGTTTACCATAGCACTCCAAAGATGATGCCTCATGATGTAGCTTAGTATAAAGATATTAACAACAAACATTAAGAGCTGCAACTTACTGCATGACTTTAGATGATCTCTGATGCTGTCCAAATCTCAGTTTTCTCAGAACTACAATGACAATAATTCTTCTCTCTTACTTCAGGATCACTCTTTGCTTACAGGAGAAAAAAGGAATAAAAGACTGTGAAAAGAGCAAAGCATCATTTGTAGTGTTAATCACATTTGTTGGTAAAGATATTAAAACACTATTTTCCAGTAAAAATTAATATCAACATATTTCTAGAGGAAAGTATCTCTAAAACTTATCTTTTCCATTTTATTAGAGTATAATTTACATACATTAAATTTAGCCTTTCTGTGTGAGTTGCTTCCATATATTTGTATTTAAGGAGGTAGCTAATCTTTAGAATATAAATGCTCTGAGTCTACAGAACATAGATTATGTCCTTAAATTATTTTCCACGTTATATTCTGTAGGGAGTGCTAACAAGTGCTTCTATTACTTGTCCTCATAGCTACTCTTCTAAACCTTTTTATGAGGCACTGTATTTTACATTATTATTAATCATTTCTTTTTTGTTTTTTTTTTGGGGGGGCACACCCGTTTGATGCTCAGGGGTTACTCCTGGCTATGCGCTCAGAAATTGCCCCTGGCTTGGGGAAACCATATGGGACGCCGGGGGATCGAACCGCGTTCCTTCCTTGGCTAGCGCTTGCAAGGCAGACACCTTACCTCTAATGCCACCTCGCCGGCCCCAGTAATCACTTTTTTTATTCATACTTCATTCAAATACCAGGCCCATCATCAGAGAAGAGAATGCTTGTCTCCACCCGTGTTCCAAGGGCCCCTCATAAATTTCTCACCCTTTGTAAGTTCAATTAGATAGGAAAAATCTTCAGTTCTGGTGACTTTGACCAGTTGTTGTTCTGTTATTATTTCGTTTTTTATCCCACATATGGTAGAGATCTTTTATCCCTCACTTTGATGGGGGGTAACAATACCTCTACATATTCAGATGAATATAGGTAATCTGAACATTCACAAAATTATAAATTGATGACAGATTGATAAAATAAAGTTTTTCAAAAAATAAATATTTTGGAGGTATCTAAATTAAAGGAATTAATAATAATAATTAGTATACAGACAATTCTGTGCTAATACATTTTAGAGTTTAGATAAAATATATAAATAATATAAATAGGAATTTTAGTAAGAGTAAAAAGAATGGAGAAAATTTAAATGAGAAAATATGAGCAGACCCATAAAAATACAGTGTGTTTATCTTAAGAATGTAACTTTATATTAGATAATATCATTTATATAATTTATATAATTTTAGGTACTGCTTACATGTCTGCATTAATAAGTAAAAGATTGTGATAAAAATCTCTAAGAATATAAAAATCTGATCAGACATAGATTATTCAATATGAATGAGACATTAATTTATTATTGAAATCTATAAAAGCCCTTTAGCAAGCTAAGAGGAAACATGTTTTATAATTTAGGCATGGACAACCATAAGCACCATGAGTGTGTTTCATACTCAATACCAAGAACTGGGAAGTTTCTCTTGTCCTTTAAAAAAGCCTCTTTAAAGCTTCTTGCGAAACTGTTTTTAGGAATTTGAATTCCCTAAGTCATTCATTGCCTTGAAACTCTGTATCTTTCTTTCAAAACTGAATTATATAAGGCTGGATAGAATATTGTTGCTGAAATGTTCATTTCACTGCATTTTTGTACTATATCCTTCTATTCTTTTCTGGCTCATAGAGCCTCATTTGATAGATCTGCTGTGTATTTAAGGGTTTTTTTTATTTGTATATAAATTCCTTTTTTGATCTTCATATTTTCAATATTTTCTATCTGTGTTTCTGTCATTCTGAGCACAATGTTTTTGCCTGGAACCTTCCAGCATCCTGTATTTGATTGCCTGTATTCCTCAGTTCTATGAAGTTCTTACCTATTATTATTATTTTGTTGTTGTTGTTGTTGTTGTTTTGGTCACACCCAGCAGCCCTCAGGGGTTACTCCTTGCTCTACGCTCAGAAATCGCTCCTGGCAGGCTCTGGAGACCATATAGGATGCCAGGATTCGAACCACTGTCCTTCTGCATGCAAGCAAACGCCCTACCTCCATGCTATCTCTCCAGTCCCTAAAGAGAGTGGGATTTTGTTTATTTGTTTATTTGTTTAGGGGTCACACCGGGCGGCACTCAGGGGTTCCTCCTGGTTCTGCACTCAGAAGTCGCTTCGGGAAGGCTCTGGAGACCATCTGGGACATCAGGATTCAAACTGCGGTCTGCCTTGGGTCAGCCACGTGCAAGGCAAATGCCTTACCCTTTAACCCATTACCATTCTTTTATTTATTATTTTTTAAACTATTGTTTCTTCATCAAAAATCACCTTTTTTTTTATTTAGTTACTCTGCTGACTCTAATATTGTTCCTCTTGAGCTCATCCCATAATTCTCTGGTGTGTTATTTTCAGATATTTTTCATCTTCTGTTGTTTGCCAGAAATTTCTTTCATCTCATCTTATAGCTCCTTTATATTTTCCCCAGATACTCTTATTATGCTACTCAGATTTTCTAATAAATTTTACAATATAATTTACCATATTCTTTATTCCTGTCACTTCTGCTTGTATTTTTCTCATGTCAGCTCTCACACTTCTCACACTCAAGACATCATTTCTTGAGCTATTAAATATATTCACTATGATATAACTAAAGTAATTTTCTGGTTGATTTTGGTTGTGGCTTCAGTGTTGTGATTTACATTCACAGAACTTGGTGGCTTCTAGGTGTCTTCCCCATTGGTTTTCCAGTGTTCCTAGTGTACTAAGGGTAAAACCTTATAATTAGACCACCTGGGAGACTGAGTGATTACAATCGGAGTGACTTTTTTTCCTTCTTTGCATGTTTTTACCCAGTAACAGGAAGTGTGAATTTTACTGAATATTTGTTGCCCACTTGTGAGCTCCTGAAGATATGACAAGGGCCCATTAATATGGAGGATGTAAGGTTTGAAGTCTGCTGAACTACGTTGGAAAGGGAGAAGATCTGTCTCCCACTCCGAGTTTTTGTTTTTGGTTGGTGGTGCCTTTTATTTTTTATTTTTTGGATAATAATTATTGTAATTATCATCACTATTACTAATAATATTTTCCTTTCATTTTTCTTTTTTTCTAAATAACTTTTTATTGATGTAACTTTGAATTGCAATACTGTATTTGTCTTAGACAGATGATCACATTTTTTTTAAGTAATATGACCCTACATACCTTTAGTCTCCCACCACCAAACTAAGAGCTCTTTAGCTCTCCATCATAATCCTTTTTACTTCTTTGGAGGTCCTGGCAACCTGTGTTCAATTTTCTGTTTGATTTTATATTGCACATACAAAAGAGACTGTTCTTCTGGTGTCATTTTTTACTTAATGCTCTCCAGGTCTACACACATTATTGCAAATTCCTCTGCTTACTAGTGATCCTCTACCATCCCCATTTTTCTATCTTTAAGCATTATGTTCCACCCACATGATTTATCAGTAACACAATTACTATTTCTGTATCTCTATGGGTCTGGGGCCCTCTTCTTCCCCTCCCTGCCTGACAATATTATTTTCTAAAACTAAGATATCATTTGGGTGATTTGCTTATACATTATCACACTTTTTCTATAGACACAAAACTTCAAGAGCTCAGAGTCATTTAACATAAATTAACATGAACTAGGTCATTGTACACTTAAATTGTTTTCACAATTAATACCATTTAACTCTAACCATTTTCTAAGGGTTGTTTCTTAATCTTATTCTTAGCATTCTTTGTTTATAAATTAGGCAACACGCTCAAAGAAGTTAAATGGATTTTCTAAAGAGAAAAAAGTTGGAATTAAGAGATAGAGTTGGAATTCTGTCTGCCTAACAAAATCTGCTTCTAAAGTCCAAGCTCACATTCGTATTCACAATTATCTTGACTTTATTAAGCAATGAATGAATTGTTACATCAAGGAATGATCAGATATGCTAGGTCGTTTCTAAATTCCAAGTAAGGTGCTCAAATGAGAAAAAAAGTATAAACAACCAAAATAGGGCTGAGTGATAGCACAGAGGGTAGGGTGTTTGCCTAGCATGAGTCAGACAAGGTTCAGTCCCTGGAATTCTAGATTATCCTCCGAGCACCAGAATGAGCCCGGAGCACAGAGCTAGTAGTAACCCCTGAGCACCATTGGTATAACCTTAAAACAAAACAAAACAAAAAATCTGAAAGGAGATACTCATAACGTTAAATACAGTGACTATTTCATGGATGTATACTTATCTCCAAACTCATTAAATTACATACATTAAATATGTACTGATCATCACAGGTCAATCACACCTTAATAGTTTAAAAAAACAACGGAAAAATGTAGGCAGCAGCAGAGAACTATTTCTGTAACATATGGCAAAATTGGGAATTGAAATAAGTAAAATTCAACTGTTTTCTTTAGTGCTAGACATTCTATACCAAGTTATATGTGCTTTAATTGACTTTTATTGGCTAAGGAAATTTGAACAACATTCACAAAATAATAGCTTTCTACTCTTTGCTCTTAATTTGTAGGCTTTTGTTTGTCCTAGATTTACCTGACTTTAGTTACAGATTCTTGGTTCTGCACTTCCCATTTTCCCTCTCACTTGTGGATGATTGTTTTTTCTTTTCTAACTATACACCACAACTGGGAAGAACAAATACTAGAAATACTAATTCCGTAGCTTCTGTGCTTCTGAAAGTGATTCCTAGTAGCTGCTATCTACTGGTACTTTTAGAAGTCAAACAAATACACATTCTATATACTAAAGGAACGCCCTTAGTGTATAATGAAGACTTTGTAGTACTCAAAGTTTAGTGTAAGATTATAAATGACTTAGAAGCAGTGACAATACTGTGTTTTAGTCATGGACTCTGTAACCCATTAAAAATGTGTATATACATATATATGTATAGATACATATATATAAAAAGGTGTATATGTATATATATATTTGAATGAGACAGACATACATAAATGGTGCCAGCACAGGTTGTGGAAGAAATCTGAACACATGTAAATTTTGGAGCCTCATTTAGTCATTGTGAAATTAAAAACTTGTATCCCTGGAGCAAAAGAGAAAGTACAAAGAAAGGGTAAGGCACTAACTTTTCATGCAATTGACCTAAATTCCAGCACCACAAATGGTCCCTGAACCCATCAGAAATAATCTATGAGCTCAGAGCCAGTGTGGTCCAAAAGCAAAAGAATGTGCCATCCCATTATATTCTACCAACAGATACTTATAGCATATTTCATACAGACTAACAACTGTTTCATTGTGTACTTAAATTACCATTTATACCAGTGATAGTCATTTTCACTACGATGTTAATTTCAACGTGCAAGTACTACTACTTTTCTCATTTCAGAAATAACAATTTTGAAGAATAAGAAAGCCAAATTAATTAAGTCAAAGTCATGTAGTTAGAGCATGGCGAAACTAGAATTGAAACCTAGACTGCTGCTCAGAGCCTGTTTGTAACTATAGGAACAGCGCTTGGTGCACATTATGCACTGAATAGTCTTTAGAATATTTTTTCCCTTTCTGAAGGGAATTTAAATTAGTCATACAAAAAGACTTCTGTGCACCAACTTCAATGATTATAGATCATTGTTGTTTCCCTCTTGCCAAACTCCCTATGGTTCATTAACCAGCACTTAAAAAACACTAGGTACGGTATATTTAGGAAATGGAAGGAAGGAAGGAAGGAAGGAAGGAAGGAAGGAAGGAAGGAAGGAAGGAAGGAAGGAAGGAAGGAAGGAAGGAAGGAAGGAAGGAAGGAAGGAAGGAAGGAAGGAGGAAGGAAGGAAGGAAGGAAATGCTATCAATAGACTAATAGTCTGGTAGTCTTCCTGAAAAAGGATGTGGTCAAAAAAATGTTACAGATGGCTCTAAGTCATGATTTTGCTGTATAGAAAACAAGCAAGCAATATTGCTACATCCCAACAACTAGACCGGGATGATCCTTGTGCCAATCTGGCTTTCATAGATTCTGAAGAGTGTTGCAACATCTTCCCTGTCTTTCTAACTCCATCAGTATTAAGTCCACTTCCTTTTGGTTCCTTGATATTAAAACTGTTAATTTTGTGCCAACGCATTTATCATCCTTGGAGACACACACAGAGCAGAAGTAGACCAATTGTTTTTGCATCAACTACTCTATCTTGCTTTGGAAGACTGGTTTAATAATTCAGAACTTTATTTCCCTCTGGCTGAGTATTGCTCACTAGTACAAAGTCGTTTTTTTGATTCATGATATCTTTTTGGCCAAAACATACTCAGTGTCTAAACACCACCTGTTAATGTGAGTGCAATATGTCACTTCCAAAGAAAGGAAAAAAATATTTCCAAAGAAACTTGCTATGTCTTTCTCTTAAAAGTTGGGAATTAATGAGGCTGGATAAATAATATAGCAGGTAATGTAATTGGTAGCCATGCTTTTGGCCAATACCTAATATGGTCCTCGAAGCATTCCAGCAGTGATACATGAGTGCAGAGCAAGGAGTAAGCTCTTAGCACCACCATGTGTCCCCCAAATTAGATATTATTAATATATTTAGTCTAATAAAATAAAAACTTTCATCATTCTAGTCAACAACCAAGTTGTTATTGAACCATTAAAAATGAAACATTTCAATGACACTAGAAGCTAAGTATAGAGCTCATTTATTTTTGGTTTCTTTTTCTCAAGAAGGGATTCTCAGGAACTTCCAGCTGTATATACAATTCTATAAAGTAGTACAGTTGAAAGAGACAGAAAATTCATAGAAAAATAAGATAAGGTAGATCATAAAACTTGATAATGATGCCTAAGATCAATGATAAGACCATAGGTTATACACTGTTTTATAAGGCCTAATTTATCAATTATCCTAACATTAGCAACAATAATTAATAATGAGATAATTATAGAAATATAGCAATATAGAATATTAGATAATATGATATATTTAATCTCTCAAATATTTTATTGCATATAATAGTTTGCAACCCCAGTTCTCTGTGGGTGCCTGAAATTATAGAAAGCAAAATAGCATAAAGGAGAAACAAATTGAAACAACTGCAGTCCATCTTGACATGCATTCCAGAAAATGGTGAGGCCAATAATTATATTTTAACTTTCTTAGGTAACTTTTTCTTTCTGATCTGGGGCCATAGCCAGGAGTGTTTAGGGCAAACTTCTTGCCCAACACTTAGGGATTACTCCTGGGGGGACTTAGGGACTGTATGGGGTGACAGGGATGGAACCTAGGTTGGCTGTGGGCAAAGCAAATGTTCTGCACACTGTCTGATCTCTCTGGCCTAACTTAGGAAATTTTGACTATTTTTCTATGGCTCACAATGCTCATGAAACAGAATCAAGGGAGTTTCTCAGAATAAATAATGTTCTTGGAGCAAGTGTAAGATTGGACTGTATCTTAAGATTCTGAAAAGAATGTTTGGTATGTGAAAACAGTATACTAAAAAATTGCTTTATTTGTTTTTGTTTGTTTTGTTTTATTTGTTTGCTTGTTTGGGCCACACCTGGTGATGCTCAGTGGTTATTCATGGCTAGGCGCTCAGAAAGTGCTCCTGGCTTGGGGGACCATATGAGACAGTGGGAAATCGAACCTTGTTCCATCCTAAGTTAGCATGTGCAAGGCAAATGCCTTACTGCTTGCACCACTGTTCTGGCCCCTGCTTTATTTGTTTTAAATAATTATTAAAAAACACTTTAATTTGGGGCTGGAGATAGCACAGTGGCATTTGCCTTGCAAGCAGCTGATCCAGGGCCTAAGGTTGTTGGTTCGAATCCTGGCATTCCATATGGTCCCCCGTGCCTGCCAGGAGCTATTTCTGAGCAGATAGCCAGGAGTAACCCCTGAGTACCACCGATGTGGCCCAAAAACCAAAACCAAAACAAAACAAAACAAAAAAAACCACTTTGATTTATCCCAGAAATGTAATTTGGTGGTGGAGGTTTCTGGAATCTATGCTGTAATACACCGTTTTAGCATTTTCATGGCCTGGTTTGATAAAAAAAGAAAGTGAAATTATTTCAAATTTTCCAAATTCACAGTTTAAGTAATTTTCTTTAAAGTTTTTCACAGTTTATGTTATTATGAATCTAGATTTGGGTCCAAGACTATATTTTTGTGTCATTTTAAAAAAATTTTAAAAAAAATTAGTAACCTTCTGTTACTAATCAAAATCACATCATTATGACTTACAGATCAATACATGCTGTTGCAGGTGAGGCGTGTAATTACATATTTTAGTAGATCAAACTAAGACAATTCTGATAATTCTCACATTTCTCACATATTTCTGTGAGAAAGCAAGGGATTTCTTATTCACTAAGGTATTATTTAGTAAGTAGTTGGTGATGGTGATAACGATTTCAATGATGATGATGATTGTAGGAATGGTGATGATGATTGTAATGGTGTGATTCTGACTGGTGGTAATGATATTTACTATGGTGGTGCTGGTTACAATGCATCTGTTGCGATTATGTTTCTCAATAGACTTGGGATATTATGTAGATCCCTTGATTATTTTATTCAAGGGTCCGAGAAGAGATATTTGGAAAGAAAAAATGTGGTACATCTATATAATGGAATATTATGCAACTATTAGAGAAATGAAATAATAAAATTTACTTATACATGGGTAAATATGGAGAGCATCATGTTGAGCAAAAGGGGTTGGTGGGATATTTAAAAAGGTAGCATAGTAATAATATCTAGGATAATAGAGAGGAGAGCCAAGAGGACCAGTCTATGGTAGGAAGCTTGTCACAAATAATGGGGGGTTGCAGTTAGGGCAGTGAAAGGACCACAATGACAATGATAGTTGGAAATGATGACAAGAACAAGGTGCTGAAAGAAGAGAAAGTTATATACATGATACCCCTTCAGTAACAATATTGCTGAAAAGAAGAGAGAGAGAGAGAGAGAGAGAGAGAGAGAGAGAGAGAGGGAGAGAGAGAGGGAGAGAGAGAAAAGAAAAAATATTTTTTTAAAAAACTAAGGAAAAATAATTCTGGGTGCTAATGTTAGGGAATGCCTCTCTATCCATCTTCTCTCCATCTTTACTGTCATTTCTAATCTATATATTTCTTTTTTTTAATAGAGTACATTAGTTTTTATTTAATTTTTTTTAAATTTATTTAAACACCTTAATTACATACATGATTGTGTTTGGGTTTCAGTTATGTAAAGGACACCACCCATCACCAGTGCAACATTCCCATCACCAATGTCCCAAGTCTCCCTCCTCCCCACCCGAACCCACCTGTACTCTAGACAGGCTCTCCATTTTCCTCATACATTCTCGTTATTAGGACAGTTCAAAATGTAGTTATTTCCCTAACTAAACTCATCACTATTTTTGGTGAGCTTCCTGAGGTGAGCTGGAACTTCCAGCTCTTTTCTCTTTTGTGTCTGAAAATTATTATTACAAGGGTGTCTTTCATTTTTCTTAAAACCCATAGATGAGTGAGACCATTCTGTGTTTTTCTCTCTCTCTCTGACTTATTTCACTGAGCATAATAGATTCCGTGTACATCCATGTATAGGAAAATTTCATGACTTCATCTCTCCTGACAGCTGCATAATATTCCATTGTGTATATGTACCACAGTTTCTTTAGCCATTCGTCTGTTGAAGGGCATCTTGGTTGTTTCCAGAGTCTTGCTATGGTAAATAGTGCTGCAGTGAATATAGGTGTAAGGAAGGGGTTTTTGTATTGTATTTTTGTGTTCCTAGGGTATATTCCTAGGAGTGGTATAGCTGGATCGTATGGGAGCTCGATTTCCAGTTTTTGGAGGAATCTCCATATCGCTTTCCATAAAGGTTGAACTAGACGGCATTCCCACCAGCAGTGGATAAGAGTTCCTTTCTCTCCACATCCCCGCCAACACTGTTTATTCTCATTCTTTGTGATGTGTGCCATTCTCTGGGGTGTGAGGTGGTATCTCATCGTTGTTTTGATTTGCATCTCCCTGATGATTAGTGATGTGGAACATTTTTTCATGTGTCTTTTGGCCATGTGTATTTCTTCTTTGTCAAAGTGTCTGTTCATTTCTTCTCCCCATTTTTTGATGGGGTTAGATGATTTTTTCTTGTAAAGTTCTGTCAGTGCCTGGTATATTTTGGAGATTAGCCCCTTATTTGATGGGTGTTGGGTGAATAGTTTCTCCCACTCAGTGGGTGGCTCTTGTATCCTGGGCACTATTTCCTTTGAGGTGCAGAAGCTTCTCAGCTTAATATTCCCATCTGTTAATCTCTGTTTTCACTTGCTTGGAGAGTGCAGTTTCCTCCTTGAAGATGCCTGTAATGTCCTGGAGTGTTTTGCCTATGTGCTGTTCTATATATCTTATGGTTTGGGGGCTGATATCGAGGTCTTTAATCCATTTGGATTTTACCTTCGTACATGATGTTAGCTGGGGGTCTAAGTTCAATTTTTTGCAAGTGGCTATCCAATTGTGCCAACACCACTTGTTGAAGAGGCTTTCCCTGCTCCATTTAGGATTTCCTGCTCCTTTATCAAAAATTAGGTGATTATATGTCTGGGGAACATTTTCTGAGTATTCAAGCCTATTCCACTGATCTGAGGACCTGTCCTTATTCCAATACCATGCTGTTTTGATAACTATTGCTTTGTAGTACAGTTTAAAGTTGGGGAAAGTAATTCCTCCCATATTTTTTTCCCAATGATTGCTTTAGCTATTCGAGGGTGTTTATTGTTACAAATGAATTTCAAAAGTGTCTGATCCACTTCTTTGAAGAATGTCATGGGTATCTTTAGAGGGATGGCATTAAATCTGTATAATGCCTTGGGGAGTATTGCCATTTTGATGATGTTAATCCTGCCAATCCATGAGCAGGGTATGTGCTTCCATTTCCGTGTGTCCTCTCTTATTTCTTGGAGCAGAGTTTTATAGTTTTCCTTGTATAGATCCTTCACATATTTAGTCAAGTTGATTCCAAGATATTTAAGTTTGTGTGGCACTATTGTGAATGGGGTTGTTTTCTTAATGTCCATTTCATCCTTATTACTATTGGTGTAGAGAAAGGCCATTGATTTTTGTGTGTTAATTTTGTAGCTTGCCACCTTGCTATATGAGTCTATTGTTTCTAGAAGCTTTTTGATAGAGTCTTTAGGGTTTTCTAAGTAGAGTATCATGTCATCTGCAAACAGTGAGAGCTTGACTTCTTCCTTTCCTATCTGGATTCCCTTGATATCCTTTTCTTGCCTAATCGCTATAGCAAGTATTTCCAGTGCTATGTTGAATAGGAGTGGTGAGAGAGGACAGCCTTGTCTTGTGCCAGAATTTAGAGCGAAGGCTTTTAGTTTTTCTCCATTGAGGATAATATTTGCCACTGGCTTGTGGTAGATGGCCTTCACTATATTGAGAAAGGTTCCCTCCATTCCCATCTTGCTGAGAGTTTTGATCAAGAATGGGTGTTGGACCTTATCAAATGCTTTCTCTGCATCTATTGGTATGATCATGTGGTTTTTATTTTTCTTGTTATTGATGTTGAGTATTATGTTGATAGATTTACGGATGTTAAACCAGCCCTGCATTCCTGGGATGAAACCTACTTGATCGTAGTGGATGATCTTCTTAACGAGGCATTGAATCCTATTTGCCAGGATTTTGTTGAGGATCTTTGCATCTGCATTCATCAGCGATATTGGTCTGTAATTTTCTTTTTTCGTAGCATCTCTGTCTGGTTTAGGTATCAAGGTGATGTTGGCTTCATAAAAGCTATTTGGAAGTGTTTCTGTTTGTTCAATTTCATGAAAGAGTCTTGCCAAGATTGGCAGTAGTTCCTCTTGGAAAGTTTGATAGAATTCATTAGTGAATCCATCTGGACCTGGGCTTTTGTTTTTCGGCAGACATTTGATTACTGTTTTAATTTCATCAATGGTGATGGGGGTGTTTAGATATGCTACATCCTCTTTCTTCAACCGTGGAAGATTATAAGAGTCCAAGAATTTATCCCTTTCTTCCAGGTTCTCATTTTTAGTGGCGTAGAGTTTTTCAAAGTAGTTTCTGATTACCCTTTGAATCTCTGTCATATCAGTAGTGATCTCTCCTTTTTCATTCCTGATACGAGTTATTAAGTTTCTCTCTCTCTTTCTTTGTTAGGTTTGCCAGTGGTCTATCAATCTTGTTTATTTTTTCAAAGAACCAACTTCTGCTTTCGTTGATCTTTCGGATTGTTTTTTGGGTTTCCACTTCATTGATTTCTGCTCTCAGCTTTGTTATTTCCTTCTGTCTTCCTATTTTTGGGTCCTTTTGTTGAGTATTTTCTAGTTCTATTAGCTGTGTCATTAAGCTACTCAGGTAAGCTCCTTCTTCCTTCCTGATGTGGGCTTGCAAAGCTATAAATTTTCCTCTTAGTACTGCTTTTGCTGTGTCCCATAAGTTCTGATAGTTTGTGTCTTTATTGTCGTTTGTTTCCAGGAACCTTTTGATTTCCTCCTTGATTTCATCTCGGACCCACTGGTTATTGAGCATGAGGCTGTTTAACTTCCAGGTGTTAAAGTGTTTCTTCTGAGTCCCTTTGGAGTTCACAAATAATTTCAGAGCCTTGTGGTCAGCGAAGGTAGTCTGCAAAATTTCTATCCTCTTGATCTTATGGAGGTATGTTTTATGTGCCAGCATGTAGTCTATCCTGGAGAATGTCCCATGTACATTGGAGAAGAATGTGTATCCAGGTTTCTGGGGATGGAGTGTCCTATATATATCCACTAGGCCTCTTTCTTCCATTTCTCTCCTCAGGTCTAGTATATTCTTGTTGGGTTTCAGTCTGGTTGACCTATCCAGTGTTGACAAAGCCGTGTTAAGGTCCCCCACAATTATTGTGTTGTTGTTGATATTATTTTTCAGATTTGTCAACAGTTGTATTAAATATTTTGCTGGCCCCTCATTCGGTGCATATATGTTTAGGAGAGTGAATTCTTCCTGCTCTATGTACCCCTTGATTAATATAAAATGTCCATCTTTGTCCCTTACAACCTTCCTGAGTATAAAGTTTGCATTATCTGATATTAGTATGGCCACTCCAGCTTTTTTATGGGTGTTGTTTGCTTGGATAATTTTTCTCCAGCCTTTTATTTTGAGTCTATGTTTGTTCTGACTATTCAGGTGCGTTTCTTGTAGGCAGCAGAAGGTTGGATTGAGTTTTTTGATCCATTTAGCCACTCTGTGTCTCTTAACTGGTGCATTTAGTCCATTGACGTTGAGAGAAAGAATTGTCCTGGGATTTAACGCCATCTTTATTTCAAAATTTGGTGTGTCTTTTGGGTAGTCTTGTCTTAGATTAGGTCTTTCAGTTTTTCTCTTAAGACTGGTTTTGTGTCTGTGAAGTTTCTGAGCTGTTTTTTGTCTGTGAAACCATGTATTCTTCCGTCAAACCGGAAAGTGAGTTTTGCTGGGTATAGTATTCTGGGTGAAGCATTCATTTCATTCAGTCTTGTCACAATATCCCACCAGTGCTTTCTGGCATTGAGTGTTTCTGGTGACAGGTCTGCTGTAAATCTCAGGGAAGCTTGCTTGAACGTGATTTCCCCTTTTGATCTTGCTGTTTTCAGACTTCTGTCTCTATCTGTGGGATTTGTCATTGTGACTAGGATGTGTCTTGGGGTGGTTTTTCTGGGGTCTCTTTTGGTTGGTACTCTTCGGGCATGCAGGATTTGATCACATATATTCTTTAGCTCTGGAAGTTTCTCTTTAATGATGTTCTTGACCGTTGATTCTTCATGGAATTTTTCTTCCTGGGTCTCTGGGACTCCAATGATTCTTAAGTTGTTTCTGTTGATCTTATCATAGACTTCTATTTTCATCTGTTCCCATTCTTTGACTAATTTTTCCATTGTCTGCTCATTTGCTTTAAGTTTTTTTTCCAATCTCTCCTGCTGTATGGAATTGTTATGTATCTCATCTTCCACAGCACCAAGTCTATTCTCAGCTTCTGATACCCTGTCCCAGAGCTTATCCATTTTGTCATTCACTTCGTTTACTGACTTTTTCAGTCCTGTTAGTTGACATGTTATTTCAGTTTGGAGTTTTGTGATTTCTGTCTTCATATTTTCTTGGTTCTTATTAGTGTTCTGTTCAACTCGATCCATGGTTTCTTGTAGTCTGTTGAGCATCTTCCATATTGCTAGTCGAAAGTCCTTATCTGAGAGGTTGATTAGTTGGTTGGTCATTATCTGGTCCTCAGAATTGTCATCTTCATTCTCTATGTCTGATGCTGGCCTGCGTTGTTTCCCCATTGTCACACTTGTATTGTGGGTTTTTCTACGTGTTGTGGTGGTATTCATTGTCTATATGATGCAGGCAGCACACGCCTCTGGCTCCTCCCTTTCTGGATGGGCTGACTTGCCTCTAAGGGAGGGGAGTCCTCCGTGGATGAAGCCTCACACTCGGTCAAATCTTAGGCCCGAGCATGCAACAGAGAAGACAGTCCGGAGAGAAATGTTTGCTTCTGTGATATAGCACTGTTCTTAGTGTAATTTTTCCTTCTTGTTGCAATGGTGTTCTTTCCTTAGAAAGAGTGCACAGCCGTGTAGCGAAGCGGAGCGGCCGTGCTCCCCTGGAGCCTCTCTTTGCCCCACTCGCAAGAGTTTCATGCAAGAGGACAGTAGACAGACATATACAAGTCAAACTCACAGTTTTTCACAGTTGGGCCCCACTGGGCCGGTGTACTTTTGTGGGTTTTCCCCGCCTGGTGTCACACACAGGGAGCCAGCTTTTGCAAAGTCTTGCCGGTTTTCATGCTCTGTAGTCCCTCCCTGAAAATGGCGTCTGGGCGAGCGAGGTTTCTGGAGCCTCTTTTTGCCCCACTCGCAAGAGTTTCACGCAAGAGGACAGTAGACAGACATATACAGGTCAAACTCACAGCTTTTCACAGTTGGGCCCCACTGGGCCGGTGTACTTTCGTGGGTTTTCCCCGCCTGGTGTCACACACAGGGAGCCAGCTTTTGCAAAGTCTTGCCGGTTTTCATGCTCTGTAGTCCCTCCCTAATCTATATATTTCTAAGTCTTATCTTCTCACCTAAATTATAGAAACAACATTTCACATTGCTTCACATCTTAATTTTGACTTTATTCTCAGCCTGTCATGTGCCATCTACTTTCCATCTGACAGAATGACTTGCAAGTTTCTTGTTACTTTATCATCTAAAATCCTTAATATAAAAACACATAATCACACACAAAACAAACAAAACAATGCTCAACAGTATCTACTGAGCTCTTAATAGTTCTGCTTAGTTGGAGACTTCCTTTTTCACCATGTGACCACGAAGCTCTAGGCACACAATTTATGTATGTTGGAAAAATCCAGATATTTTTGAGCTTAGAAATCTTTTTATATTTGATTTTTTGGTTTTTGGGTCACACTTGGTGATGCTCAGGGGTTGCTCTTGCCTATGCACTCAGAAATTGCTTCAGGCCTGGGGGACCATATGGGATGCTGGGGGATCGAACCACAGTCCGTCCTAGGCTAGAGCGAGCAAAACAGATAGATGCCTTACCACTTGTGCCACCACTCTGCCACAGAAACCTTTAAAAATATAAACTCATTTTATTTTTACTGCTGTTACCCCATAACCTTGAACACCTTTGGGTCATTATTTATATATATGTGTGACAGAGTGAACAAATGACAATGTGGATAAATCCCTATTTCTTTAGATCACCAGTATGGCTCATAGCTATATCTAATGCTGAATTTCTGAAGCAGATTATAATTTCATATTTCATATATTTTTCACTAGAATTGAAGCATCTTTCAGAGATGGGATACAGTCTGATTAATTTTCACTTTCTCAAAACTGAGAAAAAAAACCAGGCAAATAGTATAATGCTTCTTACTATAGCTCTAGAAGAGATGAAAAAATAAATAAAAGTTAAAAAAAACCTCTAGTTATGTGACCAATGACATTAAAGTATCATCTACAAAACAAGCTGTGTCATTGTTAAAGATGTTAACAAGCATCAAGGCAACTTGTGGAAATAACATGGAAATAAACTTTTAATTCTGAATGTATTTAATGCTAATATTGAGTTCACTTCATCTAACATGAATTCATTTGTTTCTTCTCCAGGATGACTTTCCGGCTTTCTGGCTTACTTGAAAGTATCAGATGTGTCTTCTTCAGTATGCTTGAAACTTTCCATATTTTCTCTCTGAAGTCATGGGACAGACAAAGAAATGACATTTTTGTTGCCAAGATCAATTTGTAGTGCTCAGCAGGAGCTCACATTAATCACTTTCTTAGGGAATCTCTCCCACCCCGCTCTGAAAGGCTATTGTCAAAGGCAAAGGGGCCATGAACTTCATTGATTCCCTGCCCACAAAATATGAATCTGTCCTCTTTATCTAACTAAAGAGGTATATTGTCAAATATCCCATATTCAACCCCTTCTACTTTAAACTGCATGTGACTTCTTGACCCAGGACAACAAAAGCATGCAAATCTAGTCTCCAAGCTCTTGGAGATACAACTAAGGTCAGTACTCAGACCCCCAGATGGGCCAATTAGTTTCTTTCTATTCAATGAACCAAAAAAGCCCCTGGGACTACTGAGTCTCTATGATGGGAAAAGCCTTGTGATAATAATAGAGAATGAAGAGATGAATGGCATGGGATTTTTTTCATGGAAAATGTAACAATATATTGGGTGGTAGAGAGAGGAATAAATTGCCATATTAAAAAGTGTAAAGGGTTTCCATGGAAAGAAGATACACAAATCGATTTGGAAGGAAAAAAAGAGCAAGATGAGTGGTGCCACATGGAGAAAGATGCCTCTGTGGGGAATGAGCCTTTGTGTTAGGTAGGTAGTTTTTAGAACTATAGAACTAGAATAAAAAAATTCTGCTGGGGAAGGGAACACTTTTGGTACTAAATGTAAGACTCGATAAGCCATAACTCATCACTGTTATAACAGAATCAATTGTCAATATCAATATTGTTCCACACTCCCAAGAGCAGTAGCTTAAGCTTGTTAGGGAGAAAAGAATCTTGAGGATAACCTTGTCTATCTATCTAGTGGCTGAGGATTTGATTCAGAGCCCTTACTAATAGGAGATAGTAGGACTGAACTCTCATTTGCATCCTCTAGCTAATTACAGATTTCTTAAAATTGGACTAATAGAACAGAGGTTGAGAGAGTGGCCAAATTTAGGGTTTGTTAGATTTGGCCTAAAATTTCCCATCCTCTCCAAGGTGCTCTTCAAACTTATCCTGATCTTAGGCCATCACTCAATGCAGACTCCAGAAACAGAAATAAATGAAAGTAAAGAAAGTTTACTTGAGCTCAGTGCTGAGGCTTTGTGAGTCTAAGAGACTCTGAGAGCCCCAAGCTTATTTCTCACACATATGTTTTCCTTACACAAGCCGGGGGAAAAAAAAGGCTAGGTCTTATTCTTGCAGGACTGTATGTCCACCCTGACTCAAGAATAGAAGACTGAAGTTTTAGAAATGATTTTCAATACTGAAGAATCTCTTTGAGAAAAGGAGAAGTTGACCTTTGGTTTTATATGTGATGTCAGATATATATATCTTTATATATAATAGCCTAGGGCTATAGGTTGTGTGTGTATATATATATATATATATATATATATATATATATATATATACACTTACATATACATATATATAGCTTACAGGCTATAGGTTGATCATAACCAAACAAGAATATTCTATCAATCTGAATGAACATATATGCTGTAAATATAAAATGAACATGAGCTTTAGAAGTTTCCTCAAGAAATATCAATGATTAGGGGCCCGAGAGATAGCATGGAGGTAAGACGTTTGCCTTTAATGCAAAAGGATGGTGGTTCGAATCCCAGCATCTCATATGGTCCCCTGTGCCTGCCAGGGTGATTTCTGAGCATAGAGCCAGGAGAAATCCCTGAGTGCTGCCGGGTGTGACCCAAAAACCAATAAATAAATAAATAAATAAATAAATAAATCTCAAAGATTGATATTTGGGGTACTAAAAATAACCAACTCAATGATTAATATATTGATTTCCTGTGGAAGTGACCAAGTTTGTTATAATTCAGTTGAATAAACAAAACATTAAAATTATTTTACCTATTTCTTCTTACTTTCATAAATCTGACTTTGAGAAAAATTTAAACTACCTATGTGGCTTGCATTATTTTTCAGTTTGGACAGCACAGGGTAGCAGATGAAATATGAGTTGCTTTAAGTCACTAAATTTGTGGTAATCTGTTATAGCAGCAAGAGAAATTAACACACAATTTCATGCATAATTGTTACAATATGACATTGACAAGTCACAATATGGGGTCTATGAGCAGACTTCTGGGAATGCCCTGACCAAGAGAATAATGCCAGAAGACTTGTGTGAGAAAAAGTTTGCTGTGTGGGGTACAAAGAAGATGAATTTTCAGCTATGTATATAAAGGATTATTACTTTTGGCTGTGAATAGTATTGTAGTTCCCTGTTCTCCATTTTAGTCCCTGGTAGGAAAGACCATAGCAATTATCAAGTCCAGGTTGAAACATACTTTTAAGGTTCGTGGTGTGTGTGTGTGTGTGTGTGTGTGTGTGTGTGTGTGTGTAGGGAGGGTTGAGGTTGGATCATATCCACAGCTGCTCATTTCTGGTTCTGTGCTAGTGCCAGGATCAAACTAAAGTTGACTTCGTGCTATATAATCAAGTTCCTAACCTCTTCGTATAATCTATCCAGTCCACAAATTCTTTACTTTCTTGTACTCCCCTCTACATAGAATGGTTGTTATCTTGAAGATTTCAATAACTTGAGTTCAAAATGTACAATTTTGGGCTGGAGAGATAGCACCGCGACGTTTGCCCTGCAAGCAGCCAACCCAGGACTTAAGGTGGTTGGTTCAAATCCTGACATCCCATATGGTCACCGTGCCTGCCAGGAGCTATTTCTGAGCAGATAGCTAGGAATACCCCCTGAGCACTGCCGGGTGTAGCCCAAAAACAAAACAAAACAAAACAACCCAAAACAACAACAAAACAAAATATATATTTCCTAGTTCAGGCAAGAAGTTAGGAATTACCATGTTCCTGTTGAAAACAAATGTCTTGTTATTTTAAGTGATTGCCTTATTGTCATATTTTCCCCCTTTTGAGAATGGTCTACATATGGGAATACAGATAATTTATGTCTTCACTGGGAACTGGGAGGGAAAGTAGCTAATCTGATCTCTTTCTCTGTTGGATTTTTCCTCTGGGCAGTCTTTAGCATGAATTCTGGAAAGTAACTTTTCCTTTTTCCATACAATGGTGATTATTTTATTTTGCAGTGTTGATTATTTTACTTGCTACCTCCCTCTCAAAAAGCCTGGGACCCATGTTGTGAGCAAGTCCTGGAGTGTAGAATCAACCTCCTGAAATGTAAGCAAATGACTAAATGGATGATTCTAGGTCCTGGCCATAAAGTTTTCTAGGTACAATGCTAGATCACATCACCCAAAGTTCAGCCATTCTCAGTGTAACCATCTTGAATCCCTCCATTTTGTTATCTTTCATATTGATTTATGAAGTGTTGTTTAATATCTGAGACCACTGGTACCTAAATACTTTAGTGGTAGAAAAAAATAATATAGGGCTGGAAGACAGATTGAATGGTAGAGCTCATGCTAAAAGTATTCATGTGATCCTGGGTTTGATACAGGTCATCATAACCTGCCTGCCATAGTCAAGATTCTAGTACAAGGTGAGCTGAGAATTAATAGCTTGTGGCTGTAGAGATATTACAATGAGTGTGGTACTAACCTAATATATGGCCAACTCCAGCACTGAATATGGTCTCTCTAGAAAGACTGGTAGTAGTCTCTGAAGATAGTTAGGAGAAAGTCCAAAGCCATCAAAAAAAAAAGGAAAATAGAAGCCAGAGGGATAGCATGGAGGTAAGGCATTTGCCTTGCATGTAGAAGGATGGTGGTTCGAGTCCTGGCATCCCATCTGGTCCCCCGAGCCTGCCAGGAGTGATTTCTGAGTGTAGAGCCAGGAGTAACCCCTGAGCACTTTCAGGTGTGACCCAAAAACCAAAAAAAAAGTAAAATTATAAAAAATAAATATAATCTCATCTTAAAATTTCTTTTATATAAATAAGGTTTCTCCTTTTCACATGTAAGTAAAAACTTATTTTTCTATCATATAGATTATTCTTGCATTTTTGTAAGTTGTATTTAAATAAGATTATACAGCAGTCTGTTGCAGAACAACCCTTAATGGGGTTGACTGCTGGAGGAATGGAGGATGAGGTTTTTCTCCTCCAACTCGGACCGTCTGTCAGTCTGTTCAGCCAGCAATTCTGAGGTGAATGCGGTGGGAATAAAGCTAACAGGCAGTCAGGCTTCAGAAGATATCAGCTTTATTCCATCGATAAGGCTGAAGCCAAAAATCCCAGAATCAGCCCCAGAGAAAAAGCTCTAGCCTTCCACAGACCCTTGCTTTTATACATCATAATCAGGTACCAACCTATGGTATGGTGGGAGCAGAATGCCAGGTCACACCCTAGGGTAGGGCACAATCGCCGATCAGGGTAGGATCAGTAACATAATAATCCCATGGAAATGTTCGCATACACAATCTATGGTTTGATATGTATAGAGGGAATGGAGAAGTAAGAGGGAGTTGGACTTCTCACTGGATGTGGTTTTCCTTTAAGAAACTCTGCTCAAGGGCCGGAGCAATAGTACAGCTGATAGTGTTTGCCTTGCAGGAGTCTGTCCAGGGTATATTTCAATGCCCAGCATCTGATATGGCACTCTGAGCAACACTAGGAATAAAGCCTGAGTGTAGAGCCAGGAGTAACCCTGAATATTTCTCAGTATAGCCCCAATCCTTCCTGCTTCTTGAAGAAAGAAAAAGAAACTGTTCCTCCCAGTGAGAATACCAGTAGACTCCGTTGTTTCTAAGAAGTTACCATGAGACCTATAATATCAAAACTAATAAGAATTATTCACTGGTATCTTTTTGAAGCGATGGGTAAAATGGGACTTTTTTCAATAATTCTTCAAGTAAGATAATATAAGATTGGGACTGATCAAAAACTATCAGATACCAATATACTAAGATATGTAATGCACTGGTAGAGCTTAACAATAGCAACAACAACAACAACAATCTAACCCCATTCAAAATGGAAAGAATGAATGGAAACTTCCTCAAAGAAGAAATAAAAATGGCCAAAATAAATATGAAAAATACTCCATATTTTGCATTTTCACAGCAAGATGCAAAGCAAAACAATGAGATATCATATCACACCACAGAGACTGGCACACAATACAAAGAATAAGAACCACCAGTGCTGGCATGGATATGGGGAGAAAGGTACTCTCATTCAATGCTGGTGGGAATGTAGACTGATGCAGCCTTTTTGGAAAACAATATGAATATTCCTAAAAAGGACTGGCTCACAATTTGAAGCTCACCACAAAGAGTGGTGAATGCTGTTAGGGAAATAACTATACTAACAACTAGCATGACAATGTAAAGAATGAGAGAAGTAGAATGCCTGTCTTGAATACAGGCAGGAGTGGAGGGCGGGGGCATTGGCGATGGGAATGTTGCACTAGTGAAGGAGGGTATTTTGTTTATAACTGAAACCCAACTACAAACATGCTTGTAATCATGGTGCTTAAAGATTTTATTTAAAAAAAATGAAAATACAAACTTGAAATTGAGCTTCCATATGACCTAGCAATACTATTCCTAAGAATATATCCTAAGGACCCAAACACACAATACAGAAAAGCCTTCTGCATCCCTACATTCATCATAGCACTATTTACAATAACCAGAATCTGAAAACAGCTCAAATGTTTAAGAACAGTTTAGTAGCTAAAGAAACTGGTAGATCTACACAATGGATTTCTATTAAGCTGTTAGGAAAAAATGAGGTCATAAAATTTGCTTATAAATGGATGGATATGAAGATTAATATGTTGAGCAAAATTAGTTGGAGAGAGGGGGACAAGCATAGAATAATTGCTTCATTTCTGGGATATAAAAAAGATACTAAGATATTAATATCTAGAGATAATAGAAATGAGGGCCAGGAGAACTAGTCTTTGGTAGGAAGTTTGTCACAAATAATGGGGGAGTGACGTTAGGGCAGAGAAAGGACCACCATGACAGTGATAGTTGGAAATGATCAGTCTGGACAAGATCTGGGTGCTGAAAGAAGGTAAAGTGATAAGCATGATACCTCTTCAGTAATGGTAATACAAAGCATAGTATCTAAAAGGAAAAAGGAAGAGAGAGAGGAAAAGAAAGAGAGAGAACAGAAAAAGTATCTGTTATAGAGGCAGACAAAGGAGAGAGAAGGGAGAAGGGCAGGAGGGAAAACAGGGACATTGGTGGCAGAAAATGTGCATTGGTGAAAGGTGTTATATATTGTATGACTGAAATTCAATCATGAACAACTTTGTAACTGTGTATCTGTGTATAAATAAATCAAGAAATTTATTTATATAAATAAAATAAAATTAAAAAAAAACAATTGGGGCTATAAAAACAATTGGGACTACTGAGATCTACCTTTCGCTTCTGGGAGAGAGCCTTCTGGAAGGGAAATTTAAAAATCAGAGCCTCTCTCTCTCATCTGCCATTGTGAAAATATATTCAATCAAGGAAAATACTCAAATATTCCTGACTAATTTTCCTTAGCATATTTGCTTTCATCTTAGAAAATAATATATGAACACAAAACACTTTTAGAGTAAGATTATTAAATTAAATTAAATTAAATGAATATAAGAAATAAGCCCTCCACACTTAAAATTTATTTTACCAAGAGAAACTCATGTAGCTAGATTTATAGAGAAATGGGATTATATAGCTTGTACTCCAACTCCTACTCATATCATAAACTCAAGTTTCCCTCCTTTCTTTGAATTATATTTCATTTCTATGAAAATAAGATAAAAAGTACTATTAAAAATCACATCAGGAATCAGTGACATAAGCCTCTGATTTTAGAGTGCAGAGATATTTTTGGTATTTATTTTAGGGTTTACAAATCATGGTAGTCAATATCTGATGATCGTTGGAGTAGCCATTAAAATATTAATAAAATCCCCCTAATGACAAGAATAGTACTATTTCTTGTTATAACTAAAATCCTGATTGAATCAGCTATTGATTGGCATCTAAGTCAGAACAGTTGATCCAATTGTAGACAATTTCTAGAAGGCTCAATAATTCTCTCACGTCAGACAACTCCCAAATCCTGCACTCTTGAAAACCCAGACGCAGAAGGCTGTCTGCAAAGCCTTTAGCTGAAAGACTAACATGGTATTTAAAAAGTAAAAGACTTTGGTCTCCTTTGTCCAACAAAGTTCAAATTTCCCCTACAGCAATAAACACCTTATCTGAGAAGTATGCAGTATAGGCTAAAGTCTTCAACCATGAAATTATATGACTCTATGTTGACCTCTGGTTTTCTCTCGTGAATCTTGCTCATAGAATACAAACAGCAGCTTTGGGCTGTTTCTCTGATCCAACCACTGAATTGTATAAATCTTGAGGAATTCAGACTTTCTATATGAAGTTATCCAGGTAACTGGATATAATCATCTGTAATCACACATTCTGAGCAGCACCAGGAAGAGACGTTCATAATACATGTATCTGACCAACTCTCTGACCATAAATATGACTCCAGCAAGCAGGTCAGAGATGGGTTTCTTAGGATGTGAGAGCCATGGCCTTATTGACAGTTACAAGTACTGAAGGGAGGAGATGCTTGGTTGAGGCATTCCCACCCCCACCCACATTTTCACTCACTTGGTCTGACTCTATAGTAATTAAAAGTGGTTCCCAGTCTCTACCTGCAAGATATGATATAATGATTCTGTACCCAAAGTGTATGAATGGCAACATCAGAATTATATGGAAGTTTATTATAGATGTAGAATTTCAAGCTCCATCACAGACCTAACGAATTCGAGTGTTCATTTGAACCCACAAGCAATTCTTGTGCACATTAATGTTTGAGAAGTATCAGTGCGATGGATCTTTGTTATTTCTTTCCAAATCTTCTCGCTCCCATTCTAAGAACAATGCCTTGAGTTTACTCGTTTTGAGGAGATGACAGACTGCAAAATCATGCCCCTGGTGAAAGAAGTTATGTGTCACTTCTGACCTTGGTGATAAATTCAAGAATGAGCAGGTGGTTAGGGGCAAAGATATCCATCCCTGTTACATTGGCTTGAACTGCTGGAGGTTATCTTTGCTTTTGTTCATGATCTTGGAAGAATGGGAACCTGAAGCAATGGCTGGCCTCCTCACAGAGGAGATTTATCCACAGTCATAAATAAGTTCTTGGAATGAAAACCAACCCCTTCACTATTATATGGAGTCTCTCTATTGTGGCATGGGCTGAAACATTTCTTTATATTGTTGCTTATAAAAACACCAGACAGTGAATTCCTCTAAGGAACTAGTTCACACAGTTGTAGGGCTGGCAGGTGTTAAATACTTTGGGTGAGTTTGTAGCCCATACTTGTAAATAAAAGTTTATCTCACAGTCTTGAATCTAGATTAAAAACAGGTTTTCAATTTGTGGGCACAATTTCCTTTGGGGGACCTCAGATTGAGCTCCTAAGATTTTTGGTGATTAGATGATGCTCATCTACACCAAGGAGACTGAGAGCTGCTTCACTCACAGTGAATAGAATATGAACATAAATCACATAAAAATAACTTTATAGTGATGTCTAGACTGGTGTATGCTTAACCAAACTTCCAGCGACTATCATCTAGAGATGCTGATGCACATAATTGGCTCAGAAGTTGGATTTTCTAAACAGAATGAAATGGTAGAAAAGGGTCTAAGAAATCCATAAAAGGATTCATGCACCAGAATGCATCTTCCTACCTACATCCTAGCTGTCTACTTTCTTGTAAAAAGTTTGCTTTGTTCAAAAAAAGTCAGCAGAGCAATTTAAACTCAATTTCCTTCTGTGGACTCTGAAGAGCTGAGAATGGGAAAGGACTTAAAGGTCTAACCAGAATTTTCTAAATGTCAATTATTTGCCTAGTACTATAATGATTATCCCTATAGGTATGGTTCACAACATACAACTTCCATGGCGTGATGGTTTTATTTAAGCTAATGTGTTTCTGTAATAACGTAATTTATTTACAGAAAGTGATTTCCATATTCTTGCGATAAATATAAATTCCACACCAGTTATCTTAAATATATAAACATAAACATTATAACTACAATGAAGGCAAAATATGTTCAAGGTCTTCCAAGATACTATTAAGCATAAAAGTTTTCCTCCTGGAATTTATTTCTCTTTCCAAAAAAGAGGATTCAAAGCAAATATTAGGTACTAAAGACAAATGAGATGTTCTCCTTGACAAAATTTGGATAATTGAAAGGAAATTGAAAAGGAATAACCTTTTTACAGCTTGATTTGATGTTATTTAATGGCATGGCTATGGGCCATCTACCATTACTAACTGTGGTATGTTGCCTGACCATTGGGAAATATTACTTTCACTGTAAAGCCCATTGTATGGTTTCTATATAATGTAACCTCAAAGCAATACTCTGTCTTTAGTTGGGATTTTCCTGGCCAGTTTCTGGCACTGCATGTAGAGAAAAATGAGAGAACTGTGTTTGCTGAGTCAGACAACTTCCTGTAGTTTCCAGCAATTGTGCTAACTTTCAGTAACACAAGGTTCTGACCCTGACTACATGCCACAGTGACCATTTCAATGTGAGAAAAGAACCATTCTTGGAATCTGGTCTATTCTCTGGGCTCTGCTTTAATTTCTTTTTCTTTTTATCTTCTATGTACTTGCTAAATCTGGAGGTATCAAGCCCTAAACCTGCCTTCAAGACTCATCAGAATGATGCCAGAAGGACTTCGTGGACAATGAATCCACATGCTCAGGATGGACATGGCCCTAATTTCTCTTCATTCACTTCATTCTACTCCTCTCAATTGTGCTTCAGTCACACTGAATGTTTCTCTATTTTTTTTAAAATATGCCAACTTGTTCCTGCTATCAATGTTTCTAATTTATGCTTCTACTAACTAAAAAAAAACAAACAAAACAAAACAAAAACCCCAAAAAAACCAACAACAACCAAAATAAAAATACCAAAAACACTTCCCAAGTATTTTGCATAGATTTCCTCTTATTAGTAAAGTCTCACTTCAAATGTCATTCATTTGGCGAGGAATAACCTTTGAATAACCTTCTGTTCCATAGAGTCTTTCCACACAATCAACTCTATTTATTTGCCTCATAACACGAACTCATCCCAATTATCTTTTTTGGTTTACTTCATTTTGTGTGAAATATAAGCTACAAGATGGCAGGAACTCATTGTTCTCTTTCTAATTATTAGAAAAATGTAGGGAAGCCAATGTCTATGAAGTATTTTCTCAATGTATGAATGAAGTCAAGACATATGTAGTATGGATGTGTTAAAAATAGTCTCTTAGTTCTTTACATGACTGTAATCATACAACTATAATCATGTTTGTAATCATGGTGTTTAAATAAAGATAATTATAAAAAAATTAAAAAAATAGTCTCTTAGGGGCCAGAGTGGTGGCACAAGTGGTAAGGTGTCTGCCTTGCCAGCACTAGCCTAAGATGGACTGTGGTTCAACCCCCCTACATCCCTATGGTCCTTCAAGCCAGGAGCGATTTCTGAGCGCATAGCTAGGAGTAATCCCTGAGCGTCACTGGGTGTCACTCAAAAACAAAAGCAAAAAACTAGACAAACAATAAAAAAACAGTCTTTTAGTCATATGTCTGCTCATTAATTCAAAGACATTTTTTAAATTAAATGCAGTGTGTCTTCTTGTGACACAGAACCTTCAACATGTTCTGCATTGACTCCAATTTATGTATTTTACTTTTCAGGTGGTTTAAGAAGCATTGAATATTCCCTATGTATTCTGACTCCATTAGACTCAGCTTATAGCCTTCTTCATTCTGGATGCTTTATTTCTATTAATAGTCTGCACTCACATCATATTTTGGCAGTCCCATCACTCTCACAATACTTGTAAGCTAAATGCAAGAAAGAAAGAGGCTATTTTAATATATATATTTCTTCTAAGTCATATGTCCTTGGGCAGCTGGCTTTTTAATAAAAAATCAGAACTTTGCATTTATCCTTGCTAAACTTCATCATATCTCTTGACAGGAATTGGTGTCATCTTTGTGTCTCCAAATCTGTTACTTTATTTGGGCTCCAGCAGACTATGTAAGAGGTGATTTGCAGAGTGGCTACACTGCAAGCAATGGTAGAGAGACAATTGAATACCCTAAGCTCATATCCATTTCTCCATTGAATCCAGTGGGAAAGAACATAGCAAGGAAAGGAAAAAAATCATGTATATTATATATGTATATGAATCTTGTATTTTCATCTGTGTTAAAGCACAGTCAAAATAAACACCTTTGGTTATATGTTTCTGTAGAATCTATTATAAAACAGAATTACATGAAACAAATTAAGTTTCCCTCAATTCCATAATGATGGATGGAAGGCTCCTCATAGCTGCTTGGCTTCCTCCAGGAAGGAGATTGGGCTCTATAGTCAGAGTTCCATAAGGTAAAGTTGGAAACTTCAACCCTCTTTAGTTCAACCTTGACAATAGTTATAAATGGTCAAAGGCCCCATTCATATATTGCAAATGAGAAAACTGAGTCAAATTAACATGAATTGGCACACCTGTTTCTTCAGAACTTTTGTCACAAAACTCTAAATTTTGAGAATCCAGAAAGCTTGACAAGTTCTATGTACATATAATACTAGGCAAGCACAAGAGTATATCAAAACACATAAAAATATATGATCAATTTGGGTTTATACAATGCCTCAATTCAGGAGCATGGGCCGGAGTAATAGAGCAGCAGGGCGTTTGATTGCACGCAAGCTGATCCAGGACAGACCTTGGTTCGATCCCTGGCGTCCCATATGGCCCCTTGAGCCAGGAGCAATTTCTGAGCACTTAGCCAGAAGTAACCCCTGAGCATCACAGGGGGTGGCCCAAAAAGCAAATAAATAAATAAATAAATAAATAAATAAATCAGGCGCAGGCCAGAATACAGTGAGTGGGAAGCTTGCCTTGCATGTCTCCAACCTGGGTTTGATCTGAGTGTTGGTTCCCTGGTATCTCATAGTCTCTTAAGCACCTATAGGAGTAATCACTGAGCACAGAATCATTAGTCATCCCTAAGCACTGCTAGATTAATCCTCCCAAAAAACAACATTTTATGAGCATCTGGCTAGAGAGTGATAGTACAGTGGGTAAGGTGCTTGCCTGAATATAGCCAAACCCTGTTTGATTCTCCCAGCATCACATATGGTCTCCTTACCCCTCCTAGAATAATTCCTAAGTCCAGAGCTCAGAGTAAGCACTTCTGAGTGTGACCCAAAAACAAAAACAAAACTAAGAGCATGATTTGCACTATTCTGTTAAATGTTCAACCTAGCATTAAATGTTCATCAGGATCATACTGGGAAAGGACAAGTTACATAGGGTCATTATCTTGGTCATTTGCTAGATACAAAACTCAGCTCAGGCAGTCAACTCTGTATTAGGTTGTATTAGAATTTAGGTTCTGCTGCTACTCAATCAATATATCTTTTCTCTCAAGGCTGCTAATATTTCCATCTCATTATGCATCAGGCTCAACCTTAAGGTACAGGATCCTGGCATCTAAATTTAAATCAAGATCTTTGGTGCTGTCTCTCAGACAGAGGGGCCCATGAGTCAAGGTAACTCCTCTGCTTCCATACTTTGAGTATAAAATAGAGCCAATAAAAAGAGGATTGGAGTGTGGGGCAGGGAAATAGTGATGGTTCAAGGTACTAGGGGGTAGTTTCCGGTCCACAGCAATTCTAAAATCCAGCCCATTAATTACTAAGTCTTATGAGAAGAATAAAAATACCAGTGAATGTCACGACGTAATGTCCCAACATATACCAATGCTGCATTGGCCTGCCATCCACCCCATGTGTCCCCACCTTAGTGTCTGGAGAGAAAGGGGGAAAGCCTGAGGACCACGATAGAGTCCACCTGGGCCGGCAACCAGGGAAGGCCTGGAATAGAGGGGGAAATAGGGGAACGGCTGGAGGCCTGCCAAGCCTCCCAGCACCCCCCTCCTCCCCAAACTAGGGAGAATGCCATCCGGCATGGGGTGTCCCCTAACCCCATACCTGGGAAGAGCTGGCCTCCAGGATCAAGGCACCGGAAGCCAGCTATCTGCCCGGCCCCTCCCTCTGCTCCTCCTCTCTAGAGTAGGGAAGGGCAGGAGCTCCAAATACTTTCTATTGAAGGGGATATTCACAGTGTATTGCTCAGGGATCAATTCCTTAGGAATTGATCTTAGGAAACCAAGAGATGCTGAGGATTAAACTTTGACCTTCTGCATGCAAAGGATATACACTAGCTAATTGAGATATCTCCCTGGTCCAAGATAGATAGTTTTTATTTTATATTGGCGAGCTAGCAAGAAATTCCTAAAGATCCAATATGTTTTAATTTTATACTTTGTCTACTTTGTCCTGAGGGAGATACCTGCTCACATTCATAATTCCCTGAAGGAAATGATGGGTTTTCCCTGGACATAGATTAAGGGTGTGAATCCTTGATTGCATTGTATATTACATGCCCTCCTCTTTACCCTTATATCATATCTGGTCTCTCCTTAGCAGAGAAGGAAAAGTAGAAGAATAGATTTAAGTAGTGGTTGGACACAGTGTAATGGTCCCAAAGAGGTGCTTGGTCTATTTAGAAATGAGCAGCCCAAGTAACACTCATTTACTTGAAATCAGGTAATTCTGGTTTAAATTCTTGTTGGTTACTTATTAGATATGTGAACTATCTGTGTTGTTTCATCTTAGAAGATAGTCCCTGAATGTGTCTGTTTCATCATCTTAATATTAAAGATTAAATTTAATGAGATGCCATGAATAAAAGCAATAGCACTATGCCCAGACCACAGCAGGCCTCAGGATTCTAGAATAACTTAAGAAAACACTATATTCACTTATGGTTTATTTTAGTGAAATAGCACACATTTAAGTGGGCAAATGTGTGGAGGAGCTTTCTTCTAGCTGTGTTTTTTCAATGGGGTTACAGAGAGGCCTTCATCTTCGACTAGGAATCTCACTCAATGTTGATGTGTGGCAGTTGGACTTGGACATGCCCCTTGGGTAATCCCACTGTAATGATCATTGAATCTGGACATGGCCTCTTGTCATGTCAGGTATAAAAGGAGAAACATGGACCTTTGTGGAGGGAAGGTTGGGTAGGATAGTGACCAGACCAGTGCCTGGTGGCTTGTGGAAGGGGATGGGAGGAGGCAGAGAAGCTGCCTACTTTGTTTCTATCCCTTTTTCTTTCTTTTTTGAACCCAGGCCTTCCCCAGCCATCTCTGGCTGGTGAATTTCCATCTATCTCCCTCTTTTTCAGAAACCCCTTGGCAATGGGAGCAGGCTGCAGACTTGAGGAGGAATAAAAAAAAGTATATTTGCTTTCCCTTTCTCTCTTTTCTCACTCTCAGTCCTGGGTAGGCAGTCACTACATGTTGGCATTCCTGGATGGGCATGAGGCCCCACCCAGCAGCCGAGCCACATGGACCCGTGCAAGCCTTATAGCATTAGGTCCTGGCAGGCTTGGGCCTCTGCAGCTGGCAGCCCTGCAGCCCTAGCAGCTTTGGGCTGTTTCAACCCACACCTACAGTCTATGGTCAGCTACAAAAGCACAGAACATGCTTCACCACAGTGCCAAATAGTGACAACATGTCACAATGCCCTAACAACTTAAAAACGGTCACTTGCCATTAATCATACTGCTAGCAGAAGTAAACTGTGTCAAATATGCAGACTTTCTTATCAGGCAGTATATCCCATTAATATCCATAGATCTTATCCTAGAAGTTAGTCAAGAGTCAGACTTGGGGGCTGGCGAGGTGGCGCTAGAGGTAAGGTGTCTGCCTTGCAAGCGCTAGCCAAGGAAAGATTGCGACTGCGGTTCAATCCTCCAGCGTCCCATATGCTCCCCACAAGCCAGGGGCAATTTCTGAGTGCTTATCCAGGAAGAACCCCTGAGCATCAAATGGGTGTGGCCTGAAAACCAAAAAAAAAAAAAAGAGTCAGACTTGAAGACCTTTGGAATGAGCAGGGTCAACCAGATTTGCTATGTTAACACTTTAGGTGCAATGTTTGTCAATTTTTACTTGTGCTTTCTTCACCCCAAATCTTCCCCTTCTCCTAATGTAAACAAGATCACTCACAATCTACAAAAACTACTTTCCATTGAACTTCGCCTTTGTGATATGCAATGTGTTCATGACATCCAATTTCATCTTTCCAGTGATTCTCAATTTTCAGAGGTGGCACACGTGTATTGCCTGGGTACTTGGTGCCTGAGTACATGTCACCTGCATCTCCCCTCTTAAAATGTGGACTTTTCTACTTTCATGCTGGGTTGTGTACTAGGGCTCTTTCTGCTTTTGGAAAAGCCCAAACTTTCTCTTGAGAGCATTACTTGTTACTCTCTCTTGTCTTTGTCTCTGTCTCTCTCTTTCTTACTTATCCTCTCCCTCCTCTTCCTCAGTACCTCCAATAAAATCTGTATTTTTAAGATTTAAAATGTATTTAAACACAATGGTTTACAAAGCTGTTCATAATATAGTTGTTTATTGCTTTCTCCACAGTTACAATATTGTTCAATCATACTATATATAATAAATACCCTTGACAAGTGCACTTTTCTATTACCAATGCCCACAGTTTCCCTCCCAGCCTCCCCTTTTCTTCTGCCCTGCCTGCCTCTGTGGCAGGCATTTTCTTCTCTCTCAATCTCTCTTTTAAGACAATATGGTTTGCAATATTTCTGAAGGAATATCATGCATATTACCTTATCTCCTTTCAGCACCCAGTTCTTGTCCAGAGTGATCATTCCACCTTTCATAATCATAGTGGTCCCTTCTTTGCCCTCTACTTGTGGCAAGCTTCCTACCATGAACTCATCTTCCCAGTCCTTGTCTCTATTGTCTCTGGATAGTATTACTATACTATCTTTTTTTTATATCCCACTTACTTAAAAAATAGTCAGACATTTCCTAATTTACAGAACATGAACTCAAGCCCAGAGTGCCTAGGGCAAAAATTAAAGTCATGTCTCCCTCACTATCATGACCTCTTTCTCTCATATTTACTAAAATGAGTATCAAAGAAAACTGGCATGATCCTTTTTGCATACATTTGCAGAAAATGGAATAAGTTTCTCATATTTTCCTTAAAAGTCACCTCCCTAAGGAAGACTTTTGTGGATCTTAAAACTGAATTCCATCTTCCTGTTAGTAGCGTCACAAATATTTATACAGAGAACAAGAAGAAATAAATGAAGATTTAAGTCATGAGAAGAAGTAGGTAAAGAGAGGGTGTCTTGAATGCTCTGAGGGGTCACTGCAGACCAATTTTTTTTTGGTCAAGAATATAGGCACTACAACCATCCATCTGTTGAGGAAACAGTGACTCCATATGCACTTTGTTGGTCTATGACTGGGGAATATAGTAGTTAAACATTTTCTGAGAGAGAAAGGGCAATAAATTGGTACCATCTTTTAAGTCATTATTTTAACTGTTAAATATTTAAATTCCTTGAACCCTGGGTCATATCTCAAATCACCCTATTTATTCAAAGTTCTCATAATACTGCATGCTTTATTGCTTTTTTAAAGTAAATAGGAAACTATAAAAGCAATTGTTTAACCAACTTTCATAATAATTATTTTCCCAATATATATTATAAGTAGCTTAAAAATAAAAATAACTTATGATGTATTTTCATATTTATTTAGCTAAGGTCTAAAGTAGTTTGGCTCTTAGTAGGCTTTCAACTAATACTTGATGAATAGGTAAATGAATAAATGAAAATAATGCTAGAAAAACGTTTGTTCTTTAGAGTCTTAAGATATTTTCTTACTGATCACCAGCATGGCATATTGTCCCCTGAGTACTGCCAGAAGTGTTCATGAGCCCAGAGCCAGAAGTCCCAGAAGTCCAGCCTGTGCACCACTGGGTATGGCCCCCAAATAGAAGTCAAACAAAGATCTTTTCTTATGCTTCCTGTGATGATTGACCTCTTAAGATTGGAAAGTCATTCTATCAGCACAGACAGAGGATACTATGACTTGTGTATACTCTGAATTGATAGGTTGATGTTCCTGTGTCCATCATGACTATATTTGGAGGCACGAAATTTACTGAGACACTGACATTTAAAGGAGGCCTTCAGGATGGGATCTGATACTGTGATATTACTACAGATGGGATTCGACACTGTGAGATTAGTAAGAAGAGAGCTCACGCTTCTTCATGAATCAAGTGAGAAAGCAGTTTTCTATGAGCCAGGAAGAGAATACTCTTTAAAAACCAAGATAGCAAGCAATATTCATTGCAGAGTTATGACTATACATTTCTGTTGTTTCAGCCATGGCTTCTCTGTTTTCCACTGTTTTCCACCTGCAGACCAGCTCTTGTTCTGCATAATTGTCCACTGACCAACAATTATAAGCAAGGGGTTAAATCAATGGTTTTCAAACCTTTCTATGAATGTGAACTGGACCACAGCGTGAAGCTCCTGAGTCAAAGGAATTTATTATGGAGGCACTGCTCTAGTAGATGCGCACAAAACCTTAGAAATGTAGTGGACAGCTTAAAACCCAAAATTTCCTGAGTTCTTTGTTCATCTCTGCAATTTACTATAAGTTTAATTAATTATCCTCTTCGTGCCTCTTTCTCCTCATCTGCCCAGTGAATGTAAACCTTATTCATTGATCTCACAGGGTTTGGGGGATTACCTGACTAACTGATGAAAAGTGCTTAGAATAAAGCTCGAGCAGAATATAAGCTCCATGAATGAGGCGGGGAGTTTCCAAAGGTTGCCAAATGCTGAGTTTTCTCAATTTCAATTCTCAGTTTCTCAGTCTTCATGCGTCATTACAGTGATCTCATAATCTTCTTTTCATACAAGAGGGTGCTATGTTCCCTTTCCTAAAATCTAAGATTTCTTGCACCTGCTCTTGTTACAGTGGAAATGAGGAAGGCAAGACACTCTCAACATACTGATTGGATACTGGAGACCTAACCTGATTGGTCACTATGTAGGAGATCTGACTGGCCATCATGTAGGAAGTCATTATGTAGACAATCTGATTGGTTTGGTTTTCTGATTGTTTTGATTTTTTTTACTATTCATTTACAAAGGGCAGAAAGGATGGATGAAATTAGACAACAGAAACAGCAAAAGAGTGGGAGTAGGTAAAGTATATACATACAGGTCAGAGTTTCTGTGGAGTTCTTGGGGTTGGTTAGGAGGCAGAGGTTACTATTGGATTCTTATGAACTGTAGTCAGGAGCTGGAACACTGAAAACAACTAGTAGTTAACATGCTCTTTTTATTTACCACCTACAAGAACCGTTGCCAGCCATTTCAGTAATTTGCACTGTATCACTGTTCAATAGAGTATGTAGGAGAATGCTGTCTGATTTCAAGAACTGACTTTAAAAGTGTAGCTTTTTTCCTTCCTTGCTTGGACCCTGCTTATTGGTGACCAGCTTCCATGCCATAAAGAAACCAAATCAGCATGTGGATCTCAAAAGGGGCAATCCAGGCACCACTCTACGTTTCCAGGTGAACTCCCAGCTGGCCCTGTGAGTGAGAATATCTTGGAGGTTTTGGCTTTCCCAGAACCTCACTGAATCTGCATGTAGCAGGCAAACCTAACCTTCACATCTAGAAAGACCTGAAAGAATACATTAGTGCTGTTTTAAGATGCAACATGTAGGTGGGTTTTATGCAACTGGAGATAAGAGAAACAGAAATCAGCGCTTTTAAGTTGTCACTGTCTAAGAAAAGCCCAGAACACCAGCCCTGCCCTTGGGCTGCTGAGAGATGTATAAACTGAAGGACAGCATAGACTCTTTCCCAGAGGCTGGAGAAGCAGTAAGAAACTGCAGAAAAAAACAGCCCCAGCTAAGTAATGGCACAGCATTTGGCAACATTTTATTATGGTTAGGGGGGAAATAAAAAGTATCACTAATAAATGAGTAGATCTGATTAATGCTGAAAGCTTCCATATGGCCATTTTAGCTACTAATGATACAGTGTATGTGTAGGGGGGGGGTGAACAAAGAAAATGTTCACTATTCAAGCAGAAATTAAAGAAAATATTCTCACCATTGGACTTGCTGGTTTAGAAAAATAAAATTTTCTCTATTTCTCAGCATTTATACAGAGTAAGAGCCATAAGTAAAATGATATAACCCAAGACCAAGAAGAAAAAAAAAGAAAACAAAAATTTTCGAGACAAAAGTCTAGACCAAACACTACCACTAACACATAGTTCAGATCAAGAACAATGAAAGAGTGTGGTGGTAATGTTCTTTGTTAAGGTCTCACAAAGATACAAAGAAGCACTAATCCCTATAGCAGATAAAGGACTTTACAGAATGTATAAATCCTATATTATGGGATCTTTTGTGCACCATAAAGTGGAGACATTTTCCCTTAAAAACCAGTGGGTGTGGCTTTTGTTTAGACAGGTGAATATCTGCAAGATCCCTAGAAACCAACAAGTTTGGAAGAGAATTCTACTAGTGGAAAAAGACACTTGCTTTAATGTAAGAGACTGAGACATTTCAAAAATTAAAAAAGACATCTGGCCTCCCACCTATTTCTATGAATAGAGTATAGGCACAGAGAGAGCTACTCGGCTGTAAAAACAATGTCAATTTTAATGAATTAGGGGGAAAAAAACCACAGAACAAACAAAAACACCTGCCCAATAAAATCCAGAGGGCAGTGAGCACTACGAATCTCAGAAGTAGAAATGAACTTTATCAATCTACATTTTCTGCCAATTTATATAAATGAGGAGTGACTCTCAGTTTGGGAAGAGACCAGTTCGGGTGGGGGTACCATATATTCTCAAAATAAAAATGAGAGGATGGACTCTCAGGCTGGGAAGGGGCTAGTACTCTTTACCTACTTGTTTACTCTCAGTGGCCTCTTGGCCTCTTCCTTCTTTCATTGTGTAACTGTGGTTGCTACCATACTAGGTTTCTGATTAGTTCCCATGAACGGTGACAATTGAACCCACTGTCTTAAGTTAGATTGTTTATTTTCCCCACTTTTTATCTTTTCTTTTCTTTGTGAACTGTTCAATAAGGTATTTTGGTGAAAGAGTCCCTCTCTATCTTTCCTTCCCTTTGTTATTTGTTAAATAAGGAAGTTTGTAGAAGTGTCCCTCCATTTAACGTTTATATAAAAACCAAGTCAATTGGATTGTTGGACTTGTTCTAGCATCCCCATAGGCACCAATCTTGCTGTGAACTGTTCAATAAGGAAATTTGGTGAAAGAGTCCCTCAGTTTAATGCTTATGTTTGAACCAGGTCACGGGGATTGTTGGACTTGTTCTTTCAGCCCCTTATGCGCTGATAACGTCAGGTGGCATTATTCCTTGTTTGCATGGGCACATTAAAATGGAAAATACTATACATACAAATAAGTTCTTACCTAATAGAGATAGGAACACACAAATCTTGTGGTGCAATGGAACCTTACAAGCCCTGAACATTGACATGATGACCTGGCACAAGCCTCAGAGATTTGGGCATTTTCCAGTTACCCCTGAACCAGGGAAGCCATCTATGAAACATCCAACGTTGTTTATGACATCACCTGGAAGCAATTCTCTACCAGGGAAGACCCTACTGCTGCTCTGACATCGATTTACTCAAAAGAGTCTTCCCTTAATAATGAGAAGATTTAAACAACAACAATGACCTGCATACTGGACAGGGCTTTCTGCATTGCCCATTAATTGCGAGTTGAAATTAGACACCACTCCGCACCATCCTGACTTCAATGTAGGATATACAGATTCCAGGACCTTCAATACAGAAACGTGAGATCAACAACAGAGACTGTGAAAAATATAACTTTATGGGCACTACAGACAATGACCGGGATTGGACAAACTAGTTTGCCTGGAGCCTAGAAATGGTCTTATGTCAGGAAATTTCAGGGGTAGGGTCTCCTTGTACTTAGGCCAAAGTTTTTTTTTTTCCATGACCTCCACACATTCTGGTGGGCCCATGCAAACGATAATTGCCACACTAACATTGTGCTTCTTTGACTCCAAACGTTTAAGAAACCACTAGTAAAAATATCTGGAACTGCAAAAAAAAAAAAAAAAAAAACCCACAAAAAACAAAGGTTTACATTAGTGTTAACATATATGCTTTTAGTTACACTAGCATTCTGGGGGATAAAGGAGGGAGATAAGGGATATATGCTTGGGAACAGGGATGAAGAGAGGACAACACTGGTGGTGGAAAGGTCCTCATTTATTGTCACTGTGTACCTTAAATATCACTGTGTAAGATTTGTAATTCACTTTGGCCACAATAAAAATAAAAAAGCAAAAACAAAAACAAAAAGAAAATATTTGGAGCAACAGAGCATATCTCTGTGCACTGATATGGAGAGTCTCAGAGATAAGACTGTTAAGGAGAATAAAGACAGCAAAAAAAATCAACATGGAAATGCATAGTTCATGAAACTTGGTAACTAAGGTAAATCTATATACAGACAAATATATACATATGCACACACCCTTAGTGCACTTGATGTTTATGCATGTGGCCTAAACATTCATTATGTTACCTGTATATGTTTCTATATCTTTAGCCAGATCTTCACCATCTACCTATAGACATATATTACCTTCAAAAGGAGATGGAAGAAGAGGATGAAGTAGCTGTGTCAGAAATAGAGGAACCCAAGAAGTCAAGTATTATATTGCCTATTGTTGCTTTAATGAAATTCCATTCACTTGAAGGTTTCCACCAGCACATAGAATCTGACAGTTCAGGGTGTTAAAATTTCTATAAATGGATCAGAAGAGCCCCATTCCTTTTGAAGGTCCAGGGAGAGATTGTTGCCTTGTATTTAGCCTTTGAAACCTGTCAGATTCCTTTGCTCACAGTGAGATTTCTCACCACTTCCATTTCCTTCCCCAACCCCCTGCTTCCCTCTTAAAGGGAACCTGTAGTACATTGAATCTATTGAAAATAATCTAGAATAAGTGTCCCACTGCTTAATCACTTCAGCCTTTTGTCAAAACTCCCTTTTGTCACCTCAGAAGACGTATTTAGAGGTTGTAGTGTTGGTTAGTAGATATCTCTTGGGACCATTATTCCAATGAGTTTGTTCAAATAAATGGGAAGTTCATTGTCTTTAGATATAGTTGTACTTTGCACATGTTTTTCTGTGTATGGCATTATGCTACTTATTTAACATTTAAAGCTCTACTTATATTAATAGCATGATCCCTGATAAAATTCTAAAAAAAAATTACTTGTAGATTTCCATCTCAGTGTGTCTTGGATCATCTTTGGAAAAGAAAATCTTTAATTAACTTTATGTCTATCATCCTGCATTGTTAAAAAAAAGTAGGGTAACCAAGAATAGTGAGTTTGGGGTGGGAATAATGGCCATTGGGGTACCACTGTCATTTCTATCTGTATTGAGATCTCTTTCTTCTTCCCCATGGCAGGAAGGTGGTCTAAATCTTTGACAACTCCAACAAATAGATATTTTCCTTGTGTGCCGTGCATTACACTTGATCTTGGAGTATAAAGTGAGCCATGCCTTCATTCCTTAACTATATGGGGTAGCCTTGGATCTGTGCAGGAAGAAGTCAGTTACATACATTTCACTTTTTCTAGTGCCGTGGACATGGGAACAGGGCTAGGGAGACAGAGAGCTGCTTGGCTGCCAGGCACAGTAAAACACAGTTCATCTTCAGCAGGGCATCTGCCTTTCTGCTGCGTATTGATGCTGAAGCTGGTGTTCCCAGCACATCCTCTGATCAACCAAAGCATGATTTCCCTGGGAGCCAGAGGGGCGTGAGGCTGTCAGCACAGCTGATATAGGGGGCTCCCTGGGCAGTTTTTGAAGCAACCCACAGCTACCAGGCAGGAAAACATAGATGATGCATGACTCTCGACTTCCTTTCCTTTTCTCCAGAGAACCTGGAGCCTGGCTGATTCATTTCTATGCCTCCCAACATGCCCCAGGACAAGGGTCCTCCAGGAAAGGAGGATTCCCTCAGGCTGTGAATGCTGGCTGTCAAGGGTGGGTACCTGGAGGCTGGTACCAGGCACTGGGGATTTTCAGAGGCTGATATTCTCCTTCTTTTATGAGCTGTAAATTCCAAATCTTTAAAAGCCGCAACTCTTTCAGACACCTACAAAAGCCATAAGCCACCAAGGTCAGTAAATTTCATATCTAAAAGGGGAAAAAAATCAGAGGCAGAAGAAAGCACAGAGAGGCAAGCTGAGATAATGACATTTTTCTCCTCCAAAAGCGCATGTACCTAGTGAGCAGCAAAGAGACTGTCCTTGAGATACAAAAGGGCAAAGGTTGGGGGCACAGAATTGTCCCTGAAACAACAGGACCTGAAGGATGACAGACAGTGCAGGCTTTAGCTGGGATTCACATTGCAGGACTTGTTCGCACTGCTTTACTCTGTAGAGTAAAAAGACCATCTGAGAAACACAATCCCTTTAAAATCCAATCCCACCAATCCCCTCTTACTAGCATGTGGGTAACTACTTTTAAGAAGAAGGTTACTAAGCATATTACCCTTTGGTTGTTTTGGTTTGGTTTGGTTTGGGGCCACACTCAGTGGCGCCCAAAGGTTACTCTTGGCTCTGCACTCAGAAGGTACTCTTGGCAGGCTCAGGGGACCGTATGGGATGCTGGGAATGGAACTCACAGTGGCCACATGCAAAGCAAACTAACTACCTTCAGTGTTATGGCTCCAGCCTCACATTCCTCTCCTCTTAGTAGCAGGAAAAACCTGTGTGGAATGGGCAGATCCCCACCAGCCAGGCTCCCCACTTGCAGACCCAAAAAGAGAGCAATTAACTGGTTCAAGCAGTTCAAAGACTGGATCCAAAAAAGATATAGTTACCTAGCTAACAGGAGAGGAAGTCTGGGCAGAGCCAATTTTCCTAGGAAATCGGCCCTTCCCCTAGTCACTTAACAAAGGAAAGAGTATCTAGAACTGTAATCAGAGAGGCGAGGCTAGAGCAGAGAAATCTTCATTTTCTCCCACCCCTCTGTTTTACAGCTGAGCCAAGTCCAGACTGATGATCATACAATTTCTCATCTCAGCACAGAGCTGAGGCTGGGGAACAAGGTGGTGGCATCAAGGGTCCTACAGTGAGGTCTCAGAACATGGGTTTTTGTTACTCCAGGGAAATGGCACCTCACTCTGTGGGGGGGCGGGGGGGATGGGAACATGGATATCTCGATCCCAGCTTTATTAAGCAAATTGGGAACTATAAATGGCACTTTTAAAGGTGATCATGATTACTCCCCTCCCTTTGACAGAACACAAAAGAGGGTTTTCCCATCTAACACTCCCACAAGATCTTGGCACAAAAAGGATGAATATAGTACAACTTTGGCTCCTTGCTGGCATTTAAAAACCCTCGTTTGGGAGTAGGATTTATTAAATATTGTAATCAGTTCAATGTCGCCTGTTGAAACATTTGCTTTAATGGGCTTGTTAAATTTAGATTATGTTCAAAAGAAAGAGAAAGAGAGAGAGAGAAAGAAAGACATTTCCCTGTCTCTGAACTCTGGGGCTGCCAAGAGATGATTGGGTATGTGTTAAAGAAATAGCTCCCAGCCATGATAATTACCCCGTTGTGGGAGGAAGAGGATGACATTTGGAGATGATTCAAGAGGGCATTTTGTTTCGTAAACAAGCTCTCCCCATTCAAGCCTGTACTTTGCTTTGCAAAGAGCAGCATACACTCTTCCTCCTTCTATTCTTTCTTTATTTACTGAATGATATTTTAAGTTAATTTTAATTATGAGTTGCAGAATATTAATAGCTAGAATTTATTAGATGGTGAGCTCTTATATGCTAGACAGTATACTGTGTACTGGTAGTCTATGCCTTTACTTACATTAAAATTGATGTTGCTTAGCAGGAATGCTTATCAGGAAGAGTTAAATGATGGATCCAAGGTCTCAAAGCAAAGAGATGACAGGGACAGGTTTCAAATGTGTGTGAGAAACTAGTGATTATGCCCAACTTAATCATTATATCATACTGTGCAATATTCATTCTCTCTCCAACTCAAATAATGCTTTCTCTTATACAACTAATATCTCCTTTGATAACCAACATGATCCATATCTCTTTTCCATAAGCCCAAGATTAGAATTTACCACCAACCTGAGAAGCATTCACCAAATTCTGCACAGAAATAGAATCTCTCTCAATGTGTCTTGAAGCAGTTATTATTAAAAAAAATTATCACTTAGCTATTTAATATTCCATTTGCTTTATTTAGCTACTCTTCTTTTGATAAGATATTTAGATTGTTTCTAACTGATCACACAAGTAAGTAATGGTGCATTACGTACACAGAAGGTCTTTAGGTTAGAAGTTAATAGTTAGAGGCCAACAAGTTAGAGGCCAACAAGAATTGCTTAATTCTCTTTGCTTTTAACAAACATTGTCAACTTACAGCCTTACCAAAAATACATGAAAGGTATTGTGACTTTAAAGCATGCCCACAATTTTTCATAATCAAAGTTAAAAAAATGTATGTTTCAAATAGATGCAAATATGTCTGCTTCACCCTTCCTTGTCCCCTGCCCCTTTTGGTTACCAGTCTTGTTTTATGTTTCAAATTATAGGATCTTCCTAGATGAGTCTTCCTATAGGCCAAGGTTGGGTTTCTTTTGATTCCAACTAAGATGTAGTAAAATGAGATGTGACATTTTAATTTGATTTCAAGGCCAGGGAATCGAAAACCTATGCGTTGTTAGGATTTCTAGGGTGTAGGACCCTTCCAAAATACAAGTTACATATTTTAGAACCTAAACCGAACACTCCTTCTCTTCTATATTTTGATTCTTTCTAATATCTTGTTCTTATTTCAACAAAGGCTGAGATCTCTATGTGAGCAGAGTACAAGGAAGCTGGGCATGCATGGATAAGTCACCAAGAGAATTCTTTATCTGTGATTGGCCATACTGTTTGTTTCTATTGTTTTATAATTTCTACAAATCTTTGTCCACCTATCTTCAAAACATTATCTGTATACTAATTATATATTTGGAACCTTGAAACTTTGCAAAATATCATTTCTACCATTAAGTGATGAATTCCCTATATTTATTATGGAAATTTCACAGATGCAAGAAGCATATTTTGGACTTACTCAAAATCCACATTCACTATCATTGTGCTGGGTCTCTTTATATAATAGTCAGTGTTTAGATTTGATAATTCAACAAAGACTATTTCTAGAATTGAAACAGCCATCTTTTTGTTAGAAAAAAATATTTTAAAAATGATTTCCTTAAGAAAATAGTATCTTTGTGACCATGGTACATGTCATGGTAAAATTAACCAGATATGCAAGGGCAAGTTCTACATGATACCACTTATTACTTACAGTAATTACTTACAGTAATTACTTACAGTAATCAAGTTCATGAAAGCAGAGAAGAGCAATGGTGCTAATCTACATTGGTAGTATAGTGGTAAGCATAGCTGCCTTCCAGAGTAGTGGTGATAGCCACTGAGAAGACAGAAGATGCAAACTCGCTGATCCCTTGTATTTCTGTTTGTCTTTGTTAAAGACTATCTTTTCAAGGTTGTTTGTAGAGTGACCAATCTGGGAGATAGAGTTTGAAGTAGGTTTGCTTTTCACTTTCAAGAAGATAGTTTCATCTCAGGGAAACAAGTTGGCATGTATGGTACTTGTTATAAGGTCTATGAGCTCAGGCTTCCTTCCTTGCAATGCTTTTAGCTGTATGAGCAAATGTCATCTTGTTTCCTTTGCATTTTGCTGGAGAAGTTGGGATTCAAAGGAAAACTAGACATGTTCCTTCTGCTATTGCTAGCACTGTAAGAAACATTTCTTGTTCAGGAATCTGGGAGAACATTTAGAAGAAGCATCTATGAATCCATAGAAAACTAGCTTATTTGTTTGTAAATAGGAAAATATCTCAGACATTTTACAGCTATGGATAGTTATTTATCTCCTCAATATTGTATTATTGAGTGTTTTATATGTGTCAAACATGAGGAATTGAGAGAAAAATGGATAGTCAGGTTCTTTTTTATTTAAATTTTTATTGAGACTATTGTGAATTACAAGTCTTTCACAGTTGTATTTCAGGCATATAGTAACAGTAAATTAGGTCACCACAAATGTTGACCTCCCTCCACCATAGTTTCCTACATGGATCCCATATCTCCACCCTTAGCCCCCTGGACTACTAGTGTAACAGACCCATTTTGTGTTTAGCTTGTTATACTTTGGGTCTCTTGATTGATTCTATCATCATTGACTTGGGCTTCGGTATTTAGGTCTGAGCTTTTTCCCCCCACACTCAATGTTCCTGAGACCACATGGCCCCTGGGTACCATCCACTTATTTTAATTTTCTCAGTTATAGGAAAACAGAAATATGAGGCAGAACACAATGATTCAAGTTCTAAGGTTCTATGAAAAAAGGTGAGAGTCCCTATCTAGAGGATATAAATAAAATTAAAAGAAGAGGAAAAAAAGCGAGCAGATATGGCAAGTTATGTTTCTTTGTTTTTTATTTTTTGCATAGGCACAGTAAACATAGGGGATATTAGAAAGGGAATTCCCTTGACCTAAGAGATACAGGGTATCTCCATTCATGAAGCATACTATCAAAAGACTGACTACAGGCTCTAGGCATGTTGGTTATTCAACCTTAAGGTCTCTCTCTATAGTCCCAGAAAAAGTTCTGCTCAGTCGTGATTGTCAAAATCAGTCTTCTGTAGTTAGAGACCTTGGTTTTGCACAGATCTTAGGATGAAGCCTAGGATAAAATTTTTCTTTATGGTCGCAGGAAAAGTTTTGCTCAGTCACAGTTGTTGTAGACATTCTTCTATAATTAGAGATCTTGCATAGATCCTAGGACAGATTGTCTTCTGATTTCATCTCACCATTAGGGGGTGAGGTAGGGTAACTTGCCCTTAGATCAAGTTGTTGCTGTTTTCTCATTGTCAGGGTGTTATATGAACCTATCCTGGAGCAGGCTGGTGCCAGGGCATCATACAGGTCTCCCTCAGGGAAAGTTTGATTCCTGGTGCTGATTCTGAAAACTATGCCAGTTCAAATGTTGGGGTCTGAGGCTCAGGGTTGGATAGTTGATGTCTGATCAATTGAGGCCTAACTCAAGTCCCCATGACAAATGTTCACAGTGAAAGGTGCCCTTGCACTATAAAATTTATGAGTTCCTATACCTATTAGATAAGAACTTCATACTATCCGTAAGATTTCTCCATTTTAGTGTGCCTATGCAAAAAAGAAACAATGCTACCTAATACTCCTGGTGCATATTGGAGTAAAAAATAACAAGCTAAAGAATCTCTATAATATGCTTTTAACTTGAGCTCATATCCCAACCAAAACTTGCCTACTAAAATTTCCTACTAAGCAGATCTGAAAGAGGGATGATGGAGAAAGCTATCTCTACATATGGAAATAGACATTAGAAATTGTAACTATTAAGGACATTTATCTACAAAAACATACAACAGAAATATAGATATCCCCTTTTGAGATAGTCGTGGGGTAAAGTGGTGGATCCAGAGCACAGTTTCATTCCCCTCCATGGTCTTGTGGAGTCTGAAAAATGGTTTGCAGACATTGGGAATCAGGTAGTGTCCTTGATCTGAGTGTCTCTTGGTCTGAATCCCATAGCAAGTAACAGTCCACAGCGGGGGAGGGCAAGAAAATGGGTCTGCAAAAGCTGTTCTTACTGTCATGGATCAAACATAATTCTTGAAAAGAAGGCAAGTAAAATGGAAGCGTTCACAGATGATCAGATGTGCAAGGCAGGGTGACCTAGTGTGCACTGCTAAGACTGAAAGGGATACTAGAATCTCTTAGGCCACGGGAATTCCCTTTCTTCCCCAATACTTACTGTGCCTAGGCAAAAAAAAAAATGGTGGCAGAATACCAAACCCTGCCACACCAGCACTCCATCTTTTTCATGTTTCGTTTTGTTTGTTTTTATCTCCAACAGAATCATGTAACTTGAATCATTAAACCTCATAAATTGAGGGGGGGGGGAAGGATGATACCAGGACCAGTCATATGAACATGTAGTGGAAATAAAAAATGATCAGACTTGAACACCAAACCCAAAGTCAATGACAACAGAATAGATACCCAATCTACAACAAGCTGTAAAGTGGAGACCAGTTACACTAGTATTCTGGGCGGTAAAGGAGGAAGATATGTGATGCATGCTGGGAACAGGGGTGGAGGGAGGACAACACTGGTGGTGGGAATGCCCCTCATTCATTGTCACTATGTACCATAAATATTACTGTGAAAGATTTGTAATGCAATTTGATCACAATAAACATTTATTTTAAAATAATAAAAAATAAATAAAAGGGTGACCTCATAGGAGAACATAAAGAGGGGAGATGCTAACTCTCTCTCAAATATTCCAGGAAACACTATGTAGAGGTACTATAATATAACAGTGCCTCCCATACACTGATAGGTGACCAGCTGATTGGAAGGGAGTAAGAAAAGAAGAGAGGCATAAGGTTATGTCAGAGAAATAAAGAAACAGATAATATGAATCTCTGAAATCACAGTGTGAGGGTAGCTTTTATTCAAAGTGAAAATGTACAACATAGAACAGTGGCAGCAGGTAGGAACTGGCAGGAGCTGATCTCCAGCTTGTGGCTGCCCCAGGGCAGGGAACCAAGAGCGGGGATATAGCTCAAAAGGCTGAAATGTGTTCTTTGCATGTGGGGAACCTATGTTGCATCTCTGGAACTGCATCATTCTCAATATCACACTTAAGTTCCATCTTCGGTACTGCATCATCCTCAGTATCACACTGGGAGAGTCCTTGAGCTCACTGGACGTGCAAACCCAAAACAAAACAAAACAAAACAAAGAAAGGACTAGGAGAGCAGCAAGCGAGCTTCTTCCAGAACCTTTTCTAGGTCAATTTTAATGCTCTTGGCTCCAAGATTTGATTTATTTTGTTGTTTGTTTTCTGGTCACATATGGCTCTGATCAGAGTGACTCCTGGCTCTCTTGCACTTAGCAATTACTCTTGTCAGTGTTTTAGATACCGTCTGGAATTCTGGGGATGCTGGGGATCAAACCCAGGTCAGCGTGTGCAAGACAAACTCCTTATCTGCACAACTAATTTTCTGGGCCCTTGTGAGTATATTTGTGACCAATTTCAGTTCTATGCCCTATTCCTCATTACTGTCCCATGTTGCTGAGCAACCCACAATCTCTTGTGGCTCAGTGCACAGAGACAATGCTTTTATGGCTCAGGATTTGAGAAGGGCAAAGAATGAATCCCAAACCTGAAATTTGGGCAAACTTTCAGAATGTGGTATTGTTCAATTGAGAACAGAAAAGGATTTACAACAGACAAAATTAGAAGACAGACCTTTTGTCAAAGAGGTAACACAAAATCATCCAAGAAAACATGAGTCCAGGGGGCCGGGAAGGTGGCGCTAGAGATAAGGTGTCTGCCTTGTAAGCGCTACCAAGGAACGGACCGCGGTTCGATCCCCCGGCGTCCCATATGGTCCCCCAAGCCAGGGGCAATTTCTGAGCACATAGCCAGGAGTAACCCCTGAGCGTCAAATGGGTGTGGCCCAAAAACCAAAAAAAAAAAAAAAAAAACATGAGTCCAGAGCATGAACACTGACATCAGAGTCATATTTGATGGAAAAAGAGAGTGGGACACACTGAAAAAAGAATGTGACAAATTGGATGTATATCAAAAAGAAATGGTTGAGTAAATAGTGGCATGCATATTTTTTGTGATGTTGCACAGTGAAAGTAAAACTTTGCAGAGTTTTGTGTTTCACATGATTCACTTAAAGCCAACATTGACTACTTCAATATTAAGTATGCTTAGGTGTTCATATATATAGGAGTCCCCTTTATCTATGACTTTTAGTTTTAAAGTTTAAAAATACTATAACCAAATAGGATATTTTGAGGTAAAGAACCAAATCATTTTATGTTTATTACTGTCTATTTTACAGTTCTGTTTTTAATGAGGAGCTAATGTTTTTATGCTATTAAAAGCTAAGTTGTATTTTCTTTCTATGACCAATTTATAAATTATATTTTCTTATAAATATGCATGTATAAGAAAGAAAACATAGAATCTACAGAATTTGTAACTCTCCACAGTTATTAAGCAGCCATAGGGGACTTGAAACTAACTCCTGAAGATTAAAAAATAGACACAATGTGCAAGTAATATTTATGGAGATGAGTAAGAAGATGACCTGAAATCTTATAGGGAAGATGCTACTCAACCATATATCAGCTGGGGAACCCAATCCCATAAATTTTAACATTTGGAAGTTACATATTTTCAATAAACTTTTAAGCTTTGAAATAATTTTAGGTTGTTACAGAAAGGTTCCTGGAAAAATTATTCTGCATAACTCACACAAATTTCCCTGTTATTAGTATCTTCCATAACCAGGATATATTTGTCAAAACTAAGAAACTAATGTTTGCTAACTCAGAATTTTTTGGTATTTCACTACTTTTTCCCTACTCATGCCCTGCTTTTGTTCAGTGATTCATTTGAGGCAATGGTGAGTTATCAAGTCGTTCCCTATCATCTCTGGTTTTTGTCAGTATCTCAGTCTTCCCTTGCTTTTCTTCACCTTGAATATTTTGAAGCTTACAAGTTAGTAATTTTAATGTTCCTTATTTGGGGTTGCAATTATTTTTCTAGTTTGAGTATGTGGTTTTCTGGAAACAATACTAGGTGTGATGTGCCTTTCTCATATCACATTATTAGAAATACCCATCTTCTTCCATGAGTGGAACTTACCTTGATTACTTGGTGAAGCATCTTTGCTATTTCCCCCTTTCTATTCGCTTTTATTTTTAGTGATTGTGAGTCAATAAGTCCAGCTCATATTCATGGGGAGAAGGTAGATTCCATATACTTTTTGGAATCCTCCAGTGAGGTAGATAGTCTTTTATTGCAGGTTATTTATGCAGAAGGTATAATATCTAAATACTCCCAATACACAATATTCTGTTATTCAGAATATCTATTATGGCCACAATATGTTAGTTCAGGTGTACCTGCCTTATTGCTACTGAACACTTCCTTACTTTTTGGAATTAAAAGATACTCCAAACTCATTTTGTCTATCTACAGCCTTAGAATCAATTCTTTAATATGAAAAAAAAAAAACAACTGATTGATATAGGGGCATCACAGATACAGGGATCTCTTAGAAGAGCCAATACTTATACATTTATAATGCATGAATACACATATATGCAATGATTTTTCTCTAGCTCTCTATGTCTCTCTCTATATAGTTTTTCTTTCTTTTTGAAAAATTAAACAAAGTTAATCCTAGTGTCTCTGATTAGAGTTCAATACCCTGGGATTCATTCTCTCCTTTCATTTTCACTTATTTGAATCTCTTCCACTTAGAAACACTTGGCTCTCATTACCTATCAGTTTTTCAACCCTAGTTAGAGGTAAAGTACTTTAAGATTTGTTTTTCTATCCTCATTAAAAATAACTTTACAGAATAGAGCTCCAAAATTTGGGAAAAAACCTTATATACTGAACAAAGCACTACTTCTAGTTCCTTTGGTCAGCATTTTTTCCAGTTCTTGGAGAATTTTAAATAAACCTTGATTCCTATTATACTATAAACCAATCAAGACCACTTCAGTCTTTTGGGGATTATTTCCTTGTATTCAATTTTAAAAAGAGTCCAAGGCTGAGAGAGAGTGAGAGAGAGAAAGAAAGAGAATAGAGAAAGAGAGGAAAGAGAGAGAGAAGAGAGAGAGGAGAGAGAGACAGAGACAAAGAATATAGGGATTTGGGCACTTGCCTTGCATGCAACTGAGGTTTAATCTATGGTACCACATATGGTTCCCTGAGTACCACTAGGAGTGACCTCTGAGAACTAGGAATAACCATGAGCATCATTAGGTGTGATTCAACAACCCCTCCAATAATTTAAATATATCACAAAATTTGAAAATTATACTTCATAAATCCATAGTAATAGGTGTTTCAATTGTTAATGTCTTGTGCTTTTATTGATTCATCAGTTAATAGAAGCATAAGCTCTTCTGTAATTTTTTTTTGTTGTTTTCGGGTCACACCCAGTGGTGTTTAGGGGTCACTACTGGCTCTGTGCTCAGAAATTACTCCTGGCAGACATGGGGGGACTATATGGGATGTGAGGATTCAAATCACCATTGGTCCTGATTTGGCTGTTTGCAGGGCAAACTCGGGAGAATCCCTACCGCTGTGCTATCTCTCCAGCCCCTCTTCTGTAATTTAAAACAAAATAAAACATACTTTAGAATAAATGAGGGCCGGAGAGATAGCATGGAGGTAAGGCATTTGCCTTTCATGCAGAAGGTCATTGGTTCGAATCCAGCATCCCATATGGTCCCCCGAGCCTGCCAGGAGCGATTTCTGAGCATGGAGTCAGGAGTAACCCCTGAGCTCTGCCGGGTGTGACCTAAAAAAAATAATAATAAATGAATAAAAGAATGGACATAGAAACCAGGCTCCATTCCTGATTCTCACGTTAATTACTTAGAGCATCAGCAAAGCAATTAAATATGAATCTTACTTTCCTAACATGGGCAAACTAAGCTCAGTGGAGCATTTGCCAGTGAATCCATTTCCATGACCTTAAAGAACTATTTAAATGGAAGGAATTATTACTACCAAGTTATGCAACTGAAGTTGTTTGAGGGAAAAGTAAGGACTAAAAGAGAATTTGGAACCAGTACCAACTGTGTGACTACTAGCCAAGACAACTGACTTGTTAAACATGGAGATAATTGATGAGTCATTCAGAGAATAGAAGAGAATTTATTAAGTAGAAAATAATAGGAGATCTCCTTAAAGATACCCAACATACCTGGGTTCTATCCTGGCATCTCCTATGGTCCCCCAAACCTGCCAAGAGTGATTCCTGAGCACTGAGCCAGGAGTAACCCCTGGCCAACTGCAGGTGTGACCCAAATACAAAACAAGATTAAAAAATATATACCAAATGAAAGAATTCAAAGAAGCTAGCTTATTGATCTTAGTATCTTAGGCAGGGTTGTTTCTATATTTATTTTACTTGTGATACATGTCCCATACATGACAAAACTCTACTAAATCTGTTTTATTATTTTTAGCACTCTTTAATAGCACCATGAGATTTTTCTAATTTTGTGGAGAGCAGTAACAAATGTTAGAGAACTATGATGAGTCAAGGAGAAAGATAGAAAATAAACCCAGACCTTCAGCAGAGGTTTCTGAATCTCAAATTTGTTGCTATTTGAGGCACAATAATTCTTTTTTATGTTTTTATGTATTTGATAGGATATTTACCAGCATTGTTGGCTATTCTGGACACTAGATACCCTTGGCCCATTATGAACAGAACCCTTGCTTCCAGGTGTGATAGAAAAAAATTGTATCTAGAGAGTGCTCCTGCACCAAATCTAATGAGGAAAAAAGTACTCCTGACTGAGAACCAAAACTATAGAAGGAACAGATGCTTTCACTTTTCTTAAAATTTTAGGTGACACTCATTTAATATAACAAGATAGTATACTATTAATATCCAGAGACTATAGAGATAAGGGCCATGGAGACCAAATCATGGTAGGAAACTTGTCACAAACAGCGGAGAAATGTAATTAGGGCAGCGATGGGACCACTTGGACAAGGATAGTTAGAAATGATTACTCTGGACTAGAACTGGGTTCTAAAAGGAGGTGAAGTGGTGTGCATGATAGCCCTTCAGTAACAACACGGAAAATCAGAATAAAAGGAAATAAAAAACAGATGGGAGGTGTGGGGAATGTGTCCCAGAGGTAGACAGTGGGGAGATAGGAGGAAACTGGGGACAATGGTGGCAGGAAATGTGTACTGGTGAAGGATGTAGTACATATGACTGAAATTCAATCTGAACAACTTCGTAACTGTAAAAAAATCTAACTGTATATTGAACAACCTTTTAACCACAGTGTATAAATAAAGCAATTTAAAAATATATGAAAAAATTTAGGTTCCAACTTATTCATTAAAGGAAGTGGCTAATATTATAAATTTCACTCAAATTTATAGTCCTTATAATTAGGAGATAATCAATAAAGTGCCTCATAATAATATGAGAATATACAGCTCTAAGAAGAGTTTTAGATTCTCACTTTAGTGATAGATTAAAAAATTAGTCTTTTGCCATTATGCAAGATAGTATTACAAGTCATATTTATTTTTATACCACTGTATTATTAAGTATATATCAACAGAGACTAGTGTTCAATCCCTGTCATCCCACAAGGTTATCTGTGCATTGCCAGGAATGATCCCTGAGTATAAAGCTAGTATTAAATCCTTTGCACTGCCAGACATGACCTAAAACAAACAAACAAACAACAAAATAAAAATACATGGGATAATTTTCTAATTACATGCTAAAATGTCGATAACATGTAGCATGTTCTTACTTGCATTTTTCCCATTTTCCCATATGTACCTGAGTCACCTTCAAAAGATTGATTTGTTGAAGTCACATTTGAATTCAATTAGAAGGATAGTCAATTCATACTGGCTTGTGCAAATCTGAAATGGCTTACATTATAGAAAATCCCTATGGGATGTATTCAGGCATAGCTGGATCTAGAAACTAAACCATGTCTGTATAGTTTGGTGTATATGTACCATCCAGTTCTACTCTTATGTCAGATTCACTTTCAGGTTCAGGCTTTTTTCTCTGAAATTTTAATGCACAGATAGAAGGTAAGAGGAAGACAGCAGTTATTCTTCTTGTGCTATTGGGTCCCAATGGGAAAAGAAGATTTGTTCATCTCCCAGGAGCCAAAGATTCAATTTATTTGCTTTTGTCAAACACTATTTGGTTTAAAGCCTATTCAGATACACATTATTGAGCCAATCGGTGAACTAGCAGTGTAGGATACATTTATTGACTAATTTATTTAAACTGGTTTAAGGTTTAGTTTGTGTGCCCTGCTGTGATTGCTAATTTTGACTGGCCATGAGGTATCCAGATTAGACTTTGTCTCTGAGTGCATTATTCTCTAGTAAGATTAGCATTTGAATTGTGAACTCTGTGGATTGCTCTCCTTAATGCAAATGGACACCATCCATTCCAGTGAAGTATGAATACATAAAAAGGTAGAGGAAGGAATAAATTACTTATTTTTTCCTACCTCACTGTTTTTTTTTGTTTGTTTGTTTGTTTTTGGTTTTTGGGCCACACCCGGCGGTGCTCAGGGGTAACTCCTGGCTGTCTGCTCAGAAATAGCTCCTGGCAAGCACAGGGGACCATATGGGACACCGGGATTCGAACCAACCACCTTTGGTCCTGGATCGGCTGCTTGCAAGGCAAACACCGCTGTGCTATCTCTCTGGGCCCTCCTACCTCACTGTTGATCTGGGGTATTTAGTTTCATCTTTCTCTGCTCTTGTACTGGAATTTACAGCATTGACTTCCCTGGTTCTAAGAATTTTGCCTAATACTAGACCTATACTGCCACCTTGCCCTCTTTGTAATTTCCAAGTAGCAAATCCTGGGAATTAATGCCTTTTGTAATTACATGACCAAATATGTCATAATTAATATCTCTGGCTTACTTTTCAAGCTCATGTTCCCCCATGAACATGCATCTTGCTAGATCATTTTTATCATTTTTTTTGTTGCCTGTGTTCTCTTTTGAACCCATTTCCACTCTTTCTCTACTCTCACATCTTTGTATATAAACTTCAATAAAAATCTAACTTGATTTACTAAATAAAAATATAAATATCTCTATCTTTAGTCTAATGAGAATGAGAGACATCATTCTATTTAACTGGAGAACTCTCATTCATGTGCAATTACTAATGTTCATTAGAGTAAAAAATATCTCAAATGAAAACAAGGACTGCTACTGCACAAACATAGAATAGTTTTAGGACAAACAAAAAACAGAAGTAGATTTCACCAATCTTCCTATTCATTTATTGAAAAGTTCTTGAAGATTAATAAATAGAATCATTCCTATTTTCTAAGTGATGGAAGCAAATCCCAAGAATATAAAACAAAGTAACAATTTGGAGTAGTGGCAAATATGAACCAAAGTCTAACTTGCAAGTTTTAGAAAGCAACTACAAATACCAAAGATTCAACCAAAATAAGGAGAGGGGATTTATTCCAGGCCCACAGAATAATTAGAACTTTTAATTTCTACATTTGTGAGGTTATTTTTTCTCATTCAGTGTATCTTTATTTTCAAACTTCATATTAACCAAAAATGACCCACCCCTAGTGCTTACTAAAATTATGGCCTCTTCGGGCAATCTGCCATTCATCAGAATGAATGCTGGTGATCTGGCCAAATAACTTGCTGTTCTTAGTTCTGAAGAATATTTTGCATACTAGAGTTTCTCAACCTGGATAAATTAAATGAGAATCTCCGAAGTGGAACATAGGATTAATATTTCTTTAAGTTCCAGGTTGATTTCAAAGTGCAATCAGTTTGAGAATCAAGGAATTCTATGATATAGACAAGGGTCTTAGTGTTCATATGGAAGAGCTTGTCCTATTCTGCATTAACCAGATGGTGTCTGTATATACTTTTTCATTATAGTTTTAGCTGATTCTTAGACCTATCCAAGTTTAAAAAATATTATCATAAAATCAGAGTGGGGTCTCCAGAGCAACTTCAATATCACCTGAGAACTTGTTGGAATGCAGCATCTCTGTTCCCACTCCAGACCTACCAAATCAGAACCTGTATTAGACAACAATCTCCAATGATTTCTAGGCACAAACGATTGAGTTCTCTACTATGGCCCCCCTCTTTTTGTACCCCTAATAACAGATAAAGCCCATCTGGGAGCTCTTATAAAATATTGACATTCAAACCCCATTTCAAAATATTCTGATGAATTAGGTGCGACTTTGGGTAAGAACTCTTTATCATTGGGGGGGATGTCATACCCGGCGTGCTCAGGGGTTAACTCCTGGCTCTGTGCTCAGAAATCGCTCCTGACAGGCTCAGGAGATCATATGGGATTCTGGGAATCGAAATAGCGTCAGTCCTGGGTTGGCCACGTGCAAGGCAAATGCCCTACCACTGTGCTATCTCTCCGGTTCCAATAGCATTGATTTTTTTTTTTTTTGGAGTCACCTGGCAGCACTCAGGAGTTACTCCCGAGTCTACACTCAGAAATTGCTCCTGGAAGGCTCAGGGGACCATATGGGATGCTGGGATTCGAACCATCATCCGTCTACATGCAAGGCAAGGCAAGCAATGCTCTACCTCCATCCTATCTCTCCGGTCCCACATTGATATTTTTTTTTTGGTTTTTGGGTCACATCCGGCAGTGCTCAGGGGTTACTCCTGGCTCTCTGCTCAGAAATCGCTCCTTGCAGACTTGAGGGACCATATGGAATGGCGAGATTCGAACCAATGACCTGCATGAAAGGCACACGCCTTACCTCCATTCTATCTCTCCGGTCCCCCACATTGATTTTTTTAAAGGCACCCCCAGTGATTGCAAAATGCAGTTAGAGTTGAAGATTACCATTATGGAATAAAGAACTTGCCCTCAGGTGGAACCAGGTTAAATTTTGGCTACAATATTTATTAGCTCTATGACTTTGGAGAAGTTATTTAAGTCCATAGTGTTCACCTCTTAAACTATAAGATAGACATAATATAAAATATGATTTCTAGACAATGGTACATATGGAGCTCTGGGTGAATTATTCACTTTAAGTCTCCATTTTGTGGGAAAAGCTATTGTGCAAGCTAATTTAACAAATACTACAGTAGACAATACCAAGGAAATCAGGATATAAAACTCATTCTATCCTGGTTCCTTTTTGTTACTGAGTTGAATAAGCCCAAATTTCAAAAGAAGAGTTTAGTTGGGTTTTTTCCTTGATTCTTGATTTCCTTCCTTGATTCTACAGTTATTTAAATCTTCACAATTCCTCCCCTACGTAAACCAGATGAGTCATTATGCAACAGCATGCTTGGTTACAACCTGAACCTTTCTCCCCATTAGGTGAGCACAGTGGAGAGTCCAAGTCGAACAACCTAATGAATGAATCTTTTGGCTTTCAAGCTAGATTGTCAATATTTGTCAATGTTTGATACAGCTGCATTTCTGTTGGTGATTTCTCCAATGAGTTCCCTTGAGGCATCAGAGCAAACTCTAATTTACAATCTAACAGCTTAAATCAGCTCCCATTTCTAGAAGTAGAGGCCAGAAAAGAAAAAAAAAATGTGAGAAGAAACCGTATGTGAAGAGAAGAACCTATCTGCTGATGTCAAATATATTTTAATATATGCTCATTATCTAAAACCAGATCGAAGCCTGTGTTGGCAATGCAGCAGTCATAGGAAGAGGTGCCTCTCAATGCAAATTTAATTCTCGGGTCACTAGGTATTAAAATATCTTACTAGAGAAATCCACTTAGAAAACTTTTTCCAGAGCACAGCAGGAAGTAGAATAATCTGTGTGAGTTTTGAAAATGCTTCAACTCTGGTTAAACTCCATAATCCATATTACTACACAGTAAAGAAGCTTTCAGATACAAATAACTAAAACTTGAACAAGCTGAATTAGACAGGCACTGTATAGATAGGCTCATTTTTTTAAAATTGAGAATCATTAAGTCTCAGGCATTGTTTGACCAGAACTCTTATTCAAGCTCTGTCATTTGAAAGGCTGTTGCATATTCTGTCTTCATTATAGCTGGAGCCAGTTTAGACTTCATATCCAAGCTTGGGAAAGCTGCTCTTTACTCAATCCTAAGAACTACTGTGCTTCACTCAGTTTATTTAAACTAAATTTGCCTGCCCAAGAGTAAGGCAAAAACATGCATGGGGGAAGACATGATGCTGTTAAGCTTGTAAAAGTCAATTCCACTGAAACGCATAGTAGCTACTTCTCAGTAAGCTAAGTGGATATTGGAGAGGAAGTCCAAATTTCCTAGCTAGCTACTTTTTCTCCATAGATTTTCTTCATAGATTTTTTAAATTAGAGAACGTTTTAAAATGTATAAACTATATTCCAAAACAAATTTGATATCAGCCTTGCCAATATTAGATTATTAATTTAGAATATCAATTCATAATATCAAATTATGAGCTTAGAATACCAACTCAAATTCAGGCATATGAAAATTCAAATGAGGGGCCAAAGTTATAGTACAGCAGGTAGAGCATTTGTTGCATGAAGCCAACTAAGTTTGATCTTCAGCATCCCCTAGAGTCCCCCTACTCTACCAGGAGTTATTTCTGAAGTAAGCACAAGCCAGAAGTAATCCCTGAATGCGTGGGATGCAGTCCAAAAGAACAATAAATAAATATATAAATAATAAATTAAAAAGAAATCTTAAAAAAATGGTTGGCAAAAGGCACAATGCTAATAGAAGGGTTGGAGGTTTGATCTTTCAGCTACTGAATTTGTAATCTTGATAAAGATAAGCTTTGAGAGAGTGTGCATATGTGTGTATGGACATGTATGAGGCAGAAATCTCTCCTGTTTCTTATTCTTTCATACATTAACTCCTAGCTCACAGTATCTGCAATTACTCCTAGTGACCCCCAAAGTTCATGTAATTGGATATTTGGCTTATTGACCCACTATTCTCCAACAATTTTTATTTTACACAACCTGTCACTCACTTGTATTTATACCCTAAAATTTGCTTCACTAGTAGTTTAACTTCTTCACATCAGAATGACACTTCAAACACCTTAGTCTTGGGCTATTATTCAATATTTTTGTTCACCTATACAAGAGAGAGACCTCAATGCATTTATTCTTCCTCTTTACACATCTCTGTTGATGGGTCACATTACCTCTCTAATACATAACTCTTGTCCTGTCTTTGCTTCCTTATCCAGTTGAGATTTCATGGTTCACTTTTTACTTATTCCCTTGAAAACACCATTTTCCTTTGTCACTTTCTCCTTTCATCTTGTACAGATGGATAGATTCCACTTAAGTATCTAAGCATTGATGAAAATAAATCAAACTGGAAGTCCAGGCAACTAGTTCAGGCAACTACTCCAGGAAACCAGGCAACTAAAAATTCATAACCACAGACTTAAAAATTCATAACCATGGTCACTCAATATTTCTTTTTTATTAATATATTTATTTAAACACCTTGATTACAAATATGATTGTAGTTGGGTTTCAGTCATGTAAAAAACACCCCCCTTCACCAGTGTAACATTCCCACCACCAATGTCCCAAATCTCCCTCCGCCCCACCCCACCCCTGCCTGTACTCTAGACAGACTTTCCACTTCTCTCATTCATTCATTGTTATGATGGTTCTCAGCTTAGTTATTTCTCTAACTGCACTCACCACTCTTTGTTGTGAGCTTCATGTTGTGAGTTGGACCTTCCAGCCCTTCTCTCTTTGTCTCTGAGGATTTTTGCAAAACTGTCTTTTATTTTTCTTAAAACCCACAGATGAGTGAGACTATTCTGTACATCCATTTATAGGAAAATTTCATGACTTCATCTCTCCTGACAGCTGCATAATATTCCATTGTGTATATATGTACTACAGTTTCTTCAGCCATTCATCTGTTGAAGAGCATCTTGGTTGTTTCCAGAGTCTGGCTATTGTAAATAGTGCTGCAATGAATATAGGTGTGATGAAGGGATTTTTGTATTGTATTTTTGTGTTCCTAGGGTTTATATACTCAATATTTCAATATATACTGTAAAATAGCTAAAGTTCAATTCTCTTATATTTGTGAGTATATTTACATATACTCAATAAAATATACAATGTTTATAAAATAAAATAGTTATTTAGGGGGCCAGGGAGATAGCATGAAGGTAGGGCATTTGCCTTGCATTCAGAAGGATGGTGGGTTTGAGTCCCAGGATCCCATATGGTCCCCCGAGCCTGCCAGGAACAATTTCTGAGCATAGAACCAGGATTAACAACTGGGTGCTGCAGAGTGTGACTCAAAACCAAAAAAAAGTTACTTATACTAGAAAAAAATGATAGAAATTACATAGCTCAAAGTAGAGAATATCCTGAACATGAAGACAAGTCATTTATAATCTAAATTTTATTGCTTTTTCTTTTGTTAGAATTTACCTCTTTAGTTGGTGATCTGTGTGCTACTGCCCAATATACAGTATCTTCTATAAAATGGGAGATTAATCTCTATGATATATATCATTTGAAATCTTTAGATTGTCAATTGGAGAAGATTTTGGTATTTGTGTTCTGATTTGCCTGTCCAAAGTACTGCTATTAATTTTCCTCTGCCCTCATTTAAATCTTTTGAACTTTTATTGTCTCTTTCTCTCCTGTTTCAAGTATATACTAAGTCCCATTTCTCTTTTTTCTATATTCCTCTGGATACTTTACCGTGTATTTCCTTATATTTACTTGTCTTGTATGTGTGCCAGGGACTCTGGATAATTCTTTATAGAATTTCACCTTTTTCTTAATTATCTTCAGTTCCATAGGAAAATTCCCAAGAGTACATAAACATGTCCTAATAATATCTATTAACAATAAAATCTTAAAACCTTCAAGATTCTATTTCTGGGATGAACTAATAACTGTACTAATGCAACTAAGAACAAAGAAAGAATGAATAAAACACAAAATCCAAACAAACATATATAGGCAAAATATTTACTTGTGAACAGAGATGAATTATCAAGACAACTGGATTTGGTTAGTCAAATTTTTGAGGAGATGGCATCTCTTTGATAGAGGGTTCATCTTTTGTGGTTTTAAGTTTCATAGATGCATAGGATAAGAGTTCAAGAACCATCTCCTACTCCAGCACCATAGGTTATAGCCCTGACAGGCCCCGTAGGGCCTAGGGCATCATGCCCTATGTTGTAGCATTGAGGCACTCAGCCTGCTTGGTTGAGTATCACTGGGAATGATCTGAAAATAAATCTAAAAACTAAAGATAATTCAAGATCCCAAGAAAAGGGTGACAAATAAACAAATGCTCTACCATCTTTGGTGACTAGGGAAATGAAAATTGGGTAACAAGTCCTTACAAAACAGTCATCATACCAGTGAGAAATAAGCCCAAAACTCTACCTTACTTCCCCCAAATAGTATCTGACATTTCATAAGAATAATAAGAACATCTTTAAAATTTAGCATACATTTTTATTAAAATGCTTACAATATAAAAAAATTCTTGGGGCCTGAGCAATTGTACAGCAGTAGGGCATTTGCCTTGCATGCAGCCAACCAGAGACTAACCCCGGATTCAATACACAACAACCCATATTGTTTCCTGAGTCTGCCAGAAGCAATTTCTGAGCACAGAACCAGAAGTAACCCCATGCATGCTGCCGGGAGTGGCCCTAAAACCCACCAAATTTTTGGCTTTAGGACTTTGAATATACTTGAGTTCTAACAGAGATATTTGAAGGACTTTATTCTAGAATTAAAGTAAACTAGATATAGAAGAATAGTGACTACATTAAATGTGACCCAATATTAAATTAGCCCAACATCTGACTCAACTAATAAATATTTTATAATCATCTATTCAATATAAAAGCTTTTCCATATCTAAAATGAATATTTTGGAAAGAAGTAATATCAATAGTGTTTGTTTAAGTGGAGCACCCAGCATTCAGAAAAAAATTACTAGATATATGAAAACGGTAACGAAAAATAACTACAGTTGGGCTGTGAGAGATATTACAAGAGTTTACCCCTTGTACTATCTTTGTTTTCCTTGTGCTTTATATATTTGCATGAAACTGACTCCAGTTTGAAATGGTGATACTGTTGGATAGTTCCCCTAGCACTGCTAAGGGTCACTCTTGAGCACAGAGCCAAGAATAGGCCCTGATTCCTAATAATGAGAATGTATGAGGGAAATAGAAAGCCTGTCTAGAGTACAGGCGGGGGTTGGATGGGAAGGAGGGAGATTTGTGACATTGGTGATGGGAATGTTGCTCTGGTGATGGGTAGTGTTCTTTACATGACTGAAACCCAAACACAATCATGTATGTAATCAAGGTGTTTAAATATATATATATGAATAGGCCCTGAACACTGCTAGTTGTGGCCTAATTCCTCACCTTCACTAAAAAGAACTATAATTGAGACACCCAGATGATTTATATATTGGAGTTGTGGGCACAGTCTATAAAAATAATTTAGATCAATGTATTTCATTGACTAAAAAGAAAATAGATCTGGTTTTAAAAACTCAACGCATAGTGAAATAAAAGATTAGAACCAATTGATGAGAAAGTCATTTAACTAGGAAGGAGGACTTTTGAAAAACAATACAGGAAGAAAGAAAAAGACTCAAAGAAAGGAGCTAAGTGACTCATTGGACAAAGTGATATGTTACATTTATAGATAAGAGTATCACAAGAAGAAGAGGTAGAGAAGCATTGAGGAAGGAAGATAGGACAAAAATGCTTGAATATCATGGACTTCAGAATCATAACAAAGTCCAAGCATCAAGAAATACAACAAGCACTCAAATGAATTGTTGAAAACTTCAAAGTGTATATTGTAAAAGTAGCTGCAGTACAGAGTAGAGCTAGGTTACATTAAAGAAAGCAATAATAAAATTGATGGTTCAATTTCCAGCCGAAATGCAAGGATTCAGAAAGCAATGTAATGCTTACTAGTAAACATTACCCACCTCCCCAAATTGAATCCTAGTAAAAGTATCCTGCAAAAAAAATGAAGTCAAATAGACAAACTGTGTTTGTCTCCAGAGTAGACCACACCAGGAACTGCAGAACTTACTCTGTTTCAGTTGCCAAAATCAAACAATTCAGGCTCGGTCGTTTAACCAAAAGAAATTTATTTCTCTCGTTTTTTCCAGAAGTTGAGAAGTTCAAGAGGGAGGTATTGGCACAACCAGATTCTGCTGAGGGCTTGCTTCCAGCTTTGGAGATCTGAGCATCAATTCACAGGCAATGGAGAGGGAGATTCTCCCTCTCTTTTCTCTTGGCACTAATCCTTTCACAGAATTCCTACTTTATGGCCAGGTGACACCAAAGGCCCTTTCTAAATGCCACATCAGTGACCTGGATTTTCAGGTTCATTTTGGGAGACTAAATCAGTCTCTAAAGAGAAACTATCTGCACTGTTTATGGTATTCTAGAATGAATAACAATTTCATAGGAATCTTCACCTTGTACAAATTATTATTTGTACAATAACACCTATTATTTAGCATCAGCTATACTATATCAAAACCAAGGAAAGCCAGAGTGATAACACAGCTGATGAAATGTTTATCATTCATGAGCAGGCTCTTGTTCAATCCTCAGTACCTATATGGTCCATTGAGTACCACCACGAATGAGACCTGAGTGCAGAGCCAGGAGTAAACCTGGAGCACTGCTGTGTGTGAACCCAAAGTAAAAAAAATAAAGGACGAGGAATTATAATCACATGGCTACATGGCTATGTGATCGTCTTATTAAAATAGCATAGTTCTTTACTACACATCAGAGACAAGCTCCTTGAAAACATTATTCATTTATGATGAACTAACTTCCTTATATCCTTTTGCATTGTATTCCAATCCAATTTATTTTTCTCAAATCGTTGGCATGATTTTAACTCATCAACACTCCTACAATAGTTCCAAATTTGGTAGACGAGTTGCATAGGGCCCTCTTACATTACAGTTTAGGAAAATTTTTTTGTTTTTGTTTTTTGGGTCACACCCGGTAACGCTCAGAGGTTACTCCTGGGTCTATGCTCAGAAATAGCTCCTGGCAGGCTCAGGGGATCATATGGGATGTCAGGATTCAAACCGCCTTACCTTCATGTGATCTCTCCGGCCTCTGTTTAGGAGAATTTGACATGGAATTTTCTGAGACATCTTACTAGCTAAGCTAGTATAATTCAATGACCCTCTAGTTTTCCTCTAATCTCACTTCCTGGCTTTTTATTTTCAAATTTATTTTTATAGTATTATTTCATTACTTAATCCATAAACACAAGAGACTTTCAGAATCCTGTCCATATACTTATGTCCTTGCTAATCCACATTCTCATACATTTCTGTCCCCTATTCAGTCTTGAAGGTTGAGTTCCAGACATATATGTTTAACTGTCCATATAAAGAGTCAGCACAATTTTTGTTAAAGGGCCAGATAGTAAATATTTTTTACCTTCCAGGTCATTTGATTTCTGGAACAAACACTCAACTCTGATGCTCTAGCATGAAAACATCCATGGACAGCACAATAAGGTATAGATGTGACTATATCCCAGTAAAAATTTATTTTCCAAAACAATGGGCAGACAAATTTGATCCAGGAGCTATAACTCACTGACTCCTGGTCTATGTGATAGTTACCCTGAAACCTCTCACAGGTATTTTTATATTAACAAGCTTGATCAATTTCACACTGTCATAATAAATTTTATGTGTCAAGCTGTCTAGGCTTCAGTACCCAGATATATTGACAAACATTCTGGATATTTTAAAAGGGGTATTTTAGAGTGTTTTCCAACTGGTGCTCCTTGAAACAGGGCAATCTTTTGGTAATTTTTGGCTGCTCAGGGCTGTAGTTCAATGAGATGACCTGAGAATTCATTGTCGCACCCATGCCACCCACACCACCCACCCCAACTATCCTCAGGATCCTGCTGGTTTGCAGCCAGAAATGTTCAGAAAATCATGTGGTGTCTGGGATCAAATCTGGTCAGCTGCATGCAAGGCAAGAGCCTTAACCACTTAATCTCTGAAGCCCTTTGGGAAGATATATTTCACATGAAATTAACATTTAAATAATAAATAAATAAATAAATAAATAAATAAATAAATAAATAAATAAATAAATAAATAAAATAGACCTTGAGTAAAACAAACAGCTTCTCCTAAGGTGAGTGGATATAATTCAACTAAAAACCATACTCACCACATGTGTGATCCTGTTTCCAAAGTCTCTTTCCAAACCGCCCTTTGCTCTCAATCTTCATCCTGGCACCTATGATGGTAATACAGTTCAGACTCACAGCACACTGCAAGCTCACATCTCCGTTCCTGCTTCTGCTCTTAGACTTTCCTGCTTCTGCCTTTTTCTGGGTGACCTGGGTGAGTTCTTAGTGAACATCACCAAACACCTTGGGCTTCTGCTTTCTGTGAGAGCAAGCCTTCTTAGGCTAGCTCTCCTTGGTCTCTTCAAAGAACCCTAGACTGACTGTCTAAGGAACGTGACAGACCTCTTTGATTCCCTTATCAAAGCAGAAGTGGCCATGAAAGTGATAGCTTTCCTTTTCCTGCATTTGGGCCTGTCCATGGTGCTGGCCTTTCCCCCCTGAGTTCACCCAGCCTTACTGACAAGGACTGGAAGGTCTGATCTTGTGTCCTCACTCTCAACGCAGAATGTTCAAATAGTGCTACATTCTCATTTAAATTTCTGAGTTATCACAGAATGGGAAAAACTGCGTGTTTGCTTCCCATTAGTACTCTGTTACTTACTAGTACCTCTGGGGTAAGTCACAGGAGATTTATTGCATTACTTAGCCCAGGCTCTGATCTATAGGGCTAGTTTTCATCAGACCACAGCCAGGAATCTGTTCCTCTGTTTCTGCGTAAGCCATGTGACAAGCTTTGAGCTTTTCTCTCCTTATTTGGTATATGACCCTGTTATCACTTCTGAGAATGTGCAATGAATAAGTCCCTTCATTCTTTTGCTGCTAAGTGAATTTATTTGAGTGGGGGAAAAAAGTCTAAGATCTAAGATTAAGCACTTAATTTATCAATAACTATATATACAAAGTTGAACAAGCTACTAATGCCTCTAAATTTTAGACTCTTCATCCACAAAATAGCGATAATAACACATGTCTATTAGGGTTATTAAGAAAATGGAATCTAATGAGTTTAAAAGCACCTAATGCATAAGCTATTATTTATTTTTTTAACATTAGTAAACAGTGCATAAAACAGCCTCACTCACTGTCTCTGTTTGAGCTCAGTGTACTTCTCCCCCTGTGGAACATTTCCCCAGATTCTAACTCTCTCCTGGCAGATGCTTCGTTGCTAATAAATCTTGCCTGTGATATCTCAGTTCATTGCAGCAGCTGGCTCAGAATCAAGACATCAACACATGAATCAGACTGGATGAGAGGAGGAAGAGGCTGAAGTCAAAGACTACAACTACCTTGGTGACAAGGAACACAAGAGAGAAATAACAGTAGATTATAATAAGATATGGGAGGTTTGCCTTACAGCCAAGAAAGGTTTGCCCTGTGTGCAACAGCCACTTGGGAGGGTAGGCAAATTAGCTTCATGGAGAGGTTGTTCATTGCAAATCTGGCAGCCAAAAAAAAGGAGAACTCACTAATGAGATCTATCATTTGATAGCCAGAGTGAAGAAGTAGCAAGAGGAAAATAAAAACAGGAAGGACAATAGCAAGGAAGTCGTATTAACCTTTCTTATGTGTTTGTTTTGGACACATTTCTGGCATGGCAGAAATAGGCATCCCATGACTCACACAATTTGGAATTAGTTCCATAAAATTTGATGTTTTTGAGAATACGTTCAATCCCACTGTGCAACAGTCAAGGTCATTCAAATCATGGTCCCTTATGAACTTTCTCTAGCTCATGTTGAATTTTCTTCTTATGTTCATAGAAAGATAATAAACAAAAAAGTTGGTCTGGGGAGGCAGCTCAGTTTCAAAATGCAAGCCTCACATTATATGTGTCTGGGCTTAATATATTCCCAGCACCAAACAAAAACAGTAACCAAAAAGATTTATAGACTGTTCATTAAATATGGGGTTCTATAACTATACCCTCAGTTTTTAAGAACACATCCTATTATTATTTTATTTTTTATTTTCTAGACAATAAAACTGAAAAAGCATTGAAATGACTTACTAGTTTCATAGCTTTCGCCTAAAATTGAGTGGTAACAGATACCACAGTGACAACTACTTGAGGATGCTTTATACAGTTTGAATACTTTGGGAGGTGGGGATTAGGGTCACATTCAACTGTGTTCAGGACTTATTCCTGGCTCTGTGCTCATGGTTCATTCCTGGCAATGTTCAGGGGGATCTAATGCTAAGATCAAACCTGGATCAGCCATACACAAAACAAGCATCTGACCTACTTACAAGCTTACCTGCCCTGATGTTTCTTTGTAATGTTGCTTTTTAATATTATATTTATATTTGAATGTATGTAGGATTCACCTAATATATTCCAGGCTTTTCCAGAGACACCAGGGCTACTTATGCAGAGTAGAAGCGTAGAGAGATTATACCATTTCTCAAGATCAAATAAGTAGTAAGTGGCAGAAGCAGAATCCTAGCCCTGATCTTCAACTCTCAAATTTATTTTTCTATTACACTCAGCTGCTTCCCAAATTCACATGCCTTTATATTCAAGAGGCTATTAACCTACCACATCACCACCACCTGGAGCCTGCAAAGCAAAGCAAATGGAGTTAGTGTTCTTGTAAATAAGGACTGCCTGAGTCAGATCTCATGGTACCCGGGAAATGCCATCACCTGTCTGTCAAAGACAAGACAAACAGCTGTCATGTTCTCCAAGAAGTAGCATGGAGTTAAGGTTGGTTTGGACTCTCTGCAATATGGACAAGATTTCTTTTTTCAGATCCCTCTCTACAACTTGATGGAATAGAAGCTTGCATTTTGAAACTGAACTACAACCCCACTCAATTCCAAGGCCTTCAGCCTGCATGGGGAGAATTCTATTTATACAATTTCCCCCCAAAAGATTCCAAAATTTTCTAAACATAGTTCAATGCAGGAGGCTAATTGTAGTACAATTTAAAAAATATGTCTTACCTTGCCAGTTGTTAGTTAATGTGCTAGATCTCACCCTCAAGTTTAAATGACTGCAAAATTCCTCTAATCGTTTTAAAATATAGAAACCCAACTTTATCCTCAGGTAACATCATGAATGATTATATGTGTGCAAGAGAGAAACCTACTAGGAAAGTGTCTTTGTTTTTTTTCTACAACCTGGGTATAGGAAGTGTAAGATAGTAGAGTTAAAAGAAAAACAACTCAAAAATCAGAAAAGAAATCCCATTCTTTACTATTCATACCCTGTTTATTACTTGGTAAGATGGGGATCATTATTTTCCTTTTCTTTTTGAGAATAACCAAACAAGTCCTTTGAAAGCTGAGATCCAAAGCTTACTGCCCTGCCAGTGAGAAAGAAATCAAGAAGGAAACCCACAGAGAGATGGGCTAAATTCTCAGGAATCTTTCACAGAAACCTTACTCATAACTGGAGTCATTCAACACTTTATACTAGATTTTTTTTCAACTGGAGAAACAGTGGGAAAGACAACAGGGGAGAGGGAGAGAAAGAGAACCAAAAGAAAGAGAAAGAAACAGAAAAGACAAGAGTTGGCGAAACAAGGTGGGGGTATAGAAGGGACAAAGTGGAGAGAATCAGAGAGTGGGGAGAGCAGGAGAGAGAAAAAAAAAGAACAGGAAGAGGGAGAGAGTGTGATTTTCTCAGGAATATTTGGTAATGGTTTCCTCCTTCCTCTCCTCCCTTTGACCCTCCACTTTGATGTGGAACCTGTGGTTTCTGAAAACAAACCTTGACCTCTTTGGAAAGTCCTGCTGTCTCCGGTAAGGGTGGCAGGGGAGCCTGCTGCTTAGGAATCTAGCAGTATATTGTTTTTCAGCTGCACCCCCAGCTTCCCCTCCAGTTTACAAGCTCAGATGTCTAGCAGAGATCTGAAACATGTGGGATCTGAGAGCAGAGCTCAGCAACAACCCTTATCACTTATTTATTACCCCCAACCATTGTTGAAGAGTATTTAGCAAGCATCTTTTCAGAAGGCCATCCTCCTTGTAAGAAACCCCATTGGTGATTTAATTAAGCCTACATAAACGCTAAATGGGATTCAACCAGAATGGGATTTGCTGATTTGTATGTGCTGAAATAAATTCCTTGTTCAGTTCTAATTGAATAGATTGAACACAGACTGTATTTGTTTTTATCCTGCAGCCACTTCCACAGGAGCAATAAATTGGAAATGTTATCTGACTTGATATGCCAGTTTTTCTGAGAAAATCCCTCTGCCAGTGGTGAGGGAAGGAAGAACAGAAAACATCTTTGTTTTCAAAGTCATCTGGCCCTAGCAAGGAGATTAAAAAGGGTGAATCCTGGCAAGGATATGGAAAAACAGGAACTTCATTATGACCAGAGATGTTGATAAGTATCAAAATTTAATTTTTTTAATTTTTGGAGATGTTAAAGAGACTTACAGAATGTATTATCATAATGTTTGCACTTCATACAGGAATTTTCCCCAAGGAAAGAATTAGCCATAGGAGCCAGCAACAAACTGAAGAGAAACTAGATGCTCAAGTTGTTCAAAATGGAGTTAGCTACAGTGGTAAAATTAAAACAAAACAAAACAAAACTGCAACAAACCTCGAATGAGACCCAGTGAAATTAGCACCCTCTCTCAGCTAAATATTGGACACCACTTAACATATCTTTGAGTATCTTAAAGGCTACTTGTTGTATTATACTAAGATCAAATATAAAAAAATCTAAAAAAATTTTATGCTATAATTAATTGAATTGAGCTTGCCTGTCTCCTGCCATTTGTTGTGATGAATGGGAGATGTCACACACTTGGTTACAGAGCTCTGGAAATCACACACCTTGTGCTGGAGCTTGTGCTCTGGTTCAGAGTAGAAGAATGAGACCACACAACTGGAATAAAGTTTAATACTTTTCTGTCAACAAGATCCCCACACTTGCCAGCAAGTGCCATCCCCTTCAAGGGTCTCAAACTTGCGGCCCTTGGGCCGCAAACGGCCCTTCGTACAACATTTTGTGGCACTGCCCTAGAGGAATTTTGTTTTGTTTTGTTTTGTTTTAGTTGTTTGGGTCACACCCCCCAATGTTCAAGGCTTACTACTGACTTTGCACTCAAGGATTACCCCGACATTGCCTCCTGTGGCCCGCAGGTAAATTGAGTTTGAGACTGCAGGGCCTAAGGAGATGAGCCCCACTCAAGGTCATGAGGAAGATTATATAGGGAAAGGATATACGGAGGTTTCAGCTTTCTGATGATCTTTAAAATGATTGGCTATTGTCTAGGGATACCTTCCTACTGCTCTCTTGTCCTTTCCTGATAGGCTACCTGGTATAGATGGCCAGGTAGCTTGGGACGGGGCCTATGGCAACAGGCTTGTGAAGACTTAGTACGTGGTTTATACCATGTGGCTTTTACAAAATGGTGTCCCTCCTGTTCAGAACTCAGGTCTCAACACTTGAAACCTAAACCAAAGAGCCTTTAGGACACAGTTGGCACAAAGAGCATTTCCCCCAAACTCTTGGCTCATGCTTGCAAGGCTGGCACCTACCCTTGAACTATCTCTGAACTGAGCTTTGTAAAATAGACCATATAAAGGGAAATGCACAGAATACACAAATTTATAGAAAGGAAGATGGGCATTGTAGTGTTTGAGGACTAGAGGAAACGGAGAGCATCAAGGGATAGCTGATTCATATAGAATTCACATTTTATCACTGTCTGGAACAAGATCTTGATGATAGTTGTGTGCCACTTAAAATGGACCCGATAGCAACTGAATATCATAATTTTCTTTAAAAAGATGTTATAAAGGAGACAGAGGCTACACCCAGAAGATTCCACATGCCAGTTCTTCTGTTTCTCTTCAGCTGGTATGTTGGGGGCTCTGGGCAGGACAACTAGCCATAGGCTCCCTGGGCTGACCACTTAGTCCAGGGGACTGAGATCTCCCCAACGCCCGAGTGGTCTTCAGGGCCACACTTGGTAAATCGGGCCCTGAGGGGAGGGTGGGGGAGAGAAATTCCTCCCCTATGCATACTGGACCCCATTAAGGAATTCTTTTCAAAATGAATGAACCATGTCATGGGGATTGTCATGGGGGATTGTATGCCTCCATATGCACTGATAACGCCATGTGGCATTGTTCCTTGTTTGCATAAGCATCTTAAAATGAGAAAATACTATACATACAAATAAGTTCTTATCTAATAGAGATTGGAACACATATATCTCGTAGTGCAATGGGACCTTAAACTCTGAACATTGATATAATGACCTGGCACAGGCCTCAGATGAATGGGCATCCTCCATTCACCCCTGAACCAGGGAAACTATCTACGAAATATCCAAGGTTTTTTATAACAACATCTGGAAGCAATCCTCTACCAGGGCAGACCCTACCACGGCTCTTACATCGACCTGCTCAAAAGAGACTTCCCTTAACACTAAGAAGACTTGACAACAACGACCTGCTTACAGGACAGGGTTTTCTGCATTGCCCTTTAATTGTGAGGTGAAACGAGAGGACACGCTGTACCATCCTGACTGCAATATAGGAGATGCAGATTCCAGGATCTTTAATACAGAAACATGATACCAACAACAGAGACTGTGAAAAAAAAAAAGTGTATTGACACCACAGACAATGACCTGGATTGGACAAACTAGTTTTTCTGGAGCCTAGAATTGGTCTTATGCCAGGAAACTTCAGGGGTAGGGTCTCCTTGTATTTAGGCCAAGGCTTTTCCTTTCCATGTCCCTCATATTTTGGTGGGCCTATGCAAACAATAATTGCCACTCTAACACTGTTTTTACTGTGCTCCTTTGACTCTAATCCTTAAGAAAAACAACCCACTTAAACTTTTGAGGTTAACTTAAACTAATATGCATGTGAATGGAAATGTAAAAAAGTACTTTGCCTTCAATGTTTAAGTAGTTACATAAGTTTTATATCTTTAGATTGCTTTGTGTGCTGCTAAGAAATATTATGTACTACAATCTGGGGACATGAGGGACAAAGTAATTGTCATGAGTTCTGTTTTATTTTTCTTAATGTTCTTTGGCTGAAAGTTCAAAGTTAAGATATCGGCAATGGGACTACTGAGAATTCTGTTTATGTGTGATTATCTTTCCACTGTAACTTTACCTTGTCTTCTTTCTTTGCATCTTTGTTCTCATAATTAAAAATAAATAATTAATATAAAAGATGTTATAATGGATAAAACATAAGAGAAAGTAGCCTTAAATCTAAATGACAGGGAATTTGAGGAGAGTAGGTATCTGACTGAAATTTTCTGCTATTGAAATTCTTTGAAATGTTAGTATTACAAAAGTTAGAATTGAGCAGTACCAATATCTGACCAAGAAGGCTGGAAATGAGAACTTTCATACTCTACCTCAGCCTCTATGTCCAATGTAGACATTGAATATATTTTTTTTAAAGAAAATATATACCAAAAGTATGTTTCTGTCTTGGAAGACTGAAGAAAAGCAATGTATAGACTTAAAACACACAGCAATAGATAATAATAATACTAATAATTAAAGGAGAAATTAATAAAATAAAATCAAAAATAGAGAAAAGCAATAAAACAAAAAGCTGGTTTTAGAAAATATCAGTGAAACTCATAGCTCTTTATTTAGGTTAACTGTTAAAAAATAGCTATGATATACCACCTATACCAGAATTGAAAGAAAGACTAGCATTACAGATTTTGTGGACATTAATTAATAATAAATATTATAGAGTCCTATGCTACCAAATTTGACTGATTAAATTATTCTAATCAGTACTAAGAGAATAATCTAAATACTGCTATGTCTAGCAGATGACTCTATTGTTAACAACACCCCTGAAAAGAAAGATCCAGGACAGATGGATTTATTGATGAGTTTCTACCAGCTCTTAAAGGAAGAACTGATATCTCTTTACATGAGTTCCAGAGAGTTGAAACAGAAAACATCCCATAACTCATTTCTTGAACTCACCCTCACCTCACTATCAAAACCAGATAAAGACACTATAAGAAAGGAAAAATTACACATCAATTTTTCTCAGATATTTTCAATATTACTCAGATTCAAAATCACATAATAGGATCAACAATGTATGCAATTAATTATATACCATAACTAGTCAGGTTTATTTGACTTATAATGCTGATTCAATACCACAACTCAAGTAATGTTGTATATCCTAGTAATAGGGTGATAAGAAAACACAACACATTTTAAAAAATCAAAGAAAATTTCAGAATTAAAGAAGTGGTACCTTATATTCTAGATGAATATTTTTTCTCTAGAACAGATATATAATCTTCAGAATAGGATGAATACCAGGTTCCTGAAGTCAAATGTGTATTGGAGGATTGACTATAGGGTATATGAAGGAACTTTGCTGATGCTGGTGATGGTGGTAGGGTAATGAAAATGTTCTGAATCTGTACTCATTTAATGGTTATACGGATTATAAATCTCCTTAAATGTACAATTTTCATTTAAATGTAAACTGAAATTAATGCATTTTACTCTGAGCAAAGGATTGCTTTTTTGTTGCTGTTGAACTTTGAACCACTCCCAGCAGAGCTCTGAGCTTACTCCTGTTGGGGCTCAGGGAACCTTATGTGGTGCACATGGTTTGAATCCTGGCATCCCATATGGCCCTCCAAGCCTGCCAGGACTAATTTTTGAGTGTAGAGCCAGGAGTAGCCTCTGAGCACCTCTGGGTGTGACCCCCCCCCAAAAAAAAAAACAAAAAAGAACTATAATATTAATTTAAATGAAGTTTAAATGTTAATTTCAAAATTACAAAATATCTAGATCTCAGTCAAATTGATATATTGACTTTGCTAACATTAAGACTTTTGTTTGTTTTTGGGCCACACCCAGTGACACTCAGGGGTTACTCCTGGATATGCACTCAGAAGTCGCTCCTGGCTTGGGGGACCATATGGGACACCGGGGGATCCATAGGTTAGCAAGTGCAAGGCAAATGCCCTACCGCTTGTGCCACCATTCCGGCCACAACATTAAGACCTTTTAGCTGAAAAAGTCAGTCCTTATTTTTGGATAACACCTTACATTGTTAAGGGTTTGCTCGTGGCTCTGTGCTCAGAAATTCTTCCTGGAAGGGCTCTGTATTGAAAGAACCATACAAGTTAGTTGCTAGAGATAAAAAAAAAAATGTAGATTGGGTACATGGAAGGAAAGAACTATGCTTGCTCTACTATATCTCTGGCCCCAAAAGTCATTCTTAAAATAAGAAAGAGATAATAAGCCACATATACAAACACATTACAAAGCACATACTTGATAGAGGACTCTACACCCAACTTATAAAAAGAGTCCTTAGAATGCAATATTATAAAATGTAGTTACTCAATTTAAATAATGAAAAAAATATCTAGCACTTGCTTCTTTTCAAAAGATATATAAATGGCAAGTAAATATGATAAAAATATGAAAAGACACAGAATGTGACAGGTCATTAGGGAATTCAAAGTGAAGGCAACAATTAGATACTATTACCCACCTGCTGAAATAATTAACATTTTTTCATTTGAAAACCTGATAATATAAAGTTTTGCAAAGAATGCAGAATAATAAAAAAAAGTATATTCACTGGAAAGGCAAGGTCATGGTGGAAGACAGATTGGCAGTTTCTTACTAATCTAAACACAAGCTTGAACATATGAGGCAATACTTATGCTTCTGGGTACTTGATCCAAAGAGTTGGAAACTCACCCAAAACCCCTGAATATAAATGTTTAAAGCAGCTTATAATAGCATGAATCTGGAAGGTGTTCTTTAATAAGTAAATGAGCAATCTATTATATCTCTGTACCATAAAATATTATTCTCTAATAAAAAGGAATGAGCAATCACATCATAAAAAGACATGGAGAGCCCTCGAGGCATTTTTCTTTGTGCAAGAAGCCAGTTTGAGAAACTAGCGTGCTCTATGATTTCAAGTATTTGACATTTTGGAAAAAAGTCTAAGTAATATAGTAAAAAAAGAAAAGAAAAAAAAAAGAACAGTGATTGCCAGAGGCTTTGAAGGGGGGAGGAAATGGATAGTTAATTTGAAATGGTGGGGGAAAGTGCTAATAAAACTGTATAATTCCATCATGGTGGGGAAAAACCAATATATTAATAAAAACTAACAAAAATACTATGAAAAGAAAGATTCTGGGGCCACAGAAAAAGTATAATGGGTAGGGCATTTGCCTTACATGTGACTGATTACATTTCTGAAATCCCATATAAGACATCAGCAGTTGTAGCCGAGCATGCCAGGAGTAAGTCCTGAACAACACTGGGTGTGCCTTCCCTATTTCAACCCCCAAATAAAAGAACCTTAATATGCACTAGGGGCTATGGTTCATAATTGGGACAAGTCTACTCCATAAGTACAGATTTCCTGACATGAGGAAGGTAGGCTGATATGAGGAAATATAAATGACTAGAGAACTCCTTATAGTCTGCCCCATTCTAGGGACTGGAGAGGTGGTACAGGAGCTAAGGCGCTGCCTTGCATGATGCTGACCCAGATTTGATCTCTGGTATCTTATGATTCCAAGACCACCAGAGTTCCTGAGAATCACTGGATGTATCCTCCCAGAAATAAAAGACTAAAATAACACTGCTCTAAAAATTGAATGCCTGTTGCAATACAGGCAGGGGCAGGGGAGGAAGGGAGCATTGGTGGTGGGAATATTGCACTGGTGAAGGAGTGGGGGTATTCTTTTTATGACTGAAACCCAATTACGAACATGCTTGTAATCATGGTGCTTAAGTAAAAAAATAAAAATAAAAATTTTTAATTTTATTTAAAAGTCTAAGAGTTTTAAGACATTTGTAACACTACATGTCTTACATGTAGTTATATGTAGGCAGGGGCATAATTGTGTTGGTACTATCTTATGTGAAGTTCCACTTGGTGACTGAGTCCTCTGCTCAAAGCTTTGGTTCCATGGTGACAAGAAATTACCATGATCATTCTGATCACCTTAGTAGTCACTATGCCTTTTCAATAGCCCTTCCTGGTCAGTGCCAATCAACCCAGCATCTCTGCAGTCCATACTCCTTGATTATCACCTAATATTTCTACTTGCCTTATTTGAATTAGTAAGGAAATATACTAGCCTCTATCTCAAAGTTTTTGGTTATGATTAAATAAATGAATCCCATGTTCCCAGTAATTGTTCAATATATCTGAATACTAGTTTTATTTATATAAAGAATACATGTTCATATGATGGAAGATTCTAGCTCAGCTTATATCTGGGGTACCAAAGGATAAAAGAGGAGGGAATATAGGTTTCTTGGAAGCTGTGGTAGTATTCATCGGATTGAGGAAAGGAAGAGAAATTCATGTAAATGTACTGGTACCCTCATCCTACCTCAGATACCTTCTGTGAAGATGACCCTGACCTCGTAGCTTCCTGGATGAAAAAAATGTCATGAGGCCTGAGACATTCCTTTATTCTTCTCAAGTAACCCTCCCTTACCATCACTTTCTCTTGAATTCAGACCAGGAGGATCAAGGTCCTCAATACAGCCTCTGTGTTTACTTTTGGTATTTCTATTTGCCTCCACATGCCCAGGGCTCCTGGCAGAGAGAAAGAACATGTTCATAAAATAAATAACATTGCTGGCTTGTGCTCTGCTTACAAGATCCTGTTCATATAACCTGGTTTTTTTTCCTTTAGAGAACTTAAAACACAGTAATTGCCTTTTCTTAGTCTTAATAGTATAGTACTTTTAAATGAGTCCTAGGTACCCCATATTTACATGAGACCATATTCTGTAGACACCTGCAGCTGATTTTTAGATGACTTCCTGCTTTCCCTTTCCTCCTCTCATTTTTTTAGTTGTGAAATCCCACCCAGGTATGGGTAGGGACCCACTTAGGTTTAATTAACATAAGTATCCTTAATTATGTCAGCCCCACCCCTCAGGTGAATTACCTTTGTTCTGTCTGGCTAATAAAAGATAGCAGGAGGGTAGAGGGAAGTGGCTCAGTACATCCAAGAGGCTGCTCAACCCCCAGCTCTATGCGCTTTCTCCTATGAATCTGTTTCTTGTGGGACACCTTGTTGCTGACCCATCCATTCCAGAGTCAGAACAAATATGGACTGCAACTGCTGACAGCCAACACCCCACAATGTCCCCACTACAGATATGTCGTCAAGTAGTTTCTTGCCCTCTGTGTATGAGATTGGTCTCTGCTCGAAAGATATCTGAAGCATATGTAGTGGCCACAGTGCACTGTCACTTGAGCTGAGCTTCCTGCTGATATGCTATACTTATTACCGGTGACTTCTCCTCCCTCCTCTGGTTGCTTCTGCCTCCAGACACATATCCTTTTCCTTATCTCCCCCAGTTAGGAAAAAAGCTGTTATGTCTTACACATTGCCCACAATTATTGCCTCAATAAATGATAAAAAATCCTTTTGTCACTCTCTTCTACTTTTCTTCATCTTCCACTGCTGAATTTAAAGCTTCTACATTAGGCATGTGCTTTATGATATTTGTGTTACCTCCTTAAATTGTAGTGCAAAAAGAGGGAAAAATAGGCATCTGTTCAAATTGACATTTTCATCTCAGCTCATTCATTTGAGAGTGACAGGCTATAATTTGCCAACAGGTTCACATCCAAATGCATAGGTTAGAGCTGACACCATGTGATTTTTCTAGCACTGCCATCTCCAACTCATTCGTGCGATAGAGGAAGCCATGTATAGGTCAACAGATATTGCCATGGAAAACAGGGATAAAAAACAACAAAAAGCCCTGGACTTCACTAAGTTTCTTAATGCATCAAACACAGTGATATCCTTAGGTCTATTCAAGGGGCAAGAGAACAGATCAGGCCAAGCATGTTCCAAAATGCTGCATTGGTTGAGGACTGAGGAAACATGGTTTTCTTTTCTATCTATTATCTATGGTGCAGTCATTTAAACTTTTCTTGTTTGGGGTTGGGGATGGAGGGAACCCTCCCAAGTAGTGTTCAAGGAACCAGAGGGCACTCCCAGTGTGGCACTTTGCCAATCTCATCAAAGGATGGGATTCTTAGTTTCAAAAATGTGATTCTGCTGAGATTCAATGGTACTGGGACCACTGAGGCCATACCAGTATACTTGTGGGCTTTCAGGGCTACACCTAGCAGAGCTGGGGTGAGGGCCTGTAGTGCTGGTGATCAAACTTCCACATATAAGTTATGGTATAAGACCCTTAACCTTTGATGCTGACCCTTAACCTTACAAGCCAGGAACAACAAAATCAGTCTTTGATACCTAAGACAGAGATAAGTAGCTATCACAGGTGAGAGACAAAGTGTAGCTGAAATGCAAGTGGTTTTGCTTTACTTCCTCTTTTACTAGTACACACATCCTTTGAAGAGCTTCTGTAGGAAAACCTTGCTGTTGACTTGCTAACTTTTCTGGTCAGGAAGAGAACATGCTGAGTATCCACTTTTCTTTATTTGTCATGAGTGGCTTCTGTGACTTCCCTCATCTACCTGCTTTCAATTTCCTCTTGGCTAATTTGTTTCCTTTGGAATGTCTCCCAGCAAATATCTCTGGTAGTAAATTCCTATATATAACATGGATTTTTTTTTTTTTACTTTTGGCCATGGGCTGGTTTTTGTATGTGTTGTGCAAGAAATGCCACGTTTAGCATTTTTGGAGGTAGGGTGTGGAGCCCACTCCTAGCAATACTTGGCTAACCTGACTGAGTGATAAAGCTGGATAATGTGGTATAGCCCAGGCCCTGAAGTGTCAGAGACCACTGGGAGCACATCTAGCAATGTCTGGAGGCCCTTAAAGGTTATCTGAAGATGCTCAGGGGGTCATATGATGCTGGAGATAAAGTTCTTTTACCTGGATCCCTTTACTATCACCCTACCCTGCCACAGCTTGTTTTTACCACTGCCTTTGCCAGAGGTTCTCAAATTTCTGTTCACTTTGGCATAAATTTTATGCTTCATACAGAGTGGATTGGAGACTCCTGTGTGAGAAGATAGAATTGGAGATCTTCATGCACATCCCATGCACATCTGGATTCTGATACTTTCTCTCAGCAGCTGTGGCTGCCACAGATTCTGGCCTCTGTTCTGTTTCTAGAATCAACTTTCCTTCTAGTGTGCAGAAGGGCATATCCCTCCTTTTGCCCTCCTTTAGTTTGGACCCCCATTATTCTACCCTCTACCTGCTTCATAGCCCAGAGGGTTCAGAGTTGTAATAAATGTTTCTCAGGGACCATCCAAATCCAGCCTCAGAGCTTCAGATGCTATTTCCTGTGAATGCTATGAAACTCTTAATTGTGTAGTTTCTTCAAGTAAGGGTTGCTTTCCTTGACATTTGATAGCATTTTATTTATTTGAAATCTATTTGTTCATTATGACTCATAATGGCAAATAATTATTTGTTATTTATGTTTCTTTGTTCTCTGGACCTGTAAGAATTTTCTGGTCCTAAATCCTGCAGTTTTTTTGTTAACACTTTTAAGTTTGCCACTTTCACCTATGCTGGTCAGTGGGTACTCTCTGCCTTTCAGGACTATAGCCCCGTGTGGACCTCAAACCCAACCTATGTGGATGCTATTTTGACACAAAGCTATTTTGAGTGGCACTTGCTTGAAGAACTATATTATGAGTACTCCCCATTGAACTTTGATCTTCACTTAGATTCAGCTCTGGCTCTTTAGGACGCTGAATAAAAGTGGGAGAAAATTCAATGGTATAAGGAAGCTGCCCCACGATGCAATATGCTGAATCTTGGTATTGAACATGACTGAGCTACATTCCTGTTAGCCAACACTGCAACCCACACATCAAATGTCATGCTTTTCTGAAGACAAGAAATGGAATTTTATCAGCATCTTTTTTTTTTTTTTTTTTTTTTTTTTTTTGGCAATCAAAAGAATGAGTCAGTCCTTCTTATCCAGGAAAGAGAGAAAACAACCAGATATCAGAACTATGGTTTAAGGCCTCAATATCAATCCTGGATTGATCAGCAATGCCTTGAATGGTCAGTGGGCACAAAATATTGCCATGGCAGATTATTTTGCTGGAGAATCATGTCATGGATGGTTCTTTGAAAGGAAGCACTGCTTTACCCGGCATTATTACACCTGTGACCCAGAGTCAGGATGAACAAGAAAGAATATAGAGATTGGCCAGGAGAATTTATTTCTCTTAAAATGGGGCATCTTGTCTAAAGCAGGGGTCAATGGGCCTGGACACAGCTAAACAGTTGAGCATACACTTTGCATGCAGGGCCCTGTATTATATCCCAAGGCACTTCTTGTTCTCCCTAAGAACTGCCCTCAGAAGAGTCCTTGACCACTATAGTGCATAGTGCCTCCCAGCTGTCAAAAAATGCTCAATGAAGCAAAAGACCAAACAAAGTCAACTGCATACTCCTTCTCCAAGGAGCCCGGAGCATTGTTTCTTAGTGGAGGAGTAAAGACGTAACGTGGTGTATGTATTTCTCTGAATGTCAGCTTCCTCATCTCTCTCCAGGACTCTTCTGTGTGCAAAGGAAACTTAGGCTTAGCAAGTTCTTAATCTCTTCCAGGCGAGAGTGTGATTCATTCTTGACACATCTGACAGCGTGATCTTTTAAAAGCAAAAATAGATCATTTTATTCTTCTTTAAAGACTATTTCCTTTACAATCAGAAAAATGCAACTTCTCCCCAGCTGTCTCATCAGACCTCTCTTTTCTCACCTAATTTGTATCGCAGCTTCTTTTGTTTTGTTTTGTTTTTACAGCCCACTTTCTATTTCTTTTTCTATTTGGGGGGTTGGGTGGGTTTGGGATGCTTTGCATCTGTGCTCAAGCTAAGTACTGCTCAGAGTTTAGGGGATCATGCAGAGCCCGAAACTGAACTCAGGACCTCACAGGGACAAGGCCCATGCCCTGATCTTTGGGTTGTCTCCTTGTCTCTCCCATTTGATTTGTTGTTGTTGTTGTTGTTGTTGAATTTATTGTGGTGATACACTTACTCTGAGATCTGTTGATGCTATTTAGTACATACAGCAGTCCTGTTGGTGTAGCACATGATGTACAGCACATCTTTAGAATGTGGTCATCTTCCTAAATGGAAACTGTGAGCAGAGAAAAGAACAACCTGCCTTCTGAATTGGACCCCAGCCTCTGCTTCTGGAAGTCACTATTCTGCTCTCTGCTCCTGAATGTCTACCAAGCAGCACTGATCATTCTGTGACTGGCCTATTTTGCTTAGTTAATGTCCTCAGGGTTCATGGAAGCTATTGGCCATCATAGGATTTCTATCCTATTAAAAGACAACTAATATTCCAGGATACATATACAGATATACATATGTATATGTATATATATTTATGAGATATATATAGATGGATATTTAAGTTGTTTCCATGTGTTGGCACCTTTGAGTAGTTGCTGCAATGAGCAGGCTAGTATCTCATCAAGATCCCACTTTTAATTATTTTGGATAAATTATTAGATATATTTCTATTTTTATTTTGTTTAGGAAGCTCCATGTGGTCTTCCATAGCAACTACCCCATTGTGCATTTCTATCTAATCATATAAAAACTATTTTCTCAAATTCTCATCAAGAGGACCCATTGGATATTTCTTGAGGGAAAACAGACAAATGGCCAACTTTTACCATTCATGAATGAAAATTACCGTTAAATTATTACAAAATCACAAGTACATTCATCAGAATAAACATTATTTTTGTTTGTTTCTTAATGTATTCCAACCTCTTGCCACCTTGAAGACTTTTTCTGGGATAGTGCCCCTCCCCAAGTTGTCCTGGTTGACCTTTTTCATTGCTGGAATCTTACTCCACTATATTTTATTCATTTGGAGAAGTTACCACTGATTATCCTTCCTATCCCCATCAAAGCCATTTGATCTCTTTTAATAATTTTTATTGAGACCCATGTAAATTACAAGTCTTTCACAGTTATACTATATTTTAGGTACACAGTGACAGTAAATTAGGGCAATTCCCCACAACCAATGTTGACCTCCCTTCACCCTTGTTCCCAGCATGCATCCCATACTTCCCCACTTTGCCCCCTGGGCTGCTAGTATAACCAGTCTTCTTTGTATATAACTTGTTGTAGATCTTGATTCTATTGTCCTTGACTTTGAGTTTCGTATTAAGGCATGATCATTATTTATTTTCACTCAATGTTCATGTGACTGTTTGCTCCTGGTACCATCCACTTTCTTTTTTTCTCCTTAATATATGAGGCAGAAAAATATGATTCAAGTTCTGTTGTTCTGTTGGAAAAAGCAAAACAGGGAATAATCTATATAGGAGTTATCAATATCAATTTAGAAGAAGAGAAAGGGGTGAAAAAGAGAAAAAATGATAAAAGAAGAAGAGACAACAAAATACACAACAGCCACCATAAACAATTATTAAACAACAACACAGAAAAGAAAGTAAAGGAAGGAGGGCAGGTGTGTCAAGGTTTGTGCCTTTTTTTTTTTTTTTTTTTGCATAGGCACATTAAGTATTGGGGAAATTTGAAAGGGAATTCTCTTGGCCTAAGAGACATAGGGTTTCTCCACCCTCGAAGCATACTGTCATGGGAACAACTATAGGCTCCAGCTATGTTTATTATTGAACCCCAAAGTCTTTTTATGGTGCCAAAAAATGTTCTGCTCAGTTGTGGAAGCTATTTGATTTTTTGATATATTTCTATTCTCTTTGTTTCTACAACTTCATTTTTTTGTTTACTCTCTTCCTGCCCTTTCATCATTTCAATATAAATAGGGTGAGAACCATGGTTTTGATAATTATATTCATTATGATAACTTCTGTGCGTAGAGTTCTTTCAATGCTCTTAGATCACAGCTGTGCAGAATTTGACCTGAACCATCTCCTTCATGAGCTCAAATCCTAGCTCATTCCCTGATTCCAATCCTACTCACATGTTTTGTGACATCAATCTGTTACTGAACCCCCTAAACCTGACTTTTCCCAATTTGTAAAATGATTTTGATAATACCTCTTACTTTGTGTTGCCCAAAGGATGTAAGGAAGAAACATATATGGAGTGTTTGAATAGCTCCTGTTACACAGTAAGCACTCCCCCAAACATGCTAATAATATACTAGTTGCTCTCATATCTATGCAATAAATGAAGAAATCTGATGTGAGCTTATACCAGCTACATTCACTTCATCGAGGACATCTACTGATATCTCTTTTTATGAGTGATTCTGGGTTTTTCACAGCACCTGTGACTTGGAGTACGGATTCCATCACTTGTCTTCCTGGCATCAAATCCCAGATTCTCTTCTATTTTCCCTCACTGGCTCTCCTGCTGTTGGTTGTCATCTGTCTCTATTGTGTCTGAATCTTACACTGCAGTAGATTGTCCTGAAGCTTCTTGTCTCCCCCTACCCCAGCTGCCTCACTGGTTAGTGTCATTCTCTGCCTTGATCTTGAATTAATCCCTCACTTAGTCCTGTGTGTGCTAGAGAACACTTACAGTGAAGGTTTGTTAGTCCCAGCAGCCCCAGTGACCCTCTGCAAGGATTGACAGATATGAATTGCTGAGAACACCACCTCCCTCATTCTCATTCTGCCTCTGACTATGTAAATAACAAATAGAAGCTTTTGTGGTGCTTCTCCTGTTCATTCATGCTTATTGGCTCCATTTTTATGCTGTTTTGTTCAGCTCAGTTAGGGGATAGAAGTGCCTTCCTATTTTTGTGCTACTATTGTGTGACTCCACTTGCCACTGACTTCTGCACTCGAGATAAAGGGGGAAATAAAAATAAATATTTTGAGGTCAGAGAGAGAGCACAGGGGATTAATCATGCTAGCATGATAGAATGCTGGTTTGATTCTCAGCACCACATATAGTCCCCCAAGCATTTCAATGAGTGATCCCTGGCCGTAGAGCCAGGAATAAACCTCGAGCACCTATAGGATGGCCCCAAGAACACCCCCTCCCCAATTTTTTCCGAAAAGTAAAAAGACTAAAATTTTCTTTGAGGACAGATAACAATAGTATAGCTTTTAATCTGATCTGGGTTCTATAATTCATGAACTTCTAATCAGGTTCATATTCCAGCATTTGGTCTTCTCTGCATTGTGAAAGAACATCTGAAATCCAGATTGCCCTAATCATTTCTGAAACAGCTTTGCAAATGGCCCACTGTCTTCTCATGCACAGCCTTTTTGTGCTCAGAAATTGGATCCACTCATCATGCCATTCAGCACCACTAAGATGACATTTAGTAGATATTGAACAGGTAAACTTCAGTTCAGAACTATGTTGATCATTCCCTGACAATTAAACTCTAACCATTTGCAGATTTTCAACCAAGAAGTCCATAACAGAATTCTTTTTAATGCATTACCTGGACATGAATTATAGATTACTTAATTTATCGTGAATTAAAATGAATGCTTCATTCATTATTCACTCAAAAAATACTAGCTGAGATTCTTCTGGACACTGGAGATGGACAGATAAGCCAGGTGCATACTTGTAGGGAACTGGGGTCTTATAAAGACACCAAGTGATCAAAGGCAGAAGCTACATCCTGGGTGGGAGGTGAGTGGGGAGGGGCTCCCAGAAGACCACTGGGATATCTTGGGGAACTTGGGGATCATCTTTGGAACAAAGACAAGAGGCCCACACAATCCTTGTTTTCAAATATTGGCATGTTTTACAGAATCTGCCCTAAGTGTTTTATTTCATGACTTGGTGGTACCCTCTATACTCTCCTCACTCCTCTTATTTTTTGGTTTCTGAACTACACCTGAAGGTGCTCAAGGGTTACTCCTGACTCTACACTCCAAAATCACTCCTGGCAGGTTCGGAGACCATCTGGGATGTCAGCAATCAAATCATGGTGAGCTGCATGCAAGGCAATCATCCTAACTGCTGTGCTATTGCTCCAGCCCCACTCTCACTCCTCTTTGGTTTATTCTTGCTCTAAGCCACTCCAAGTCCTCTGCAAGTAGAAAAAAGATTCACCAGCAAGACTGATGAGTAATGGGTACTTTGGGTTGATCTCTATTTTTTTTAGTTTTTTGGGTCTGGGGTTTGGGGCCACACATAGTGATGCTCAGAGGTCTCTCCTAGTGGTGCCTAGGGGACTCTATGCCCTCTGTGGATAGAACCCAGGTCAGCTGCATTACTTACTTCTCTGGACAATTTCCAGCCTGAGGATCAGGCCAGCAATAAGGTTCAGCTGTGTTTTCTGCTCTCTTTGGTGAATAATCTGTGCAAGCATTAAGCAGTTCCAGTAGGCTGGAACCTGGAGAAGGAAAAACAAGCCACAGCACTTGTATTGATTCTGGAGTATGTCTGAACAGGTTATGCAATGGGTGAGGGTGAACCCAATAGGCAGGACAAGGAGACGTGAAAAAAGTTTGTGTGAGGGACCCTGGGTCAAGGGTGTCTGGCAACCCAGGAAAGAAAGGGAATAAAAGTGAACATTGGGGAGGCTGCTTAGAGACCCAGAAAGAGGGGCCCTTGGTACTGCTGCTGGAGTTGGACAAGGACACCAAAGCGCTCGAGGTGGCAGACAGACAGCTGGAGGCAGATCTGAGAATAGAAGTAGCAGGAATGAAACATGGGATTAAGTTGTGCTCAGAAACAGGAGCAACCAACAGCTGTGGGGAAGAAACCCAGGACCATATTTGTGTCTCTTACCTTTTTACGTGACATCTAGAGGTGGAAGTTGCACTTGAATCAGCCCACGAAACCCTGTGTTCCTGTGATTTCATAAAGACAGTTTGTCATCCTGATCCCAGAGCTGGTCCACTGACCCTCCCTGCAGAGGCAGTCTGCCCTCAACATGCCCTGACACCTGTCACCTCTCTCCTATGTACCCCTGCCTCTTTGTCTCCTGTGAGATGCCTTGTCTCCTTAGATTCCCCTCCTCCACCTTGAACCCCACATATACCCCAAAGGTATCGTCGTCCATCAAACAGTCTGTGGATCAAGGGTCAGTGACTCTAAAATCCTTGCAGCTCTTGAAGCTGGAGAAATAGCACAGTGATAGGGCATTTGTCTTGCATACAGTGGACCCAGGAGGGACCCAGTTTAATTCCTGGCATTCCATATGGTCCCTCAACCTGCTGGGGCGATTTCTGAGTGCAGAGCCAGGAGTAATCTCTGAGCAACGCTGGGTGTGGCCCAACAACCAACCAATCAATAAAAAAAAATCCTTGAAGCCCTGGTGACACTGAGAACATAGCATTTCTACAGGGGGAGGATCTGTCATTTTTATAAGATTATCTTTCCATGGTTCCCTTCATCACTGACATTGACCTCCAGTTGGTTTCATCATGGACTTTGCCACCAGTGTCCCCACCCTCCACCTCATCTCCACTACCCAAAACAGCTACCTCTGGCTTTCCTGCCCAACAGCATTTCGCCCCCTGTGCTACTGCTGCTTCACTAGCTGTGAATTCCTAGATAATAGCTAGGATTCCTAGAGAATCCTTCTCTCTCTCTCTTTCTGTCTGTCACCTCCTGACCTGTCTTCCTTCTCCTCACTGCACTCATATAGTCAGCATCTTCAGTTTTCTGGACTTATTTATGTATTTCTTATAGATTTACAAATGCTCCTAAGAATGCAGGATACTTCCCAAGGTCCCACCAACTTGTAGGACCCAGGCATTTCAACAATCTGGTGACTGACCTTCACCCTAGATTTATCTCAGAAAATCCTGCCAGATTTAGCCACCACTTCTTAAATCCCATGAGTTGATCCTCTGCAAACCTTTTTCTTAAGGAATGACCTTTCCTCTTACAAGAAAAAGGCCTGGGGATGCGAGTGAATGTGGGAGACAGCTTGAAGGACAAGGGGACATGATTCGCATGTAAGAGACCAGTTTTTATTCCTGACACCACATGTTTCCCTGATCATCAGCAGGAAGCCCCCCAGGACTGAACTGAACCTGAACAAGGCTAGATGTAGCCTCCAAGCAGACAAACAAAAGAAAGAAGAAAGAAAGAAAGAAAGAAAGAAAGAAAGAAAGAAAGAAAGAAAGAAAGAAAGAAAGAAAGAAAGAAAGAAAGAAGGAAAGAAAGAAAGAAAGAAAGAAGAGAAGAAAGAAAAGAAAGAGAAAGAAAGAAAGAAAGAAAGAAAGAAGGGAGGGAGGGAGGAGGGAGGGAGGGAGGGAGGGAGGGAGGGAGGGAGGGAGAGAGAGAGAGAGAGAGAGAGAGAAAGAAGAAGAAAGAGAGAGAGAGAGAGAGAAAGAAAGAAAGAAAGAAGAAAGAAAGAAAGAAAGAAAAGAAAGAAAGAAAGAAAGAGAAGAAAGAAAAGAAAGAAAGAAGAAGAAAGAAAGAAAAGAAAGAAGAAAGAAAGAAAGAGAAAGAAAGAAAGAAGAAAGAAGAAAGAAAGAAAGAGAGAGAGAGAGAGAAGAAAGAAAGAAGGAAAGAAGGAAAAAAAGAAAAAAAGAAAGGAAGAAAGAAAGAAAGAAAGAAAGAAAGAAAGAAAGAAAGAAGAAAAGAAAAGAAAGAAAGAAAGAAAAGAAAAGAAAGAAAGAAAGAAAGAAAGAAAGAAAGAAAGAAAAGAAAGAAAGAAAAGAAAGAAAGAATAGAAAGAAAGAAAGAAAGAAGGAAGGAAGGAAGGAAGGAAGGAAGGAAGGAAGGAAGGAAGGAAGGAAGGAAGGAAGGAAGGAAGGAAGGAAGGAAGGAAGGAAGGAAGGAAGGAAGGAAGAAGAGGCTGACAGTCATCAGTTTTCAGGGGAAAGTGTTCCTCCAAGTGCCCATCACCAGCTCCAGGCTTTGCTGGAGCATTCTGTCCTTTAATCTTGCTTTTAAGGGGAGGCTTTATTTTGTTTATCATGCTGATTGTTATTAGGAGGAAGAAACAGCTTTTATTAGTTTTAACAATTATTTAATTACTTTATTTAAACACCGTGGTTACAAAATTGTTCATTATTGAGTTTCTGTCATACAATGTATGCCACCCTTCACCAGTGCACATTTGCTACCACCATTGTCTCCAATTTTCCTCTTGCCCTCCACCTTGCATGCCTCCTGGGCAAACATTTTATGTCTTTTTCTCTCCTCTCTTTTCTTCCTTTTAGACATTGTGGTTTGTACAATTGTTACTGAAGGGGTACCATACATATTATTTTATCTCCTTTCATCAACCACTTCTTGTGCAGAGTGATCAGTTCCAACTAACACTGTGATAATGGTCCCTTCTTTACTCTAATTACACTCCATGTTCTTTGTGGCAAACTTCCTACCCTGGATTGGTACTCCTGCGACTCTTTTGTCTCTGACTATTATTACCAGACCTTCTTTTATTTTCCTATATTCACAAGTGAGTGATTTTAGCTTTTATCATTTAAAATGGCTCAAATGATTGGAAAGCAAGCTCTGTATGAAAGAGTCCAGGGTTTAATTCCCAGCACCTCATGTTGTTGTTTTTTTTTTGTTTTGTTTTTTTTTATTTATTTTTGGTTTTTGGGCCACACCCGGTGACGCTCAGGGGTTACTCCTTGGCTATGCGCTCAGAAGTCGCTCCTGGCTTGGGGGACCATATGGGACGCCGGGGGATCGAACCTCGGTCCGTCTCCTAGGCTAGCGCAGGTAAGGCAGGCACCTTACCTACAGCGCCACCGCCCGGCCCCAGCACCTCATGTTTTTAAAACCTGTCACCAAGGTGTGACCCTGCCTTGGAAGGATATTTCCAGCCCACTGCCAGATCTGGCTTTCCCAAATAATAAATTTACTGAGTAACTACTGAGACAGACCTTACCAAGTGCTCTCAGGCTGGAGATGTTTTATTTATTATTTATTTAAGGAGGGGGTAGTTCTTATCTAGAGGTGCTCAGGGCCTGTTCCTGGCTCTCTGCTTGGAACCATGTGTGATGCCAAGAATCAAAGCTTGATTATCTATATGCAAGGCAAGCACTATAGCATGCTGTCCCCAAGCAGGAGAATGAACCTATCCTGTATGCTTGTCAATCCTCAAGCAATACTAGCTCACAGCAGCCTACATATGTCCCAACAGACACACACACACACACACACACACACACACACACAGCAGGTGGGCAGAGACCCAGGAATCTGTAAGGGTAGGTTTGCCACAGAAATGGGCTCATCTGTAATTTCCTATTTCTTTATTCTCATTTTTTAGATGGGGTTTAGCTCGGGGGCCATACCATACCTGACAGTGGGTGAACCCTGATTGACTGTATCCATCCCTGATTGATCTCTGGCCATCTCTGGCCTGCCTCATTCTGGTTTTATCTGTCATGCCAGGGTCACTCTTGCTCCTGAACAGCCGGAACATGCACAGTGAACTCTGATGCACAATGACCTGTGTGGAACAGCCTGTTAATTGGTCAGATGCTCACTTAAAGATGGTTACACCATATTAGAGCAAATGGCTCCTGGGCATTCAGAAAGGCTTGTATTTATTTTCTGAGAATCACTGTTAACACTGGCATGGGAGGGTGCCAGAGGCCGCATTAGTGGGCTTTCGGTCAGTGTTTCTGGCCTTGCAGTGGCAGAATTCATACAAGGGGTTATTTATGGGCCAGTTAGTCCTTAACAGGCTCCCAATTTGGCCATTGGGTAATAAGATAGGTCTTTAGGGATCATCTGTCTCCCCCACTGAGGAGCTGAGGGCGGCTCCAAGGAGCCTGGTCTCTTAAGTGGCTGGTGATGAAGTGCAGAATGGGCTGCGTCTAGCACACCCATTTATTTCCTTGGAAACTGAACAACTCAGCAGCAGGTCCTCATTCTCCTCCCCAAGATCTTCTTGGGCTGACACTCATGCATGTGGATCAAGGATTGGTTTCTGGAACAGGGGTTTGTTTCCAAGCTCTGCAAGTGAAGGAACTTTCTGAGCCCCATTTTCTCATTTGCAAATTGAATACACGTATTTGGCACCATCCTGACTCAAGGAGGATCTACTCTGGGCTCAGCATGGTGTTTGTTTCCAGTCAGAGTCGGTGAGTGTTAGCACTCAGGAACATAGATGGAAACACAGGGCAGCTTATTACTGGGTGCATGATCCAGGCTCATTAGGCAGCAGCAGGAGCCTTTTTCTAAGAGCCAGGTCCTTGTTCAGAGGCCTAGAGAGAGATACAGTGTGCTAAGCTAGGAGCCTGCATCTATCATTAAAGTGCAGGAGGAGAATGTCTAAAGTGATGGGAGGGAATAATTAGCTCCTTGGATGACAGACATTCGTGATAGAAATAGAGACCCAGAGAAAGCCAGGACTGGAACCCCAGGAACCACAATGGAAAGTGGGTAGAAGTTGAACCTGCCAAAAATTGGTACTAGGAAACCTTGTTTGGATTGGACTTCAATCTTAGACAAGGGAGGAAGGAAGGCATCTTGGAAAGACCATCCTGGCATCAGTACAGAGGAGAGCCAGAGAGGATCTGGAGAGCCTGGTTAAAAGGCAATTTGTGTCTTCTATAGAGGCAGGCTTGGGGTGTATGTGCAGGAGAAAAACTGGGAAAATTGCTGCTGGAAACTTAATACTGGTGAAGGGACAGGTGTTAGAACATTGTATGACTCATCTATCAACAATCTTTTAACCCTATCTCACAGAGATTTAATATCTTTACAAAGGCACAATTTATATGGACAGATGGAAGCCCACCTAGATACAAACAGGGAGCCCAGGGGAGATGAGATTATGGGATGCACTGAGCAGCATTGGCACAGGTAGAAAACACAAGCTACTGGGAAAGATTTCCTCACTTAAAGCCCAAACATCAAAATCTACTTCTGCAATTTGTGACCATGTTCAGGGCAAGTACCTGATATACCATAGGGACTCCCGAACTCCCAGTTCTCCCCCCACCCCCCCACCCACCCACCCCCATTTATCTGCTACCATTTCCAAGTTCTCTTGAACTCTTGTATGGCCCAAACTCTACTCACTTTTCCCTTCTCATAGAATGTTACAGCATATTAATTTACAAATATAGCACCAGAGTGCCTAGCCTCAGCCTGAAGTTATCATAGAAAGACTCAGCATCAGGTCCCCTTTCCTATGGAGGCTGGGCCAGTTGGAAGTGCTGGAAATTGTGCTGAGGGCTGTCTTGTCATTTTTTCCTCCTCTAAGACAGCATACTGAGTTCAATGGCTTCATTAAGGGGCCGAGTGGTGGAGCAGAGTGGTAAGGCATCTGCCTTGCTGGCACTAGCTTAGGATGAACTGCTGTTTGATGCCCCAGCATCCCATATGGCCTCTCAAACCAGGATCAATTTCTGAGTGCATAGTCAGGAGTGACTCTTGAGCTTCACTGGGTGTGGCCAAAAAGTAAAGCATGAGAAAAACTTTCTGGTTAGATGCTTGTCCATCTTGACTGACAGTTACAAGGAGATAGGACTCTGAACAACTGGAGAATCACTTCTAAGAATCACCCAGATTCACCTTGAGACAAATAAAAATAGAATCATCAGGAAGTAGTTCAATATACACATATTTATTTGATCTCCCCCTGCTTGTTGTGGTCCTTGCTGCTATTATGAAGGATCAGACACTAAGTTGTGGCACTCAGACACTTTTGTAGCAGTGCTCACCATGGGCTACATACTAATTTTTTAAATATAATTTTTATTTTGATCATAGTGGCTTACATATTGTTGACAATAATATTTTAGGTACATTTTAACATAATATCAGGGGGATTCCCATCACTGAATTATCTTCCCTTCACCTCCTTTCCTATCCTACCTCCCATATTCTCCTCCCTCACCCCTGGGGCTGCTAGAATACGTGGTCCCTTCTGAGCCTAGCTTACTACTTAGTGGTCCTACACCTGTTTTGGTCTTGTTTCCTCCTCTAACTGGGAGGCAGTACTAGGTAGTTCTAATTATGTGGTTTTGTTTGAAGAAGCAAAAAGTGATAAACTGGGGTAAAAATCAAATACGTTGAAAATGGGCAGAGTCGTTCTAGAGGCTCTCATCATCAGTTTGAGAGACGAAGGGGAAAAAGAAGGTGAAACACCTCAACAGTACAAAAAGAAGTATCAAATAAAATATCCAGTGAGCACTCCAACAATAAAGATAGGCACACATAAAAGCCATGGTCTTGAGATAAAAAACATGGCATAGCACCTAAAGAAAAAGAAAAGAAGAAAATAAATAAATATAAATGGAGACAATAAGTTGAGTAACCATACCAAAACGAAGAAATCGACAAAAGCTAGATAGATATAAAAAAATTGTTTTGTGCTTTTTTTTTTCCCTCCTGCACAGGCACAGTAAATATTGGGGTCATTCGAAAAGGAATTCCCTTGGCCTAAGAAATACAGGGTTTCTCCACCCTTGGAGTATATTGTCATGGGATTAACTATAGACTCTGTTCAGGTTCATTTACTCTCCCCTTGGTGCTTTCGTGGTATTTGGAAGACTTCTGCTTCGTCCTGGGTGATAAAATCAAATCTCTGTATCTAGAGATCTCAGTATCTGCACAGGTCAAGGGGTGGAATTTATAATGAAGCCTTTCTTTGTGGTTCTAGAAGTTCTGTTTCCTCAGTGTCATTTTAATCTGTCTTCTGTGTTTGGTGGTCTTGGTCTTTGCACTGTTCTTATGATGGAGCCTATGATAGCGTCTTTCGTTGTGTTTCCAGAAGATCCATTCCATTGCAATTGTCTCAGATGGACCTTTGGAACTGGAGATCATGGTTGTTGTGCAGGCTGTAGCTCAAACCCTAGACTAGGGCTTTTTTATTGGTCATAGGATACATACAGTCCGGTCATGGTTCTATCAGCCAGTCATCTATAAATCGCACTCTTGGCTTTTGGACTGACCAAAGGGTGACAAGTCTTCTGATTTTGTCTTATCATCAGCTGGAGGGGTAGGATAACCTGCTCTTAGGTCAAGTTGTTCCCATTTTCCTCGTTGTCAGGATATCATATTAGAGCTGGCACTTGTTGGTGTCCGAGCAGTATTGAGGATGTCCTGGATGGGATTTGTTTCCTGTAGCTGTCGTGAAGAACTGTGTCGTTTCTATGTCTGGGATCCAAGGTTCAAGGCTGGACGGATGGTGTCTAATCAGCTATATACTAATTTCTGTGGTGCTTGCACACCTATAGCTGTGATATACACTTTTTGTGATGAGGCCAGGGATCCTAAAGGGCATGTGCCACTGAGATTGTACCTGGCATGGGAGCTGGTTCTGGGAATCAAACTTGCAACCTCATACCTGGAAGGTAGATACTATAGCACTGAACTATCCCCTATGCTGCCCACAAGTAGTTTTGAAAATTGATTTTGAGGCATGTGGAAGGTTTTATAGTGCAGTATGTAAGACAAAAGTCAAAGGTATTCTTGGGGGTCAGAGTAATAGCACTGCAGAGAGGGCATTTGCCTTGCACATGGTCAACCCAGGTTCGATTCCCAACATCCCATATGGTCCCCCAAGCCTGCCAGGAATGATTTCTGAGCACAGAGCCATGAATAATCCTGGAGTACCACTAGATGTGGCCCTAAACCCCCCCCCCCACAAAGGAATCAAAGGTATTCAGCATTAGCCAGTAGCCAGCAGCACCTTGATGCTTTGTTGCAAGTCAGCCCCTGACTGATGGAGGGATGGAGGATGAGGCCTTTCTCTTCCAGCTCGGAGCACGCATCTGCCACCCTGTCTAGCCGTCAGTTCCGAGGTGAAACGGTGGGTAAACAGCTCGCAGACAGTCAGGCTTGTGGAAATATTAGCTTTATTCAGTGGACAAGACTGAAGTCCAAAGACTCAGCCTCAGTTCCAGCAAAAAAGCCTCGAGCCTTCCACAGACCCTTGTTTTATCCCCCAGAATCATGTACCACCCAATGGTGGGATCAGATACCAACCAATGGTGGAAGCAGAATCAGGTACTACCCTAGAGTGGGGACAGAATGCCAGGTCACACCCTAGGGTAGGGCACAATCACCAATCAGGTTAGGGTCAGCAACATACTAATCCCCTAAAATATTTACATACACAACAATGCTTGAGTATCCAGGTAGTGTCTTATGACAGGCCCTGGGCAAGTCGCCCTGGGCAGGGAGAGGAGCTTCTGAATCCTGAGCTCCTAACTCTGATTCTGTTAATGTGAGTCTTACTTTTGTTGCAAGAATATTAGAATATTACCTTCAAAAGAAGGCAGAGTGGAGGAAACTGATAGGACAAGATTTGTAGCTACTATCTTGCCAAGAAAAATGGGGTCTATTCAAAGGAGGTGGGGAGACACTGAGGTAATTCACACTGGTGGAGGGTTTGATGCTGGTTTTATAAAAATGAAACCTTATCACTAACAGTATGTCAAACCACAGTCCCTAAAATAAACTCTATTCATTTGAGTCTAAATATGAAGTTATATTTGAATATAAGTTTTCATCATCTATAACAGACACAATTCAAGACTGTACTTTGGGGGCATTTTACAGAGGAACTCGGACACAAAATAAGCACATTGGCCATAGAACAGGCATCTGCAGTACCTCAGATGCAGTCTTGGTCACCTGCCAATCTTAGCTGATCTTCAAGGGAAATCACTAAGCTGATTTCAAACACCACAGGGAATATTTGTCTTTTTTTGTTTTCTTTTTTTAACTTTATATAAGTGGGAATGCACAGCAGGTCCCTTTAGATCTTCTTTTTTTTTTTTTTTTTGGTTTTTTTTTGGGTCACACCCGGCGGTGCTCAGGGGTTACTCCTGGCTGTCTGCTCAGAAATAGTTCCTGGCAGGCTCGGGGGACCATATGGGACACCGGGATTCGAACCAACCACCTTTGGTCCTGGATCGGCTGCTTGCAAGGCAAACACCGCTGTGCTATCTCTCCGGGCCCCCTTTAGATCTTCTTTTGCTTCATCTACATAGTTGAGAATAAGCATTGCTTGTTTATTCTCATGATTACATTGTGTTTCACTCTGAAAGAATACCAGAATTTATGTATTTTATTGTTTATGGTTATTTCATTTTCTTTCAAGTTTTACAGAACAGAAAAGCTGTTATACATAGACATGAATGATATACACTTTTGATATATCCATATATCATCTCTATTGTAGATCTCATATCTATGAATACAGATCACAGATGCCTGATCCATGGATCTAAAAAACCCGAAATAATGTGTTGCTTCCATATGTATGAATTGGATGTATATGTGTTAGAATAACATAGGAGTGAAATGCCAGGGTCATAAAGATTTCCGCTCTATGGTCATGGAGAAAGGCTTCCCCAGAAGCCCCATATAGACTTTTCAAGGACAAATCCTGAGCCTATCTTGAAACAATCTACTTCCACTGACCATCTAGATTGGCTTAGAGGTATGATTGGATCTCTGGAGTTCAGGGCATTGCTGCTTGGTGAACATTAAATAGTAGATACTATGAATAAATAATAATAGTGTCCAGTGGGCACCTCGATACTCTGCCCCTCCTCCAGATTGCTCACTTAGGTTATTTTACAAAATGATACTATATCTGAAATTAAGCAGTGTCACTAACTTGCCTCTTTCTAACCTTGCTTAATTGGGAGTATGATCTCTTTCCTATGGCTACCTAGCACTCTATCTTCATTCTCTCTTTAGTGATATCATTTTCCCAGAGTTGTCTAAGCTCTCCTTGACAGCCAAGACCTGAAGGTGCTGACAGGGTTCCATAAAAAACATGGACTAACACTCTCCCTCATGTACCTGGTCTCCAGTCATCAATCTGCATTAGAATAGGATCTAGATATATAGCCCTCCCTTAGTAAATTTTTCTAAGATCTGCTATCTCAAGAGCCCAGTGAAACAAAAATTTGTTTAAGAGAGAGACACAATTCTTTCTAAGTGTCATAGACGAAAACTCTAATGTGGATTCTAGGACTGTTTTGAATAGGTTAGCATGGGATTTCCCCAGAGTTGGAATTTAGTGTAGTATTTTAGGAGACTCTTAATACAGCAATAAGGATGGATTGACATTGCGTCAATTCCTATTCTTATTACGATAAAAGAATCAGTACAGTACTAGACTTTTACTGCCTGCAATGTTTGGTGAATTACAGGGAGGTCTAATCTGATTTTCTGCACTATATTCTGTTTAGATTGGCAGGTTTCACTGGGAATTTCTCAATAGACTGGTGCAGCACTAGAGAAGGGATTAGCTCTCTTGGAAACCAGGAAAAGAGCCGATTTGGGTTGTTTATAGCTTGCAGGGATGGATTCTGATGGAAGAGCCCCAGAGGGAGGGAAACTTTCACAGCACAAGAATGCTAAGGACTCACAAAGCATATTATAGGGTATAGCTGCACCCTGTGCAGTATCTACCCCTGGGACCCAGGACAAAAACTACCAGAACAGAGAAACTAATGAGTCTTCTCTTGAGACAACATCCCAAGGAGAAGTAAATCAAACCAAATGTGTCTCAATGGAGATGTGCTTTTTTTTCCTTTCAGCTGAAAAAAAGACTCCAAATTCTGGCTTAACTTACACAAACTGTAGAGCAGACACTCTTAGCTCTCTCCATGCTCTCATCCTCTCACCCCTGATTTACAGAGCCTTTCCAGAAAAGCAGTGGTTGGTTCTGTTCACTACACTCAGTTTTGTTCTAGAAAAGTCTTCTTAGAAAGCCACTCTGAAATGAAATTTGCATGCAGATGACTTCCTCTGCATTGCTCTCTGGTGAAACCCTTGCAATGAATAGAAGAAAGGTTGTGGCACAGAAAGAAATCATCTTGCCCACACAAAGCTTCCAACGGAAGATTCAGAAGTTTCCAAAGAGAACTCAGAAGTAGAGGGGACTTCAACTTATACCAAAAGGACACCCACTTGGGCGATCTTTTTGTATTTGGACATTAATTGCTCACTTATTGGATCATCCCCTAAAGAACATATCTGGAGGTAATTCTGGGTCTGGTTATCCTGGGATAACACAACAATGAGCCCACAGACTAGCATCTGGGTAACAGTTGTCTTACTATTAAAGAGGAGGTGGAGGAAGAAAGCATAGTGACAACCGAATTATCCTCATTTAGCAAGAGACTCCCAAGAGTCAAGCCACTTTAACCAAAAAGTACAGAGCTGTGTGTCATTAGTACTTCTAGACCCTGGATCCAGGTGCTTTTCTCTTCCCTGCTCACAGCCTTGGCCTCTCTTCATTTCTCCCAGGGGAATACCTGTGAGCATTTCCCATGGACCAAGTTGTGTTCTTCAGGCTGTAATGGTGATGTTGGAAGGCAGAGAACTTCTGAACATCAGACGATGGTCATATAGATTTCTATTTCAGGCAACCTAGAAAACCATGATGGAGAATATGAGGAATCACTGGAATTGATTGAAAGGCCATTTATAAAATCAGAAAAGACTCTTTTGATCTGTATTAATTGAGACTATATTATACTTGGCTCTCAGGAAACAGATTGAGAACAGAAAGGCTATCAGTCTCTGGTTTCTTAAAATGTGGGTGTTTTGTTCCATGACTGAGCAGAATATTTTTCTGGGACAATAAAGAGAGACATTGGTATTGGACAACCAACATGCCAGGAGCATGTATTGATTTTTTGACAGTATGCTTCATGGGCAGAGACACCCTGTATCTCTTAGGCCAAAAAAATTTTCTTTCTAATTTCCCCAAAGTTTGATGTGTTATGCAAAAAAAATTATTTGAGATGAAAACCAGTCTCATGAGCATTGAGTGGAAATAAAAAAAATCAGTCTTAAATACCTATGCCCAAAATTTGGGTGTTTTATTGAGCAAAAGAGTATCTTGGTAAGACTATCAATATGGTAGAAGTGGCACAGAGGGTTCCACATTTTCATAAATGACATACCAATATCTTCTTCCACTTCACACAGGACTTTGATTCAGTTTAGGTTTGGTTGATTATTTGTCATAATATGCTGGAGTCTAGTTTCAAATAAGAGAGAAGGCCTTTGGAAAAAGGAAATCCTTGGTCAGTTAGTCTCATTTAGTTATTGTATAAGGCAAAGACTCTGCTCATTAGAACATACTAGCACTCATCCCTGGTACAAATGATTTTCAATGAATGAGAGTTCTGTCTTTATAAGTTTTTTCCTTTGTAAACACCCCCCACTTCAAATGAGGATTTCTTTCCCACTACTTCCTATAGATATATGCCCCTGGATACAAGACAGATCCTGACTATCAAAATATTTTGGCTTCCTGATTTATCATCTTTGATTCTCTTGAGCACATAGGAAACATTTTACTTCTATCTTTGAAAGAGAAATTTCCATCTAGTTCTTTGATTTTTTCATGTTCTAGAATTATATTTAGTGTCATAAAATATTTATGACATTTTATGAATGAAAGATGAAAGTAGAATATACATACTACAATTTTATGTTCTAAAACGTACCAAATAAATTGAAATACAAACAATTGTCTTCAGGCAATAAGATAAAGGGCATAGTTTTTTCCTATCATTTAACTCTACCTTCATTCCAATACTGAGAGGTTGAGTTGGATCTTTGTTTTACTACTTAATTAGCTGTGTCTCTTTTTTTGTTTTGGGGGGACCACATTCATCAGTGCTCAGGCTAAGTCTTGGCTTCATACTCAGGGATCACTTTTGCAGACTCAGCAGAACCAAACAGGATGCCTGAGATTAAACCCAGCTCAGCACATGCAAAGACCTACTGTCCTATTATTGGTCTCCAAGTTCTCTTTTTTCCCACATATAGTTCAGTTCTCTTATAATGTGCTATTGCCATAGTGAAGCATCTCATAACCAGTTGGAGAAGTTCTGTGCACCTTTCAGGCTCTCTAGCATACCCATTGCTATATTAGAAACGTATATCTGGACTGCTTAAGAAAGGATAGAGGAAAATTACACATACTCTGGGCTCAGCAGGTAGACGAGAAGGTCAGAGACTGGGAGACAAGTGTTAAACTTCTTGGAAAATGTTTGGTGTGTTTTCCTGACAATAAAGTAATATGCTTGCCTGATTTTCTCTGTTGCCCCATAATCCAGGACCATGAGCCCTCAGTGGCCAATTGAAGATTGTTTCAACTGCCCTGTGCCCAAGTTCACCTCAATTTTGCATAGGGCCTCTCCTTTCCTTCAAGACTCCTGACCTCTTTTTTAATAATTCAGACTGTTCTTAGATGTAGGTGTCACTGCTTTAGTTTCCATGTTGAAGTACCATAGACTGGAGAGCTTAAACAATAGAAATTGATTACCTCATGGTTTTGGATTCTAGACATCTCTGATCAAGATGACACTTTATTTGGTTCCTAGTAAGAGGTACTACAAATTCACTTGTTGCTGGGAAAGAAAGAATCTACATTATACTGGATTTTTATGGCTTTCCTTCAATGCTTTTTTTCCCAATACTTCGTCATAGTCTTTGCAATCATATCTAGGTTAAAATAGCAGAACAGATCCATTATGGCAGCCAGAAGAAGGCTGATGAAGGAGCATGAAGAAATCCACAAAAGTGCAAATGAAAAAACTCCCCTAACAACAAGGTTTATTAAGCTAATTTATTGACTTGGCAGGGGATTATTGCTCCTGACAGTCTTCTGTATGATAGGGGGGGCTTTCAGAATATCCATTCAAACCACCAAGGATCACAAAGATCTATCATCCAGACACTGATGAGAAGGGGAAGGTCTGTCTGCCAGTCATTAATGCTAAGAACTAGAAACCAATAAGCAAAACCAACCAAAGTAACTTAGTTCTTCATTGCACAGCTAAATGACCCTTTAGCCTGTGTCCACTTTGGGTTCATCTAGCTGTAGAATACTCCAAAGACTGTAAGAAAAATCTGCAAGGATGCAAAAGAGTTTATAAGAAATATGGGAGGTGGGGGAGAAGTGACCTGTAAATCATCATCAGTCATGATTGATTCCAGCAAGTGTGAGCTGAGACCTCAAGCAGTGCTCTCAAGCACTCAGCAAAGTAGGACTTTGGGAAATCAGCATATGCCATTGCCTGGCCTTTACGTTTATCAGTTACAAAATTGTTAATCTTTTCAATAAAAATGTTGTCTAGGTTATCTGTGAAGAAAAGATTAAAAATCAGAAGAGGATGACTCTATCTCTTGGTTATCTTTAGTGACTAAAAGATTGCAACTTTTAGAAAATGTGCTCAGTGAGACACATTTATTATTCACTTCCACTCAAAGTTATACTTTCACTCTAATCACATATTTCTTTCTCCCTTTCTATATAAACAGACTTTAGACCAAGGTTGAATTGCAGAGACATCTAAAGCAACATTATATATGAGATATGCCTGGTGTATGCTGGAATGAAACAAACACTAACTCTAGCCTCTGCCTATTGATCATCTTTTTACAATGAGAAGTGGCTTTCAATATTTACCCCATATAATGGAATCCTTTAGGATGTTTGTAAAAATCCCCATGCTATTGTTCCAGGTAGCATGGCAAGAGTTGAGTTTGAGACATTAGACAGTTTCTTAAAGATCCTAAGTTATTCCATATACAGAGGTCTGGGAGCCATTGTGTTATCAGAGGGAGTGTTCTAAGAACTTCAGCCATTTGATTATTTCTATTCCTCACAAAGAGTGTCAGTGGAAGGTGCCAATATTATCCACATTCACAGATTAATCAATTGAGGCTCATAGAGATCTAGCATTCAGCATGAGGTTAGATAGGTAATAGAGGGGCATGCAGAGCCCCAAAGTCCAGTTTTTCCTATTCTAGGAGCCACACTGTAATCCCATTTCAGTACATCGACAGGAAACAGGTTGTTATATCTGACAGCTGGGGTGAGGTTTGCAGCAGGTTTCGGCTGACAACACCCAAGATTGCTCCCAAATGGTGTTCCCCTGGCTTTGTCTGGGGAAACCTAATTGCTGCAATTGTGTTATAAAATTATCACTTTACCCACGCAAATGGGCCAGAGCAACCGGTTGTCTATTCCTGTGGTTGTCCCAGATTATTAAATGAGCAGCTGCCTCCAAATATGTTTGCAGCCGCCTAATTCAATGGCTGCGTGCACTTGCATATTCATATCTCCCAACCCACAGCCCAGGCATGCAGGACTCCTCCAAGGGGATTCTAAAAGTTCATTTATCTTGACAATTTAAATAAATACTCTTCCATTGGCTTTAGTGACTCCTCTAGATTTCAACAAGTATCTCCAATGCCAGAGAAGTCAGAGGTGGGTCAAGGTCTCTATTGATCTCACGGGAAAGATAGTCAAAGGAACCAACCATTGTAAGGGTGGAAAGGGAAGCCAGCATTGGACGGCCATTTGTGGCTCAAGCTTCACTTGCTCTCTCATGTTTTGAGGACAGGTGATTTAACCCTTGAAAAATGAAACAAATGATACGTAATGCTGGGTTGTGGAAAAAATTCAATGAAACAATGCAATTTTCTGAATTTCTTTCATTCTTGCTCGATCTTCCTATACTTGTACCTCCAGGACTGTGGGCCACTGGCTTTTTCCTTTTGAAAGGAACTTACTTCTATTTTTAACCTGAATATTATGTACCTTATTAATAGCAGCACACAATCTTCCATAACTGGAGCCATTTCCAACACCTGTCAAGACCGAGGGTAACTTTAAGGCAGGATGATTTCCCTCTTGTGCACCTCTGTGGGTCATGTAACACTTAGAGACAGTTTGTATGGAAGGGAAAAAATCCAGCAGATGCAGGACATGCTTAGAACTCACTTCTTCCTCTTCCTCTTTGCTTCAGTGCCAGGCTCCAAGGTGAAGAAGAGCTTACTGTGGGGAAATTGAGGGAAGATGCCCCCAAGTGTTAACCTGGAAATGGAGAGTTTGCCCTATTACCTCAGTGGGTGAAAATCCAGAATTCATTTCTGTATCAGTAAAGTTACCCATTCCCCACCCACAGGGACAGTTCAAAGTTAGTACCTCTGACTCAGCTTCTAGTGCTCTTGCTTGCTGTGCTTGCTGCCAGGGATGTCATCTCAATAGATATCTAATCTTCTGAGCATCCGTCCTCTACCTACAGGATGCAGAGGAGAAGACACGCACATGTTTCAGACAATGCAGGGACAGACAAAAGCAGCTAATAAAGGAGTTATTAAGTATTCTCTTCCTCTCTCATTCTTCCTCTTTTTATGTCTCCCTCCCCACATTACGTGTAGTGCTGGAGGACTACTGTCTGCCTATTGCTCAGGAAACCCTGTGGTGCCAGGGATCTTACCAGATCTCTTGCATCCTAAGCACATGCTCCAAACCTTTGAGACATTTAATCATTAGAGATACTTTTAAGTGTGCCCACATCCTTGGTTCATCTTTTTTTCCTTTCCCCTTCCTCTTTCTTCTCTCCACCTTTCAATTCTATTCTTCCTCCTACCTTTAGCCTATCTTCTTTCGTTTCTTCTTCTTCCTTTATCCTTCCTCCTTTGCATCTCCACTAGGTCTTTCCTTCCTGGATTTACTTTCTGGCTTCTCTCTCCTCTTCCTCCACTCTCTAGCATATGAAAAGGGCCTCTTTCATGTCTGCTTAGCTGCTTCTGCCATGAAAAGGTCTTGGTTTTCTATTCGCTGCTGCTGTTGAAGAGACTGCAGCATAAAAATGAGGGATGGGCTGAGATTCCCACAGTGAATATGATGGAGTCCTCTCTTTCTCTTGGACACAGGATTCCTAAGAGTGCATACAATTTCTCATGGAGAAACACTAGAACAGGACTTTTCTGAGAAAAAAATCACTGACTTTTGTCCAAGACCTTGGGCTGATAAATTAATGGTTATCATGAGAAGCATGGGCTCTGGAGCAGTTGGCCTGGGCTTAGCTTCTGGTTATAGCTGTGCAATGCCAGCATGCCTGCACCCTTCTCATTTTCGGTCTTTGTATCTTAAATATGGGAATCATGAGCCTCCCTCTGGAGGGAGTGAGACACGAACTAGACCACCCACAGAAGCACGAAGCCAGCTGCCTACCAAGTAGCAATAAATAGTGATTATGGTTATTAGTCTGAGCTTTTTGATAAGGACAAAGCCACAGTAAAATGAGAAATGATGTGATTGCAGCAGTGCCCGGATCCAGACACCCATCACCCCAATGTGGAGTCTGGCAGTGCAGATAATCTGTGGCCAAACCCATCCTATGCTTCCTAATCATAGACCATGTGACCTGGAATAAACTGGATCTCAGTTTTCTTCCCTGTGAATGGGGAATAAGCAGTCAAAGAGAATACTTAATGGGCTAGTGTGTGAAAGGGCCCAACTTTGATAACTAGCACCTCAGGGTTCCCTGAACACTGACTAGAGAGTCACTTTCTGAGCAAGCAGCCAGGAGTAAACCCTGACTACTACCAGGTGTGGCCCAACAAACTCCTTTCCTTAAAAATCAGAGAATAAGAGAAGAGTATCTCAAGGTAGGTGGGGGTGGGAGACGTGGAGAGGAAGGAAACTAGGGACATTGGTAATTGGAAATGTGCACTGGTGAAGGGTGTTGTTCATTTTATGACTGAAACTCAATCATGAAACTTTTGCAACTGTGAAAAAAATCTAAAATGAACGATCATATAACCACGGTGTTTAAATAAAGTAATTAAAAAAAAGAGGTAAGTGTCTCAGTGTGGCTCTGAGGACTAATGGTGTAACTCCAGAGAAGCACAGAAGGACAGGCCTGATGCCCAAAACAAGGTCAATAACAGGTTCTATTATTCCAAATGGAGGCCTGGAAGCTTTAGCAGCATAGATGCCAACTTTAAGGATAAAGATCACCTTTTTCTTTAGAACAGCCTACACTTAAGTCATGATCTCTCATTTAGGTCAGCCATAATCTTCTCTGATAGCTGGGGACATTTCAGGTGTTTGCAGCTGGCATATTTGGGACACCCAACAATAATATCCCAACAACACACCCACAGGTAAAGTCAGATAAAGTCAGGAAGGGCGGGGGGTGGGTCTGAGCAGGGCCAAAGAATCTCAGAAGGATCATAATTATCCTGCTTTCCTTGTTTACCACTATTCCCTGGAAACTCAATTCACATTCTGCATTTCAAATTCTGTATATATTGTTTGGCTTAAGCTGGGAATTTCCCCCAGTACTATTCCTACGAATTGAACATTTTTAAATGTCCGTATGAAGTTCCTGGCTTACCAAGTTATTCAGAGTTGAGAAGACCAGCTTTGTGCCTCCTTGACAGGCACATTTTTAAGTTTGGTGGTTGTGCTTTGAATCTCCTGCTTTCGGTGTTGGCATTTTAATAATATTCACAGCAAGCTCGAGAATTGGGAGACTATACACGGATTCTCCAGGTGTCTGACGCCCGCTGAGATGGACTGTTGTCAGCGCTCATTCCCGGACGGAGATGAGAAAATGCCTTGCTGGGATGCTCCAACGGGGGGCACCGATGTGGGGTGGATTGGAGGCGGGGATGCTGCATGGCTTCTCCAGGGAGACATGAGAACAGAAGAACCCATCTGCCCCTGCTTCTCCCTGAAGAGTCCAGTAGGGGGCGCCCTATCCTGTACAAGTCTGGCTCTCTTCTTTCTCCAACGTACTGGGTCTTGGGTTGGGCTCTGCTCAAAGATAAGAGGATGATGAAATGTCCCCAATTCATCAAGTGCCCGTTTATCCTAGCAATGTGCTGCTGGGATTCTTTTTATTTTTTTTTTTCCTTTCTTTCTTCTTTGTCTTGTGTGCCCTCTGATGTCTGCAGAGGCCTTTGGCATTAACATGCGCGGGTTGGCTCTGTGCTAGGTTCTGCGGGGTTGTGTAAGATGAATCAGACACACACAGCCTCTGCCCTTGAGGAACTGTGAGCTCCTAAAGTCAGACTGAGCCAGGCGAGCTCCAGCAGGGACAGTTGCAGAGGAAGGACCTCTACACCGTTTGTAGGCATCTGGGGTGCCCACTCTTTGGTCCTCATGGAGTTATGTCCATAACTCAGGTGCAGGGGACACGCCAAAAGCTTTTTGTTCTAGCTGCCTGGACACAGTGGTCCTGCGTTAGCTTCAGGGAGACTGCCCAACTATGCTGGAGCCTCTGAGGAAGGGAGTCAGGGCCATTTGGAGGCAAATAGAGGTGGGAAAGGTTTTGCGGAGAGTGCATCAGTCCTCTAGGTGTCTGGGCAAAGAAGTCTGCAGGCTGGGGGTGCAGCAGGTGAGAAGCCCCGAGACAGATTTGTGCTATGGAGGAACAGCAGCTGGAAGACCAGCGGTTGGGGTAGCAGAGAGGGGCGATGAGAATAGAGATGCTGGAGGGCAGACTTGGCATTTAGTTCTGAAAACAGCAGGCACTTTTTAGAGGGTTTCAAGGCAGAAGAGTTATGTCAAGATTTGAAGCAATGTCTGTGGCCAAAATGTGATAACTGGTCAACAGGAGAAGAGGAATAAGGGTGGTTAGAAGGTCCTGAGGGACAAGCAGAATGATGTTGATGCTTCATGTAGACAAGAGGCTCAGTGTGAAACTCATCCATGAGTTTAGCCAGGGGAAGTGAGAAACCAAATCTGAGTCCTGTAATTCACTATCTTTCTCCCTGACAACCAGAAGAGGCAGGCATGACCTCTCTCAGATAGGGTACAAGCTATCTCACCTGACATATTTAGAAGAAGGAGCAAAGCACTTCTGATGGATCAGGAAAGGTTTCCTGTTGGAGGTGACAGAAAGTCTGTCCTTGAAGAAATAGATGCATTGTTTGGACAGAGATAAGATACATCTATATATTAAAAACGTGATAAGGACAGTTCTGGCATTGGGCAAGTGAAGAACTATGTTATTTGGGGGAACTATAGAATGTTGGGACTCTCACAATGAGGTAGAAAGCTCAACAGGTCTCAGTAGCTATGAAATGCTGAGCTGGAAGATACTGACAGGGACTCATAGAATGCTCTATCCTGCACACTGTGACATAAAGAAGCATGTTAGAGGGAGCTAACATGAGGGTTAACAGCAGGGGCTTTCATAGTTTGTCTCTAAAAGCTCCACTAGGAGTACAAGAACTAGATATAGCCCAGAACAGGTTTTATGTTAACCCAGGAGGATGGGACAAAGTTGATGCTGCTGATAAAAGTAGAGAAGACAGGAAAAGAAACAGTAAAACATAATATAGCAGAAATCAGCCAATTGTTTTTAGACATGTTGAAATAAAACAGAGAGGAACTAATTCCACTAACATTCTAAAGCATTTCCAGTCAACCATGTCCAAAGTCTAAGTACTCTGGAATACTGATGCAACAAGAGCCCCAGAAGGGTTTTTTTTTTTTTTTTTCTGCTACCCTTGTTCTACAGGTGGGAGAACTCAAGCACACAAAGTTTATCCGCCTGTCTAATGCCACCTGACTACTGAACATCAGAATCTGGACAGGAACCAGGCAATTTCAGCTCCAGAGTTTAATCTTCAGAAAATTGAGCTATGACTCATCCTTGTGAATGTTAACCTCAGACTTATGATTCACAGATGCCAGTCTCCCATAGTTCTTGAATTTGACAAAAGAAAATTCTTGGTGATCATCAAGCTTCTAATATTAGGATAATGCCAAGACAGGTAGGTGGTTTAAGATCAATAACTGGCAAACTCAAAGTACTACTTCGTCATCCAGACATTAGCTTTGCCCCAATGGCCCTGGGCCCATCCTAATCTCCACCTCTTTCCTTGTGTCTACCCTGCACTAAGATCCTGCTTAAGAAACACTAGCAGTGTGTGTCAGCCTATAAAAACCACACTTCAATATCTTCTTTAGTTTCTGTTTTTTAAAATAGATATGTGCCCAGAAGTGCTCCCAAATCAGGGGTCACCATAATATTTGATTCAACAATGCAGGCCTCATTGTTCGGCACTCTGTCTCAGCAATTTAGTGTTGGAGCCAGTGGTAATGGGGGTGTCCTATTAGTATTGGGGGTGCTAGGTGGTGCTAACAGACTTGGTACATATGTATACAAGGCATGTGCATAAAGTAGAAATTATAGATTCTGAGTCCTGAATTAGACTCCCTGTGCTTGAAATCTGGCTTTGCCACTTACAAGCTGAGGGAACTTCAGCAAGCTGCATGACTTCTCTGTGCTTCAATTTACCAATTTACAGAAAAAGTGGTTAATATCTGTGATTATCTCACATCTCAAATTGTTACCTCACAGAGACAAATAGTTGATGTACATAAAATACTTCACTGTTAGCACAAGAATGATCTAAGCAAGTGTCCGCAATTATTACTGCTATGACTACATTCTATATCAGAATGCCTCACCTGGGGCCATAGAACCCACTAGAATATTTCAAATTGGCTACAAGTGAACAGATGGCAAGTGATATGAGACCAGGAGACCAACTGATGAAACTGAGACCATGAGAAGAAAAGAAGCTTGGAGAAAGATTGGGAACCAGTGGTGTAGATAAGATTCCACAGCAACTATCAACAATGCTTTCGCATGACCAGTCTTCTTTCCATTCTCATCTTCTCTCTAACTTCCTGTTTAATTCTCAGCCCATAAAAACACAAGTTTATAGAAGATTCCTCTTCGAATCTTGTGATGATAAAGTGTTCTCTGATGGAACCTGCACCCTCCAGTTGGCTAACATGTTTCTCGTCTCACACCAATGTTTCTATGGCTGCTGTATTGATAACTTTGACTTGGGAATAATCCAACCCATGAAGGCCCCCTGACTTGCCCTGAGCCCAATATTCAGTGCTGTCGCAACTATGACCTCAGCTTCCCAGTTCCCTGGATAGAAGAGAGAGAACTCAGCATCATGTCTGGGTGAACATGTCTGGGATTGTTTAAAAATGGCCTGAAGGCATGAAATATCCCTAGTGTTAGTTGTGATGACTAGCATCTTGTTGCTTTTAATTCGGGGGACCTCCCAAGAGGTGCTAAAGGGTTCATAGGTCACACCTGGTGATGTAGTCAGCCAAGTGGATCGATTCTCAGGCCCTAGGATTTGCAATTATTTGGGCAATGCAGTGCCTATAAACCTTAGAGAATTCACAGGTGCTACTCAGGGAACATGTGGTTTTGAGCCTACATGAGATCTAGTAACTGAGATCTGAGCTCTCTCCTTAGCTCCTATGAAGGCCAGTTTTATGTCTCAAGTTGGCCAACTGAGGTACAAATTTATTTTATCAGCACAGATAAGGGTCTTGTGAGATTATTCCACCAAAGTGCCTAACACTCACCTGTTGATATATTTAATGTAGTTTTGGGAGGTTATGGTGCCCTCTTGTAATAGTAATTGTTCCCAGTCACTATACCTACCAAGAATGAACTTTTAGGAAAGATGATGTACTCTTGGGCTTCATTTAATCAGTAAAGCTCTTGCGATTAAAATGCAAGGTTTCAACCTGGGAGAAGTTCTATCTCACAATGTCCACATTCCATCCTACCTGAATTTCCATGCCTCTGAGAGTCCACATAATAATGAGTGACAATTTTAAGAGCTACTACTAATGTATACATGCACACATATCTACATACACATATATACACATATGCGACACATGCACAGCTCAACTATTCCTTTCTTTGGAGAATATTAACAAGAGAGTAATACTATCCAACCTTAAAATGGTGCTGATGTGTCTAAGGGTTAAGACAAAAAGACTCACAGAAGACATGAGCTCATATCTGCTAGATAAAAGTAAGAGAAAAAAAAGGAAGGAGGAAGGAAGGCAATGTGGAATGGAGGATGGGAAAGGATATGTAAATGGAGAGGGGGGATAAAAGAAGTAAAAAAGTAAAATGCAGCATAAAGGAACAGAGAGAAGAATAAAATGGGAGGAAGGGAGACAATTAAGTATTAAAAAAAACTTAGATTCTAAATTCCTGCCCTGTTAACAAATTTTAAGGCTAATCCCTTAATTTGGGTTATAACAAAAGAGAGGGAAAGAGAGATAAAGAGAGAGGTCAATTATTCATCCATAAGGGTTAGATGATGGCCCCACCAAATTACTCATTCATGAGAAAAACACTAGTTCTAGATTTATAGAAACAAACATGCCAAGAGAGAACAAGAGAGAAAAAAGAAACACAAGAAATCTGGAGGTAACATAGGGGCAAGGGCCAGGTGCCTGGGTATAAAAACAAAGTATCTGGGCCACCAGATTTAACACTACTCTAAGCATGGGACCTACACTACAACAATTTAGAAATAGAATGAAGGAGTGGAGGATAAAGATATATGTGAAATAAAGGGGGTTAGGGTCATAGGTATATTGGTAGTGTTAAAGAATGATAGATCTAAATATTCAACCTGAAATCATGAGACCCAAACTTTAACAACTGAGCTTAAAAGGGTGCCTGTTGAGAAGACAGGCTGGGGTGGTTTTCGAGGGGGGTTATGGAGGGGAACCTGGGGATATTGGTGGAGAGAATTTGACATTGATTGTGGGATTGGTGCTTGAACCATTGTATGCCTAAAACTCAACTATGATATCTTTGTAAATCATGGTGGTTTAATGAAAAAGAAAAATTTTAATCAGAAAAATTAAAATAAATAAAAATCCTTAGCTATCAAGTAGACTGATTGGGGGGAGTTAGCACTGATGAGATTGGAGATGAGAACAATTACATGCCTAAAACTTCATTGACTACATAAATTGTAGCATTTACATGAATGAATAAAAGAAATGAAATAAAATAAAATGTGTAAAATAATAACCATCTATCTTCCCTTTTAACAAATAAGGAAACTGAGGCACTGAGACACAGACATCTTGGTTGATATGTGGAAATAGGGGGCAAAGCTGCAGGTGAGAGCCTGGATTCCTAATACCCAGGCAGTCTTTTTCTCTTATGACAGAATAATAGAAAGAACCTTTCACTTCTGCCTCCCTTGGCCACCCAGGACTTTTCTGCTGTCCTCACCCCCAAGAGTCAGAGTGCTTCCCAATTTTCAGCCAGAGAGCTTGGCATCAAGCTCTGCCAAGGGAAACCCTGGGTTGAGGCGGGGTGGGAAGTTGGGTACAGACAGCTGCTCAGGATTCAGAAACTGACATCAGCTCTGCTGCTTGCATGCTGTGCTGAATCCCAACGTGCAGAGACTGAAAATCATCCAGTTACTTTGCAAGAACAGCAGTTTAATAAGATTAGGAGGAGTTGAGAACACTTGTTACATCTGAAGCATTGATATAAAAATTTCAACATGTGGCTGAGAATTTTCAATGAAAGTCAGAAACCAGCCAGTGAGGGAATGTATTTTGAAGACATGGAGTCTAAATTTTTGGTTTTAGACACCTTAAGGCCAAATCTATGTATGATTCAGAGGAAATGCCAGTTGCCTTTCTATGTAAAACCTTCCTGTCCCTCTTGGAGACTAGTCAGAGAATCATATCATCATTTCTACTAGGAAGCCTAACCCAGTACCACATTCTACAGAGAGATCTGGTACACTGATTTCTGATCCCACACAGATTGAACATGGCTTGAATTGGAGTCATTGTCGTAATATAAATGATCTATTTGATATGGGAGCTCATATACAGGGTCAATGAACAATACAAGTTGAGAATGTTGTCCATCTGTGGCATGACTAGCTGTGATCAATTCTGGCTTCCTTAGGTACAGGTATATGTGAATTCCAACACTTCTAGGTTGATGGGAAATAGAAATCTAAGTGGTTTGGCTATGGGAAGAAAAGAGATAGTCTAATCATCTAGGCAATGTGGAATGGAGGGATTGTGGTCTAAGAAAATTCAGATAGAAAAAGAGATGACAACTTCAGAACTTTGAGACAAAAACTAGGATTGAATTGGATTTAATTATCAGAACAGTGAGAAGTCAAACAAGGAATTTCATAAATAAGCTTTTACTTTTCAAAAATCACTGAGTTACTGTGTAAAGAATAGATTCAAGAAGACTCTTTCACAACTGAAAGCATGGAGCTACTCAGAAATAAAGGTGCGATTTTCAGGGCACAGAACAGTTTGACAGTGACTTACATGAATTAAGTGGAAATAGAGAGAAGATGATGGGTGAAGATGAATGGATGAGTGGGTGAATGGATGGATATATGGATGGATATAAAGATGGATGGATGGATGGATGGATGTGTGGGTGGGTGGGTGGATGGATGGATGGATGGGTAGGTGGGTGGGTGGTGGGTGGATGGGTGGATAGAAGGAGATGAATGAATAGATATATGGATAGATAGATGAGGATGGATGGATGGATGGATAAAAAATGGATGGATAGAAGTTCCAGTAACAGGGCACAAAGTTTTCACCTTTTTACTTTATTTCTTACTGCTTAAACCTAGAGACTTAGTTTCTATACAAAGATCATTTTTTGTTTAAGACATTTCAGTCAATAGAAATTGTATTGACAATGATAAGCATAAGTCATTGATATATAGAAATAAATCCTGTAAACTTCAAGTTGTAGGTAAAGAGGTGAAAACCTTTAGAGGTTAGAGTCTGCCTGTGTTAGCAGAGAAAGGAAGGTTAAACTACTACTTCTCTCTGCTGAACTACAGTGCTCCCTGTCCTGCTCACAGCTGTTGCCATAATGTTGTAGACCAGGGGTCTCAAACTCGCGGCCCGCGGGCCATTTGTAGCCCTCCTTACAACATTTTGTGGCCCGTGGCCGACCTTCAAGTATCGCAGTATTTGCAATTATTCGCTTACCGAATTATCACAATAAAAATCGCATTAGTAAGAAAAAATCACATTAAACATTCGCATACCCCAAGCAGTTCCGTTTGGGGTATGCAAATGTTTAATGCGATTTTTTTCTTACTAATGCGATTTTTTATTGCAATTATTCGGTAAGTGAATAATCACGAATACTTTGCGCCTAGCACAGAAGTCATTTCCGCTGCTCCTGCCTGCTGTCCCTTGCATTATCGGAGGCCTAAGGCAGAGAAGTTTATTACAGAATTAGATTTTGTCATACCTTCATCATGACTTCATCAAAGCCTGCAGTGAAGAGAAAGATTGATGACAAGCACAGACAATTTCAGGAAAAGTGGGAGACACACTATTTCTTTGTTGAGCACAGGGGCATCCCCACATGTCTTATTTGCTCAGAGAAAGTTGCAGTGCACAAGGAATACAACTTGAAACGCCATTATTCAACTAAACATGCTGAGGAATATGCAAAATATCAAGGAAATGAGAGAGCCAAGCAGGTTGCCAGTCTTAAAGCATGTCTAATGAGGCAACAAGCTTTCTTCAAGAAAGCAACCAAAGAGAATGTTGCATCTGTTGAAGCTAGTTACATGGTTAGTGAGATGATTGCTAAGGCAGGGAAACCATTCACAGAAGGAAAGTTTGTTAAAAAATGCATGTGACAGGCTGTAAGTATTATCTGTCTGGAAAAGAAAGGTCAGTTAGCAAAATCAGCCTTTCTGCCAACACTGTGGCAGAGCGCATTTCTGACAGGTCAAGTGACATTTATCATCAACTGTGTGAGAAAGCCAAATGTTTTGATGTATACTCAGTTGCTCTTGACGAGGGCACAGATATAACAGACACTATGCAGCTCACAATTTATGTCTGTGGTGTTGATTGCAATTTTGAATTGACAGAGGAGCTGCTCACAATAATTCCAATGCATGGCCAGACCACCGCTAATGAGATATTTCGGCAACTGTGTGATGCCATTGAAAATGCAGGTTTGCCATGGAAGAGGTTTGTTGGAATAATAACCGATGGAGTGCCATCAATGAGAGGGAGGAAAAAAGGACTGGTGGCACTTGTTCAAAAAAACTTGAAGAGGAGGGTGTAGAGAAGGTCATTGCTCTTCAAAACATTGTCCATCAGCAGGCCCTTTGCAGTAAGTGCCTGCTGTGTGACAATGTGATGTCTGTTCTTGTGAAATGCATCAACCAAATCCTGTGCTTAAAGCACAGGAGGTTCCGTGCCTTTTTTTTTTTTTAAAGAGGAAATGGAGTCAGAATATGAAGATGTGCTCTATTTCACCGAGCTACGTTGGCTCAGCAGGGGAAATTTCCTGAAAATATTTTTTGAGTTGAGAGAGGACATGAAAGCCTTCATGGAGAAGGATGGGAATGCTGTTTCTGAGTTGAGTGATCACAAATGGCTCATGGACTTAGCTTATTTTGTTGACATCACACGTAAGCTGAATGTACTAAACAATATGTTACAAGGCCCGGAACAGCTTATCAGTGCTGCCTATGACAATATGAGAGCATTCTCCATAAAACTTGTGTTATGGAAATCCCAGCTCTCTCAGACAAACCTTTGCCATTTCCCAGCATGCAAGGAACTTGTGAATGCAGGCATACCATTCAGTGGTGAGAAATATGTTGTTGCTATTTTTAAGCTAGAGAAGGAATTTGATCACAGATTTGCAGACTTCAAAAAGCACAGAGCCACTTTCCAAATTTTTGTGAACCCCTTTTCCTTTGATGTGCAAGATGCCCCTCCTGTGCTTCAAATGGAGCTCATTGACCTGCAATGCAACTCTGATCTCAAAGCCAAGTTCAGGGAGATTAGTGGAAAAGCAGACATGCATGGGCAATTTTTGAGAGAATTTCCCCCCAGCTTCCCTGAGCTTTCCTGATTGTTCAAGTGCACCATGTGCCTTTTTGGGAGCATATATTTGGGTGAAAAGTTATTCTCCACATTGAACTTCAATAAGTCAAAGTACAGGTCTAGACTTAATGATGATCATCTTCAAGCCTTACTGAGGGTCTCAACTGCTTCCTCTCTAAAGCCAAATGTGGTTTAGATTTGTGAGAAGTGCTGTCAAGTCTCTGGCAGCAAAGAATAGACAAAAGATGCCATATTCAGAAGAACTGTTCATGATCTTCACTCAATGTTCTATTCGTGTTCAGAAGAAATAATTACAACTGTTAATAATGACGTTTGAGGACTTTTTTTGTGTGTGAAATCCCTTATGCGGCCCTGCCGCACCCCGACTTTGCCTCCTGCAGCCCCCAGGTAAATTGAGTTTGAGACCCCTGTTGTAGACCTTTCCACTGAGGAGCAAGAAAGCACCATCTGCCTTTACCATTGACCATGATGATACCTTGAAAAAAGGCTGATCTTATGGGGGAGCTGGAGAAACAGCACAGTGAAGAAGGCATTTTCCTTATACACAACCAACCTAGTTTTGGTTCCTGGCATCCCTCATGGTTCCCTGAGCACTAGCAGGAGTGATTAATGAGCAGAGTTAGAAGTAAGTCCTGACATCACTGTGGCCCCAAAGCAAAACTAAAGGGCTGACCTGATGAATATATCATGGAGCATTGTCCCCCAAGGACATGGCCACATGGAGGAAATAGTGCATTGAAATTTAACATAGGTTGCTAAATGGAGCAGAAAAGTGAGGCTGCCATTTTACAGTGTGTACAGAAGACTAGAGGAAAGAAGAAAGTAAAATACCTGCATGTATGTCCACATGGACAGACAGGAACAAAAACAATCATGTGAGGTCCTATTATGGATCATTCCAGAGAACTGGTGAGCATTAAGTAATGAGGGGAAGAAAACAGATGAATAGAAAGGGATGGAGTGCAGGGCAGCATTGGATTGAAGAGGTATATAAATGTATGGGGAAACATTTGTGTGCACCAGAGATCATGTGCCTTTGTGCAGAAGTGGGTAAAGGAGAGAAGTTTTTGAAAGGAGCTATCTGAGATATATTCTCATTTCAAGAGTGTCTATGCTTTGAAGTAAAGGAGTAATGAGAAAATTATTTTCTCTTACTTTAGAGATTGGGTCTTTGTGGGTTGGTGGTAACAGTAGCAGGGTTAAATTGGGAATAATTAAGAGAAAGAGAGTACGAGAGAGTCAGAGGGAAGGGGACATTATCTAATAGAGACTGTTATTTGCCCACCTGCACCTTCCTGGAGGAGCTGATGTCCCAGAATGGACTTAATATGCACACTGTGATTGCCCTGCTGAGCTGATAGCATGACAGCCTTTGCATTATTAGAAATTGTTTAGGAAGGGGTGGGAAAGAAAAAATAGTTTAGGAAAGTTCTTTTTAAATTTTTTTTCAAACCACCGAAAGCATATCTTCTCTTTCTGCTTTCTCTCCTGTGAAGGCATGGGGAGATAGATGAATCCTCCATTTCAGTCTCAGTTCTGTGGAGAGATAACAATGTCTTCAGGTTATCCTAGGCAGGAGGGGCTGGGCATAAGGGAAGAGAGATTCCATTAGATCATGCCCCAGGTTGTCCAAGTGAAAAATGGAGAAAATAATAGCAATCCCTTTCTTGCCCTCACAGGTGACTCTGGAAGCAGCGAGAATGTCTTCTCTCTCCAGGAGTTCCCAGGAAGGCAGGTTTTATAGAGGTTGGGAAGGAGGGGTCATGTTCAGGAATGGGGGACTATTTAGACCAAGATATCTAAATATTTAGTGAATGTTTCAAGAAGGCAGAGGTAAGAAGCCTTGAGTGAGACTAAGCTGTAAGTTGTAGATTTGGTCCTCCCTTGGGCTTAATCTTTTTGTGGGATTGAAGTCTTGTCAGATGGATATGGTCCTAATGTTGTTCACCTCATCATTAAGATGTTTAGTGTCACTTTTCACAACTTTGGGTGCCCTTGATTAATTCAATTGTGCTAACAGAAAAGAACTCAGAAGTCTTTGAGGCTTTAACAAGACCTTATTCTAAGTCAGAGGGCAGTACACTAATAAATAGACTTTCAAAGTGTCCAGAACTGAGTTAGGCTTTGAGGCATAACAGGCAATAACTGGTTCCTCAGGTCTCGCTCTCATGGAACTCAAAGGTAATTGGGGGAAGGTAGGTCAAAAGGGAATCAAGGAATGAGAAGATATGGTTAGTGATAATAGAAGCACAGCAAATACAGTAATATATTTGATAATATTTAATAGGAAATGGTCTTATGGTAGGCCATATTGAGATTGGTTGAACAGGAAACGATCAGGGAGAAGGCATGAATTGGACTGAAATTGGAAAACAGGGTGAGGTATATGAAATCTGGAAGGTTACTTTGCAAAGGTAGATTTATTTTTTATGCAAATCAGAGTTGTTATAAATCTTGGCTGTCACTAATAATTGCCAAGAAAATGGTGAATATGGAGACATAGGATAAAGGAAGCATTCACTTGCTTGAGAGATAGGTAGGTATGACATGGAAGTGATATCCATTTATATGCAAGGCAGGAACAGCTTATATAAGTAAGACTGGTAGGGACAGAACATCAGCCCCTAATCTGGCATTTGTAGAACAGACACACAATTCTTTGTAAGAAAACCAGGTAAGAAAACAGTGGGATCTTCATCTCACAAAAGACTTTTAGTGCAAGTGGTCATTAAACAAGAGATTGGGAAAAAGTTCTCTCTCAAAGACCAGGGCAAAGGAAGGGACACAAAAATACTTGTGACAGAGAATTTCTGGGTACTTAGAAAACCATATCTAGCCTTCATCTACAGACCGTGACCATTTCTCCTAGTCACCTTTGCTGCTAATGTGAGGCCACATGTGGATAAGTAACTTATATACCTTTTTCAGAACTGGTATTAATACAGTTGATCCTTGAATGTATCATAGTTATTCAAAGTGTAAGAATTCAATTTAGGGCAGTAAAACACTGTGTGGAATTCAGAGATAAGATGGAAAGAAACTGACTTACTTGAGCACAGCATGCAGGACTGTTGGCTCAATTACTGTTTTGATCGGGACAAATGAGAAATGTGCAAGTGCTCTAACTAAGCCCAGGAAAGAATAGTTATTGTACTAAAGTGAATTGGCCCAGTTTACCTATGTTCAAAATATAGGTTTAAAGGAGTCGGGCTACTAGAGATGTGTGAGATTCTTGGGTCCCATTAACCCTAAGGATTCTGGAATGGAATCAAATACTGAGGTAGAGACAGATATGAGCCCATATGATGGAAGTTCCAAACAGTGATTGAGCTTTAGAGCTCTCCTATTGGGAAAAGTGTCTACATGTTAGGCTGTAATTATCTGTGTGCATTAGGGCAGACATCTCTGGAGACACAGCAAAAGCAGTAGATGTGGAGAAACTCATGGATTCATCCAACCATACTGTGATTATAGTTAGGTAGTTGCAGCTGTTCCTGCCTTCTTTACTTAGAGCTCAAAGGGGAGTGAGATTGGGGACTGGGAGCTTACCTACTATCATTTCCTCAATCAGCTCTTCCTAGAAAGTAATAGATCCTTTGTACTTCCTTTACCCTCTGAGCACTAACCTTAGGGACTTTTGATACAACTCTCCCCAATTGCCTAGAGAGCTGGGGGAAAAAATGTTGATCTTCAGCAGCAGGCAGATGAGATAGTTGGAACAGCCCAGTCTGAGGGCAATGTAATAGCCTGAGGGATCTTTCCTACCTAGGTTTTCCCCAATTGCCTTTCATCTCAAATGACACCCCAGGGGACAGATAACATTGTATGGTGCATGTACAGAAGCTTTTTCTAAATGTCTTTGTAAAGTCTGAGACTGGGTCAAAGAAGGGGCAGGATCTCCATGGAGATGACTATCAGCTCACACAAAAAAGTGTGTGAACACCAGACAAGTGGAAGTGCCAAAGTCCCTGTGTTTTCTCTTAACTATTACTTTCTCCAAACATGGTACCTGATTTCACTGGTATTCCATTCTATTTGGAGATTCAGAGCCTTCTTTCAAGTTTGGAAAGAGCTTGTCCTCATTCCACTCTAAATAATAAAAGTAATGATAACTATACTTAGGAAATTGATACAAGCTAGCACTTTGTTATTTCCTTCAATCTTCTTAATAAGGACCATCCTGCGCTTTTGGCATCAGGGAAGGTCACACCTGACACATCTAATATCAATCCAATATGTTTAGCAATAGCAATCACACTCAATTTAACCCAATCTGTTTGGCAATACAAATTACATGATAATTAGGATTCATTGAGCACTTTCTATGTCAGGTGGTTCTAGCTTGGTTGGTTTTACAACATGCCTTTAACTTGGGTACTGTTAGTGTCTCCATTGTGCAATAAAAGAGGGGTCCAGAAAAATTCAGCAATGTGCCATAGGGTCATGCAGTCAAGGCCATGACAGAGAAGGTAGAGAGTCCAGCTCAGAGCCTAAGCAGTTAAATAAAGGTGATGGTGTCAGATAATTCTCATCTAGAACTTTCTTTAAGGGGGCTAAAGAGTCAGCATCATCACTCCAGCTCAGCTCTGAATTACACTGAGAAGAAAAAGTGAGAACTTTCTCTTTATAGAGAGAGCCCTCTTCAGGTGTATGTTCTCTAGTCTACCTTTCTGAAAGATGCCCAGGCATAATGCATATTAAATACACTTAGTGGTCTACATTGCCTCCCTGTCCTCTCCCATCTCTCAGGAAATGAAGCCAATTGACAACTGGGCAGAGCAGACTGGTTACTTCATAGGAGGGCTGCCCACGATAATAATGTGATACCCTAGAGAACATTAGTCCTGATGCATTTCCTTTAGAAAGGAGAGCTCCATATCTATTTGTATTTTGCAGCATGCAAAGCAAGTTCACATTCCTTGGCTCATTGAATCTGAAACTTGAAAAAAAAATCCTGGCAGGCAAGAAAAGCTAAAGCAATTAGCCTCAATTTTGGTGAGAAGTATTCTTTTATGCTCTAGATAAAGAACTTGAACTTCGGTTAGCTAAGGGCATGATCCCACAGCTACCTGAGTTAGACCCAATAGTCTCTCTAGTTAAAATATATGCTGTTAATTCTCAGACCTCCCCTGGCTCCCAGCAGCAAAAATCTTCACCTGGGGAGCCCCATATACTGCAATCATTTCCCACATGCCCCAGAGCTTGTCATCATTCCGGGCAGAAAGGGGGGATCCAGCAAGTGTCGAAAGAAAGAATGAATAAACGGTAGGTGTGTGGATTACACAGTTGATTTAGATATGCCAATAGAATAATGAAACCACTTCATGACCTAACTAGTATTCAGAATAAAACTTTCAGCTGTAGCCTCCAAATTTGTAATCATGGGTAGAAAGATCTAAATGTGCTCCGTTATGAAGTTGCATCTCATTCCATTAATAATAGTTCTTTCCCTCCCTTGAGAGCTACAAATGTAGCACCTAATAATGTGTGCAACTACCTAGATGATTCCCTGTTATAGTCACATGGCAGATACATGGATTAACTTTTATTTCATAGATAAGAACAAAGGCCAAGGATCAATGGTTTGATCCCTGATGTTACAAGCCTCACTCCACTAAAGCATCACTGGATTTGGTCCTGTAGGTCCACAAGGATGTCAGAGATGTTCTCCAGCATTTCAGAGCCTGAGTAACAGCAGAAAATCCTCAGACCCCCTTTTGAATTCTGGGTTTTGTCCCCTGAAATTCCGAGAGGAGATTAAAAGGAACCCCATATTAAAATTAGATCAAAGTAAGTAACTCACTCCAATCTACACTGTTACTCAGCAGCAGGGCTGAGATTCTCGCTCTGATATTTCTGTTGCAAAATCCCATCTCCCAGTCATCACTGATTTTTCTGGCAAGAACGAGCATAGGAAGACTGTTTAAAAAGGGCGGAGGGCTGCTATTTGGGGGAATCTGGCCCAAAGGAAAATCTCCCCTCTCCTAAATATACTCTTTTTTTTTTTTTTTTTTTTTTTTTTTTTTTTTTTTTTTTTTTATAATTTTTTATTATGAATTATGAGAACAAAAGATGCAAAGAAAGAGGATAAGGTAAAGTTACAGTGGAAGGACAATCACCCATAACATAATTATCAGAAGAAGTCCCCTTGCTGATATCTTAACTTTGAATTTTCACCAAAAAAAGTTAAGATAAATAAAACAGAATCCATGTGCAATTACTTTTTCCCTCAAGTCCCCAGATTGTAGCACATTATAATATTTCTTAACAGCACACAAGGCAATCTAAAGCCATCAAGCTTACGTAACTCCTTAAACATTAGAGGCATAGTGTTTTTTACATTTCCATGTACATGCATATTAGCTTAAGTTAACCTCAAATTTTAAGTGGGTGTGTTTTAAGGATTAGAGTCAAAGGAGCACAGTAAAAACGGTGTTAGAGTGGCAATTGTTGTTTGCATAGGCCCACCAAAATATGAGAGGCATGGAAAGGAATAGCCTTGGCCTAAATACAAAGAGATCCTACCCCTGAAGTTTCCTGGCATAAGACCAGCTCTAGGCCTCAGGAAAGTTATCGTTCGCTCCAAGACATTGTCCGTAGCGCCAACACACTTATCACAGAGTCTCTGTTGTTGGTCTCATGTTTCTGTATTAAAGATTCTGGAATCTGCATGTCCTACATTGAAGTCATGATGAGGAGTGCCTTCTCGTTTCACTTCACCATGAAAGGGGAATGCAGGAAGCCCTGTCCTATAAGCAGGTTGTTGTTGTTGTTAAGTCTTCTCAGTGTTAAAGGAAGTCTCTTTTGAGCAGGACGATGTCTGAGCAGTGGTAGGGTCTTCCGTGGTAGAGGATTGCTTCCAGGTGATGTTATAGACAAACCTCACCATAAATGGGCAATACAGCAAGCCCTGTCCAGTAAACAGGTCATTGTTCTTGTTGTCTTCTCAGTGCTAAGGGATGTCTCTTTTGAGTAGATCGATGTCAGAGCAGCTGTAGGGTCGTCCCTGGTACAGGAATGCCTCCGGGTGATGTTATATACAACCTTGGATGTTTTGTAAATGTCTTCTGTAGATCAAGGGGTAAATGGAGAATGTCCATTCTTCTGAGGCCTGTGCCAGGTCTTTATGTCAATGTTCAGGGTGTAAGGTCTCATTGTACTACAAGATTTGTGTGTTCCCCTTTCTATTAGATAAGAACTTATTGGTATGTATAGTATTTTCCCATGTCAGTGTGCCTACGCAAACAAGATATAAAGCCACGTGGTGCTATCAGATATATGGGGGCATAAGAACATTTCCAACAAGACCCATGACTTGGTTCAAACATAAGTATTAAACTGAGGGATTCTTTCACACCAAATTCCATATTGAGTAGTTCACAAAGAGAAGATAAAAAAAAATGGGGGGGGATCATCACTGTATAAGAAAGTATTTAGCAAAAGTTATAGCCGTCAAAGAAAACACGCATAAAATGTTGAAAAGATATGTGTCCTTTTTATGCCTTTTAAAATAGTTGTGTGGGTGTTAACTCTAGGGCACCACTTTGGTCTGTGAATTAGGACTCAAGAGTACTTAAGTTAGAAAGGGTAAAAAAGGAGTAATGATGATAGGAGTTAAAGAAGTTAAAGAGAAATATGAACTTATGAAGGGGTATGCAAAAGGGCAGAGTACAAAATGGACATTCTGCATACATAAAAACATAATTCAATGATAGTGAGTACTAGTAATGTTTCTTGTGAGAGTACTATTAATGTTTCTTGTGCGCGCGGGGGCAATAGCCCCCACGCGATTTTGAAAATGTAGACTGGACAGAGATTACCAGTGCCAGCCAAACCTCCTCCTGCCTGACTCCCGGCTCCCAGGAAGGAGAGATCCTTCAAGAAGCTGGGAGAACAGAAGTTCAGAGCCCCACCCAGACCCTCCCTAAGGAGCCGCATGGATAGTGGGGGAAGGCCTAGGGTCCTTCAAGCTCCACCAAGGGACCCAACTCACCGGCTTGCCCAGGGGTGTGGCCCGGGGAAGCCCTGGAGATCTGGAGCAAGGCGGCAGAGGGGTGCTGGGGTTACCCAAATCCCGCACCCCCCCTAGGCCTGGCCAAGCAGGCCTCCGGCATGGCGTGGGCCTGCCAAACCTCCTCCTGCCTGACTCCCGGCTCCCAGGAAGGAGAGATCCTTCAAGAAGCTGGGAGAACAGAAGTTCAGAGCCCCACCCAGACCCTCCCTAAGGAGCCGCATGGATAGTGGGGGAAGGCCTAGGGTCCTTCAAGCTCCACCAAGGGACCCAACTCACCGGCTTGCCCAGGGGTGTGGCCCGGGGAAGCCCTGGAGATCTGGAGCAAGGCGGCAGAGGGGTGCTGGGGTTACCCACATCCCGCACCCCCCCTAGGCCTGGCCAAGCAGGCCTCCGGCATGGCGTGGGCCTGCCATACCTCCTCCTGCCTGACTCCCGGCTCCCAGGAAGGAGAGATCCTTCAAGAAGCTGGGAGAACAGAAGTTCAGAGCCCCACCCAGACCCTCCCTAAGGAGCCGCATGGATAGTGGGGGAAGGCCTAGGGTCCTTCAAGCTCCACCAAGGGACCCAACTCACCGGCTTGCCCAGGGGTGTGGCCCGGGGAAGCCCTGGAGATCTGGAGCAAGGCGGCAGAGGGGTGCTGGGGTTACCCAAATCCCGCACCCCCCCTAGGCCTGGCCAAGCAGGCCTCCGGCATGGCGTGGGCCTGCCAAACCTCCTCCTGCCTGACTCCCGGCTCCCAGGAAGGAGAGATCCTTCAAGAAGCTGGGAGAACAGAAGTTCAGAGCCCCACCCAGACCCTCCCTAAGGAGCCGCATGGATAGTGGGGGAAGGCCTAGGGTCCTTCAAGCTCCACCAAGGGACCCAACTCACCGGCTTGCCCAGGGGTGTGGCCCGGGGAAGCCCTGGAGATCTGGAGCAAGGCGGCAGAGGGGTGCTGGGGTTACCCAAATCCCGCACCCCCCCTAGGCCTGGCCAAGCAGGCCTCCGGCATGGCGTGGGCCTGCCAAACCTCCTCCTGCCTGACTCCCGGCTCCCAGGAAGGAGAGATCCTTCAAGAAGCTGGGAGAACAGAAGTTCAGAGCCCCACCCAGACCCTCCCTAAGGAGCCGCATGGATAGTGGGGGAAGGCCTAGGGACTTCAAGCTCCACCAAGGGACCCAACTCACCGGCTTGCCCAGGGGTGTGGCCCGGGGAAGCCCTGGAGATCTGGAGCAAGGCGGCAGAGGGGTGCTGGGGTTACCCAAATCCCGCACCCCCCCTAGGCCTGGCCAAGCAGGCCACCGGCATGGCGTGGGCCTGCCAAACCTCCTCCTGCCTGACTCCCGGCTCCCAGGAAGGAGAGATCCTTCAAGAAGCTGGGAGAACAGAAGTTCAGAGCCCCACCCAGACCCTCCCTAAGGAGCCGCATGGATAGTGGGGGAAGGCCTAGGGTCCTTCAAGCTCCACCAAGGGACCCAACTCACCGGCTTGCCCAGGGGTGTGGCCCGGGGAAGCCCTGGAGATCTGGAGCAAGGCGGCAGAGGGGTGCTGGGGTTACCCAAATCCCGCACCCCCCCTAGGCCTGGCCAAGCAGGCCTCCGGCATGGCGTGGGCCTGCCAAACCTCCTCCTGCCTGACTCCCGGCTCCCAGGAAGGAGAGATCCTTCAAGAAGCTGGGAGAACAGAAGTTCAGAGCCCCACCCAGACCCTCCCTAAGGAGCCGCATGGATAGTGGGGGAAGGCCTAGGGTCCTTCAAGCTCCACCAAGGGACCCAACTCACCGGCTTGCCCAGGGGTGTGGCCCGGGGAAGCCCTGGAGATCTGGAGCAAGGCGGCAGAGGGGTGCTGGGGTTACCCAAATCCCGCACCCCCCCTAGGCCTGGCCAAGCAGGCCTCCGGCATGGCGTGGGCCTGCCAAACCTCCTCCTGCCTGACTCCCGGCTCCCAGGAAGGAGAGATCCTTCAAGAAGCTGGGAGAACAGAAGTTCAGAGCCCCACCCAGACCCTCCCTAAGGAGCCGCATGGATAGTGGGGGAAGGCCTAGGGTCCTTCAAACTCCACCAAGGGACCCAACTCACCGGCTTGCCCAGGGGTGTGGCCCGGGGAAGCCCTGGAGATCTGGAGCAAGGCGGCAGAGGGGTGCTGGGGTTACCCAAATCCCGCACCCCCCCTAGGCCTGGCCAAGCAGGCCTCCTGCATGGCGTGGGCCTGCCAAACCTCCTCCTGCCTGACTCCCGGCTCCCAGGAAGGAGAGATCCTTCAAGAAGCTGGGAGAACAGAAGTTCAGAGCCCCACCCAGACCCTCCCTAAGGAGCCGCATGGATAGTGGGGGAAGGCCTAGGGTCCTTCAAGCTCCACCAAGGGACCCAACTCACCGGCTTGCCCAGGGGTGTGGCCCGGGGAAGCCCTGGAGATCTGGAGCAAGGCGGCAGAGGGGTGCTGGGGTTACCCAAATCCCGCACCCCCCCTAGGCCTGGCCAAGCAGGCCTCCGGCATGGCGTGGGCCTGCCAAACCTCCTCCTGCCTGACTCCCGGCTCCCAGGAAGGAGAGATCCTTCAAGAAGCTGGGAGAACAGAAGTTCAGAGCCCCACCCAGACCCTCCCTAAGGAGCCGCATGGATAGTGGGGGAAGGCCTAGGGTCCTTCAAGCTCCACCAAGGGACCCAACTCACCGGCTTGCCCAGGGGTGTGGCCCGGGGAAGCCCTGGAGATCTGGAGCAAGGCGGCAGAGGGGTGCTGGGGTTACCCAAATCCCGCACCCCCCCTAGGCCTGGCCAAGCAGGCCTCCGGCATGGCGTGGGCCTGCCAAACCTCCTCCTGCCTGACTCCCGGCTCCCAGGAAGGAGAGATCCTTCAAGAAGCTGGGAGAACAGAAGTTCAGAGCCCCACCCAGACCCTCCCTAAGGAGCCGCATGGATAGTGGGGGAAGTCCTAGGGTCCTTCAAGCTCCACCAAGGGACCCAACTCACCGGCTTGCCCAGGGGTGTGGCCCGGGGAAGCCCTGGAGATCTGGAGCAAGGCGGCAGAGGGGTGCTGGGGTTACCCAAATCCCGCACCCCCCCTAGGCCTGGCCAAGCAGGCCACCGGCATGGCGTGGGCCTGCCAAACCTCCTCCTGCCTGACTCCCGGCTCCCAGGAAGGAGAGATCCTTCAAGAAGCTGGGAGAACAGAAGTTCAGAGCCCCACCCAGACCCTCCCTAAGGAGCCGCATGGATAGTGGGGGAAGGCCTAGGGTCCTTCAAGCTCCACCAAGGGACCCAACTCACCGGCTTGCCCAGGGGTGTGGCCCGGGGAAGCCCTGGAGATCTGGAGCAAGGCGGCAGAGGGGTGCTGGGGTTACCCAAATCCCGCACCCCCCCTAGGCCTGGCCAAGCAGGCCACCGGCATGGCGTGGGCCTGCCAAACCTCCTCCTGCCTGACTCCCGGCTCCCAGGAAGGAGAGATCCTTCAAGAAGCTGGGAGAACAGAAGTTCAGAGCCCCACCCAGACCCTCCCTAAGGAGCCGCATGGATAGTGGGGGAAGGCCTAGGGTCCTTCAAGCTCCACCAAGGGACCCAACTCACCGGCTTGCCCAGGGGTGTGGCCCGGGGAAGCCCTGGAGATCTGGAGCAAGGCGGCAGAGGGGTGCTGGGGTTACCCAAATCCCGCACCCCCCCTAGGCCTGGCCAAGCAGGCCTCCGGCATGGCGTGGGCCTGCCAAACCTCCTCCTGCCTGACCTCCTAAATATACTCTTACTACCTGTATTGAATTCTACTTTCTTCCTCTTCCAACAAAAGAAAAAAAAATCAGTAGCTAGATCTTGCTTTGCTCATCAAGAAGCTCCAGATCAGGAAGCTAGTTAACACTTCATCTAAGGGAAGCAGTGTATCCCATGCATAACCAAATTAATATTTATAGAGGGAATGCTTGCTCAGACCCAATTAATTTGAAGGCCTGGAATCTGGGCATAAGTGGTGCATAGAAGCAATTGCCAGGATACTGTTGGGTGCAGAGCATTGCGTGCTTATGGTCTAGGCATATTTGCACGTGGGTGAAACAGGTAATTCATCCCAGGTCCTTTTATTTCAGACAGGCACAAAACATAACTATGGCTCCCACTGTCTCTTTAGCACAGAATATGAGCAGAGCATATGTTTGCAAGGGCCTCCAGGGACTGAGCAGTGGGGTTAATTGGTGGAGGGGCCAAATGGGGTCTCAGGCAAATCGGAGATGGGACACTGCTACTTACCATTTCCAATTCATTCGTGCCAGAGTGGATGGGGTCCTGTCTGGCCATCCAGATATTTATATTAAAAAGTCAGATTTTTAATATGGAGTTTTCATAGCAACTAATGCATATTGTCAGAGAGCACGAGGGTCAAGTGAAGCATATCAGGAACATTTCTGGCCTGAATTATGCCTTGTCATAACCTTGGGACTGGAAGCTGGAGTCTGAGATTATTTTCAGTTATTTTCATTAAATAATTCTTCTTCTTCTTCTTCTTTTTTTTTTTTTTTTTTTTTTGGTTTTTGGGCCACACCCGGCGGTGCTCAGGGGTTACTCCTGGCTGTCTGCTCAGAAATAGCTCCTGGCAGGCACGGGGGACCATATGGGACACCGGGATTTGAACCAACCACCTTTGGTCCTGGATCGGCTGCTTGCAAGGCAAACGCCGCTGTGCTATCTCTCTGGGTCCTATTTTCATTAAATTCTGATGATTTTGCATCATCAAATTTTCCCAGATTTCAGCTTCAAAACAATCTGTGATGGCATTCTAGAATACTGTGGTCTTCTGCAGATTCTAGAAGATCCCATCATTGGCAGCTTGAATTGTAAAAATTCTATTAGAAACCCTCAAGTCCCATTGAGAGGAGCATGACCAGTCATTATGCTCAAGATCTCCATCAATGCATACTTTTCCAAGACGCCTATTCCTTGACATTTTTTTCTGAGTTTCTGATCTTGACACCTCTTCTTTCCTAATCATTTTTCACAAAGTAACAATGCCTTTGGAAAATGAAAATGTGTTGGTGTTATTCTTCTACTCTTCAAAGATGACCCATTGCTTTCTATTAAAGGCTAGCCTCTTTAAACTAATATTTAGGGCCAGAGAGATAGAACAGCAGGCAAGTCCAATTGCCTCAGACACAGCTGTTCTGGATTTTATTCCCATCACTATATATGATCCACTGAGCCCCTCCAGAAATGATCCCTGCATTGAAACTAGAAATAAATGCTGAGCATTGCCAGATATTAACAAAAAAACCCAAACTGTTCTTAAAATCACAGTTAAGACCCTAATTAATTGGATTATTGTCTCTATAACATGCCCTCATCTCCTACCACCTTAAGGCTTTATGTTTGGGTGCAGCAGAAAGTGAGTAACTGAAGCAGATTAGGGCAACAGAGATATTGTCAATAATTCCAAGCTCCCACTTTCACTTGATGATAAACTTTAGTTTCTCCATTTACCTCAGTTATCCTCCTTTCAAAGTACCATTTTAACCTTACATCAACCTGTAAGTTGCTGTGGCAGTGGGTGGTGTTTATACATATTCGGTATACATTAACTGTAAATATAATAAATGTGGTATTTACATTTACAAAGGTGAGTACACTTATTGTGGTTCTGGAAATCTCACCTGACTATATATGTGTGGGTGACAGGTCAGGTTTCACATGAGTGATCTTAAGCATAAAAGTAGATATTGTAACTTTGTGCCACATCCCTGGGCATGGCCCATGATTTTATCTTGCTTAAAATACTTTTACATATTTCCCACACCACTAAAAATTAAAATACATTCTACATCATGATTTGCAATACTATCTAACATTTACTGAGCAAGCATGTGCCAGGCACTTTTCTAAAATTATTGATGCGCATTAATATATTGCAATGATTTTGAGGCATGGTTAAATTTTATCACTATCCCCATTTAACAGATAAAAACACTGAGGCATGAAGAAGCTAAGAATTTTGACCAATGTCACATAGCTAGAGGCAGATAATTTGAAAAAGATAATGTGGGATGCAGAGTCCCTGATCTTATATACTGAATTGCATCAGCTGATGTCTATGGTTTGCTAACAAGGCTCTCCCTTCATGATCCTCTAGTCTACCATGTTGCTTCAATCTTACCACATCCATTCCAAGAAGCGGGACTTTTCTTCTACCTTCCTTCATGGCATGAGACATCCTATTATCAAAAGTTATATGACACCTTTTATCACTTCTACTTAGAGTTTGTCATTCTCTTTCAACAGTACCTCTCCTCTCATTCTATGTTATTCCCCTAAACCTCCAAAGCTCTGAATGAATAGGAAGGTAAGAGAAAAAGCTGGCAAAGGATAGGCACCAGAAATGTCAAGGTATTTCTTATATTAAGATAATAATCTTAATTTAGTGTATTGAACCTTAATACAAAGCATTGGCTCATTAAGGTATATCAACTCTTCCATTTTTCTATTCTTTTTTTTGTCCCCCAATTCACAATACAGACCAGGCAAAGGGCCTGTGTTGAGGTGTATATGGGGTGCATTTACTGTAATTCCTCTTTTTATACAGTTTGTGTAAAGAACACAGCCTGTGGTAAGAATTGGGAGGCCTTATTGTTTTATGATTTTTTAAATATATATATATGTATATACCTTCACCAGTGCAACATTCCCATGACCAATATCCCAAGTATCCTTCCTCCCCACCCCACACTGGCCTGTACTCTAGATAGACTTTCTACTACATTTTTTTTATTTTTCTACATCTTTCTATGCTTGATACAAATTCCAAGGAGTGTTATATTCCCATATCTTACTCATGATTAAGGAAAAGTGGAATAACTGCCTGATTATGTAGTTCAAATGGGGGGAAATGACTTCACTAGTGTTCTGGATTGCTAGAGTTTCTAATAGAAGTGGGTCTTGATTTTAACCCTAGCTCAGCATTGACCAGGAACTCTTGGTTTCTGTGGCTGATCTGTTTGACACCTTATGACTGTCATGTCTACTCACAAAGGAAATTCTCCAAAGTAAAAAAAAAATGTCGTCATGGAAGATGGTAGGACTGTTGAGTATCCAAAACTAATTAACTTAAACAAGCCTATTAGTATCTATCAACTCCTCTCAACTAATAATGCCTAGTGTGGGATGACTAGAGATTTTAAAGGTTGTGTTGATACTTTATCTTCTTCCAACTGAAGTCCATGTTTCTATTGATTTGAAAACTTTTTGTTACTTCCAAATGTATTTTTTTTTTTGCAGATTGGGGGGACTCATGATTGTGCTCCTGGACTCTACACTCAGGCATCATTTCTGGTAGGCTGAGGGAACTTACATGGCATTGAGAATCAAACCTGGATTGACTGAGTGTATTGTAAGCACGCTACCCACTATGCTATCACTTTGGCTTACTCCCAAATCTACCTGTGATGCCTGTATATTACCTGTTTATTGACTCTTCCATTCTTCTATCTGCAACCTATAAAATTAAGAAAGTCAGTATTGTCATACAATCTGAATCCAGAGGCTTGAGAAGCAAGGGAGATCTGGATCCAAGTCCAAATTCCCAAGATCCAGAATCATCAGTGCCCAGTGCCACAGGGCTGAAGATGTTGGTTTAGCAAATTTTCCTTTTCTCCCCCTTTTTTTCCTACTAGCCCTCCATCCCACCCCGATAGTTTTGTGTTTTTCTTTTACAGTAGGATGATCTTTACTCATTCTAATGAGTAATGCTAATCTCTTCAGAAATGTCTTCATAAATACAATCAGAATATTTCAGCAGCTATCTGAGAATCTCTTAGTCCTGTCATATCCTGGATAGTCTTGTTAGTCTCCACTGAATTGCCTTTGCCTGTTCATGTCTTTTACATGTTAGATATTGAAAAGTGATTTTTGTACCAGAAATTCTTTCTGACTACAATTAAGCCACCCACCCACCAAGCTGGTCTCAGGAAACTTCTGTGTCACCTCAAGACTCTTTGCTTCTCTAGTTTTTTCTAGATTTTTCCATAGCCAACCATATTTTTCTTTTTATATTTATTTATTTATTTATTGGTTTTGGGGCCACACCTGGTGACGCTCAGTGATTACTCCTTGCTATGTGTTCAGAAATTGCTCCTGGCTTGGGGGACCACGTGGGATGTTGGGTGATCAAACCTAGGTCAGTCCTAGGTTAGTGCATGCAAGGCAAACACCCTACCGCTTGCGCCACTGTTCTGGACCCATATATTTTCATTTTTAAAACTCAAAAACTTTAACTTTCTTGATATCTTTCATCCTCCTGAGTCTCGAAAAGTTCTGATAGTCAACATCCTTTGCAACCAATCACACTTGCCTTCCCTGAGAAAAGCAGCAAAGATCTAAATTAAAAGAATGATCCAGAGACAGAGTTTTGGCTGATCTGTGTAAGCATGTTTTCCTTGATCTGCTGAAGACAGATGAGGGTGGGAGTCCAAAAAGAGCTCACTTAGTGTCAGCAGCTGCTCCTAAGTCAACAGAGCATTGGTGTGTGTCTTGGTTGAAAAGAACAGAGGTTGCTTAAATTGTTTTCCAGCCCCTCTGAAACCAATAAGTGCTACTCCGTTGCTTGGTACAATTGAGTTCATGAATGGTGCCCCAATGGGGTGTCAAATCAAATTTTAATCCTGTCAAATGCTGACTCTGTGAGCTTTCAGGAACAGGCATAGGGCCAAGTGAAGAAAGATTTGGGAACCCTATTTCAACTAGTTTGTGCAGCGGGTCATGCATATTCTTTCTCCTCAGCACCATCTGAAATTTTAAAGATGCTTTCTGGTAGGTTTAATATATAACCACAAGCAATAGCAATGTCAGGTCTACCTTTGAGATCATTTTTGACAGGCAAACAGAGGTCAAAGTGGACATATTGATTTAATTATATACTAGGGGTAGATAAACTTATTTAAATAAAATATAATTTATAAAATGATTAATGACACAAAAAATGATATTAAGCTCTTAACAAGGCACTGTTTCAGAGTCTGGAGAGCTATCAGTGAATGAAATATAAATGATTCCAAAACTCAAAGGATATAGAGAGGGTTTCCCTCCAACTCAATCTGGTAAAAGTACAATCTCAAAAGAAAAAGACCAGGCGATAAAAATTCCAGTGCCTTAGTGGGTCAATACATCCAGCTTTTCTTTTGTACAGTAGGATTAGATCTAATAAACATTCCTGGGCTCAGAGAAGTTCCATAGGTAAGATGGCATCAGGCAAGATAAAATTTTCATCTCTATATCCTGTCTATTTGTTCTCACTAGTGGCAAAGCTGCTAAGATCTCGGGATCACTTCTTCCACCAGGAGGAAATGCTGAGCACCTTTGACTCAAATCCAGTAAGTTCCCTGGTATTAAGTCATAATAGGGGTCAGAGCGGTGGTGCAAGCCATGAGGTGTCTGCCCGGACTAGCCTAGGATAGACCGTGGTTCTATCCCCCAGCATCCCATATGGTCCCCCAACCCAGGAGTGATTTCTGAGCACATAACTAGGAGTAATCACTGAGAATCACCAGGTGTGGCCCAAAACCAAAAAAAAAAAAGAAGTCATAATAATGTTTTAGATAATAAAAGTCAGGTTTTAAAATACAGATTTGACTAGTATATGACCTTTTCTTTCTCAGGTAAAATAAAAGTATAATATTAAACCTACTTCTAGGATATTAGGATTTAAAAGGTAATTCAGAAATTAGCTTTTTACCTCCTATAGTATGTTTTTAGAACATATTAAAATTTCAATTCTTGTTTTTTTCTAAGTTACCTAAATTAATTTTGGATTAAGAAACTATAGAGGGCCCGGAGAGATAGCACAGCGGCGTTTGCCTTTCAAGCAGCCGATCCAGGACCAAAGGTGGTTGGTTCGAATCCCGGTGTCCCATATGGTCCCCCGTGCCTGCCAGGAGCTATTTCTGAGCAGACAGCCAGGAGTAACCCCTGAGCACCGCCGGGTGTGGCCCAAAAACCAAAAAAAAAAAAAAAAAGAAACTATAGAAACTATAATAATTGCCACAAGTGAATGTCAGTCAGTGCCAGACATCAATTTCCCAGAACCCTGCTTTGCTGCGTTTTCGAATGCACTGCTTGAGGTTTCAGCTCATACTTCTAGAATTGATCATGATCAATGTTAATTCACAGGTCATCCCCCCACCCCACAATTTCCTTATAAACTCTTCTGTATTCTTACAGATTTTTTTTTTCACAATTCTTAGAGTATTCTTCAGCTTGGTGAGTCCAAAGTGAATGATCAGTTCAACAGTGCAGTGAGGGACTAAATTACTTGGTTGGTTTGATTATTGGTTTCCAGTTCTCAATAATAATGACAGTATCTGGATGCTATGTTTCTGTTTTAAAGTATTCTGCAGGAATTTTGATTCTGAAAGCCCCTTATCATTTAGAGGACTGTCAGGAACAATAAGTCTTTGCCAAGTCAATAAATCAGCATCATCAACCTGGATGCTAGGAAAATTTTTGTTCATGTTTGTGGATTTCTTTGGGCTCCTTCATCAACATCCTGCTGGCTGACATTTTGAATCCAGTGCTCCTGTTTTCACCTAAATGGAATTATTAATACTATGATGAAAAACCATTGGAAAAGCAGTGTGTGCATAACAAAGAACAAGGACAATCAGTGCTGGCGAGGATGTGGGGAGAAAGGAGCTCTCATTCACTGCTGATGGGAATGCCATCTAGTCTAGTCTTTATGGAAAACAATATGAAGATTTCTCAAAAAACTGGAAATTGAGCTCCCATATGATCTAGCTATACTACTCCTAGGCATATATCTAGGGACACAAAAATTCAGTGCAAAAAATCCCTTCTTCACAACTATATTCGTTGCTGTGCTATTTACAATAGTCAGACGCTGGAAACAACCAAAATGCCCTTCAACAAATGAATGGCTAAAGAAACTGTGGTATATATACTCAATGAACAATTATGCAGCCATCAGGAGAGAAGAAGTCATGCAATTTTCTATGTGTAGATGGACATGTGGACATGGAAACTATTATGCTGAGTGAAATAAGTCAGAGGGAGAGAGACACACAGAATAGTCTCACTTATCTATGGGTTTTAAGAAAAATAAGACATTATTATAATGATGCCCAGAGATGAGGGCCGGAAGGACCAGATCACAATAGGAAGCTCATCACAAAGAATGGTGAGTGCAGTTAGAGAAATAACTACACTAACCACTACCATGACAATGTTAATGAGTGAGAGAAGTAAAATGCCTGTCTTGAATACAGAAGGGGTTGGGGGGGCATTGTTGGTGGGAATGTTGCACTGATGAAGGGAGTGTTTCTTTTTATAAATGAAACCCGACTACAATCATGTTGTAATTATGGTGTTTAAATAAAGATTTAAAAAAAAGCAGTGTGCAAGGAAAACCCTAAAAATCCAAGGAAGAATAGGATTGGAGTGATAATACAGTGAGTAGAGCATTTTCACTTAGGTGACCCAGCTTTGATCCCAGAACCACATAGACTCCCAAAAATTTCCAGAAATGATCACTGAACACAGAGCCAGGAGCAAGCCATGACTGCAGCCACATATGGGCAATTAAATTTACTGCCCCTGTTGACAGCTTGAAGTAGGAAAGGTTCTCTCACCAGAAACCAAATAAATTCTAATATCTGTTGTTAAACCTCCTTAGTCTAAGGTGGAAATTCCTTAGTCTAATATGGAAATTCAAGCAAAGACACCTACTTTTAAGAATTGCCTGGATTTATGGGGCCTGCTAGCCAAGGAAGGACCAAGGTTCGATCTCCCGGCGTCCCATATGGTCCCCCCAAGCCAGGGGCAATTTCTGAGTGCTTAGCCAGGAGTAACCTCTGATCATCAAACGGGTGTGGCCCAAAAAAAAAACAAAAAAAAAAAAAACAAAAAACAAAACAAAAATAAAAGAATTGCCTGAATTATTGAAAGAGAAGCTGGGGCAGGGGGTCTTAAAGTAAAGCCTTTGTAAATAGGCAAGTGCCCTGCTTTTACCATTTGAGCTATTACCATTGAGAGTCATTTGAGACTTTCTAGGTCATTTGTAGTACAGCCAGATAAATTCACAAGACTTTGGGACCTCAACCTGTCTTCTTTTGGGGAGGAATTAGAGGGGCATGATTAGTACAACTTTTTGAAAGTTGGTTTTTGTTCTACTTGAGTTTATGTTTAGAATTTGGTTTCTAACTTATTTTTATTCATTTTGTGTCTATATTTAAAATCTTGTCCTGTTCTTGTGTTTTGGCTGTGTTTCTTTTTAATGTTGTTCAGTTTGTTCTTGTGTTTAAAATTTGATTTTGTTATGTCTAATTTTGTGTGTGTATAAAATTTGTTTTTGTTCTTTGTTTTATTGAATTATGGGAAATCCAGCATTAATAACTTCTGCAGGTTTCTTGACTTTATCTTAGTAGACTGGACCATCTTCAGCTATGGGTCCATGGAATTAAAAAAAAAGTTTTTCTATAACACTGGAATTAAGGATGCAGAATTTAAGGACAAATGCTCTCTAAATGTGTCTTTGAATTACAGTACTATGTTACAATTAAAATTATTTTGGGGCTGGAGTGAGAGTTAGCACAGTGGTAAAGTGTTTGTCTTGTACATGGCCAACCCAGGATGACCCAGGTTTGATTCCCAGTATCCCATATGGTCCCCTGAGCCTGCCAGGAGTGATTTCTGAGTACAGAGCCAGGATTAAACCCTAAGTGCCACTGTGTGTGGCCCAACTTCTCCCTCCAAATTATTTTGTCAAAAGTTTCAGTAAATGGGATACGTATCATATATCTTGTCTTTGATGCAATATAAGAAACTCTCAGAAGGGTCTTGCTTAAAGGTACAGAGGAGAATATTTATTCCTTTTCCCATAGTAAAGCTTGGGGATAGTTGAAAGATGATAGAAACAGAGATCTGAAGAAAAGCTTAAATTTACTCTTTTTTTTATCTTTAGAAAATTTCCTTTAATTTAAAAAAGTCCTAGGACATGATTGATATCATCCTTTATCTATCCTCAATTAGGAAATAAAAAAATAAATAGCAGGCTAAATGTGCTACATATAAAAATGCAGAAATCCTTCCAGAGATTATATGTTCTGCCCTCATGTCTTTACCAAATCCACTGCCACCATTGCAGCAATCAGCACTATCTTTCCCAGCCTCTCCAGGTCTGTGATAGTCTCCACCCAAACTGAGTAATGGCTAACATTAGCTGCCTCCTCCTCAACACCAGGGAGAGATGAGAATGGTAGGGTAACTGTTTTACATTGCTTCTGGGTTTCTTGTTACTTTATTAATGTATTGTATTATTTAATATTTACTTATTTACATTTTTCATAATGCATTTATTTCTGCCATTCTATATTCTAACACTAATCTCACCACCAATGAAAAATTACCTCCACAATTGTCTCTGTATTCCCACCCCCACCCCCAAGCCTGCCCCATTGGCAGGCATGAAATAATGCATTTTATATTGTTTATTTATAGTTATGCAGTAAAGAAATTATAAAAAACTACAGCAAGCAAAACTTTGTGTAAGTTATTAGATCTAGCAATAGAATCATTAAGTCATTGTCTAAAATCTGAAAGCTATTTGCTGTCAGTTGATCATTCTTTTATTGGTTTTGTTTGTTAATCTTAGATGCCTTTAATGCTACCTTGACATCTCATTTGGTGTGTTCCTTCTAGGGTGATGTTATTGAAAAATTTGGAGATGTTACACAATTGAGTATGTGGTCTCATGGTCCAGGAATTTTAAGTTCTTTGGTTTAGTTATGGCTGCTGGGCCTCTGGAAGTACAAAAAGGTATGGGGAGGGTACCCACACTCACTCAACAAAATCCTAGTGATACCAGCCCCAGTACTAGCATATCTGAAATTTTGGCCCATTGGGTATCTCTGCAAAGACTAGTGGTAAAGTGGTGAAGCTGGGTCATTGGTGACGTGGCAACTGTTAATTGTGAGGGCAGCTGCTAGAGCTTCTACAGGGCCATTCCTCTTCCTAAGAGTGCTCCAGTTTTCAACTGCAAGGTCAGTGCACCCATGATTTTTCACAAATTGGTTTACATCTCTTCCAATAATAAAATGAGCCTATAAAGCTGCCCCTGAGCAGACATGGCAGCAGTTGTGGGATGTGTATTTGTTTATGGTATTAAAGTTAAAAATAGAGGCTTTACATATTTGAAAGTTCTAAGTGTTTATAAAATCAAAATTAATTAGCAAAATTTTTCAACTCACAATAAGAATAAGATATGTATTTATGGTAAAATGAGAGATGGAAATAAAGTCAGTTTTCTAGAAGAGTTCTGTCTCAAGGTAAGTTGTTTCTACAATTTGGGGAATAAGAAAAGGTAAAAAAAATGTTACAGGAGCATTTGACCTTCAAACAAAACCTAGAAAAACTAAGACTTCTATTCTTTTCTCTAAATTGTGTTTTCAAAATTGTTTTTAAACATACAAACTTTAAGTATTAAAAGTACATGACTTATTTCAACAATTTGAGCTGCATATATGACTGAAAATAGCAAAATCTCTAAAAAAGCACTTTCTAGGTTTGATAAAAAATATATTCTTACTACTTCTATTACAGTTGAAAAAATAAAACCTGACTGGTTTGGGTTTTAAGTGTCTAATTTTATTGACTATGAAACACAACTAGAAATGTAAAAAATATGAAGAGCAAGCTAAACTTAATTTTTCTTGACATTGTTTATTGGTAATGGGAAATTGTGTCAAAAATAAACAAAAATACATTGTATACAAGATGCATAAGAAAAAGCAGATTAATATTTTAAATAGTTTTGGATTTTTAATTTTTATAAGAACAAAAAATTGGCTTTCTAAATAAAAAATTGTAAATAAAATAATTATCAAAAATTAAACCAATAAGGTTAAAGAAACTTGATGAGTCATGAAGGTGTGTGTATGTTTGGGAAGGAAAAAATCTTTTTTTTTTTTTTTTAACACCACCCATCACCAGTGCAACATTCCCATCACCAATGTCCCAAGTCTCCCTCCTCCCCACACGACCCCTGCCTGTACTCTAAACACGTTCTCAATTTCCCTCATACATTCTCATTATTAGGACAGTTCAAAATGTAGTTATTTATCCAACTAAACTCATCACTCTTTGTGATGAGCTTCCTGAGGTGAGCTGGAACTTCCAGCTCTTTTCCCTTTTGTGTCTGAAAGTTATTATTGCAAGAATGTCTTTCATTTTTCTTAAAACCCATAAATGTGTGAGACCATTCTGCGTTTTTCTCTCTCTCTCTGACTTATTTCACTCAGCATAATAGATTCCATGTACATCCATGTATAGGAAAATTTCATGACTTCATCTCTCCTGACAGCTGCATAATATTCCATTGTGTATATGTACCACAGTTTCTTTAGCCATTCGTCTGTTGAAGGGCATCTTGGTTGTTTCCAGAGTCTTGCTATGGTAAATAGAGCTGCAATGAATATAGGTGTAAGGAAGGGGTTTTTGTATTGTATTTTTGTGTTCCTAGGGTATATTCCTAGGAGTGGTATAGCTGGATCGTATGGGAGCTCGATTTCCAGTTTTTGGAGGAATCTCCATATCGCTTTCCATAAAGGTTGAACTAGACGGCATTCCCACCAGCAGTGGATAAGAGTTCCTTTCTCCCCACATCCCCGCCAACACTGTTTATTCTCATTCTTTGAGATGTGTGCCATTCTCTGTGGTGTGAGGTGGTATCTCATCGTTGTTTTGATTTGCATCTCCCTGATGATTAGTGATGTGGAGCACTTTTTCATGTGTCTTTTGGCCATCTGTATTTCTTCTTTGTCAAAGTGTCTGTTCATTTCTTCTCCCCATTTTTTGATGGGATTAGATGTTTTTTTCTTGTAAAGTTCTGTCAGTGCCTTGTATATTTTGGAGATTAGCCCCTTATCTGATGGGTATTGGATGAATAGTTTCTCCCACTCAGTGGGTGGCTCTTGTATCTTGGGCACTATTTCCTTTGAGGTGCAGAAGCTTCTCAGCTTAATATATTCCCATCTGTTAATTTCTGCTTTCACTTGCTTGGAGAGTGCAGTTTCTTCCTTGAAGATGCCTTTAGCCTCAATGTCCTGGAGTGTTTTACCTACGTATTGTTCTATATATCTTATGGTTTTGGGGCTGATATCGAGGTCTTTAATCCATTTGGATTTTACCTTCGTACATGATGTTAGCTGGGGGTCTAAGTTCAATTTTTTGCAAGTGGCTACCCAGTTTTGCCAACACCACTTGTTGAAGAGGCTTTCTTTGTTCCATTTAGGATTTTTTGCTCCTTTATCAAAAATTAGATGATTGTATGTCTGGGGAACATTCTCTGAGTATTCAAGCTTATTCCACTGATCTGAGGGCCTGTCTTTATTCCAATACCATGCTGTTTTGATAACTATTGCTTTGTAGTAAAGTTTAAAGTTGGGGAAAGTAATTCCTCCCATATTCTTTTTCCCAATGATTGCTTTAGCTATTCGAGGGTGTTTATTGTTCCAAATAAATTTCAAAAGTGCCTGGTCCACTTCTTTGAAGAATGTCATGGGTATCTTTAGGGGGATCGCATTAAATCTGTACAGTGCTTTGGGGAGTATTGCCATTTTAATGATGTTAATCCTGCCAATCCATGAGCAGGGTATATGCTTCCATTTCCGCGTGTCCTCTCTTATTTCTTGGAGCAGAGTTTTATAGTTTTCCTTGTATAGGTCCTTCACATTTTTAGTCAAGTTGATTCCAAGATATTTGAGTTTGTGTGACACTATAGTGAATGGAGTTGTTTTCTTAATGTCCATTTCTTCCTTATTAGTATTGGTGTATAGGAAGGCCATTGATTTTTGTGTGTTAATTTTGTAGCCTGCCACCTTGCTATATGAGTCTATTGTTTCTAGAAGCTTTTTGATAGAGTCTTTGGGGTTTTCTAAGTAGAGTATCATGTCATCTGCAAACAGTGAGAGCTTGACTTCTTCCTTTCCTATCTGGATTCCCTTGATATCCTTTTCTTGCCTAATCGCTATATCGAGTACTTCCAGTGCTATGTTGAATAGGAGTGGTGAGAGAGGACAGCCTTGTCTTGTGCCAGAATTTAGAGGAAAGGCTTTCAGTTTTTCTCCATTGAGGACAATATTTGCCTCTGGCTTGTGGTAGATGGCCTTAACTATATTGAGAAAGGTTCCCTCCATTCCTATCTTGCTGAGAGTTTTGATCAAGAATGGGTGTTGGACCTTGTCAAATGCTTTCTCTGCGTCGATTGATATGATCATGTGATTTTTATTTTTCTTGCTGTTGATGTTGTGTATTATGTTGATAGATTTACGGATGTTAAACCAGCCTTGCATTCCTGGAATGAAACCTACTTGATCGTAGTGGATGATCTTCTTAATGAGGCATTGAATCCTATTTGCCAGGATTTTGTTGAAGATCTTTGCATCTGCATTCATCAGCGATATTGGTCTGTAATTTTCTTTTTTCGTAGCATCTCTGTCTGGTTTAGGTATCAAGGTAATGTTGGCTTCATAAAAGCTATTTGGAAGTTTTCCTGTTTTTTCAATTTCATGAAAGAGTCTTGCCAGGATTGGTAGTAGTTCCTCTTGAAAGGTTTGAAAGAATTCATTAGTAAATCCATCTGGGCCTGGGCTTTTGTTTTTGGGCAGACATTTGATTACTTTCTTAATTTCCTCAATAGTAATGGGTGTGTTTAGATATGCTACATCCTCTTCATTCAATCGTGGAAGATTATAAGATTCCAAAAATTTATCCATTTCTTCCAGGTTTTCATTTTTAGTGGCATAGAGTTTCTCAAAGTAGTTTCTGATTACCCTTTGAATCTCTACCATATCAGTAGTGATCTCTCCTTTTTCATTCCTAATATGAGTTATCAAGTTTCTCTCTCTTTCTTTCTTTGTTAGTTTTGCCAGTGGTCTATCAATCTTGTTTATTTTTTCAAAGAACCAACTTCTGCTTTCGTTGATCTTTTGGATGGTTTTTCTGGTTTCCACTTCATTGATTTCTGCTCTCAGCTTTGTTATTTCCTTCTGCCTCCCTATTTTTGGATCCTTTTGTTGAGCACTTTCTAATTCTATGAGCTGCGTCATTAAGCTATTCAGGTATGCCCCTTCTTCTTTCCTGATGTGTGCTTGCAAAGCTATAAATTTTCCTCTCAGTACTGCTTTTGCTGTGTCCCATAGGTTCTGATAAATTGTTTCTCCATTGTCATTTGTTTTCAGGAAGGTTTTGATTTCCTCTTTGATTTCATCTCGGACCCACTGATTATTCAGTATGAGGCTATTTAACTTCCAGGTGTTAAAATTTTTCTTCTGTGTCCCTTTGTAGTTTATATATAATTTCAGGGCTTTGTGGTCAGCAAAGGCAGCCTGCAAAATTTCTATCCTCTTGATATTATGGAGATATGTTTTGTGTGCTAACATGTAGTCTATCCTAGAGAATGTCCCATGTACATTAGAGAAAAATGTGTATCCAGGCTTCTGGGGGTGGAGTGTCCTGTATATATCTACTAGGCCTCTTACTTCCATTTCTCTCCTCAGGTCTAGTATATTCTTGTTGGGTTTCAGTCTGGTTGACCTGTCTAGTGTTGACAATGCCGTGTTGAGGTCTCCCACAATTATTGTGTTGTTATTGATATTATTTTTCTGATTTGTCAACAGTTGTATTAAATATTTTGCTGGCCCCTCATTCGGTGCATATATGTTTAGGAGGGTGATTTCTTCCTGCTGTACATATCCCTTGATTAATACAAAATGTCCATCTTCGTCTCTTACAACTTTCCTAAGTATAAAGTTTGCATCATCTGATATTAATATGGCCACTCCTGCTTTTTTTTGGGTGTTGTTTGCTTGGATGATTTTCCTCCAGCCTTTTATTTTGAGTCTATGTTTGTTCTGACTATTCAGGTGCGTTTCTTGTAGGCAGCAGAAGGTTGGATTGAGTTTTTTGATCCATTTATCCACTCTGTGTCTCTTAACTGGTGCATTTAGTCCATTGACATTGAGAGAAAGAATTGTCCTGGGAGTTAGTGCCATCTTTATATTAAAGTTTGGTGTGTCTGTTGGTAAGCCTTGTCTTAAAGTATGCCATTCAGTTTTTCTTTTAAGAATGGTTTTGAGTCTGTGAAGTTTTTGAGCTGTTGTTTGTCTGTGAAACTATGTATTGTTCCTTCAAACCTGAAAGTGAGTTTTGCTGGGTGCAGTATTCTAGGCGAAGCATTTATTTCATTGAGTTTTGTCACTATGTCCCACCACTGCCTTCTGGCCTTGAGTGTTACTGGTGACAGGTCTGCAGTAAATCTCAAGGATGTTCCCTTAAATGTAATTTCTCTTTTCGATCTTGCTGCTTTCAGAATTCTGTCTCTATCTATGGGATTCGTCATTGTGACTAGGATGTGTCTTGGGGTGTTTTTTCTGGGGTCTCTTTTAGTTGGCACTCTTCGGGCATGCAGGATTTGATCACATGTATTCATTATCTCTGGTAATTTCTCTTTAATGATGTTCTTGACTGTTGATTCTTCCTGGAGATTTTCTTCCTGAGTCTCTGGGACTCCAATGATTCTTAAGTTGTTTCTGTTGAGCTTATCATAGACTTCTATTTTCATCTGTTCCCATTCTTTGAGTAATTTTTCCATTGTTTGATCATTTGCTTTGAGGCTTTTTTCCAATTTCTTCTGCTGTATGTAATTGTTATGTATCTCATCTTCCAGTGTACTGATTCTATCCTCAGCTGCTGTTAACCTGTGGGAAATCTCAAACATGTTTTTCTTCAATTCATCTACTGAGTTTCTCAGACCTGTTATTTGATCTGAAATTTCCGTTTGGAGTTTTCTCATTTCTATCTTCATATTCTCCTGATTCTTTTTAGTTTTCTCTTCTATACTTTGTTTGAGTTCTTTGAACATGTTCCATATTGCAACTCTAAACTCCTTATCTGAGAGACTGACTAGGTGGTTGATCATGTTCAAGTCATCAGAGTTGCCATCTTCATTCTCTATGTCTGGCACTGGCCCATGTTGTTTTCCCATTGTCACACTAGTACTGCGTGTTTTTCTACGTGTTGTGATTGTATTCATTGGCTAAATGCTGTGCACCGTGGCGAAGGGGAGCAGAGCAACCGTGCTCCTCTGGCTTCTCCCTTTCTGGGCGTGTCGACTCACCTCCACGGAAGGCTCACAGGAAGGCAGGCTGGCAGATGGGCCGCAACCAGGATGAAATCAGGCCAAAAATGCAGGACAGCAGAGTAGAGAGGCAGAATGGTGCTGGCATCTGAGATCCAGCGAAGTTCAGTGGCTCCTCCCTTTCTGGGCGTGTCGACTCACCTCCACGGAAGGCTCACGGGAAGGCAGACTCCCCGGAAAGTTCACAGGAAGGCAGGCTGGCTGATGAGCCGCACCAAGGGTGAAATCGGGCCGAAAATGCAGGACAGCAGAGTAGAGAGGCAGAAGGGTGCTGGCATCTGAGATCCAGCAGAGTTCGGTGGCTCCTCCCTTTCTGGGCGTGTCGGCTCACCTCCACGGAAGGCTCACGGGAAGGCAGACTCCCCGGAAAGCTCACAGGAAAGCAGGCTGGCTGATGAGCCGCACCAAGGGTGAAATCAGACCGAAAATGCAGGACAGCAGAGTAGAGAGGCAGAACAGTGCTGGCATCTGAGATCCAGCGAAGTTCAGTGGCTCCTCCCTTTCTGGGCGTGTCGACTCACCTCCACGGAAGGCTCACGGGAAGGCAGACTCCCCGGAAAGTTCACAGGAAGGCAGGCTGGCTGATGAGCCGCACCAAGGGTGAAATCAGGCCGAAAATGCAGGACAACAGAGTAGAGAGGCAGAAGGGTGCTGGCATCTGAGATCCAGCAAAGTTCAGTGGCTCCTCCCTTTCTGGGCGTGTCGACTCACCTCCATGGAAGGCTCACGGGCGGAAGGAAAAAATCTTAAAGTACACAATACATTATACATACACACATAATAAAATTAATTTTATGTGATTAAAATAAATAAAATCAAGTGGACTTTAAATGAATATTAAAATTAACATTTGTTTCATTAAAATATGGAGTACACATATACACCACCATTAATATATTTAATATCAAAGGATATTAAAAAATATAGGACAAAAAAAAAGAGAAGTCGTTTTGTTTGCTTTGGGGGAGAAAGAGCACATCCATTAGTATTCAGGGTTTACTCTGGGCTCTGCACTCAGAAATTACTCTGATAGTGCACAGGGGACCATATGGAGTAACAAGTATCAAACCAGAATTGTCAGCAGTAAGGCAAGCACTCTACCCAGTGTACTATCTCCAAGAGAAAGTATTCTTGAAAAGTTTAGGATCAGTTTAAGTTATCTGCCTAGAAAACAAAACATTATGTGAATCAGAAAAACTCTAGGGACATACATTAACATAATAATGATTTTAAACAAGCTTAGTCATATTTACAAACATTAGGGTTTTTTGTTTTCTTAGAGTTTTGTGAGTGAGTGTGTGTGTGTGTGTGTGTGTGTGTGTGTGTGTGTGTGTGTGTGTGTGTGGTGTATTTTGATTTGGAGGCCACAACCATAGTTCTCCCAAGCTTACTCCTGGCTCTGCACTCAGGGATCACTCCTGGAGGCTCTGGAACCAAATGGGATGCCAGACATATGTAAGGCAAGTACCCTATCCCTTGTACTTACTATTGATCCAACTAGCAATCATAAGTTTATATTGCATTTGACACCTATGTTATATATTGATTGAATGAGTCATTAAGTATTGTTTCATAATGACTGTAATAGAAGTTTTACTCTTTTAAATATATAGAAAAAATGTCCTAATGATAAAAATTATGTGTATATATAGTATTAGAGTAACTCCTAAGGCATCCATATTAATTCCTTAAGTCACATGGGATAATGCTTCTTTTTTTTTTTTTTCGGGCCACACCCGTTTGATGCTCAGGGATTACTCCTGGCTAAGCGCTCAGAAATCGCCCCTGGCTTGTGGGGACCATATGGGACGCCGGGGGATCCAACCGCGGTCCTTCCTTGGCTAGCGCTTGCAAGGCAGACACCTTACCTCTAGCGCCACCTCGCCGGCCCCAGGGGATAATGCTTCTTGTTTGTTTGTTTGATAATCCTTTTTGTTTTTGTTTTGTTTTTGGGCCACACTCTGTGACGCTCAGGGGTTATTCCTGGCTTTGCGCTCAGAAATCGCTCCTGACTGGGGGACCATATGGGACACCAGGGATCAAACCACCATCTGTCCTAGGCTAGGGCGCAAGCGCAAGAATAATCCTTTTTCAATTGCCTTTTTATACTATATCTCTTGCCACAATGCCAATGCCGTTTTATTATTAAATAGTACTTCATTGTATGCATTGCTACAGGTAGTTTATCAACTTACAACACAATAGGTGTTTGGATTGTTTTTCATGTAGAATTTTTTTCATATAGAAATCTATAATGAATAATGCATAAATGTCCATGCAGAAGTCTTTAAAACGGTTTAACAAGTAGTTACACTTCATGAGTGTTTGCATTTTCACCACCAGTGTGTGAATATTCACTCACCACATTCTTGCAAGCATTTGGACAGTCTTGTTAATTTATGTCACTCTAATGGTCTGTAATTACATGTCTGCGATTATTAATCATGAAATATTTTATGTACTTCTTGCTATATCTACATCTTTGTTAGTAGTGTGTCAAATCCTTCGCTCATAATTATTTTGCTTCCTTGGTATTGATTTATAAATATCCCCTACATATTCTAGTTGCAATATTTGTCAATGTTTTAAAGATATTTCCTGCTAGTATGAAGTTTGTGTTTCCACTAAAGAACTACAATTTAATTTTTAATTAGAAGTAATTTATTGAGTTTTAATAATGATTTTTTTCACATTTTAGAAATATTTCTGAATGTATGGTTACTTTGTTTTATAGATTTCAGCTCATATTTTATACCAGAATACATTTAAGTTAAATTTATATGTCATATAAGTATTAAGATTATTTTTAACACATTAATAATTAACTATGATTAAAATATTATTTCTAGGGCTGGAGTGGTAGCACAGTGGTAGGGCGTTTTCCTTTCCTGTGACTAACACAGAACAGATGCCAGTTAGATACCTTGTACCCCATATGTTTCCCTGAGCCAGGAGTGATTTCTGAGTGCAGAGCCAGGAAGTTATTTGCTTAGAAATTTTGTGAAAAATCAGTGTGGAGCCATTTCTGTATTATAAACATATTCACACACATTGCTATGTATATATTTTAACATAAATGCCTTGATTTCTCTAGTTTATGCCACTAGTTTTATAAGACTTGGAGTCAGACTATATAAATTCTCCAACTCTGTTTCTCAAAGTTGTTTTTTTAGCAATTTCAATCCTCTCCTCTGAATTTCCATATAAATTTAGAATCAGTTTATCAATTACTACTAGAAAATAGCTTGCTGGGATTTTAATTGGAGTTTGAGTCAAATAGGCACAATGACAATATTGAGTTTTCTGGTCCATGAACACAGTATATCTCTATATTTTAGGGTTTGTCTTGTCAAATTTTAGAAGTCATTTTAGTGTACAGATATTATATATCACATAATGTGTTATAAGTGTACATATTATACATTAATAAAATTAAAATTAAGCATTTTTATTTTGCTAAATATTCCAATTGTTATCGACTAGTCTATAGAAATGCAATTAAATGTCTATCTTGAAAATTTTAATTGCATTTTAAATTCTTTGTTTTTTTATGTCCTCCATTGTCCTTTCTTTTTTGTTCTGCTCAATTATTCTGCTGATTGGTTTATTATTATTACTTGCCTCAATGTTTGGCCACTTACTAATCTCTTAAAATCTGTTCCATGTATCATGTCTTCATCATCCAAGCCCAGTTCTGTGATTTTCTTTATGAGAATTTGCTGGACCATTTAATTATATATTTATTTGTGCTATTCCTACCCAAGAGACATAATACCCAAGGTATTTCTCTCACTGACTTCAAAGAGGCATGAGCTCTGCTCTCACAGATATGTGGTCTTAGTTTAATTAATATCTCCTTAATATATTGTTCATTCATCTTTCTCTAGACACTCATAGCCTGCAAGTTTCTAAAACTGGTTGTCAGACTATTCCATAAAGAATACATAGTTTGTGAAGCTCTAGTCTAGAGATTTTTTTTCAAGTCAGAAACATTGAAAATATACATTCATCCACATTCTCTATGAAAATGATTTGGGAGAGGGTTTCCTACTGTGATGTCATAAGTAAAAAAAAGCAACAAATCAAAGACCATTCAATACTAAAAATATCCCGTAAGAAATAAAAGTGGGAGGAAGGAGACCCATGCACAATAGTCATAAAAACTATAAAATATCTATGAATAAATTTAGCAAGCATGATACTTATATAATAAAATGATAAAATTTTATTGGAGACCATAAAACATGATCTGAATTAATGGAGAGACATAGCATGCTCCTGAATTAAATGACTTCTTATCACAATTATAGACCCATTCAAAATTAATAGGAATATTTATCTGAATCTCCAAGTATTCTTTTTATTTACCTTCTCTTTTGATTTGACTTTTTAGAGAAATAGAACAAGATATATTCTTTAAAGAACAAATTTGGAATTGAAAAAAATATATCTGAGAATTATCCTACCACTGTTATAAAAACACACAGTGCCAATACTGTTTTGATGGCAGCATCTTTAAAGTATACTTTTATATAGGTGGTAAAATAATTATTTTTCCCACATCGTTCTTAGGGGCAGACATGAGTCCCTATTAATATCTATTATTTGCCATTCCAAATATTGCAAGAGTGGCTTCTTAGTTCCCTGAGCACTATTTGTGAAGACCTACCCCCATAAAATAAATTAAATTAAAATAAAATAAAATATAAATACAAGTCTATATGACAGACTGTAAAAATGTAAATTTGAATGATTGCAAATTAATAATTTATTTTGATATACAAGTGATTCAAAATGTTAAAATACTCAAACATCTCTTAAACCATGTTATCAATGAACTATAAATAGCTGTTATGACCTCCTAATCTGCATAGTTTAGAATAATATAAATTCCATAAAGATTAGAATGGGTAGTAGGCAGCTATTTATGTCATGGTTCACAGACCCAGGCTGCTTCTATGTCATAGCTCTTTTCTTCTCTAGGGCCTGAAATTCCCCTGATTAGGCTGACACATAGAGGAAAAGAATTAATAACACAAAGAAAAGAAGAAAACAGTTGAGTACTTAGGGACTCTAGCCTGGGAGTAAAGAATCAGAGTTTCTAGTCATATTCAATTAACCAGAACATGATGATACCAATCACATGATGATACCAGGCTGCAGAGAAGGCTGAGAAATGTACTCTAGTTGTTTGCACAAGAATAAGTAATAGAGCATTTGAGCATCAGCCAGAAGTCTCTGCCACAGTTTGGCAACTCATGAGAGCAGAAATCAGTGGTCAGTAAACATTAAGAGCCTCAAATTTACCATTATAAAAGTAAAGCAAATGAAAGCATCAATTTAATTCAATAGACAGAAAAGAAATAAAAATGTTAACACAGACTATGGCAGTCATATAAGGAAAATAATACATTGATGTGTTCCTTCTATAAATAAGAACTGCTACAGCCTATTTAGGAAACTGTCTGGCAATATCCATTACACTTTAAAAAAAAACACATATAATTTCCCACCCAGAAAACCTACTTCAAGATATCTGTTTCATAAAAATAAAAGTATAAGTAAATCTCAGAATAAATAAATGTTATTGAAGCATGAGTAAAATGACACTGAGTTGGGAGCTTCTTGAAAGTTGACTAATAAAGCAAATGTAAAAATCTCAGTATATTTACTTCATAAAATATAAAGCATATAAAAGTAACTGAGTTAGAATTCTATGTGTTATTTTGAAGGTATGTTAAATGAGAAAAGCAAGGTAAAATAATAGATATGATTTGCCTGATTTTTAAATAAACAATTTTTATAGATATATGTTTATATAAGATTAAATAAGGAGCATATTATTTTATTCCAATGGTTGCAGTAGTCAAGAAGAAATTTGAACACTCAGAATAATAGCACTATAAAATAATTATGACCTATTTTATAAGCACAAGTTGAATAATTTACTCACATATTTACTTGTTATAGATTGAACTGAATACTTTGACAGATATAACAGCAGATATAACACAGATATTTGTACTTTCAAAGAGCTAATATCCTAACGTGGTGTTGATTAAAAGTAAATCATCAAATACAGTGATGTGATAAGTGCTTAAACAGCAAAATTCAGAAGAATAGTACTTAACCCCACTTAGAAGAAAATGGAAAATGACTAAATATGTTAATATTTTTGTACAATAAGCACACAGACAGGTACATAGATCTCCTAGCCTCAGTTGTCCCATATTTTAATGTTTAGTACTAAAATGTCCCTTATGTAAGGATCGAACAATATAGACTATATAAATGCTCTTTCACACGAACTCAAAATACCTTTGACTTTATTCTTCCTTGTTCACTAATGGATGCCTTTCCCCAATATAAAGCAGGGTATAGAGTTGGAAAGAAATACTTTCCCAAACTCAAACTCAACTTAATCTTTAGTTTTAACCTTCTGAGTATAAATATTGTAACTAATCAATAGGAACAAATAGAATATCTTAAAAAGCCTCATGTCTGATCCCATTGAAAGTTCTGAATAGGTGCCTAAATATATTTAATCATGAATGACATTCTCACAAGCCACAAGTGAAGGTTTCCAAGATCAAACTTTTAAAAATTCATTAAAAGTCTCAGGGGCAGAGTGATAATGCATATAAGCTGGTAGCCTTGCAAGCTGCAGGTCCAGGTTTGATTCACATCTGTCCTGGCCTGACGTCCCATGGGCACTGGTTTCCTGAGCACTGCCAGGAATGATTTCTGAGCACAAAAGCTAAGAGTAATCCTAAACGCCTCTGGGTGTGGCCAAAAATCATTGAAAGTCTTAATAGAAGACTATAAATAATTGGCATGGATTCTTATGGCTATACCAGAAGGTACTTAGGATTTAGGACCTGGCCTGAACCAAGCATGAGCTCCACCACTTGAACTGTGTTTCAGCTCATTAAAATCTAATTTTGCAATATCTTTTCCTCCATTTATATTTTATTTTATTTTATTTTGAAATAAGGGTGGTTTTATTTTCAGGACCTATGTCTTCCCCACTTTACACATTCTGAGGTGTGAGTATCCATAGCTCCAGCTACAGACAACTGATGTGAGCATGTTGGGGTATTTAATCCAAAAGGAGGCACTGTGGTTGAGAACCACTAGCCATCATTTTGGACTTTAAGAGAAAGATTCTATTTACTAAAGTCTCAACCCCCCCTTCCGAAGATCACCAGGTGCAGAATTTATTTATATTTTCATGTGAAAATGTCCATTAGTTCACATTTTTTTCTTTACAAACATCTTCATAGTTGGATTTCAGCCATTCAATGCACAACACCCTTCACCAGTGTAACTTTCCTGCCATCAATGTCCCCCATTTCCCTCCTCTCCCATCTCCCACCTATCTTTGGGACAAGCATTGTATTTCTCTATCATTATCATGGTAATTGTTAGTGTAGTTATTTCTCTAACTGAACTTACCACTCTTTGTGGTAAGTTTCATATCATGGGCTGGTCCTTCCAGCCCTCTGAAAGGGCCCTTATTGTCTCTGGGTATTATTACTATACTGTTTTTTATTTTTCTTAAATCCCACAGATGAGTGAGACGATTCTGTGTTTATCTATCTCCCTCTAGTTTATTTCATTCAGCATAACAGTCTCCATATCCATCCATGTAAGGCAAATTTTGTGACTTTATTTTTATAACAGCTATGTAGTATTCCATTGTGTAGATGTAGCACAGTTTCTTTAGTCACTCATCTGCTGTTGAGCATCTTGGTTGTTTCCAGAGTTTTGCTATTGTAGATAGTGCTGCTATGAACAAAAGAGTGCTAAGAGCATTATTGTATTCTGTTTTTGTGGTCCTAGGTTATATCCGTAAAAGTGGTAATGATGAATTATATGGGAGCTCAATGTCCAGTTTTTAAAGGAATATACATATTGTTTTTCAGAAAGTCTGCACTGGATGGGATTCTGACCAGCAGTGGATAAAAGTTCTTTTCACCCCATATCCACTCTACTAGTGGTTGTTCTTATTATTTGTGATGTATGCCAGTCTCTGTGGGGTGAGATGGTATCTCATTTGCAACTGCCTGATTATCACTGACATAGAGTATTTTTTCATGTGCATTTTGGCCATCTGTACTCATTTGAGAAAATATCCGTTCATTTCTTCTCCTCATTTTTTGATGGGGTTAGATTTTAGTAGCTTGTGTATTTTAGATATTAGCCCCTTATCTGATGGGTACTGGCTGAAAAGTTTCTCCCATTCCATGGGTGACCTTTTTACCTGGTCCCTGTTTCCTTTGAAGTGCAGAAGCATCTCAGTTTGATGTAATCTCATTTGTTTATCTCTGCTTCCATATCTGTGGACAGTGGTGTTTCCTCCTTGAAGATGCCTTTAGTCACAATGTTATGGAGTGTTTTGCCAATGTTTTCTTCTATATGCCTTGTAGTTTTCGGTCTGATATAAAGGTTTTTAATCTATTTTGATCTGACCTTTGTAGGGCAATTGCAGCCAACGGGTGCTCCCTTTGTAAATGCTGTCATGAACATTCTAGCAAGCCATGTTCACAGTGCTCTGAGCAAAGCCAATAGAAAAAATGGCTGTATATTTTTATTCAGTTAGCTTTGAATAAAATGGGATAAATGAATAAGAATAATTTTGATAAAATAAGATGAATAAATACGTTTTCTCTTCAATAATAAAAGCTGCCTTTGTTTTTAAAAATTCAGTTTGTTAAACACACAGCTGAACTCCATTTCAGCTGCTTACTATCTCTGTGATGGCTTAAGTAACACTATCTTTCTCCTGTGGCTACTGGTTATTATGGCTGGATGAGATGATTGGTTGTCAGGCCTGATAGTCTCCTCCAAGAGAGACATTGACTACAGAAATAGATGTTCCTCAATCATTCAACCAGGCCATTGGTCTTTCCTCACATTAGCTTCCAAGTCTCTGCCTCTTCAGTGCTATCTTTTCCGTTCGTCTCTTCTGCTATTCTACTCTTCACAAATTGAACTTGAACAACCTATTCTCATGGAACTTCTCTTGGAAAAGAGAACGCAACCTGTCATATCTTAGGGTGACTCAATTTTAGATATAAATTGGTTTTATTTTTCTCTTGTATATAGCTGAAGATCACCCTTTTCTGTCTCTGCATCTCTCCATCTCTGTCTTTCTGTCTCTCTAACACCCCACCCACATACCCTCATCCATTTATGTTTGTTCTTTGTGCTTCTCTCTGTCTTCCACTACTCTCTGCACACTTTGCCTTACACCGTACTTCTTCTGCCTCTGATTTTCCTTTCTTCCATTTTCTCTATCCTTTTAGTAAAGAAAAAGCTAGTGTCACTTTATGGCTATTTTAATGTTTATAAAAACATATTTTAACTGTCAATCATGACCCAGATATAAAAGGCTCCCATAACTGAAAAGTATCCTTCTTTTTTCTGCATTCTTTATTACCAGTGGCCTCTTTTCTTGCTTAGATGGATCCTTGGCACCCACCCTCTCTCTTCTGCCCCCACCTCTTTGCTGTCAGGTTAATGTCATCAGCATCTTCTTCACCCCCACAGCGCAGTAAGGCAGCTGCCTTCATTCAAATCATTAACAGCCTTTTCTTGACTTTTTATTGTTCTTTCTTCACTTGAGATGCACAATGGTAACTTATTATATTGTTAGGATGATTGACTCTCTATCACAAGAGAAAAGAGTCACATTTCAAGAACTTCAGAATGTTCTCAATAATGGCATATTTGCTCTAGGTACATTTTAATTATCTTTGTCAAAGGATTATTTTAGATGTTAGAGGCAGAATTGCTTGGATGTCATTAGTAAAGCCAAGCTCACTCTTAAAGTTATCTCCAAGATGCTGAAACTTAAATCCACAGGGTGTCTTCAATTAATTCCCTTTGAGAGGGTGGACAGGGGAGGCTCACTCACAGACATGTTTGACAGACACCTCTACAATAGCATCTCGCTTTGAAGTTTTTGAATGATGTTACCTTGGATTCTTAGCACACTTGTCTAATGTTATTTCTTGGCTCAGAAATATTTAATGAACCTTTCCTAATGCACCCACCTTTTACAGCTCTGCCCTTGTGACAGCAGGAAGCTCTGACAAAGAATATGAACCAGCTAACCAACTGAAGTCAACTTCCTTGCCCCACTAACGAGCTGTTCAACTTTGTGAAAATTACTTAGTTTCCATGGTCTACTGTAAAATGAAAATAATGTGAATAATAACATATCTACTTCATGTTTTTTGTGAGGGTTAAGTAAACTAATGTGTATAAAAATAGTTAGGAAAAATGAATTTTGTATTTTCTAAGTGTTTTATGAGAGTCTGAAAAATTGAGCTTACCCTAGTGGAGGATGGGGGACCTGGGTGGGAGTAAGTTCGAGGGAGGGACACTCTGGTCGAGGATGTGGGGCTGAAACACTTTATTTATAAAACCCTATCATTTACAATATTATAAATCACAGTGCCTAAAATAAAAAGAATTGATTTTATTTATTTATAATCGAAGCGTTCATAAAATATTTTAAGACCAAATCATATAAAATAATTTAGTTAGTCTATTTGAAGAGATTTGCCCAAATGTTGTTCTTTTTATTTTGGTTTTTGGACCACACCTGGTGACACTCAGGCGTTACTCCTGACTATGCATTCAGAAATCACTCCTGGCTTGGGGGACCATATGGGACGCGTGGGAATTGAACCACGGTCCGTCCTAGGCTAGCACTGGCAAGGAAGACACCTTACCACTTGCACTACTGCTCCGGCCCCATGCCCAAATGTTTTAATGAAGGTTTTTAAGGACACTAGTCACTGTGTACTATATACATCATACTAGATATTATATATGTACTTGAGTAACCCTACTTGGAGAGCGTCTGTATCCTTCCTATGTTTCCAGGGAAGATCTAAAGCATGGAACCTAACAATATTACTTTCTTCATTCTAAAACTTTAGTAATAATACTGCTTTTAGCTGCCAGAGAGATGGTACAGCAGATAAAGTGTAGTCACCTTCTATGTGGTCAACCTGAACTTGATCCCAGGTATATTATCTCCGGGCATAGCCAGGAATGACTTCATTTCCCATCACTAGACGATGTTGCTTTTAGGTACATGTAAAAAAATATATTGTTAAAACTGTAAAAGAAATTGAGTATTTATTGCTCAAATAAATAAAAACCTCAAAGGAAGATTATCTCAATTCAGGCACAGTTTAATAAGTTAGTTAAATGACATTGTCTAGAATGTTTATTGTTCTCCTTTCATGAGGTAGCCATTAAAAAACTACCTCTCAACTCTTTTTATTTTGTTTTCCTCAACTCTTTTTAATCTTGTCATATCTAGTCTATTTTTCCTCTTCTTTGGTTATTTAAAGATTTTTTAATATAATTATTTTACCTGTAACTGGACATATTTTATTCTTGTGATTTCTGTTTAATTCATTAATCCTATAATAATATATTTTTGGTTCACCATTTATTTCATGAAGTATATAGTGCTCCTTTTGTCCAATACTGATTATTTCCTCAATTTTCAGCTTTTAATTATTGAAATCTTATTTATTATTTTCCTTTATAGCTTGAAATAATCCTCAGGCAATTTTCTGAGCTATGTTTTCTTCACAACAGGGTTTTTTTTTCTTTTGGGGAACTTATTTCATGTTTCTCTATTTCCTATCTTAATTACAGTTTTACTACTAAAATTTATTAATAGTCTCTTATTTAAACTAAGAACTACTTCTATATCTTAGTTGAAGTACAAGAAAATATGAGTATATATAAATATATATTATTTTGGGGGCCACATTCAACAATGTTTAGGGATTACTCATGGCTCTGTTCTCAGAAATTGCTCCTGGCAAGTTCAGGGGACCATATAGGATGCCAGGAATCGAATCCAAGTCTGCCCTGGGTCCACAGTGTACAAGGCAAATGCCCTACCACTGTACTGTCACTCCAGGCCATATATTTTAATTTTTGGTCCTTATCTTAAAATAACTTTTCTTTCTAATGAAAGGTACAAATGACTGTGCGTTACTTACATCCATTTACAAACACATACATAATACATACAATGACCATATCTGTATTCATATTCATATATGCATGCACATAAATACATATGCATATACACATGCATACATTACAAAAAGAAGATGAAGTATGTGTAATGTATGGCAGAAAAATTTTAGCTGAAGAAATTGTTAGATCACTAATGTTTTATTTCTAACCCCAACTCTTTATCTTTCTTTCTCTCCCCTCCCTTCGCTTTCCACCTTTTTCTCTCCCTTTCCCTCTTTCATTAAATGCCCAAGATAGATTTTTGCCTCTCAGTTAAAGGTGCATTTAAGTAACTTGAAAAAGTTAATTCACACTTTAGATAATATGTTTAATTAGGTCTAGAGGGATTAGAGAGAAAAAATGCAGAACTTTAATGCTCTGGCTATCTCAGCAAGAATAATTTTCTGTGGGAATGTAGACTAGTTAAAAGGCTAGACTCCTTTCTTTAAAACAAAAAAGAATATTCCTTAAAAATGCAGGATTTGAGCTTCCACTTGACCCAACAACTCCACTTCTTAGAATATATCCCAAGGATCCTAAAACAAAATGGAGAAAAGACATTTGCCCCCTTCTGTTCCTTGCAGCACTATTCACAATAGCCAAAATATAGAAACAATCCAAGTGTCCACAAATAGACAAGTGGATACATGAACTATGTATATATTGTTTGTAGTATTTATATAGAATGGAATATTACTTGGTCACAGAAAAAGATAAAGTCATGCGATTTGCTCCTGCTACATGCAAGGAGCAGAAGAGCATCAGGTGAAGTTAGTGCAAAAAAAAAACAGAACAACACAGCATGATCTCTTATGTGCAGGACATAATAAATGCCCAAAGATAATGGAAACAAAGAGCAGGAGAACTGATATTTAACAAAAATATAAGCAATTTAGATGTTGGAGGATAGAACTGGGGGTAAGGGTGAGGGTAAGATTCTTATGGTGGAGGAAAGCATTAATCAAGTGATGGAAGTAATGCTGAAAGTATTATGTATGAAATCCTATAAGCAACAGTACTGTAAACCACTGTGCAAAAATATGTGTGTGTAGGTCAAAGAGAGTTAAGAGGACATTGCTGGAATGAAGTGGATACTTCTGAAAGGATTAATCTGAAACCAAATCATAAATAACTTTGTAATTTCTCTGTGACTCTATATAAATAAAATTTTTAAACAAAGAATCATTTTCTGATAAAGGACCAAGATGGAAAAAGTGTTCCATAATTTCCAATGGGCCAGTTTTCAGGTCTTACTTCCTTAAACTAAGAAGAAAGTTTTAATATTTTTATTTAAAGCATTGTGTTTCACAAAGTTGCTCATAGTTGAGTTTTAGACAGTTGCAGTACCAATCCTGCCACTAGTATCAACCTCCTTCCACCAATATTCCCAAAGTTCACTCCATACAATCCCTGACCACCACCACAGCCAAACCTGCCATCAGACAGGCACCTTTTAAAATTTTGTCTTTTTTAATTTAAAGTCTGGGTCTCATGTGTTCAGTGTTGTTGACTCCTTCTTTTAGATATTTAGCTATGTCCTTCCTTAACACTACCATTATACCTAAATCCCTTGACTCCTGTTCCCTGTTATTTCACATCGAAGTTTCTCTTCTTCCATTCTATTTCCTTCCTTCTTTTCACTATAAGTGGGGCCAAAGGTAATCTAGACATGCCCTTTAAACTATTGCATTCCCTCATATACTTATTCTAAATAGCACACATAAGTGATATCACCCTGGCTCAATTCTTTCTTCTGGCTTGGTTCATTTACCACGATATATTCCAGTTCCATCAATGTTGCATCAAATTGCATGATAGCATTATTCCTTATAGCTAAGTAGTATTCCATTTTATATATGTGCCACATCTTCATGATCCACTTGTCTGTTGTTAGACATCTAAGATGATTCACAACTATTATAGTGAGTGCTGCAATGAATAATAGTGTGCATACATCCTTTTGAATGGGTATCTATCCTGGGGCTAGATAACCAAAAGTGAAATTGCAGGTCCTATGACAGTTCATTTTTCATCACATCACTGCCAACTGAGTGTTCCCAGTATTTTTGATATGTGCCATTTTCAGTGGTGAAAGAGCAGATCTTATTGTCATCTTAATTTGAATTTCCCTAATGATAAGTGTTGATGAGCATTTTTTCATATATCAGTTGGCCATCTGCTGGTCTTCCTTGGAGAGGTATCTGTTCAGTTCATACTTTGGTAGGATCTGGGGAGCTTAATCTTTGTGAAAATTTTATAGATCCTAGATATTAACCCTTTATCAGATGTGTTGAGTGAAAATATCTTCTCCTACTCAGTTATTTTAGTTTAAGCCTGTATGTCCTTTGCCATAGTGATGAAATAGTTTTGGGTACTTTTTTTGAAATTTTTGTCTTGGAGTGTTCTGCCTATGTTTTCCTTAATGTACTTTATAGATTCATGTCTGATCTCAAGGTCTTTGATGCACATTGAGTTGACTTTTGTGTAAGGTGTGAGATATTAATCCAACTCTAGTTTCTAACAAATGGTTATCCAATTGCCCCAACACCATTTGTTGAAGAGACTGTCTTTGTTCCATTTCATGTTCTCACCTCTTTTGTCAAAGAGTAGTTAACCAGGGACTGGAGCAGTGGCACAAGAGGTAATGCGTCCGCCTTGCCTGAGCTAGCCTAGAATGGATCATGGTTCAATCCCTGGTGCCCATATGGTCCCCCAAGCCAGGAGCAATTTCTGAGTGCATAAGCAGTAACCCCTGAATGCCACCAGGTGTGGCTGAAAAAACAAAAAAAATTTTTTGCTAACCATATAGTTTGAAGTTTGTCACTAGATCTTCTATTCTTACCTATTGGTCAGAATAAAGTATTTTTCACTTCTGTCCTACTCTCTAATTCACTAATTATAATATAATATAATTAACATAATTAATATAATATAATATAATAATATAATTAATACAATAGAATAAACTATAGGATAGGATAGGATAGGATTAGTGAAAGGAGGCTGGGTTAAAAGCTTGACTATCCTTTGACTAAATACTGTGTTTCTTTCATTCATTACATTCTCCTGTTTCAAACAATATGTATATTGCTAGCAAGTTTTTGTAGTTTTTACCATTTTCATGAACTTCAAAATATTGTACAATTCAACCTGGCACATTACCTTAGCTAGAAGTCCCATTACAAATCAAAACTATAAAGCTGATACTTGTATTTCCATAATACTTAATTAACAGAGATAAGGCTCAGAACTTTTTCTTTGGGGGGTGGGCCACATTCAGGGGTTACTCCTGGCTATACACTCAGAAATCACTCCTGGCTTGGGGGACCATATGGGACGCTGATGGATCGAACCACGATCCGTGAAATTGTCCTCTTGTATATAAACCCTTTCCTTCTGTTTTATTTACTTATTTATTTTAGTCAGACCTTGTGGTGTTAGGTCTTATTCTTGGCTCTGTGTTTAGAAATCATTTCTAGTAGTGCATAGGGACTCTTGTCTATAAACCTTTATGTGGATATTTTCCATTTCTAATGAGACAAAAATAAATGGTTTTAAGCTATAGCATCAGGAAGAGAAGCACAGCTGACAGTTTTAATATTTTCAAAACATTCTAGGAATAATTGTTTAAATTCGTATATATATATACATAGTAACATTGCATGTTTTATACAAACAAAATATTCTTCTAGAATTTAAGATATGAGAAAGGAAGAAAAAAGGTTAAATATTTTTTTCCTACAAAGCTGATAGAGTAGTAGAATAGACAGACAATGAACCCTGGGATACATTAAGAGACCACATTTCAATACATTCTACCAAGCCAACAAGCAAGTAATAGAGAGTGATTGGGAGTGGAGGCAAAACTTTTCCTTTATATATTATAGTCAGAGAAGATCTTGAGCAAATTAGTGGTATTCTAAGATGTTAAAATGAAAGAAGGATGTTACTATGAAATGTGGATAGAGGAAATGGGCAAGGTAAGGGAAATAGCATGTGCTCAATCATAAAGCAGAATGAGTTTGAGATAAGGAAAGAGAAGGATCAGAACACAGATCCATATCGCTTTCCATAAAGGTTGAACAGGGCGGCATTCCCACCAGCAGTGGATTAGAGTTCCTTTCTCTCCACATCCCCGCCAGCACTGATTGTTGTCATTCTTTGTGATGTGCGCCAATCTCTGTGGTGTGAGATGGTATCTCATCGTTGTTTTGATTTGCATCTCCCTGATGATTAGTGATGTGGAGCATTTTTTCATGTGTCTTTTGGCCATTTGTATTTCTTTGTCAAAGTGTCTGTCCATTTCTTCTCCCCATTTTTTGATGGGATTAGATGTTTTTTTTTCTTTTTCTTGTAAAGTTCTGTCAGTGCTTTGTATATTTTGGAGATTAGCCCCTTATCTGATGGGTATTGGGTGAATAGTTTCTCCCACTCAGTGGGTAGCTCTTATATCCTGGGCGCTATTTCCTTTGAGGTGCAGAAGCTTCTCAGTTTAATATATTCCCATCTGTTAATCTCTGCTTTCACTTGCTTGGAGAGTGCAGTTTCCTCCTTGAATATGCCTGTAGTCTCAATGTCCTAGAGTGTTTTGCCTACGTGTTGTTCTATATATCTTATGGTTTTGGGTCTTATGTCAAGGTCTTTGATTCATTTGGATTTTACCTTCGTACATGATGTTAGCTGGGGGTCTAAGTTCAATTTTTTGCAAGTGGCTATCCAGTTGTGCCAACACCACTTGTTGAAGAGGCTTTCTTTGCTCCATTTAAGATTTCTTGCTCCTTTATCAAAAATTAGGTGATTGTATGTCTGGGGAACATTCTCTGAGTAGTCAAGCCTATTCCACTGATCTGAGGGCCTGTCTTTATTCCAATACCATGCTGTTTTGATAATTATTGTTTTGTAGTAAAGTTTAAAGTTGGGGAAAGTAATTCCTCCCATATTCTTTTCCCCAATGATTGCTTTAGCTATTGTAGGGTGTTTATTGTTCCAAATGAATTTCAAAAGTGCCTGATCCACTTCTTTGAAGAATGTCATGGGTATCTTTAGAGGGATCACATTAAATCTGTACAATGCCTTGGGGAGTATTGCCATTTTGATTATGTTAATCCTGCCAATCATGAGCAGGTTATGTGTTTCCATTTCTGCGTGTCCTCTCTTGTTTCTTGGAGCAGAGTTTTATAGTTTTCTTTGTATAGGTCCTTAACATTTTTAGTCAAGGTGATTCCAAGATATTTGAGTTTGTGTGGCACCATTGTGAATTGGGTTATTTTCTTAATGTCCATTTCTTCCTTAGTACTATTGGTGTATAGAAAGGCCATTGATTTTTGTGTGTTAATTTTGTAGCCTGCCACCTTGCTAGATGAGTCTATTGTTTCTAGAAAGCGATATGGAGATTCCTCCAAAAACTGGAAATCGAACTCCCATATGATCCAGCTATACCACTCTTAGGAATATACCCTAGGAACACAAAAATACAAAACAAAAACCCCTTCCTTACACCTATATTCATCACAGCACTATTTACCATAGCAAGACTCTGGAAACAACCAAGATGCCCTTCAACAGACAAATGGCTAAAAAAAACAGTGGTACATATACACAATGGAATATTATGCAGCTGTCAGGAGAGATGAAGTCATGAAATTTTCCTATACATGGATGTACACGGAATCTATTATGCTGAGTGAAATAAGTCAGAAAGAGAGAGAGGAAAACACAGAATGGTCTCACTCATCTATGGGTTTTAAGAAAAATGAAAGACATTCTTGCAATAATAATTTTCAGACACAAAAGAGAAAAGAGCTGGAAGTTCCAGCTCACCTCATGATGCTCACTGCATAGAGTGATGAGTTTAGTTAGAGAAATAAATACATTCTGAACTGTCCTAATAATGAGAATGTATGAGGGAAATGAAAAGCCTGTCTAGAGTACAGGCGGGGGTTGGGTGGGGAGGAGGGAGATTTGGGACATTGGTGATGGGAATGTTGCACTGGTGATGGGTGGTGTTCTTTACATGACTGAAACCCAAACACAATCATGTATGTAATCAAGGTGTTTAAATAAAATAAAATATATTAAAAAAAGAACACAGATTCAAATGAGTGGAAGTTAAGGATAAAATGGTGCTGAAAGAGAGATGTGTGAGCAGAGAGCGGAGACTAGATCCTGTAAGATAAATAAATGTAAAGGGTTTGAACATCTGTCATTCTGTTGAGTAGCTTCTTACATAAGATAGAAAAATCTTTTAAAGAGAATTTTATAAGAGAGAATTTTAAATGCTGGAGATATCAGCACTGGTGCTACATAACTGTTACTTTCATCTTAGAGATGGCAATTCCCAAACAATGGAAAGTGTTCAGTGTATTTTTGAGTTGTAAAGATCTGGGAGATGAAAGGTGCAGAGGAAATGAAGCCTCCGAAGGGACCAGAGAGATAGCCCAGTGGTAGGGAGTTTGTTTTCCATGCATCTGACCTGATAGAGACCTAGTTCTATTCCCAGTATTCCATGTGGTTTCCTAGTCTGCTAGGGACAATTTCTGAGTGCAGAGCCAGTAGTAACCTCTGAGCGTTGCCAGGTGTGGCCTAAGAAGCAATCAATCAATCAATAAATAAAAGTTAAAAAATTATAAGATTCCCACCCAAGATGTAACATTTTCTTTGGGTATTTTCTACTTCCTCCTTGAGTATGGGCATAAGAATCTTTTTTTCATTTCCCCAGTTACAACTCACTTGCCTGTATCTTCCCACTTTGTAGGATGAATGTAAAGGTTAATTCCACATCTGTAACTTCAGGAAGAGTTTTCTTCCAGGCTGCCAACCTTTTTGGTAATTTGTCTTGGCTGTTGTGCAATAGAATGTCACTTCTCTGCACTCACCCTTTGAAAACAGCCTTTTTAAAGAAAGATGATTTGGGACTGGAGTCAATATAATCAGGAGGTAAGCAATTCTTCACCATGCTTAGACCCCAACAGTTAGGCTGAGTGTCCAGAGAGCCATTTTTTAGGACACATGCCTCCTTATACTGCAAACTTGGGGTGTGCTCTGTAGATTTACATGCATAAAAGGCATTGATGACTTAAAGATGTACCCATATGAAAACTAAATTTGTACCATAAAACTTTTTTTATATCTCTCTGGGGATTTTCCAGTGACACTCTTCTAGATAATGCAGGCTCTTCCCAAATGAGATATATCTGTTTGAGCAAGAAAATTAACATTTTGAATATCAATGCCCCCCTCTTTAGATGAGACAAATATTTCTACAATGTCTTCAGAAGCTTAAATGAGATATGTGAAAGTGATCAGCAGTGTGCCAGGTCATCTGTGTAGCATCTCATATTCTTGCTACAATTTACCCAAACACTCCTGTCTTATACGTCAGTCAGTTGTATCTGATGTTAACAATTCTTCAGTTCTGGTGTGTCTGGTTTGGGCTCTGATTCTGTTAATTTTCTTGTTATGAAATATTGGGAGAGTCATTTAGAGTCTGTGATTCTATTTTACTGTTACTGTGATTTGTGGGGGGTACTTTTCATGGGTACCATTTTGTCTATTAAGTGATGGTAATAGAAAGTTGATCTCATAGGACAAATCAAGTGGTAGAGTGATTAGGAAAACACTTGACATGTGGCTTGTGCTTATTATAACATTGAATAGTTAGGTAATATTATTATTGTTATTTCATATGCTGATTTCCTCTCAGTTTATCTATCTGGAAGTTAGAATTACTTGTCAGAGTTACTTGTCACTCGACTCATCTAAGAGATGCGAGTAAAGCTATCATCATTGGCATAGGGGGATTTACATGGGTATTTTTGACTTGTGAACTTGTCCATAGCCTGTTTTGAGGCTAGGACAATAGATTAATATTGTTTTTATAATTAAATATAACACCAGTATTTTTCACAGCATCATGCATAATATTAAACCATTATCAGTAATACAAGAGAAAATGGTAATATATGAATTATATGAAATGTTATATAAAATACTTATAATGTAATATATTGAAAAATATTTAATAATAACACATAAATTGTTATATAAAGTATTATTGGGCTTCAGAATTTTTCTCAAGAGGAATACATACACAATGATCATAGCAAAGAGAATGTAACAAAATATTAAGAGCATTTACTTCTCACTAGGAGTTTTATATACTAAGATTTCCTCAATACTTTGAAACTGAGATTGTATTTCAAATATAAGGAAAAAAATAACCTGAAAGTACTTCCATATGGACATTTATTTTTATTTTTTATTATGTTTTCTTTGAAGTACCATGGTATTAAAGAGCAGAAATGCCACATATCAGATTCAATATTCAGGCAACATTTCTTTGATGTGTTATTGCAAAAATTTCAGAAGCCCAGGTCCCATAAATATGTGGATATGAATTTGTAAAAGCAACATTTTTCACATTCTTCTAGTAAAAGTGAGTATCCAAGAAATCTTACCATTCATATTTTACAGTTTTCCACTTCTTTCATACCAATTCATGTTCTAGTGTACAAATAGTATCAGTTGAGGAGTAAAACCTAAATTCTTGAGAATATGTCCCAGGCTATAATATAGTACCATCTAAACTCTGCATTTTTGACTCAAGAATCTCTTGATCATTACTACATCTTTGTTTTCTTTTCCTAGATATTTAATTTTGAAATAGATCTCGACATTTTAATGCTGAATCACTGGAAAAGGGAGTGAAAAGAAGTCATGTCGACTGATTTTGAACACAATTCCTGAAATTATGTAATGATGTAATTATAATGAAATAATAATGAATAAGAAAAATTTATTTATTAAATTTATTTTTTATTATTTATTTATTTATTGTTAAGTTAAGTTAGTAACTCCCTAAAATTTTACTTTCCGAGTCTACTCACAGAGAGATTGCATGCTCCAAGTTTCTTGGGAAAGACTGACTTTCTAAAATCCAACCAACTATGTCTCTGACTTCAAATGAGTATATACTTTAAATTCAAGATGAAGATGCTGATGTGGTGTCATACAGACTTGAACGTGAATACTCCAAAAATGCAAAGATACTAATGCTCTTTCACTAGGTGATTGTGGACACTATTCAAACCTAAAACATCTTAAAAAGATTAAAGTTTCTGTGAAAAATAATTCAATTTGCCTAGAATACACATGAAAAGATTTTGCATATTCTGTATATCTTTAAATATAGTAGGGATTTTGAATATTACATCAACAAGTAAAAAGGAATATTTTCTCAAAAATTCCTACCATAAATTATTAATTCTCTCTAAATGAATCTTATACATAATATATTTCCCTAAATATATAAATGAATACCCATGTTTTAAACAAAACCCATGACATTAAAGTAATCATAAAAAAGATATTCAAGAGAAATAAAAGTTTGATAAATAGTTATGTTATCAGAAATAAAATGTTAGGAAGCTATAGTAATTAAAGTGGTGATTCTAAGCACATAAAGCTAGATCAATAGAAGAAAATAGAGTATTTCAAAGATAAATTTTACAAAATATAAAATGCCTGTTATTTGGGAAATGTTAAGTACTCAATAAATCATATGAAGAAATTAGAATCCTTAAAAATAACCTAAATAATTATTTCATGCCATTGGTATTATAGTATTTGCATTCCAGGCAAAGCCAATTTTTGACTTATAAATAAATCATACAATGGAATACTACATGATAATAAAAGAAAAATACAGTACATTATAGTCATTGGTGAATAAAACCAAGAACACTTTCTTTCATTACTATTATACCAAATAACGCTAAAAGTTCTAATCAGAACCACAAGAAAAGATAAAAATCAAGCAGTGAGCCATAATTTGGCTGGAAGGGGTCATGCTAAATGAACTAAGTCAGATATAAAATGATAAGCTCCAGATGATTTCTTTCATTTGTGGAATATGATGAAACAGAACATGGGATTAGACAATTAACCATGGAAACAATTCTAAGATATCATCAATAGAACTGCAATATGGAGCTAGAGCGATAGCACAGCTGTAGGATATTTGCCTTATACACTGCTGACTCAGGACTCACAGGGGTTCTATCACCCAGCTTCCCATATGGTTCCTTGAGCCTGCCAGAAGCGATTTCTGAGCGCAGAGCCAGGAGTGACTCTTGAGCTCTTCTGGGTGTGACCCCCACACCCAAAAGAACGGTGATCTAATGGAGCTGGGGAGGAGTGCAAAAGAAGGAATACAGGTGGAAGGACATTGACACTTTGGTGGTTGATATGGCATGGTAGTACTGCAATTTTGAACAATAATATATTGCTTCAATTGTTAAATCAAAAATAATCACTTAGGGCCGGGTAGGTGGCGCTGGAGGTAAGGTGTCTGCCTTGCAAGCGCTAGCCAAGGAAGGACCGCGGTTCGATCCCCCGGCGTCCCATATGGTCCCCCCCAAGCCAGGGGCGATTTCTGAGCACATAGCCAGGAGTAACCCCTGAGCGTCAAACGGGTGTGGCCCAAAAACCAAAAAAAAAAAAAAAAATCACTTAAAAATAAATTAAAAATCTGACCAGAACATTACCAAAACAAATGAATTGAGAGAAAGAAATAAAAGTATTTGGGGCCAGAGCAATAGCAACAGCAGAGGGTCGTTTGCCTGGCACATAGACGACCTGGGATGGACCTGGGTTCAATCCGCAGCATCCTATATGGTCCTCAGAGCCTGCCAGGAGCAATTTTGAGCAAAGAGCCAGGAGTAATTCCTGTGTGCCAACGTGGAGTGTGGCCCAAAAAACAAAAATAAATAAATAAAAATATTTGCTCATAGATACTATAACCCTATAGGTAGAAAAATCGAAGAATACATACCTACATATATCCATAAACACATACATGAAAAACATGCAAGAAATAATTTACTTACTAAAGTAGCAGGATATCACAATACAAAAAATATTTTCACATATCAGCAATAAACAATCTAAAAAAGGAATTATGAAAACAATTCCAGTTAAAATAACATCAAGAATAATAACATGTGAGACAGGAGAGACAGTATAGAGGGCAGGGTGCTGGCTTCGCATGCAGTCGACTCAGGTTCTATCCTCAGTACCTATATGATCTTCTGAGGCCTGACTTGGTCCACATTCACTAATGCCTCTTTACTTAGGATGTATTCTTTGCGGTTCTCAGGGAACCACATAAGGGTGCTGGAAATAAAACCCAGATTGGCTATATGCAAGACAAGTGCTCTACCTCCTATACAATTGCTCTGGTCCTTTAGATTTTTTCTTTGCATTGACATCTGAAAGGTGTGTGATAGTGACCTACATTCACTTTTTGATATGAATGACCAGTTTTTTCAACACTGCTGCAACTTCCCTTGCTCTGCTTCATATTTTTTGTTCATTTGTCCAAACCTGAAGATCTATCTTTAGGACTGCATATATACATACATACATACTTACGTATATACATACATACACATATGTCTCTGGACTCTCAATTCGGTTCCATTGGTGTGAGTTTTTTCCCCTCCCAGTACCACATTGCTTTAATTACTATGGCATTACCAAATCTATTGGCTAATTCAAAATTGCAGAAAGAGAACCAAAGAAGTAGAAGTTGTGTACATTTGAACACTATAGAAGAAATAACAATAAGAGAAATTTAATAAGACAAATTTTAATGGGGGAAAATTCTACATTTTGTTAGGTTGATCAGCATTATTTTAATTGGTATAATATAAAATCAATTTCTGAATGCAATTTATATCAAAATTTCAAAGGCATTGTTCACAGAAACTAAGACAATTCTACACTTTGCATAGGGTCACAAAAGAGCCCAAATAGACTAAGAAATCTTGGATTAAAAAAGTGCAAAGCTTGTATTTTAAAAATAGCGAAGATATCACACTTTCAGATATTTACATTGTAATACTTTCAATCAAAAACGAGTATGGTATCATAATAAAAACATACTAATGAACTTACTTAATAACTATGAATTAAACCTGAACATGCACAGTCAGGTAGAAGTTGTCAAGAAAATCAAAAATCAAGAAAATCAAGCAGTTGTCAATCAATTCACAAAATACTTTACTCAAAATGAGTTAAATATCCAAGTCCTGAAATTATAAAACTCTAAGAATAAAACATAGATATAATGCTTGTTGGCATTGGTCTTGGTAGTAATATTTTAAACATGACAGGAAAACAAACAACAAAAGCAAAATCAACAAACGAGAGCAACCTCAATCTAAAATGCTTCTTATAGAAAAGCAACCATTAAGCATATTATAGACTAATCTAAAGAATAGAAGAAAAAATTGCAAACCATATGGATGATAAAGTCCTAGAATAGAGTATATGACCAAAATACATGAGGAACAGTTAAACAGCAAGAAAACAAATAATCTAGCCCCACTCCCATGAGGGCAGAGCTTAGGTGCATGGGAGGAAGGGAGGGGAAAAAAAGAAAACAAATAATTTAATCAAAAATGAGCAAAGGGGGGCCGGAGAGATAGCATGGAGGTAAGGCGTTTGCCTTTCATGCAGAAGGCCATCGGTTCGAATCCCGGCGTCCCCATATGGTCCCCCCCGTGCCTGCCAGGAGCAATTTCTGAGCATGGAGCCAGGAATAAACCCTGAGCACTGCCGGGTGTGACCCAAAAACTACAAAAAAAAAAAAAAAAAAGAATGAGCAAAGGATCTGGTAAAGGCATTTTTCCCTAAAGAAGAAATTAAATAGCCAGCTGAAATACGAATAAAAATTGCAATAGGGCAGACCTGAAATTGAGAAATAATTTCTGACCATTTCAAAAGTAATAGATTTGTAGATACCAGTAAGACGTGTTTCTTACTATCTAGAAAATTGATCATTGCATATTAGGGAAAAGGGCAGCTTTATGTAAAATTTATGTAGACTATACTACAAGGAAATCAAAATGTGTAAAGGAAGGAATCATGTGATTATGAGATCTAAAAATTAGGAACACTCTAGCAGGGCAACTTTTAGCAGAGGTAATATCTGAGCTAGATTGTTAAGGATAAATTGAATTTGGCAATGCATAGAAGAAAGACATACACAAAGATTTGGATGTAGGGAAATATATGTAATAAAATTTGGGGCAGAGGAAGCTGTGATACACAGTATATTAAGAGTTGAATTAATCCATATCATAAAGATGTTAATTGACACATTTAGTACTTAGATTTTATTATAGATACTTCTACTCCAAAATATTTACCAAGTTCTCTAAGATTTGCATGACACACTATATAATTAGTTTTAACTGCTTAACTATCTCTGTGTACCTATAACTGTATCTATTTCCAACTCTGCTGCTGTATATGTACCTAATTATATATGAGTATATATTTATATATCAATCTACATACATACATAAGCATACATATGTAAATACATGCACTTTTCCAGTACTTGTTTTGACTTTCAAATTGAAAAAGTCTTATGAATCAACCTACATATTTCAAAATAACTCCCAAGAGGTGTTAGCCTTAATATACATATGTTGAAATTTGAATTTGAATGTTAGAAAGCCAAATAACTTTCTTAAAAAAATGAGAACAGAAAGTGGTTCAAATGAGCCCATGTCATTTTTGAAATTAAATTTATATTTATAACTGTAGGTATAGTTTTCCACCTTTGGAGAATCATTGATGATTTGAATCAGAAGAGTAAGGTGCTTTTACACTTTGTATATATTACACACCTTAATAGTCTGTGTTTTTTCAGAAATTATCAAAATGTTCAAAGGAAACATAATGTATAATTTTCACTGTAGCAACAGCAGTTCTTTATCTCCAATAGCAAGAGTCATGCATAGTATCTAGTAAATCTTAATAGACACTAATCAAATAAATAGACAAAAGACAAATTTCAATAAAAGTAATGTAAAATTATGGTATGGACTGGAGAGATAGCACAGAGATAGGGCATTTGCCTTGTATGCAGCTGATCCAGGACAGATGGTGGTTCGAATCCTGGCATTCCACATGGTCCCCCATGTCTGCCAGGAGTAATCTGAGCACAGAGCCAGGAGTAGCACCTAAGCCCTGCCAAGTGTGACCCACAAATAAATAAATAAATAAAATTATGATATATGTTAAGGTAACCTCCCAAATTTAAATATTTCATGAACATCTATGTATCTATATCTATATTTATCTATATATACATATATATATCCTCAACCTTATAGGGAAAAACTTAAATGAAGTTAAATCAAGAGAGCTCACCATGAATAAAATCCAAATGCTTCTCAAAAAATGAAAAGGATACAAAATCTCTTCCCTAAGGCAAATATTTCCTATATTTAAAATCAACTTTTTCTGCACTCATTTATAGAAAATAAGTGGCTAAGATTCTTTTTCTCCAAAATTTGTTCAAATTGTATCCTTAATTTACTTTCTTTGAACTCCAGGTTCTATGCAGTCCCTGGCATTAAATTGTATTATGATTCCATGTTCTTGAAATGATAATAAATATCTACTGGGTAAATGCTTTGCCATGGTACCCAGTACTTTACACTGGTGTCATAACACTCTGTTACCTGATCCTTAATCCCCTGGCCTCATTTTTCTTTCATTCATTTTTCTTCTTTTTCTTTCTTTCTTTCTTTCTTTCTTTCTTTCTTTCTTTCTTTCTTTCTTTCTTTCTTTCTTTCTTTCTTTCTTTCTTTCTTTCTTTTCTTTCTTTTCTTTCTTCTTTCTTCTTTCTTTCTTTTCTTTCTTTCTTTCTCTTTTTTCTTTCTTTCTCTTTCTTTCTCTTTCTCTTTTTCCTTTCTTTCTCTTCTTTCTTTCTCTTTCTTTTTTCTTTCTTTTTCGTTCTCTTTTCTTTCTTTCTTTCTCTTTCTTTTTCTTTCTTTCTTTCTTTTTCCTTTCTTTTTTCTTTCTCTTTTTTCTTTCTTTTTCTTTCTTTCTCTTTCTTTTTCTTCTTTCTTTCTTTCATTTTCTTCCTACCTTTCTTTATTCTTTTCTTTCTTTCTTTCTTTCTTCTTTCTTTCTTTCTTTCCTTTCTTTCTTTCTTTCTTTCTTTCTTTCTTTCTTTCTTTCTTTCTTTTTTTCTTTCTGTGGTGGAAGACATTTCTGTGGTATTCAGGGCTTAATCCTGGCTCCACATTCAGAAACTCTCCAGGTGGTGCCTGGGGGATCATATGGGATGCCAGGGATTGAACCCAAGTCAGGCAGCCACATATAAAGCAAGGATCCTATGTGCTGTACTAACACTCCCGTCCCTGGGCTTAATGTTTAGTCAGACACCGGAAACTTCAGTGGTCTCATTTTCTCAATTTAGTCATTTGGGAATACTCATAGCTACTTAACTATTTCATTTGCCTTAATACTTACATATTTGTTTCTTTCATTTACTGTTACTTCTTTTGAAAGATTGTTACTTCTTTTGGAAGGTTCTTATGACAACTTCATCTACATGGTATACTCCTGATCAACCAACTTCATTGTTAAGTTTCTGGAAGATTTTCCAGATCGTGTCTACAAAATTACTAGCTGGCTCAGCATGTAGTAAACCTTTTCTTAGGCAACGTTTTATTCAAGGTATATATACATAATGACAAACACACATGCATACATAATGCTGTGTGGTTATGAAATAATTGTCAATGTATGTTTGTGTGTATAATATACTGCTGTGCTCAAAAGTAAGCTCCCACTAGAAAGAATCAAACCTCAGCACATGTGGGAGGGCAGGGAGAATATTGTTATCCTTCACACATTAACAGCGATAGTTAAAGAACAGTGTTTGCTGAATCAATGAGTGAAGGAGGAAAGACAGCCATCATTTAAGAGAGAAAAAAATATCATGAAATAGAAGTTATAGTTCTCTAGTTGGAGATCCCATAAGGGTGAAGAAGAGGGCCCGATACCTTATCTACAACAACATTGCCAACTATAATGCTTAGAAAAGAAAAAAAGAAAGAAAAAGTGCCTGCCAGAAAGGCAAAAAGGAAGGCTGGGAGGAAGAGAAATTGAGGACATTGGTGGAGTAAAATGGATGGTTAGTGAAGGAATTGGTGTTGAAACATTGTACAACTAGAACTCAATTATGTATAATCTCATAACATTGTGATTCATGGTGATTCAATCTTGACAAACTTCAAAAAATAAAAAGGAAGAATCTTACATTAATGTGCCTATGCTTTTCAGATAGTTTTTTTCTGGGATTCTGGGTCTTATTGCTTATAATATTTTACTCTAAAATTCAGCTAAGTCTTGACTCTGGCCCAACACAGATCTGATTCTACTTTGCAGGTTTAAACACTGTTCATTTGAAAGCAAAAGAGGAAAGTTCTACAGACATCAAGAGAGTTCACTGGTTTTCATTCTGTCAACTTGTGTCGGTTGTTATGAGTTAGGTGTGTGAGGGGGGAGGGAGAAAGAAATTTCATTTTTTAGCACCAAGGACAGTAGCTTTTCACGGTACAGACCCTATTTAGTGAACTAGGTCAAGTGAATACCACCCTTTCAAAGAAAAATGAGAGGTTAGCCACAAGAATTAGGAATAAGGGAGCTGCTAAGTCTCTCTGGTAGTGTAGGAGGTGTTTTTGACTTAGAAAACAATATTTGCATCTATATTGGGACAGTGATTGCAAGATAAAGACAAGGAGGTACCAAAATAACCTGTGATTGATTCTGGGAAAAGAAGCAGCTGGTTGGGGGTAAATGCTTCTTTGAAGCAAAACTTCTGTATATAAAAAGAAATTGGGGCTCTCTCTACAAATAAAATTCTTTCTATCTATCATGCTGAGATTTTTGGAAAACCCAGAGAAGACTCTTCATTCCAGAAGGAAATCAGCTGATGTTCAGCATCATTTGGGGACCAATATGTCAGATCTATTTTTTGGTTAAAAATAAATAAACACCGGGGCCGGGAAGGTGGCGCTAGAGGTAAGGTGCTTACCTTGCAAGCGCTACCGTAGGATGGACCGCGGTTCGATCCCCTGGCGTCCCATATGGTCCTCCCAAGCCAGGAGCGACTTCTGAGCACATAGCCAGGAGTAACCCCTGAGCATCAAATGAGTGTGGCCCAAAAACCAAAAAAATAAATAAAGAAAAAAATAAAAATAAATAAATAAACAAAACTTTAAGAGAGAATTTCACAAACTTATCACATGGACTAGATGGGGTTTATATATGTATCCCAATTCTATTTATGTTCTAGATATATCCCAAAAGAAAGGTACTTCATGTACTAATGTGAGCAAGTTAGAGATCAATATATTTTTGTTAATCTTCATGGTGGGAGAGGATGACTACCCAGTTTGTTTGTTTGCCTGGTTGGTTGGTTTTGGGGTCATACCCAGCAGCGCTCAGGGGTTTCTCCTGGCTCTATGCTCAGAAATAGCTCCTGGTAGGCTCAGGGGACTATATGGGATGCCGGGATTTGAACCACTGTTCTTCTGTATGCAAGGCAAATGCTTTACTTCCATGCTATCTCTCTGGCCCCAAGTACTCAGTTTTTATCCTCATAAGTATGGACTGGATAATTCATTGCTCAAACTAATATTATGGTGTTCAGCATGTAGGTGTGGAGTCCACCAGTATGTGTGTATGTGTGTGAATGTGTGTGTGGATGTATGTGTGTGTATGCGTGCCCTACTGAGCATCTACTTTAGGCTTTACACATGCCAGGCATGCTGTCCATCTCTTTGAGACATATTTTCAATGCTAAGTCTCATTCTTTACTTTATATTATAGGAGCAGTATATTTAGCCTCAGATGTCTGATCATTTCCAGCCCTCCAATGACATCTTGGACTTTTCTTGTCCATTCATTCATTTATATCACATGGGCCCACACTATTCTCCTCATTTCTGTAGTCTGTTATTGCTTTATGATCCAGACTTCAAGCTACTTCAATATTTTTTTTCTGAACCTTACATGGAATTAACAGACCCATTGCTCTGAGAGATAAATGTTAGCCTATCATTTTCATCTATGGATTAATTAGATATGAACTATTAAGTGGCACCAACTTTATGAACAGCATTATAGGAAGTATAGATGCAAAAGATAAGAAGATAAGCTCAAAGAAGCCTTTTGAAAACTCTCAGTGTATCTTTTCCTTCTTCCACTTTTGCATACAAATTACCAAGAATGTAAAACCATAAAAGATAAAATTCTTCCTTTTTCAGTAAACTGTGATTTTATAAATGACATATTTATCACATTAATAATTATGCAAAAACTTTTATATCTAATTAATAATCCTGATTAACTTCTAGTGTTGTAATGAATTATGCATTTACCTTATTTTGTTATGCAATCCTAACAACAACTCTAAATATCAGAAATATTATTTCTCTCCATTTTATGATATAGTAAACAATGCGCCAACACTTTACACCATTTACAAGAGACTATACAGGTAATAAGGTGCACAAGTAATATGATTTTTTCTGAAGCAGTAGGAAATCTATTGCCCAGACCACAAACTTTATTGCCCACAGTTAAGATCTAACAAGTGTGTCAAGCACCCATTAACTGTTGCACAATATAGTCTGGGCCCTATCACTAAGCTTCATATGTACTAACGCTGTGACCTTACTGCATCTCAATTTTAATGCCTTTAAAATGGGAATAGTGGTATGAGTTATCACATGAAGTTGTTGCACAATAAAATGACTAAACATATCTAAAGCATTTAGGATAGAATCTGAGGGGAAATTCAGCCTTATTTTTGGCATGAATTCTAGATACCACAGAACAGCTTCATAAGAGGCCTGTGAATGAAAGAATGAATGCCTGTGCTAATGTCCCATGCACAGTTTGAATTTAGCAGCAATAAATAAATCCCCAACCCATTTCACAGTCCATAGCAGGGTGCTTAGTAATTGTTTATTGATTGAAGAACTGACTGTCAAAATCTGGGGGTAGCAGGCTATGTGGAAATCCAGCCTGAATTTGCGTCATGCTCTGTACATTGATCTGACTCCATAGGGCGATGGGTCCCAGCCATGAAAAATTCAATTCCAATATTGTAAATGGCACACACAACCTGCAATCGACCTCCCTTCTGCCTTGCAGCTCTGAACCTTGGAGTAAGTCACCTCTAAAACACAGCTCACTATGTCCAAACAACAGTAACATTTATATCTATTGGATTTTGAGGTTGCACTTTCCAATTAAGGAAGATTATAAGATTCGTTAAAGGGTTCCAGTTTCAGACTTGACATAAGAGATTCATCTGTTGAATTAGAACAATTCCAAGTATATCAGAGCTAAGGGGTGAGAAGTCATCCATCCTTTTCTCTGCCTCCAAACACACCTTGACTATACCTCAACTTTATCATTTCTTCCAGAGAAAAGTATTGCTCTTCTGATGATCTTGGAGAATTAAGTTAGGTATACTTTGTTCTAAGCCTCACTAAAAAAGAAATTAAGGTATTCTCTCTGCCTCAGATGACCCTGAGGTTAAAAGAGTTGAGATTTCCTTTTATATTTCAGTTCTTGGGTTAGGGCCAGAGAGGAAAGAAAATGTCTTTTGTTCAATCCATATCACCTCTAAGGTAAGAAACTGTGTTTGATGTCAACTAGTATCTTATTCAATTCCTCTAGTAACAAGGAGATGGCATAAGGCATGGTCTCAAAATAATTCAAATTCTCAGCTTCCCATTCAACCATCAGACTAAAATATGGACATGAGGCAGAGACATTCCAAGTAAAATTATCATTTTATGGGGCCAGAGAGATATGATAACAGATAAAGTGCTTGCCTTGCACAGAGCCCATTAGGGTTTAATCCACAGCACCCTATATGTCCTCTGAACTCTAGTAGGAGTGATCCTTGAGCATAGTAGGAGAGCCAAGAGTAAGGCTTGAGCAGCACTGGCTGTAACTTCAAAACAAAATAAATGTAAAATTATTTTTATTATGCTAGACACAATGGCCCTCATTCCTGGCTGTGTCCCACTCTCCCTCAGATTCTTTGAAATGAAAAGTTTTGAAGGCAGGGGTGGATACGACATATATTTTTCCTATTTTCACTCTAGCTAGTTCTGAAGCTCAGTGGTGGTTAGACAATCATTTTTATCATTTCAAAGGCCACAGTATAGCTACTACAGCTGGATATTACAGGTAGATCTCAGAGTCCTGTGGAATATATCATATTCAGATCTTTAGCTTTAAGCATGGCCTCATCATAATCCATGATCGTTTCAACCTATAGTAATGCCATCCTTAGAACATTAGAGACAGAGACATGTTTCTCCATGAGGACTTGGATTGAGCAGGCAGAGATGCCTTTCTAAGGATAGTAGCTCTCAACAAACAGGAGTCACCAATCTTTCCTTTCATACAGACTATGGAGGAGATTAGAATTCCAAAAATGAGAGGAATAAAACCTAATAAAGTATCAACCTCCACTATTATTTTCCTGAGAGTTTGAGCAATCCACTGTGTCTAAGAAAATGCAGAGCTTGCCCTTGCTCTTAGGTGGGATTTGTTTGTCCTGTATTGCATCCTAGTACAAGCATTCTTACAAAACTTAACTCCATAAACAAAGTAAAGTTTTGCAAATAATTTTCGTTGTCTTCTATCTCATTTTACTGAGGTTTGATCTGGTTTAGAGCTCTTATGAAAAGGCTAGCTGCTCTACGCCAAATGTATCCTATCCTCATCCATTTCTTTTCTTTTCTTTTTTCTTTTCTTTAGGAGGCCACACTCTGTGACGCTCAAGGGTAACTCCTGGCTATGCACTCAGAAATCACCCCTGGCTTGGGGGGACCATATGGGATTCCAGGGGATCAAACCACGGTCCATCCTAGGTTAGCCATTTGCAAGGAAATGCCCTACCACTTGTGCCACTGCTCTGGCCCCTTTTTTTCCTTTTCTTTTTGCCTCACATGATAAACTGTTGCAGAGGAAAGAACACAATTGAGAGCGATCACTGAACATTGTCACACCACTTCCCAGATGCAAACCCTTGAATGAGTTGTCTTCTTACCTGGCTACTTGACCTACTTGATCATCTGCATCAGGGATCATGGCAAATATTTCATAAATTAGTGTGGGTATTACACTGAGTTTCTGCAGGGACCAGCATGTGGAAGATATTTCAGAAATGACAGCTGTCAAAAGATGATTCTGAGTCTTTGACTGTAGAAAGAATCCTGGTCACTGGGATTGAGTCATTATGAGAGTTGATTAACCTAAGGCCTTGGTATTCAGAGGAGGTCTTGAGAGTGCATGGACACAGTTTTAAAAGAAAATTATAGCTAGAAAGAGAATAGACTTAATTCCCAAGTAGATCACTTATGAGCAAAGTGATTTCAGCCTTTCTTGGTTTCTGTTTCCATATAGGGATAAGTCAAGTATAAAATGGAGTGATATATACACACATATATGTATGTATATATATGCATATATATACATATTTATCATAATACAGAGTTTATCATTCTCTCTATACTCACTGACTTAAATGTTGTTCCCTCAGACAACAAGGCTGATGGATGATATCTATGTGTGGTTGCAGACCACACCTATACAGAGTAGCAAAAAATGTGAACTAGAGTCATAGTCCTGTGACTGGTTTCACTATTATCTTAGTATCTGTTTTAAAATTGCATAATGCAATTTTGCATCTTGCCCACTATTTTCTTAGAGAGCAAGGAAGAATCTAAACCATGGCAGATTCATGGAAAAGTGTAGGTGAGTTGGAAGAACTGTGACCCAAAATGGAATTTCATCAGGGGATGAAGATTTTTCTTTTTTAAAAAACTAAATTCCATTGCATTTACTTCTCAATAAAGATGAAAAATAAATACATAATAAAATAAATAAATAATAAATATTATTCAAAATAAATTAAGGTGAGGAACTAGTCATAATAATAACTTGAAATATATTATCATTTATAGAAAGACTGAATACACCCAAATCCTAGCACTTACAACCCTTCTCAAACCAAGATGGAGAAATTTGGGGCAAGAGAATCTCATGGAGTCTACTTAGTACCCTGGGCCACTGGAGGTGCCTTGCAGGGTAAATAGATTTCTCTAGAGTGCATGGCATAATTCAAGGACATACTAATAGTACTAAATACTATGAGCTTTTTTGTAACTCCATTTTCTCAACTGAAAAAGGGTTCTATAAAGAAGAAATGAAATAGAGCATGAAAGCTGCTCACCCTGAGCATGGTACTACAGGATCAGTATTTCTTCAGTTCCAGCTGATCCCCAGCAGAAACTAAAGTCCCCTTCTTTCCACAGCAAGGATTTGCCCACTGCTTATAGGAGTCAGGCAAAAGACTTTGCTCTAAGCGATAGCAGGAACAAAATACCACGTATGTCCTCCTGAAGATCATCTTCTAAAGGGGAGGTAAGCAGTATAAGTGACTAAATAAATAGATTAACAACTAACTCAAATACATTAGTAGGTGGTGACAATAGAAATGGTTGGGTGAGGGCTGGAGAGATAGCATTGAGATAAGGTGCTTGCATTGCATGCAGAAGGTCGGTGGTTCAAATCTCGGCATCCCATATGGTCCACCGAGCCTGTCAGGGGCGATTTCTGAGCGTAAAGCCAGGAGTAACCCCTGAGCACTGCTGGGTGTGACCCAAAAAACAAACAAACAAACAAACAAAATGGTGGGTGAAAATAAATGAGGACTGTGAAGGGTTGAGGGGGGGTAGTATCTTGTCTGCAGCTCTGTTCCCAAATTGACCCTTTCCATTCCTTCCATCCCATCTGGAACCCTTTCCCCTGAATATCACTCAGTCATTCAGTCATTAACCATGAACCAGATGATGTCTCGGGATGGAAAAATGCAGTTAGACCTTTTTGCTGTTCCCTGATACATACCTTACTTCTAGAATATGTTTTCTTACAGATTAAATACTTTGGGAAAAATACTCATTGAAAATATGAGTCAAAGGTTAGGGGCAGAGTAATTGACTGCTTTCTTGCCCAGGTGAAAGAAATGCATGGCCAGTCTCATGCTGTATGATAGACCACATTAGATTTCTGCATCTCTAACCAAAACAAGGAAAAAGATTCCAGAATCCAACATTCCCTTTGTGGCTACACACATAAATAAGAGGAATAAAATAGAGACATGAATCTATATCTTGGCAGAAATTTAGTTTGAAAAACTGGCTGGTGAATTCTTATAAGATGCGCAATATAATTACAATGCGAGTTAATTAGTGGCCACTAAAAAACACAGAAACATTAAGCAAACCTTAGATAAGAATCAACCAGATTGCCTTATTATAATTCTGAAAACTTCAGTTTTCCTGCATACCTTCCCTAGAACTCCTCTTTGGAAGGATGAGAGTAGGAAGGATGAGAGTAGGGCTCTAATGGCAAATCACACCAAAGGTTTCCAAGGGCTACTTTTGATCTCTGCTATCAAGAGTTGCTCTTGCTTGTACTTGGAAATCTTGCATTGCTGGGTATAGAACTTTAGTCTCCAAATTACAAAGCAAATACTCTTTCCCTAGAGCTATCTCTCCAGATACCAGCTCCTCCTCCCTTTTGTCCTCAACCCACCATTGTAAGGACTTTTAGAATATGAAAAGAACACTCAGCCTTGGAGCTATGCTAATAGGACTGAAGTTTGTTGCAAATGAAAGAGCTGGGATTTGAGGCATTTAGAAGCTCAGAATAAACAGACTAATTGGAGGAATGAAATATCCATTAGTCTAAATGAATATTTCTATATAGCTGCATGTTAGACATTGATAAAAAGAAATGATTAAATGCAGAATTAACCAAGATTAATTATTTTAATCAAGAGATTAATCACGATTATATCTTTACATTAGTTTGCTCTGCTGATGTTTGCTCAGCAATCTGGGAAAAATCTGTTCATTTATCACCTTCGTATTTTAAAATCGGCCCATATTTTATACAGTCTCCCAAAACTTTGTTGTAAATAGAAGCTCCGAAGCAGATAAATAGTTCTTCTGGGACCCCTACAAAACAGGAATTCAAATTCAGAGATAAAGGATTTTTGGGTTTGGGATTTTGATTTTTGTTGTCTTGCTTCTCAATTTCTGGGAAAGTACATCTGCTCCTCGTTTGAGATCAGTTGCCTCATTTAGATTTGCTTTTGTATCTTGTTGAGTTTTCCAAGACACTCCAGGGTGGAGTGATGGAGCTGATGTCAAAGTGATAGATGGCATTTTTGTTTGTTTGCTTTTTTGTGTTTAAGAAAACAGGTCAAGACCATGGCTCTTAAAATTCAAACATCCCAGTGTCAAATGAGATGTTAATTGATAGACATGAAAACAGATTGATACTCCTCATCCTTTTGCACAATTTTCTTTTTCAACCAGTTCTTTTTTTTTTTGGTGGGGGGGCGGTCACACCTGGCAGCACTCATGGGTTACTCCTGGCTCTATGCTCAGAAATAGCTCCTGGCAGGCTCAGAGGACCATATGAGATGTTGGGATTCGAACCACCATCCTTCTGCATGAAAGGCAAACGCCTTACCTCCATGCTATCTCTCTGGCCCCCAATAGCTGAATTTGCTGATGAATATCTAAAACTAAATCTCCCGATGATGCTCAGGGGTTACTCCTGGCTATGTGCTTAGAAATCCTTCCTGGCTTGGGGGACCATATATGGGACGTGGGGGATCAAACCGAGGTCCATCCTGGATCAGCTGTGTGCAAGGCAAACACCCTACCGCTGCGTCATCACTCTGGCCCCTAAAATATTCTTAACATTTATATTTTCATTACTTCTTCAACCAATGAGAATATATGAATAAGTAACTATAGAAGTATACATATATTCATAGTCTGCACAATATACATATTATGAATTTCTCACAGCAACTCTCATACATATATACACAAGAAATATACATTGCTCATACATAAATGTATATCTATTAATCTATCAATTTATTTAATAATGATTTTGTGCAACAATTCATTATTTTCCACTATTGATCTATGGACCCATAGGTATATCCCAGTGTTAAACTACAAGTCACACATCTATGAGAACCTGGATTCCATACCTAGTAGTGATTTAGTGATTCCTTCCTCCAACAAAATAAACACACACCAATATGGCAATCATGGCTTGGATGTGTCATTTGTTTCATTAAAATCCACTGCTGGATTATAAACTCTTGTAACAAATCTTATAAATTAAAATTGTAAAAGCTGTGCCACTGAAACAATGACTACACCTGAGAGTTACCCCTGACTATGCACTCAGAAATCACTCCTGGCTTAGGGGACCATATGGGACACCAGAGGATCAAACCGCAGTCCGTCCTAGGTTAGAGTGTGCAAGTCAAATGCCCTACTGCTTGTGCCACCACTCTAGCCCTGATCATGTTAATTTTTGTACAGGTTTTAATTGAATTTCTACTGTCCATCAAGTCCTATGCTTTAACTAACAGCACAGAATGCTTGACTATTGCTTCTTTGTGTAAGAATCCTATTATTAAAAATGAAGTCGTAGAGGATTTAATTAATTCCATTAAGGTCTCTACATCAATGTAAGAGTATTGAGACAGTGCCATTTGATTCGTCAACATGTCATATATATCATATTTTAATTCATCTTTAATTTATCCGAGTGACATTTGCCAGTTTTCAATGTATAAAACTTAGACTTTGTTTAATTTAACCCTAAATATTTTATTATTTTTGATGATTTTGTGAATGGAATTATTTTCTTCATTTCTTGTTCTTGATAATTGTAGAGAATATGCAATTGATGTCTGTATTTTGCTCTTGCATTTGTGACCTTGCTAAAATTTTTCATTAGTTCTATTGTGTTTTTCTTAGAATCTTCTATTAAGACTATTATCTATAAACAAAAAAAAGAATTTATACATATTTATCGTTCTGAAAATCAATCAAATTGATTATATTTTTCTTCAAAATTTGGTAAGATTGCATCTAAGAATATTTTGAGTTGGAGGTTTTTAAAAAATAGAATTTTTTAAAGGTAAAAGTTCAATATCTCTGAATGATATAGACTATGGGACTGAAGAGGTAGTACAGCAAATAAGGAATTTGCCTTGCATAATGTTAACTGGTTTTTGTATCAGCACTAAGAGCACGGACAAGAGTGATTCCATGAGCACAGAGATAAGAGTTAAGCTGGTTGTGGCTCAACCATCAATTTTAAAAGACAGCATAATTCCTGTTAACCATATTTTCTTTTATATGTTTTGGTACTTTAAAATTATTCATTGCATTTGAACTCCAAATTTATTAAAATAAAGTTATATAATTTTCTATTAGTTTTAATATTTATAGAAACTCTGGTGATAGCTTTTTCTTTTTCCTGATATGGTGAGGTCATGGGTTCTAAACAAGAAAGGATGGCATTTTATAAAGAACCACAAGTTGTAAACCTTTTAGACTTCCCTTTCTCAAGCCTCAATGTTAATTTCCATTAACATTGCTCTTAGCCACCTGGTACCACATAGTCTACCTGAGTATACCAGGTAGCCTATGTGGAAAGGACACAAGGGCGAGGTAGAAAGGTACTCTGGACAACAGCCAATCATTTTAAAGATCATCAGAAGCTAGAATCCTCCTCATCCACTCCCTATACAAACTGGCTTGTGACCTTGGGCCAGGTTGCTCCTCTGGAAACTGCCCTGACTAGTCAGTATGGGGCTTGTAGCTAATGAAATAAAGTTTTGTTTTGCTTTACTACAATTGTGTGGTCTCATCCTGCGACTTCAGACTCGAACGATATTAGTTGCAGTCTCACTTTTTCCTATTAGAGATCATTGTATTGATTTTCTCAAAGAACCAAATTTTGTTATATTTTTTCAATTTTTTTATTGCATTATTTTCTGCTCTGCTTCTTATTATTGGTTTTTTTCTTTCTTAATTTTGTTTTTTTTTTCCACTTGCCTCTTTGCATTTGCTCATTATTTCAAGTAAAAGTTCACAATTTGAGAGCATTCATTTTTTTCTAACATTAACATTTATCTTTTGCTTTTTCCATACTTCTAATTTAATTAGATATCACAATTTTCCTTTTAACTTTTTCTTTGAGACATTTTTTATTTAAAATACCATTTAACTTCAAAATACTTGGGTACTCTAAATATCTTTTAATTGTGAATTTTTTAACTTAATTTTATTTTAATAAAAAGTATATTTGGAATGCTTTTAATCTACTGAAACTTATATAAACCATTGTATGACAAAAAACTACATAAGTATATGTATTTATATGTATGTAATTTATGATTTATTTATAATTTATAAACATAAATTTACAATTTATTATATGCTCTTGTTGATTATATTTATGTAAAGGCCAATATGATAAAATTTGTTGATAGAGTGTTCTGACTTCTGTATTCTATGTGCATCCTAATTTCCTCTCTAGTTGGTCTAATTTGAAATGTTACTAATATCTGTTTAACTTTTTCCCTTTGTATATTTTCTCTATTCTTTTTTAGTTTTTGCTTTCTGTATTTAAAATCTCTACTACTAGGTTTATAAATCTTAAGAGACTTGTTTCTTTTTCCTAAACATTGCATTCCTTTTATTACTTGGAATCGCCATTTTATCTCTGGTACATGTTCAAAAATCTAGAATTTTTGGTATTCATTTTTACATGGTTCATATTTCCAAGCTTTTCTTTAACCTAGTGTGTGTTTATCATTGAAATATATTTTTGGTAAACTAAATAAACATGGATTTTGTTTTATAGGTCTAATCTGACGATCTCTTTGTCTTTTTAAATTGGGCATTTTATAAATGTATATTATGTCGATATATTTAATGTGGTTATTGTTACAGTTTTGGGCCCTGGGTTCTGAGCAAGGAGGGATGCCATTTTGTCCAAGACCACATGTTAGGCTTCTCTTTCTCTAGCCTAAGTTTTCATTAACACTGCCCTGAGCTACCTGGCTATACCAGGTAGTATTTGGAAAGGATACAAGGGAGCAGTAGAAAGGCATCCTAGACATCATGCAATCATTTTAAAATCATCAGAAACTAGAACCGCCTCAACCCCTCCTTTTATAAACTGGTTTGTACCTTTGGGTGGAGTTTGTCTCCTACAAGAGATGACCCTGGCTCAATTTTGGAGCTATTGCTACCAACTGATTAAAGTTTTCTTTTGATTTATTCCAATTGTGTGGTCTCCTCCTTTAAGCCAAACCCTAACAATGGTTATGCTATAATCTTTGAGAAATTGAGTTTATTTTTACCTTTTTGTTTGGTTGTTTTATTTTTCCTTAATTGCTATTCTACTCATTGTCACAGAATGCCTTTAAATGACTTAATATCATGAATGGTAGAACTTTATATAGTCATATAAAATTCTGACTTTACATTTTATTTTGCATCATACCATTGTAGGGATTCTCATTAAGCCATATAGTTGAATTTTGAACAAAGTTCTGTAAAAGCATAATCAAGAAAGAAAATTGTGTCTTAAGTAAATTAGAGACTTCTCCTTAGAGAAGTTACCCTATAGAAGAGAATAAATGACATGTGCTAGAAGTTAGTTTTTTTAAGAAAGTGCTACATTTTAAAAAATATCAAAGTTTTCTAGTTATTATTGTTTCTATCTCCAATTATCTTTTTTTTTTTTTTGGTGGGCAACACTCAGTGATCTTCAGGAATTGTATCTGGCAGTGCTCTGAGAACCATATGGTATGGGGGCATTGAACCCACTTTGGTCGAGGGTGAGGCAAATGCCCTACCTACTTTACTATCACTCTAGCCCTTTTCCCTCAAATTCTTTATGATCAAATAGCATTAATATATTATTAAATGTTAAATGTTAAATTAAAAAACTTATGCAGAAAAAATATAATAACTACTTACAAACATCTTCAACATAAACAAACATATATTTATATGCAGACACAATAGTCAATGGTTATCAAGTATTCACTATACATTAGGAAATTAGTTTAGCTTTTAACATGGGTGAGTTTATCATTACAAACTTGTATAGTAAATACTATTACTATCTACATATATAAAGAAGATAATGCCCACAGAGATAATTAATATGTACAAGCTTTTGTAACCTGCATGTGATAACCTTGTCTTTGGGTAGAGACAGTATGTCTTCTATCTTCAGATTTATCTTTTTTAGCCACCATACTAAAAATTTTTATATACACCTATTTTTACATTTGAAAACACCTTTGCCTATTTTAAATGTGTATGTGTGTAATCATTCATATTGTGTGCATTTTTCCATATGATCTTTATACTTTTATTTCCACAAATCTTGGCTTAAGAGTTAGATAAGCACCGGTGAAGGGGGGTGCTCTTTACATGACTGTAATCATACAACTATAATCATGTTTGTAATCACGGTGTTTAAATAAAGATAAAAAAAAGAATAGTATGTAACAAAAAGATTAAAACACTTATTTGATTCAAAAAAAAAAGAGTTAGATAAGCAATATAACTGTCCACATAGAGGCTCCTTGTCTAAGTTAAAAGAGCATGACTAATTTGTCTGAGGGCAAAGAGCACACACACTATGCTCTTTGTGATGATAGATGCAACCATGTCTTCACTCCAAGTTTTCCATGCCACCATTGTAAATATTATATTTAATGATCTATCATATATAAAACTTTAATCATTATATAGTCCTATAAAATAGTCAATTTAGCTCCATTTTATGTAGAAACTAAGACTTGTACATTTATATAGCTAGAAAGATATCAAAATGGGATGTGAACTCTAGTATTTTGAGCTTCTGAAAAGAACTGTATTCAGTGAAGCTGTTTATGTGCGTTCTCAAGTCAAACTATCCAATTTGACTCTATGTTGTGCTCATCCCCAGATGAATACTAGGAAGGTTGCTTATCTATAAAATGAATCATTTTTCTTCTTTGGTCAAGTGGAAAAATGTTTTTTTTAGTAATGTCACGAAAATCAAGGAAGAATATATGTAATACACTCATGAAGATATTATTTATGTTCACATCAGGACTTAGTCAAGGCTAGCCTTTTATGTGGGCAAAAATACATTTATTTATAATCAATTATGGTTAAGTCCAAAAGCCTAAAATGAAAGAGAACTCGAGGCACATGTCTTAAGGTAAAAAAAAGGAATATTGTGATCAAGAATAAATATATTTATGTCTATGTATTTATACATACATATATGTCATGCCTTAGTTACTGAGTTTCTAAGGAAAATTTTAAGACACACAATTTCAGTGTATAATCATCTAGTGTGGAGGAGATTTCTATGGTCCCTTGTGGGATTTTTTTTTTAACCTTTCCAATATGATGGGCATTGTAAACATGTCTGGGCATGGTTCTTCCACCAATCTATTGATTCTGCCATGAAATCAACTGTGTGAATCTCCCCAAACATCTTGCTTTTTCTGTGGCAGCCAGCAGGCATCACCACACTGGTTTGTATTTAAGTGTTTCTATTTCAGGTTACTGGGCCTTCTGCCGAAGGAAAGGAGTGAGACAGAAAAGAATGCAAGCTTCTCTAGGCAGTCAGGCTGGAATCCAGATGCTTTTTAGGCTTTCTGCCAGTCAGGAAAAGTATCTGAGACAGAGTTGAACACTGCTTGCTGAAGCATTAAGAGAGTTGGGACAGCATTTTAACAAATATTTTTTCTGACCCTCTGCTTCCTTATCATTAAAATAGGAATAATAGGACATACTGGAAAGAGTGAATGAGATAATATATGTAAAATACTGAGAATGAGTGACCCCCTGTTGGAAGGAATTGTAAATGAAAGAGCTCAGGAATGAGTATTGGTTCACTTTAATTCACAGGGCAATGGTTTTTCCATGTGTTTTTGTGCCAGTTACTTGCCCTTGCTAGCTGACAGTTTCTTCAACTCTCATAACCCAGGATTTGGATTTTATAAACTTCTAATGTTTTTCCCAGCTCAGTCTGCATAAACAGTCTATTCATGCATCCATCCCATTTATATTAAGTGCCTACCTAAAGCCCAGGAACTGATGATATGTAAGCAATGATGAATAATAAAGTCTGACCTCGAAGAAATGAAGTCCTTTAATGGATGTGATCCATGGATTATGGGATCAAGGTAAAAGGAAACAACTAATCTCTTCTAGCAGAGTTGGTGATGGCTCAGAACAGACTGATATCTGAAGCAGACCTTGAAGTACTAGGCTAGGCTTGCTAATTGAAATGGAATGGTTTCAAATTGTATGTTTATTTTGCTCTAGATGCAGTTTAGTTTGTTTCATATCAAATCCAACCCAATCTCTGAGACATCTTTTAAGTCTGATCTTCAAATAAAATTAATTTTGCTTCTTCAGTTAGTTCCACTCCAACTGTTGGATTTCTATCTCTTACCTCCTGGTGTCTCTGTAGCAGAGGAATACTTAAACCAGTACTTAGATTAAAGTGCAGAGACCTGGAGATATGTGCAAGTAAGGAATTAACAGGATCTCCAGCTCTCAGTGTTCTGGGATGTAAAAAAAAGGGTCTTTGTGTCCCTGCCTCCCTTCCCTCCCTCCACATGGAAGTCAAAGAGTTAGGCAGAGATGACAGTGCTCATTTGTAGGATAGAGGAAGATTATGGTACAAAGACACTGTTAGAGTCCAAAGTCGAAGGACTAGACCACACAACTGAGCAAAGTTGAATACTTTAATTCATCTGCCAACAGCTCTCAAACTGGCTGGCCAGGGCCATCTCCAGAAGATGAACCACACCCAAGGTCATAAATGAGGATTATAGAGGGAAGGGGGATATTAGGAAGGTTCTAGCTTTCTGATGATATTTAAAATGATTGGCTATTGTCAAGAAGTACCTTCTTACTGCTCCCTTGTATCCTTCCCTGATAGGCCACCTAGTATGGCCAGGTAGCTCGAGGGTGGTGTTAATGGAAATAGGTTGTGGAAACCTAGCATGTGGCTTATAGCATGTGGTTCTTACAAAACGGTGTCCCTCCTTGTTCAGAACCCATGTCCCAACAACAACATGGATCTTGGCAATTCCTCCATGCTGGAGATAAGCCAACACTTTGAACACCCCCACACTTGCTGAGGGTGCTGTTATCAGAAAGGAGGAAGTGCTGTGGGTGCTGCCCCCTGCAGTGATCTGGCTTATGAAAATTATTTACATTTCTTGTTTGCCAAGCCTTAGTTTTCCAACAATTTAAGTAAACTATTGTTTTATATTTCCAGTAGAGAATTGATCTTTGCTTTTTCATTAAAATGGTGTCGTTAATTTTTGTTATACTCAGTGGTGCTCAGGACTTAGTTCCATATCTCCATTTAGGGATCACTCCTGGAGGGACTATAGGGACGAGGATGTAGGGGATCAGCTGCAGGCAAGGAAATCACTTTACCTGCTGTATTATGGCTTTGGTCCTCTCCCTGTTCATGTAGTTTAAATAGAGAGTAGCTATCTGGGGTTAGTCATGTGACCCACGCATGGCAAGTAGAACCTCATATTGACGTTCAGGAATGGCTTGTACACAAATCCAAGAAAATCTCTAAAGCCTTCCTATAAATATCTAAGAGACAAGTACTCTCTCTTAATAAGAATTATGGGGACATTGGCTGCAAATTAGAGGTGTTAGCTGACATCTGGCACCAAGAAAAATGAGCTTGTTTGGGAGTTGAAACGATGCTGAGAAATAGAACTTAAGGAAGTCAGTGACACCCGTGGCATAATTTCAGCTTTCAGATGCTGTTTTCCTAAAGTTGTACCCCCTCTTGGCGTTGCAATCATGCAAACTAATAAAGCTTCCTTTCTGATTAAGCCATCTGAAAGTCAGTTTTCTGTTACTTAAAAACTATTACCTGACTTAAACAACAGTACTCTTATTCTTGGAAAGATAACTAATACCTATGGGATAAAATTTCCCATCATCTCAAAGAATTTCTTTTTTACCAAGCAATGTTCTAAATTCTCAACTCAGCAGACATTTTTCTCTTTAGGACTCCCAAACTGTATTCCAACCTGTAGCTCTAAAGCTCCCTTGTCTATAGCATTCTCAACAACAACTTTTTTTTTCTTTTTGCTGTCTCTTTTTAAAAATAACTCCCATCTGCTCGTCTGCCTCCTGCTCATCCTTCTATTTCTGCATCAAGAACTTCCCTGATATCTGTCCTTGACACCAAGCTTTATAGATACACCTTTTACTTCCATTTCTCCTGTGTCCTTTCTCTCTCTTTACCCTAAGCTTCCCAAACCACAGGCCGTTCTTTCTGTGGCTCAGCAAATGATCAGAAATCAGAAAGTATTAGCTTCATTTCTGGATTTACTATTGAGGTTATTTACAATGCCATAGATTTCTTAGTATATTCAGACATAATATTTTGACACTTTGAAGATAGAAAACTCATCAGAGAGAAACTAGTCTGCTCAAACTTTCTAATGAGATGGCCCATCATATTCAGGACTAGGGGAGAGTTAAGTCAATCACTTCAAGGATTTGGTTAATTCCCAACTATAATAAAGCCAATACTTAGTGAAAAATTTAGCATTATTTGTCATCCATTATGCAAAGCACATCTATAGGCTTGCATTCATTCCTCCTAACAAATTATTGGTTAGTATAATTATCTCCCTTGTGAAGATAAGAAAATCAAAGTACAGAGTTAAGAAACCTGTTCAAGGCCACATACCTGATGATAGATGTAGTTATTACCCAAAAATTTTACCCAAATATACATACCTTTTTAATTTTTTATAAGAAAAGTTATTGAATTTCCTTGTCCCTTAGAAGATAACAGGTCATGTAAACTTGCATTGACCAACAAAATGAGTAGATGTGACAAATATCAGCACCTAAGAGACCTGTAAGACTCAATGTGGTATTTATTATGCTCATTTTCCATAACCTTCCCATATCCTGGTGAGTATGACATTTATAATGCACCTTCACATCTCCCAGTAAAGATATAGTAGAAGCAGTACTAAGTATTAATTGTTTAAAATGGTGAATCTTTTCATTACTGATTCACCAACTGGAGAATAAAGCCTATAAGAAAAATAGGAAGACTAGGATGGACTGCAGTTTGATCCCCTGACATCCCATATGGTCCCCTAAGCCAGAAGTGATTTCTAAGCACATAACCCCTGAGCATCACCAGTGTGGCAAATAAATAAATAAATAAATAAATAAATAAATAAATGGAAAAAAAGAAAAACAAGAAGAGCAGCTTGAACTCCAATCAGGGTAAGATCCCCGTCACCCCATATAATCCCTCGAATCTGCCAGGAATACTTTCTGAGTGCAGAGCCAGGAATAACACCTGAGCACTACCAGGTGTGATCCCCCCACAAAATAAACAAAAAGGAAAAAAAAACAAGGATAAATAAGGAGTTGAAGGAAGGCAGAATGTTTATAGCATCTCTGTAATATCTGAAGCATTTAGCAAACCTCTCAGCAGCAAAATCTAAGTTTTTATGAGCACAAGCTTAAATGCTAACATTAACTGTTCTCTGTTCTAAGGTTGCACCACCGTGTTTCTAATAAAATTGTGTCTTTAGCTTGTCCACAGCTTCTATTCCCATCTCAATATACTGGTTCTTCCCTGCCTTTAGTTGGCATCTGTCTACCGAGAGAACCATCTAATTAATGACTAATCACGCTTTTTCATTTCTACCTGCCATTTGTCTATTTTTGCTTGTACATTTATTTTGGATGATGCTTTTCATAATGTGACCCAGTGTCCCTATCTGGCATATTAAGTTTCCTATAAATGAATATTGACCTTAGAAAATACTAAATACTAGTTTAGAAAATACTAGTTCACTTTGAAGACTACTTACCATAGATCAAGAAGTCAAGAAGTCATCTTGATCTATTACTTGCTAAAAGGCTAGAGGTTCATATAAAAGTTGTTCAAAAGACACTTTATGCCAAATGTTTTAAATTATAATATTCCAAAATATTGAGACATTATAATTAGAAGGCATTTTGTTAGACTTGTTCACATTACCCTTGAAATTACAAAGTTTGCTCTTCCTTAACTTATCTATATATACCTACCTTCTACCTAAATCTCCTCCTTCTCTCCCTACAATCAATGGATTTCTTACCTATAATCTCAGCTCTGCCCAGTGCTAACATTGTTTTGAATATAAGCTTGAATGTAAGGAGCAGAGATTAAGGACTTCTAACTTAGTTCTTGAAACAAACCTGGTCTATATTTTTCTATAATAACCTCACATAAACCCACATGAATGTTTTCCTTATACAAAAAGATTAAAGATAGTTTTGAAATTTATAGGTTTATAGATTAATAGGTTTATAAGTTAATAGGTTTATAGGTTAATCTCCGAGTTTCCTTTTTCTCATTTATAGCTTTTTTGGAATAGTCTCCCTCTCTAATATGTTTGTATGTATTTAGCTGTTACATGTGTACATTGAGTAAATGGTATATTGCATGGATCATTTTGCATTTGCTTGTTTTACTTAAAATAAGTCTTTGATGTATTCTCAGTTGTGTTTTATAGATCTTCATTTCTTCAAACTATAGCTTATTTTTCACTGTACAACTACATTAGTTTATTTAGCCAATTTATCAACAGTAAAAATAGAAACTTTATTTTACTATTTTATATTTAATGCTATAAGAAACATACCTTTATATACTCTATTATACAAATGTTGATTTCTCAAGTTCTAAATGGAAAGCTAGAATTATTAAACAATTTAGATAGCACAATTTTTATTCTTTTTATTAATATCTTTATTTAAACACCTTGATTACAAATATAATTGTAGTTGGGTCCCAGTCATGTAAAGAACACCCCCCTTCACCAGTGCAACATTCCCATCACCAATGTCCCAAATATCCCTCCTCCCCACCCCACACCCACGGGTACTCTAGACAGGCTTTCTACTTCCCTCATTCATTCACATTGTTATGATAGCTCTCAGTGTAGTTATTTCTCTAACTGCACTCACCACTCTTTGTGGTGAGCTTCATGTTGTGAGCTGGACCTTCCAGACCTCCTCTCTTTGTCTCTGAGAATTATCGCAAAAATCTCTTATTTTTCATAAAACCAATGGATGAGTGAGACTATTCTGCATCTATCTATCTATACATGTACATGTACATCCATGTATAGGAAAATTTTATGACTTCATCTCTCCTGAAGGCTGCCTATTATTCCATTGTGTATATGTACTACAGTTTCTTTAGCCATTCATTTGTTGAAGATAGATTCTGATAGTTTCTGTCTTCATTGTCATTTGTTTCCAGAAAAATTTTTATTTCCTCTTTGATTTCATCTCAGACCCACTAGTTGTTCAGTAGAAGGCTGGTTAATTTCCAGTTGTTAAAGTTCTTCTTCTGTGTCTCTTTGTATTTCACATCTAATTTCAGAGCCTTGTGGTCAGGGAAGGTAGCCTGCAAAATTTCTGTCCTCTTGATTTTATGAAGGTATGTTTTATGTGCCTGCATGTGGTCTATCCCGGAGGATGACCCATGCACTTTGGAGAAGAATGTGTATCGAAGTTTCTGGGGATGGAGTGTCCTATATATAATACTAGGCCTCTTTCTTCCATTTCTCTTTTTAGAGTTAGTAGATAGATAGATAGATAGATAGATAGATAGATAGATAGATAGATAGATAGATAGATAGATATAGATAGATATAGATAGATATAGATATATGTATATATATTATATATATTGGTTTTGGGGCCACACCTGGTGGTGCTCAGGGGTTACTCTTGGCTATCTGCTCAGAAATAGCTCCTGGTAGGCACGGGGGACCATATGGGATGCCTGGATATGAACCAACCACATTAGGTCCTGTATTGGCTGCTTGCAACGCAAATACCACTGTGCTATCTGTCTGGCCTCAAGGGCTAGTATATTTTTGTTGGGTTTCAGTCTGGTTGACCTATCAAGTGTTGACAGGGCTGTGTTGAGGTCTCCCAAAATTAATTTGTTATTATTGATATCTTCTTTTAAATTTGTCAATAATTGTATTGATATTTTACTGGCTCTCATTGGGTGCATATATGTTTAGTAGTGCGATTTCTTCCTGTTGCACATATCCCTTGATTAGTACGAAGTGTCCATCTTTTTCCCTTACAATTTTTTTGAGTCTAAAGATAGTTTTGTCTGATATTAATATGGCTACCCCTGCTTATTTAAGGGTGTTGTTTGCTTGGATGATTTTCCTCCAGTCTTTGATATTGAGTCTATGTTTGTTCTGTCTATTCAGATGTGTTTTTTGTAAGCAGCAGAATATTAAATTCATCTTTTTGATCCATTTTGCTACTCTGTGAATCTTAGTTGGTGCATTTAGTCCATTGATATTAAAGGAGATGATTGTCATGGGATTTAATGCCATCTTTGTGTATAAGTTTGATGTGTCTGTTGGTCTGGCTTGTCTTAAAATAGACCTTTCAGTTTTTCCTTTAAGGCTGGTTTTGCATCTGTAAAGTTTCTGAGCTGTTCCTTGTCCATGAAGCTATGTATCCTTCCTTCAAACCTGAACATAAGTTGGGCCGGGTTCAGTATTCTAGATGAAGCATCCATTTCATTCAGTGTTGCCACAATATCTCAACACTGTCTCCTGGCCTTGAGAGTTTCTTGTGACATGTCTGCTTTAAATCTTATGGATGCTCCTTTGAATGTAATTTCCCTTTTTGATCTTGCTGCTTTTAATATTCTATCTCTAGCTATAAGATTCATCACTGTGACTAGGATGTGTCTTGGGTTGTTTTTCTTGGGTCTCTTTTAGCTGGTACTCTTCGGGCATACAGGATTTGATTGCATGCAGTCTTTAGCTCTGAAGTTTCTCTGTGATGATGTCCTTGACTGTTGATTCTTCCTGAGGATCTCCTTCCTGGGCCTCTGAGACTCCAATGATTCTTATGTTTTTTCTGTTGAGTTTATTGAAGACTTCTATTTTCATCTGTTCACATTCTTTGAGTACATTTTCCATTGTCTGATCATTTGCCTTGAGGTTCTTTTCTAATCTTTTCTGCTGTATGGAGTTGTTCTGCATTTCATCTTCCAGTTCACTGAGTCTGCCCTCGGGTTGTTGTTACCCTATTGGAGAGGCTTTCCATTGAGGTTTTCAGTTCAGCTACCATGTTTTTCAAATCTGTTATTTCAGTTTGAAGTTTTCTGATTTCTATTTTTGTATTCTGTTCAGCTAGAGCTATGTTTTCTTTGATTTCCATGAGGATCCTCCATATTTATATTCTAAACTCCTTATCTGAGACATTAATCAAATGGTTTTTTGGGGTCATCAGAGCTGTTATCTTCATTCTCTGTGCATGATGTTTGCCTGCGAGGTTTCCCCATTGTCACACTTGTAGTGTGATTTTTTTTTCTCTGCATGTTATGGTGGGTTCATTAGTTAGAAAGAGTGCGTGACCATGAAGCGAAACAGAGCTTTATGCTCTTTTTTTTTTCCCAAGGGAGAGCGCAAATGCAGACCCCCACTACCACAATTATGCAGTTGAGTTTCCACATTTAGGGAAATCATAGTGGTCAGCACACCTGGAGTGCAATGGGTGAACTTTGCCCTGGGGAAATCACCTTCGCGATCATTGTATCTCCCCTGCCAGGTAAGTATAAAGGAGCCATATGCTCTTTTGGAGCCTCTAGAAAACAGATTTTTTCTGGGCCCTTCTTGGCTCTCTCAGGATAGTTTCAGGAGACAGAAGAGTAAAGAAACATGCAAAGGCAACAGGTCCCCTCAGTCTCTCCAGTTGGTGATCTCACAGCAGGGGCAGATACCTCCCACCTACCTTCATAGACCAAAGGATCTACCTTTCTGCTGAACCACCTCTGCAATAATGCACATTTTAACTCAATATATTCTACCAAATCTGGACTTCTATTGGTAAACTACTTTAATACTCAGTTTCCTACTTTAAATCTCTGATTCATCTTACTTAGCTGTGGAAATACACTGAGTGACACATAGTCACCTCCAGTCATTGTTCTCTCCTCCAGTTACTGTGAACATTTCTTACATATCAGTGATGTTAGAGAATATTTTTTATCACATTTTACTTAAGGAATTTTAAGTCAATGAATCCAAAAGTTTATTCATCTATGAGATAGAAAACTCAGAATTTGAATCTGGGACTGATTACAAAGTTTGTATCTTAAATAATAGCCTGAATTTGTTTTTCATTGAATTTCCAGGGCTTTGTTCAAGTCTCCAAATGAAAATATATTCTGAAACTCTAATCCCAGTCTTAAAAAGGGTTCATATCCTAGAATCATACTCTAAAAATTGCCTATGATAAATATAAAAATACATACATACTATAATAATACAAATAATCCATGGTCTTGTCCTAAAATCCAGTAGCATAGTATTCTATGTTGTGGAGTATAGAAAAGAAAGCAAAATTTTCTTTCATCCAGGAATTAGTGCCTGTATCTTACTTTATTTACTGAGCAACCTCACTGATAGTAAGCTAACAAAAACATGTTCTTTAATTGTATGTGTCGATTTGAGTAGGTCAATAAATGCCAAGACATTTGGGTATTTCTAGGGAGATTCAAATTTGAGTTGTAGACTGACTAGAGATTGCTTTCTCCTCTTGTAAGTTTGCATCAATCAATTTAGTGAAGGCCTGAATAGAACAAGAAGACAAGGTAAGGGGATATTCTTTCTCTCCTCCTTGATTGCTGAGTCAGGTTGTGGATGTCCTGCTGTCAGACATGGGATTCTTTGTTCTCGGGCTTTTTGCATTTAACAGATGGGCACTACCAGCTTCCCTAGATTTCTAGCTTGCTGATGGTAGATCATGTGACAGCCTCTATCACAGAAGTGGCTCATATGCTCAGATGGAGATGCTCCACACACTGTTCCTTTTGTGATTTCTTAGAAAGATTTTTTGTTTGTTTGTTTGTTTGTTTGTTTTTGGGCCACACCTGGTGACGCACAGGGGCTACTCTTGGCTATGCACTCAGAAATCGCTCCTGGCTTGAGGGACCATAGGAGATGCCGAGGGATCAAGCCGTGTTCTATCCAAGGCTAGCTCAGGCAGACACTAACCGCTTGCACCACCGCTCCGTCCGTCCGTCCACAAGTTTTCTTTCTCCCTCCTCTGAACTCTCACTCTATTGCCTCCCTTCCTAATTACTCCTCAGAATTGATCTCAGCTGTCACAGTCTGTTGAGGAGACAAGTGGGGGTCACACAAGAAATGTCAGGATTCTGGCTGTCCTGATTTTGAATCTTTTCACAGCCACTTCATGCAAGTTAAGCTTCATGCTGCATATTTTAATACATGTACATAAAATACTTTAGAAAATTTTGCTTCTTAATGTTCTGCTATGGGGGGCACATATGGGAGTTAAGAGACTAGAAGGGATGTGTAGTAACAGGAATCAAATCCAGAGCCTGGAGTAAGTTCTCTATTTCTTCTTTCTTTCTTTTTTCTTTCTTTCTTTCTTTCTTTCTTTCTTTCTTTCTTTTCTTTCTTTTCTTTCTTTTTCTTTCTTTCTTTCTTTTCTTTCTTTCTTTCTTTCTTTCTTTCTTTTTCTTTTCTTTCTTTCTTTCTTTTCTTCTTTCTTTCTTTTTCTCTTTCTTTCTTTCTTTCTTTCTTTCTTTTTTTTTTCTTTCTTTTTTCTTTCTTTCTTTCTTTCTTTCTTTCTTTCTTTCTTTCTTTCTTTCTTTCTTTTTTTTTTTTTTTTTTTTTTTTTTTTTTTTTTTTTTCTTTTTTTTCTTTCTTTCTTTCTTTCTTTTCTTTCTTTCTTTCTTTCTTTCTTTTCTTTCTCTTTCTTTCTCTTTCTTTCTTTCTTTCTTTCTTTTCTTTCTTTTCTTCTTTTTCTTTCTTCTTTTTCTTTCTTTTTTCTTTCTTTCTTTCTTTCTTTCTTTCTCTTTCTTTCTTTCTCCCCCTCCTCCTACCCTCTTCCTTCTCCTTCTTTCCTTTCTTTTCTTCTTTCTTTCTTTCTTTCTTTTTCTTTCTTTCTTTCTTTCTTTCTTTCTTCTTTCTTTCTTTTCTTTCTTTCTTTCTTTCTTTCTTTTCTTTCTTTTTCTTTCTTTCTTTCTCTTTCTTTCTTGTTTCTTTCTTTCTTACTTTCTTTCTTTCTTTCTTTCTTTCTTTCTTAGTTCTTTCTTTCTTTCTTTCTTTCTTTCTTTCTTTTCTTCTTTCTTTCTTTCTTTCTTTCTTTCGTTCTGTCTTTCTTTCTTTCTTCTCTTTCTTTCTTTCTTCTTTCTTTTTTCTTTCTTTCTTTCTTTCTTCTTCTTTTTCTTTCTTCTTTCTTCCTTCCTTCTTTCTCTCTCCTTCCTTTTTTCTTTTCTTTTTTTTTTTTGGGGGGGGAAACAACAGACAGCGCTCAGTAGTTACCTCTGGCTCTTTGCTCAGAAATTGCTCCTGACAGGCTCAGGGATGCCAGGAATTGAATCCAGGTTCATTCTGGGACAGCTGAATGCACGGCAAACACCCTACCACTGTGCTATCTCTCCAGATCCTTTTTTCTTTTCTTTTCTTTTCTTTTTAACTTAAACACCATGGTTATAAGATTGTTCATTATACAGATATTTTTTCCATTAAGTTGTTTATGATTGAGTTACAGTCATACAATGTGCAACAACCTTCACCAGTGTGCATTTCCCACCAGCAGTACCCCCAGTTTTCCTATCACCCTTTCGAATGCCCTCTTCCCTCCCACCCACCACCCCCACATGCTTTGACTAGGGTACAAAGACTACCAATGGAATCGGAGAAACTATTCATCCAAAACTCATTTGATAAAGGGCTAATTTCTAAGATATATAATGTACTGGAAAAGTTAACAAGGAGAAAACACCTAACCTAATAAAATATGGGAAGAAGAAATGAACACTTTTCACAAAGAAGAAATACAGATGGCCAAAATACACATTAAAATACTCCATATCACTAATCATCAGGTAGAGAAAAATCAAAATAACAATAAATATAATATCATCTCATAACACAGAGACTAGCACACATCTTAAAGAACAAGAATAACTAGTACTGGCATGAGTGTGGGGAGAAAAACTCTCATCCACAGCTGGTGGGAATGCTGTCTAGTTTGGCCTTTCTAGAAAACAATATGGATAGTCCTCAAAAAAAACTAGAAATTGAGCTTTCTTAGAATCTAGTAATACCATTCTTAGGGATATACCCTAGGAATTCAAAAACACAACACAAAAATGCCACCTGCAATCCTATGTTCATCAGAGCATTATAATAGCCAGAATCCGGAAACAACTCAAATGCATGACAACAGACAACAGATGAGTGGCTAAAGAAACTGTGGTCCATCTACACAATGGAATAGTTTACAAGCATTAGGAAAATGAAGTTATAAAATTTGCTTATTCATGGATGGACATGATGATTATTATGCTTTGTAAAATGCGTCAGAGGGAGAGAGATAAGCACAGAATAATCTCACTCATCTGCGAGATTTAATAAAAATAAAAGACAATGTGGGAATGATATATAGAGACAATAGAGATGAGGATTGGAAGGGCCAGTCCATGGTGAGAAGCTTGCACAAAGCACAGAGAGTGCAGTTAGATAAGGGTCTACTATGAAATTGATAGTTGGAACTGATCACTATGGACAAGAACTGGGTGCTGAAAGGGGATAAAGTAACATGCACAGCACCCCTTCATTAGTGGTAGTGAAAGCCACGGTGTCCAAAAAAAAAGAGAGAGTGGGAGAGAAAGACAGAGTGAAGTGTTCTCTCTCTTGAGTTATATTCTTGGCCCACAAACTATGTTATTACACTGTTTTAATTGTCAAAATATAGGTAATAAAATGAATTACAGAGCTTCTACAAAAACCTTGTGCCTGTAACAGGAAAGCTGTCTGTAAGGATCAGCTGGTATTTATTATTTGTTTTCCATATTCACAGCAAACATCTCTTTAAGGAGTCAAAACAGTCTTTCTGTTTTGGATGCAAGGCTTTAAACTTCTTGGTGTCCCAGTTTCCTTCTTAAACTCTTCACCTACAAGTTTACCAGAATTCAATGAGTGCTTGGTGAAGCTCAGTGTTCAGTTCTAGATAAAAAAAAAGTGGTAAAATATGATAAGTTGTTTCATCCTCATGTAACTTGTATTTTAATTGAGGAAACAGTCATATGTCAAAACTCCACAAACAAATCACAATCCATGTGATTGGCAATTAAAAGTTAGGTACATGATGTATGCTGGGGACTTGTGTCTGGCAAAGTGAACTGAGTTCTAAAATATTAGTAGGAATTAGGAAGTGACTGGAGGAAAACATCTCTGTAAGAGCACACTGAGAAGCATAAGCTAAAGCCCTAGGGTGACAGAACAATGAAGCAATGACAAGATTGTTAGAAGGTCACTGTGGTTATAAAGTTGAGAAATATAGAGGAAAAACTGTGATCTGAGGTGAATTCAAAGAGAGAGTCCAATACATTAGATTTCTTTCCAGAAAGTATTCCTAGATTAAACCAAACCAAACAAAAATAAAAATAAAAGAGAAGTTTCTAAGTCTGCTTATGGGCAGTGACTAAAGTCTAACTTTTTGAGTCTTTGGGTTAAAAACAAATACTTTCAGGTAAACTAAGATGGCACAAATCATGTTATTTTTTCAACAACCTCAAGATCTTCAACAGTGTTGACATTAGTAAATACTGGCTGTGGTCAATGCTTCTCTTTGTCAGGTACTTTCATTTTCTTATTCGTGTGAGCATTTATTTTGATTTGTGTGCAATAAAAGCTCATGAATTTGGACTCTACCCATTCAAGAACTTGTGATACTAAAAGAGAAATTGAGTTGACATTAGGAGGTGCATAAGAAAGTTCTCAAGCCACTTTAGAAGTATTCAATTAGATACAAACAATTACTAGGCTAATTATAAATCACTTCTACCTATTCATTAAAGCAGGTCCAAGATGGTAGTTAAAAGTAATAAAACTGTATCTCTTTGCAAACAGTCTATAACTCAGGATGTTGCTAATTCAAATTAGCCTCCCTCTCAATCAAGAAGATTACTGAAGTGTGTTGACTTGGTCTTTTTTAAAATTAAATGGAACATCTTTTTTTCTAATTATGTAAGTGCACCTACAATGTAATAAATTTAGAAAATTCATAGCAAGAAACAAGTCATACATTATGTTAAAATATAATCACTCTAAACACATTTTTGTTTTTTTCCAATCTCTTCTTAAATGCAACTTGAAAAAGGCAAAGCCTAGAATGAGGCATGGTCAAATGAGACAGGTAAATGGTGGGATAAATAATAGGTGCAGAGATATGCAGGTTTCTCTACTAAAGATGGGTCTTATAACGCGTCAGGTTGCTAATGTTTAACTAGTTATCCACATGTTCCTCAACATTTTTGCATTAACTTAAAGTTAGTTGGGCCTTGAGACCAAGTCTGATTAAAAAGATGATTAAAAGGAAACTGAAGAGGTAGTACAGTGAGTAAGACCTTGCTTACAGTCAACCTGGGTTTGTTCCCTGGCACTGCTGATGGTCCCCGGAGCAATGCCAGGAGTCATTCCTGAGCACAGAGCCAGGAGTAAGCCCCTGAGCAGCATAGCAAGTTGTGTCAATGCTTGTCTCTGCTTTGTTTGTCTTATGATGGAAGTACACTTGATTTGCTGTCCCCAAAGAGCACTATATCAGACAACTGTATGGTCTGCATCCAAGAAGGATAAGGGTAAGAAAGAAATCTTTGCAGTGCTAGGGAACTGATATTTGAAAGTCTTTTAGTACAGTTTATTATCACATATCCTGACATACAAACTCTCTCTATACTGATTCATGTTCTATTTTGAGTCTTTTTATATTATACATTATGAAACTTCCTCTGACAGCAAATATTACTTAAAAGTCTAACATTAATGCTTATGGAGTACTTGTTCATTCACTTCTCAAATGATTGTACTAGAATCTTTTACCTTTCTGTTGATTTTTAATCCAGTATCAATTCTTGATTGATAATTTTAAAAACCTTAGCACTTTGAAAAGTTGTTGTTATATTTCTACTCTTATATTCCAGAAAGTTGTATGAGCTGGGCCAGAGAGAAAGTATAGCAAGTAGGGTTTTTGCACTGCATTCAGTAGACCCTGGTTTGATTCCCAGCATCCCTATGGTTGCCTGAGCTCCACCAGATATAATTCCTAAGGTAAGGGCCAGAAGGAAACTTCCACCCTTTTTGCTGGGTGTGTTTCTAAAGACAAAAAAACCCAAAAATTTTGTGAGCTTTACCTGTCTTATAGTCTAAGAATGCTACTCTGAAGAACTCCTAGGAAAACTGGGATTAATATCAAATCATCTTTACCAACTAACTGGGAACAATGTTACTTTTAATGAAATATTTATGAAATATTTATTACCAATGAGGCCAACATGACATACATTTTCCACTTACTTTTCATTTCCTTTATAAATTATTATTTCTTCTGCTTAGATTTCCTGTAGGTATGTCATTTTAGCTAATTTTCACATACCCTTTAGGTTTCAATTTAGAATCATTCTTCCTAGATACCATTCCTGATTCATCTAGATAAAAATTGCACCAAGCCCTGTCATAACACATGTATACCTCCTGTATAATAGCATTAACCATGAATGTCTGTTTCATAGTCTGACTCACTAGTAGAAGATAATTCTTTTTTGTTTGTTCATTTTTTTTTGTTTTTAGGCTATACCTGGTTTTTCTTAGGACTATTCTTGCTCTATGCTCTGATCATTCCTAAAGATCCTCAGGAACCATATGGGGTGCTGAGGATTGAGTCCAAGTTGGCTGCATACAAGACAAATGCCCTATCAACTTTATTACCTCTCCAGTCTCCTATAAGTTATTTCTGATATTAACCACTGCACCTTGAACACCCTATATCTGATAACTAGTAATGTTACATCTAGCAGTGCTCAGGGGTTACTCCTGGTTCTGTGCTCAAGAATCACTGATAGAGGGTTCAAGGGACCATATGGGATGATGGGGATTGAACTTGGATCAGCCACATGCAAGGCAACACCCTACTCCCTGTGCTATAGCTCTTGCTGCAAAAATGCTTTTTAAATAAATAAAAGTAGTAGATAATAATAAAGTGTTAAAAAGTGATCAAAGTAATATTAGTCATATTTAAAGAAAATAGTGATATTGATCACTTTTTGCACTGATATAGTTTTGTTTATAAAAGTGGTTATTATAGGGGCCTGAGTGGTGGCTCAAGCAGTAGGGTGTCTGCCCTGCACGTGCTGATCTAGGATGGACCTCGGTTCAATCCCCAGCGACGTCCCATATGGTCCCTCAAGCCAGAAGCAATATCTGAGCACATAGACAGGAATAACCCCTGAGTGGCACCAGGTGTGGCCCAAACCCCTCCCTGCCAAAGTGGTTATCATAATGATGATGAGGTAATGATGGAAACAGCTAATGAAGAGCCCATTGTATGGGAAAAGGTGTTAATGTTAACAAATAAAGATATGGTACTGGCTTTTATTGTGATGTTCACATTACTGAATCTCTAAGATTGCAGAGAGAATGGTATATAGCTAATGTGGGTGGTGAAATGTGTGGTTGGTAATTCTACTTGTTAAAATTTTAGATTTTATTGGGATATTGTAAATTAGACAGGGACAACATATTTTCATAAGACTTTTGGCAAACAGGTCATACCACTGGCTATGGCTCATGTTCATGTCTCTGCTGGCCTCGCTTTGAATATGAGATTTCTTTAAGCTTCATTCAAAGCCATGGCAAAGCAATCTATGAACCTGCTTTAGAAAATTTGCATCAAACCCTCAAGGTAATCATTAATTTCTTTGAAAAAAAATCACCTTTCTTTCCCTTTGGATATAAAACTGAGCAAAACCTTGGTTTAGAAATAAGGCATTTGAGAAATAAATTCAATCTGCTGGCAAAAGCCCCCTAATCAGGTTTTTCCTCATACCACACGAATGTGATGGAGATGAAAGAGAAATGGAGTTAAAGAAAAGTCTGAAGCCAGCCTGCTTTCCTGTGAGCTTTCCGGGGAGTCTGCCTTCCCGTGAGTCTTCCTTGGAGGTGAACTGACACGCCCAGAAAGGGAGGAGCCACCGAACTCTGCTGGATCTCAGATGCCAGCACCCTTCTGCCTCTCTACTCTGCTATCCTGCATTTTCGGCCTGATTTCACCCTTGGTGCGGCCCATCAGCCAGCCTGCTTTCCTGTGAGCTTTCCGGGGAGTCTGCCTTCCCGTGAGCCTTCCGTGGAGGTGAGTCGACACGCCCAGAAAGGGAGGAGCCACTGAACTTCGCTGGATCTCAGATGCCAGCACCCTTCTGCCTCTCTACTCTGCTGTCCTGCATTTTCGGCCTGATTTCACCCTTGGTGCGGCTCATCAGCCAGCCTGCCTTCCTGTGAACTTTCCGGGGAGTCTGCCTTCCCGTGAGCCTTCCTTGGAGGTGAACTGACACGCCCAGAAAGGGAGGAGCCACCGAACTCTGCTGGATCTCAGATGCCAGCACCCTTCTGCCTCTCTACTCTGCTGTCCTGCATTTTCGGCCTGATTTCACCCTTGGTGCGGCCCATCAGCCAGCCTGCTTTCCTGTGAGCTTTCCGGGGAGTCTGCCTTCCCGTGAGCCTTCCGTGGAGGTGAGTCAACACGCCCAGAAAGGGAGGAGCCACTGAACTTCGCTGGATCTCAGATGCCAGCACCCTTCTGCCTCTCTACTCTGCTGTCCTGCATTTTTGGCTTGATTACATCCTGGGTGCGGCCCATCTGCCAGCCTGCCTTCCTGTGAGCCTTCCGTGGAGGTGAGTCGACACGCCCAGAAAGGGAGAAGCCAGAGGAGCACGGTTGCTCCGCTCCCCTTCGCGACGGTGCACAGCATTTAGCCAATGAATACAATCACAACACGTAGAAAAACACGCAGTACTAGTGTGACAATGGGGAAACAACATGGGCCAGTGCCAGACATAGAGAATGAAGATGGCAACTCTGATGACTTGAACATGATCAACCACCTAGTCAGTCTCTCAGATAAGGAGTTTAGAGTTGCAATATGGAACATGTTCAAAGAACTCAAACAAAGTATAGAAGAGAAAACTAAAAAGAATCAGGAGAATATGAAGATAGAAATGAGAAAACTCCAAACGGAAATTTCAGATCAAATAACAGGTCTGAGAAACTCAGTAGATGAATTGAAGAAAAACATGTTTGAGATTTCCCACAGGTTAACAGCAGCTGAGGATAGAATCAGTACACTGGAAGATGAGATACATAACAATTACATACAGCAGAAGAAATTGGAAAAAAGCCTCAAAGCAAATGATCAAACAATGGAAAAATTACTCAAAGAATGGGAACAGATGAAAATAGAAGTCTATGATAAGCTCAACAGAAACAACTTAAGAATCATTGGAGTCCCAGAGACTCAGGAAGAAAATCTCTGGGAAGAATCAACAGTCAAGAACATCATTAAAGAGAAACTACCAGAGATAATGAATACATGTGATCAAATCCTGCATGCCCGAAGAGTGCCAACTAAAAGAGACCCCAGAAATAACACCCCAAGACACATCCTAGTCACAATGACGAATCCCATAGATAGAGACAGAATTCTGAAAGCAGCAAGATCGAAAAGAGAAATTACATTTAAGGGAACATCTTTGAGATTTACTGCAGACCTGTCACCAGAAACACTCAAGGCCAGAAGGCAGTGGTGGGACATAGTGACAAAACTCAATGAAATAAATGCTTCGCCTAGAATACTGCACCCAGCAAAACTCACTTTTAGGTTTGAAGGAACAATACATAGTTTCACAGACAAACAACAGCTCAAAAACTTCACAGACTCAAAACCATTCTTAAAAGAAAAACTGAACGGCATACTTTAAGACAAGGCTTACCACAGACACAGACACACCAAACTTTAATATAAAGATGGCACTAACTCCCAGGACAATTCTTTCTCTCAATGTCAATGGACTAAATGCACCAGTTAAGAGACACAGAGTGGCTAAATGGATCAAAAAACTCAATCCAACCTTCTGCTGCCTACAAGAAACGCACCTGAATAGTCAGAACAAACATAGACTCAAAATAAAAGGCTGGAGGAAAATCATCCAAGCAAACAACACCCAAAAAAAAGCAGGAGTGGCCATATTAATATCAGATGATGCAAACTTTATACTTAGGAAAGTAGTAAGGGACAAAGATGGACATTTTGTATTAATCAAGGGATATGTACAGCAGGAAGAAATCACCCTCCTAAACATATATGCACCGAATGAGGGGCCAGCAAAATATTTAATACAACTGTTGACAAATCTGAAAAATAATATCAATAACAACACAATAATTGTGGGAGACCTCAACACGGCATTGTCAACACTAGACAGGTCAACCAGACTGAAACCCAACAAGAATATACTAGACCTGAGGAGAGAAATGGAAGTAAGAGGCCTAGTAGATATATACAGGACACTCCACCCCCAGAGGCCTGGATACACATTTTTCTCTAATGTACATGGGACATTCTCTAGGATAGACTACATGTTAGCACACAAAACATATCTCCATAATATCAAGAGGATAGAAATTTTGCAGGCTGCCTTTGCTGACCACAAAGCCCTGAAATAATATATATAAACTACAAAGGGACACAGAAGAAAAATTTTAACACCTGGAAGTTAAATAGCCTCATACTGAATAATCAGTGGGTCCGAGATGAAATCAAAGAGGAAATCAAAACCTTCCTGAAAACAAATGACAATGGAGAAACAATTTATCAGAACCTATGGGACACAGCAAAAGCAGTACTGAGAGGAAAATTTATAGCTTTGCAAGCACACATCAGGAAAGAAGGGGCATACCTGAATAGCTTAATGACGCAGCTCATAGAATTAGAAAGTGCTCAACAAAAGGATCCAAAAATAGGGAGGCAGAAGGAAATAACAAAGCTGAGAGCAGAAATCAATGAAGTGGAAACCAGAAAAACCATCCAAAAGATCAACGAAAGCAGAAGTTGGTTCTTTGAAAAAATAAACAAGATTGATAGACCACTGGCAAAACTAACAAAGAAAGAAAGAGAGAGAAACTTGATAACTCGTATTAGGAATGAAAAAGGAGAGATCACTACTGATATGGTAGAGATTCAAAGGGTAATCAGAAACTACTTTGAGAAACTCTATGCCACTAAAAATGAAAACCTGGCAGAAATGGATAAATTTTTGGAATCTTATAATCTTCCACGATTGAATGAAGAGGATGTAGCATATCTAAACACACCCATTACTATTGAGGAAATTAAGAAAGTAATCAAATGTCTGCCCAAAAACAAAAGCCCAGGCCCAGATGGATTTACTAATGAATTCTTTCAAACCTTTCAAGAGGAACTACTACCAATCCTGGCAAGACTCTTTCATGAAATTGAAAAAACAGGAAAACTTCCAAATAGCTTTTATGAAGCCAACATTACCTTGATACCTAAACCAGACAGAGATGCTACGAAAAAAGAAAATTACAGACCAATATCGCTGATGAATGCAGATGCAAAGATCTTCAACAAAATCCTGGCAAATAGGATTCAATGCCTCATTAAGAAGATCATCCACTACTATCAAGTAGGTTTCATTCCAGGAATGCAAGGCTGGTTTAACATCCGTAAATCTATCAACATAATACACAACATCAACAGCAAGAAAAATAAAAATCACATGATCATATCAATCGACGCAGAGAAAGCATTTGACAAGGTCCAACACCCATTCTTGATCAAAACTCTCAGCAAGATGGGAATGGAGGGAACCTTTCTCAATATAGTTAAGGCCATCTACCACAAGCCAGAGGCAAATATTGTCCTCAATGGAGAAAAACTGAAAGCCTTTCCTCTAAATTCTGGCACAAGACAAGGCTGTCCTCTCTCACCACTCCTATTCAACATAGCACTGGAAGTACTCGCTATAGCGATTAGGCAAGAAAAGGATATCAAGGGAATCCAGATAGGAAAGGAAGAAGTCAAGCTCTCACTGTTTGCAGATGACATGATACTCTACTTAGAAAACCCCAAAGACTCTATCAAAAAGCTTCTAGAAACAATATACTCATATAGCAAGGTGGCAGGCTACAAAATTAACACACAAAAATCAATGGCCTTCCTATACACCAATACTAATAAGGAAGAAATGGACATTAAGAAAACAACTCCATTCACTATAGTGTCACACAAACTCAAATATCTTGGAATCAACTTGACTAAAAATGTGAAGGACCTATACAAGGAAAACTATAAAACTCTGCTCCAAGAAATAAGAGAGGACACGCGGAAATGGAAGCATATACCCTGTTCATGGATTGGCAGGATTAACATCATTAAAATGGCAATACTCCCCAAAGCACTGTACAGATTTAATGCGATCCCCCTAAAGATACCCATGACATTCTTCAAAGAAGTGGACCAGGCACTTTTGAAATTTATTTGGAACAATAAACACCCTCGAATAGCTAAAGCAATCATTGGGAAAAAGAATATGGGAGGAATTACTTTCCCCAACTTTAAACTTTACTACAAAGCAATAGTTATCAAAACAGCATGGTATTGGAATAAAGACAGGCCCTCAGATCAGTGGAATAAGCTTGAATACTCAGAGAATGTTCCCCAGACATACAATCATCTAATTTTTGATAAAGGAGCAAAAAATCCTAAATGGAACAAAGAAAGCCTCTTCAACAAGTGGTGTTGGCAAAACTGGGTAGCCACTTGCAAAAAATTGAACTTAGACCCCCAGCTAACATCATGTACGAAGGTAAAATCCAAATGGATTAAAGACCTCGATATCAGCCCCAAAACCATAAGATATATAGAACAATACGTAGGTAAAACACTCCAGGACATTGAGGCTAAAGGCATCTTCAAGGAAGAAACTGCACTCTCCAAGCAAGTGAAAGCAGAAATTAACAGATGGGAATATATTAAGCTGAGAAGCTTCTGCACCTCAAAGGAAATAGTGCCCAAGATACAAGAGCCACCCACTGAGTGGGAGAAACTATTCACCCAATACCCATCAGATAAGGGGCTAATCTCCAAAATATATAAGGCACTGACAGAACTTTACAAGAAAAAAACATCTAATCCCATCAAAAATAGGGAGAAGAAATGAACAGACACTTTGACAAAGAAGAAATACAGATGGCCAAAAGACACATGAAAAAGTGCTCCACATCACTAATCATCAGGGAGATGCAAATCAAAACAACGATGAGATACCACCTCACACCCAGAGAATGGCACACATCACAAAGAATGAGAATAAACAGTGTTGGCGGGGATGTGGGGAGAAAGGAACTCTTATCCACTGCTGGTGGGAATGACGTCTAGTTCAACCTTTATGGAAAGCGATATGGAGATTCCTCCAAAAACTGGAAATCGAGCTCCCATACAATCCAGCTATACCACTCCTAGGAATATACCCTAGGAACACAAAAATACAATACAAAAACCCCTTCATTATACCTATATTCATTGCAGCTCTATTTACCATAGCAAGACTCTGGAAACAACCAAGATGCCCTTCAACAGACGAATGGCTAAAGAATCTGTGGTACATATACACAATGGAATATTATGCAGCTGTCAGGAGAGATGAAGTCATGAAATTTTCCTATACATGGATGTACACGGAATCTATTATACTGAGTGAAATAAGTCAGAGAGAGAGAGAAAAACGCAGAATGGTCTCACACATTTATGGGTTTTAAGAAAAATGAAAGACATTCTTGCAATAATAACTTTCAGACACAAAAGAGAAAAGAGCTGGAAGTTCCAGCTCACCTCAGGAAGCTCATCACAAAGAGTGATGAGTTTAGTTGGATAAATAACTACATTTTGAACTGTCCTAATAATGAGAATGTATGAGGGAAATTGAGAACCTGTTTAGAGTACAGGCGGGGGTCGGGTGGGGAGGAGGGAGACTTGAGACATTGGTGATGGGAATATTGCACTGGTGATGGGTGGTGTTAAAAAAAAAAAGAAAAAGTATAAAAGATGCACTACAATTTAGGATTAACTGGAAAAAAAAAGAAATTAAAAAAAAATAAATAAAAATAGGTGTTTTAATGACTTGTATAAAATAAATCTTGCTCTCACAGATAGTAAAGGACAGTAGTAGTATTGTCTGGATCTAATTTCAACTGCTTTGCTCAGCTTAAAAAAAAAAAAAAAAAGAAATAAGGCATTTAAGGAACAGGAATGTAATGCCTAAACAGTGATAGCAGACTAGAAATAATAGTATAACTGCAAGTTTTAAAACTCAAAATAATTTGAGGCAAAATATCTGTGTGATTTTTATAGATGAAAGGAATTATGAGGAACAGAGTCAATGTTTAGCTACAGTGTTGGGTCCTCTAATGCTTCATAAGTTGGTGAGGCAATGTGAGATTTATGAGAAAAGGTTGTCACAAGGTTTAAGAAAAACTAGTAATAAAATAAGCATAAGATGCGAAAAAGAATTCCAATCTGGTAAAAATGAGATGCCATTCATTTATGACATGCCCATCACACCATTCTAGCAATAGAATGAGAAAGGTCATAGTTTGAGAAGTAGTATGACCCTAGAGTAAAACTGTTCTGAATCTATCTACACAGCACCTGTAAAGACACACTAATAATGCTACAGAAAAGCAAAGCTTGGTGGTAATGCTCTACAAGCTACAGGGATATGGTAAAATCCAAATAATCCACAGATAGGCTCTAATAAAAAACTAAGCTTGTGTAAGTTTAAGGTATTAAGTTGGTAATTTTATTGTTTGGTAATAAAAATGTCTTCCGAGGAAGAAAATAGAATTTCAAGTATATATAAGAATATAATTTACAATTTTAAGTAAAAATAAAATTTCTAAATATACAAAGAAAAAATATATATCAAAGATAGCTAGTTTAGTTTAGCCCTTATGGAAAACAATATGGAGATTCCTAAAAAAAACTGGAAATTGAGGTCCCATATGATTCAGCTATACCACTCCTAGGGATATACCCTAGGAACACAAAAATACAATACAAAAATTCCTTACACCTATATTCATTGCAGCACTATTTATAATAGCCAGACTCTGGAAACAACCAAGATGCCCTTCAACAGATGAATGGCTAAAGAAACTGTGGTACATATACACAATGGAAAATTATTCATCTGTCAGGAGAGATGAAGTCATGAAATTTTCCTATACATGGAGGTACATGGAATCTATCATGCTGAATGAGCTAAGTCAGAGGGAGAGGGATAGACACTGAATAGTCTCACTTATCTATGGGCTTTAAAAAAAATAAAAGACATTATTGTAATAATGCCCAGAGACAATTGGGAAGAGGGCTGGGAGGATTGGCTCATAATATGAAGCTCACCACTAAAGTGGTGAGTGCAGTTAGAGAAATAACTACATTGACAACTATGGTGACAATGTCAATGAGTGAGAGAAGCGGAATGCCTGTCTCAAATACAGGTTGGGGGTAAGGAGGAGATTGGGGACATCATTAATGAAAATAAAAAAGATAACTAAAGTTCTAGACACTTATTATACATACAATAGAATTCCAAGATAAAAGAAAGTGAAAATAAGACAAAAAGAATAAAAAAAAGTGAAGAAATAATCAGAGAATTGAATCCTGTGAGAATCAAGCAGTGAATATAAAGAAAAGGATGCCAGAAACATATTATACTCAAATTGCTCAAATCCAAGAATAGCACATAAAACTTGAAAGTAGCCAGAGGAAAAAAATATACATATATGCTTATGCATATTCATACATAAACATATTTATTTACATTTGTGAGTTAAAACAAAAACACTTTAAAAGGAAACAGGATCATTAGGTAAGTGTTTTTTTTTTTTTTTTTTTTTTTAGATGTGACCAGAAAAATCATTGCCTATAGAAGAAAAATAATCTTGTCAGCCTGGGACCACGTGAGTGCTCCCCTCTGTGTATGCAAATGTGTGTGTGCACATGTGTGCTAGCCTGTGTACATGTGTGTGCCTACAGATCCCTTGTATGCTATGAATACCGCTGGAAGCTGAAAGAACACAGCACCTTTCTGCCATGTCCCGAATATACTCCACATGACCAGTACATTGGGTCAATCTTATTTTTTTTTATCCGGAGGATGAATTATTAATGTGACAAAGTGATGTATAAGAATTAAGGCAATGAAATTATTTCTGAGTGGAAAGATGTACCTGATTCAACTCACTTTGTTAAAAGAAAAATAAAAGACAAAGCATTAGCATCATAACACTCCCCCTTCCCATTTTCCCATTTGCACTGCTAGATCTGGTCAGGGTTGGGGGGATGAGAGGTTTCTCTTCACCTTCTCCTTTGTTCGAACACTTCCTTTGTGGTTCAAGTGCTGTTTTGTGTGTTGGGACCAAACAGTTTTGAAATAAACTTTATGAGTAAGCATCAAAAATTAACGTTATTAGAATTAAAAACATTTTTATTTCAAAATAAAGTCACTTAAATATCCATCATAGGCATAGACACAAATATCCTGAACTAAATGTTAGAAAATTATTCTGGAGAATACAGCACTTGTCTTGTATGTGGCTGCCCTGGTTTGATTCCTTGACCACATATGGTCCAGATTCCAGACCCAGGAGTGATTCCTAAGCACACAGCCAGTGAAAGTCCTGAGTACTGTAACTTTGTCCCAATGTCCCTCTCTACATGTTAGCAAAAAATTCAATATTTTAGAACAAGAAAATACATATATTACCTAGTTTTCTCCAGAGAAGTAGCACCAATAAGAGATATGAGAGAGACAGAGAGAAAGAGAAAGAGATATGCAGAATTAGGTTTATTGTGAGGGGTCAACTCACAAGGAGGTTGAAAAGTTCGATGGTCTGATATAATTATGTTAGGGCTCTGGGAAGCTGCTGATTTAGTCCAAACCAAATGGTGTGAGATTGAGAGAAGCCTGTGGTGTCAAATCCAACTTCAAGAGCAAAGACCTGAGAATCAGAAGTGTCAGTGTCTGTGAATGAATGTGAATGAATGTTCCATTTAAAGAAAGCAAGATTTTTTTCCTCAACCTTTGTTTAGGTGATACAGCCCATTGATGGACTGGACTGGGTAAAAAGATAGATGGACACCCAAGTTGAGAGAGTCTTTACTTGGTTTATGGATTCAAAAGCTGACATATTTGTAGAATAGCATCATGAACATATCCAAAAGAAATATTATAACAACTGCATTAAAAAATTTTATTTAATTAAGTTGACAAATAAAGTTAGCTATAAAATAACAATTAAATTAACCATAAAATGACTAAGTGGAATGTATACAGAATGTATTTAATATTAAAAAACCTATCAATATAATTCCTTATGTTAGCATATGAGAAGTAAAAATATGTTGTTTATCTATCTTGTTACAAGAAATTAATGTTTCATAGAATACAAGTTATTTGTGATAAAATCCTCAACAAATAAGAAATAAAAAAAGAGAAACATATTAGAAATGTTCCCAAACTGGGGCAGAAGCAATATCTCAGCAGTAGGGTGTTTTCTTTGCACATGAGACGAACCCCGGTTTGATCCCCGTAGCCCATACTGTCTCCTTAGCCTGCCAAGAGTAACCTGAGCACTGCAGAGTGTGGCTTCCAAAACAAGCAAAAATCCCCATAAAACTGCCCCCATCCAAAAAAGAAATAGCCCCAATCTAACAAAGGATATTTATAAAAACAAAGCAAACAAACTGAAATTTTTTTTTACAGATAATGGCTAAAGACAAATACATTTTCCTCTGTTAACTTTAGGCACTCAGGGGTTACTGCTGGCTCTGTGCTCAGAAGTCACCCCTGACAGGCTTGAGTGACCATATAAGATACTGGGGATCAAACCCAAACTTATCCCACATTGGCTGCATGCAAGACAAATGCCCTACTCTGTGCTATTGCTCTGGCCCCTACAAAACATTGTTGAAATAAGTCAAAGAAAACCTAATTAAATGGTAAGAAATTCCATTTTCATAGACTGTAAAAAATGACATAATTATAAGATCAAGAATCCAAAAACTTAGATTTAATACAATTCAAACTTAATCCCAAGCAGTATTTTTATAAAAAACATTAGAGAAAGAAAAAGAGAAAAAAATAAGAATAATCCAAACATGTATAAAACATTGAAAAAGTTGAAGTGCTTACACTTCCTAAATTTAAAGACCAATAATTAAAAATAAAGCTACAGAAATTATGTCAGTGGGCAATCAATCAAACCAGAAGATCAGAATAAATCATTAGAATAGAATAGAGCGCATAAATAGATCTATGCACATATGATCAATTAGCTTTCAAATGTGAAACAAAATCAATTCAATGAAATATGATAGTCTTTTCAAAATGGTCCTAGAACAACTGGATATTTATGTGTAAGAAACTGCACCTTGACCTCTATATAAAAATGAACTAAAAATGCATTATAGACCTCAATGTAAATTTTAAAATAAAGTAAGGCATATTTTTCCATGCCGGCTTGAGAGATAGATTGCTTATATATGACACAAAGCTCATTTTTAGAAAGAAAATTGATAAATTGGACTTCATACTTTAAAAGTTCTGTTACTTAAAATGCCTTATGGCAAAAATAAAAATGAAAATTATAGACTTAGAAACTATTTATGAAACATATACCAATCAAAGATTTTATATATAAAATTTTGAAGTTTTCTGACAGCTCAATAATAATAAAAGCAGACATAACAGCTTATAGGAAGGGGTCCAACCGATTGAAGTTGACATGACATGCTAAAATATCTGCAGATACAAAATAGGCACATGAAAGGATATATAACACTAGCCACTGAGAAAATTCAAATTAAAATCATAATAAGATACTTTGAATCTTCTAAAATGTCTAAAATTAAAAAGACTAATTATCCCAAATTCTGGTTAAGTTAAAAGAGTCCTACACTGTTTCTTGAATTGTAAAACTGGGAAACTCCTTTGAAAAACAATATGGCAATTATTTATAATTAATTATGTGTCTAACATATGACCAGACTATTCCACTCCTATGTGTTTACTCAAGAAAAGATGAAATCAGCATTTATACTATTACTTGTAAATGAAAGTCTAAAGCAGTATTCACAATGTTTAAAGATTAGAAACAATCAAATGCCATCAATGAAAAAATTGTGGTGGACCCATCTGATGGTCTACTATTCAGTAATAAGTAACAACAAAATAACAGTGCATGTAAAGCATGAGTGAATCTCACAATTATTATGCTAAATTAAAAAAACTCACAAAACCAAGTATACTTTGGTGCTAGGAAGATATCTCAAGTGGGAGGTCACATAGTTACCATGACCCTAAAATTCATCTCAGGCATTTTGTCTGGGCACCCTGGTGACCACCAAGTACAGCAGAACCCAAGTAATTCAGTCCCAAACCACACCACTAAACTCAGCATCCTTTGAGAGGCTCCAAACCCCCACCACCACCCCCAGTCCACAAAGGGACCTCGGCCTGTGAGCAAAGGTACATGTTACATTATTCCATTATGTAGTGTATGTTATAACATACACTCTACAGGATGCCAATGCAGACCATTGATTACTTGAAGAAATGTGGTGGAAGGATACATTGAATAAAGATGAGCTACAAACTCAATCACATTTTGCTGTCACTTTCGGTCAAGATTTAGAGATTTCTTAAAACTTAAACACATCTTCTGTATTTCCTATATGTTCTAGCAATTGACAAGAGAAGTAAAATTATTTATTCACAACAACTTTTGTACAATTCTTGCTAACAGAGGTTCTCATAATAGCCAACAAGTGGGGTCACACAAGTGCTTCTCAGCAGGAGCCCTCACTTAAAAATGACCTATTTGGGGGCTGGAGTAGGTAAGGTGTTTTGCCTTCCATCCAGGTTTGATCCCTGGCATTCCATATGGGTCCCTCATCCCCTGAGCTTGCCAGGAGTGATTTCTTAGTGCAGAGCTAGGAGTAGAGCCTCAGCACTCCTGGTGTGGCCCCAAAACAAAACAAAGCAAACAAACAAAAAGTCCTACATTTGAACACTGTATATTTCTTATATTTCTGATAGGCACAGATATTACTGATAGGCATTGCTGAGACTAAAAAACATATAAGCCAAGAAGTCTCATACAACTCCTTTCCAATAATTAATTTTTTTGAAGATTAGGCAAAACTTATCTACAGGGATAGAAACCAGATGATTCTATAGTGTGAATTTAGGGGGAATTCCACACCAAAGTTGGTAGTCAACTGAAAGCATAGAAATGTCCCATGTCTTCATTGGAATGATGGTTATATAGATCTATCTAGTTGCCAAACTCATAGAAATGTATACTTAAAATATGTGCATTTTATTGTATCTTAATTATGCCTCTTCAGTAATGTAGATTTAAAAATGGAGACAGTATAGGGAGATTGGGGAAAAAAAATAGAAGAGAACAAATCCCTGAGGGCCTTTGGATCTGTGCTTCCCAGCCACTTTATAAGAAACAGCAGGTGGCTCTTACCAAATTGAGTTTATTTTTAGGCAGAGTTCATTGGTTTACCCTTGGGGGTTATTTTCTATCACAGAGTGCATTTTCTTCACAGCAAAGAAAACAAAATAGTTGGAAAAGAGCTTAACTGCATAAAAACGCAGAGAGCTTTGTTCTCCTTGGGATGCTTTTGGAAGCAAAATATTCTTATTATTTTCTCTAATTGTGATGACGAGCACACAACTGCAGATGGCCTCTGTGACTGTGGACAGAGAAAAGGAGTCCTGAGTTGCACAGAGCAAATCCTGAGCTGGGATCTTAGCAGATTTGGAGCCTCTGAGACTCAAGTGCACTCTCTATTTGTTCACATCAGGCCTTAATCTCATCTGAAAAAAACTTTAAAAAGAGGACTGTGGCCTCCATAATAAGACACTTTTTGTCAGACTCAAAGGAGTTTTCTAAGTCACAATATTGTAACGAAGAATGGGCAAAATTAGGGTTTTAAAATTTAAAATTAATAAAAATATATATATAATTCGTAATAAATTGTTTAGTCTTAAGGAAATTGCTTAACAACTCTGAGCCTCTTGCCAGTTTGAATGATTGAATAAAAAAACACATTAAAATGACCCTTTTAAGAATACATAATAAAAAATGATTCGATTAAAATAAATTTCATGAAAATACATAATACTAGGCTTGATAAATAGTTAATTTGTTCAATTATATTTGGATTCATTAAAAGGAGAGCTTGGAGAATTTCCTTTACTATTAGCCCTTAAAAAGCAGTAATGGAATGACAAAGTCAGAGTATATAGCAGGCAGGGTTCAGAAAATAATCATAGTGACAGTGATTGTTATGATAAACACCACATCAAATAGCTTTGTGTATCTCATTCTGTCTTCTCAATAGCACACAAGATAGGCATGGTCACTTATCCTTCCTTTATAAAAAAAAAAAAAAAAAGGGGTCAGAGGAGGCTGAATCTCTTACCTAAATTCACACAGCTATTAAGAGTGGAAGTGGGGAAGGCCAAAGTGGTGGTGCAAGTGGTAAGGCGTCTGCAGATCGATCCTTTGGCATCCCATATGGTTCCCCAAGCCAGGAGCGATTTCTGAGCGCATAGCCAGGAATAACCCCTGAGTGTTACCGGGTGTGGCCCAAAAACCAAAAGAAAAAAAAAAAAAAGAAGAAGAAGAGTGGAAGTGGGACTCAGTGTTCAAAATGGTCCAGGAACCAATCCAAACGAACATTACAATTGTGCTACTAATTAGGTTAAACCATCACTACAGTTGGCACTATGGGAAGTTCGATGACAATAAACTAAGGCTATTGGTATCCCAGAATACTGACGCTGACTCCATCTCTTGAGGAAGAAACTGTTTTTTAGGTCTTGCAACTTTTGTCACTGCAAAGTATTTGTGTGGCTCCAGAAACACCTCCAGCCAGCTGCTCATGTGGTGAGACACAATTCATTTGCTCCAGAGCAGGGTGCTTTCACTCATTGTTGATCAACAAACATATCCATTGTACAGATGCACCTGCTGTTTCCAATGACTTCAAAGGCAAATTCTTTTGTAAAAAGAAAGAACATTTTGCCAGGTTGAAAATTCTCTCTCCCTCTTTGACAGGTTTCAAAGATTTGCATTTGCCTAATTGGGAATCAAAAGAAGGCTTTCAATGGGAAAGTAAAAGATGACTGTAGTCCACCCAAACTGAGAAAAATGGCAATTGAGATCTTGCCGAGAACCTTATTAAGTGCATTAGTCTTAATACTTTCATATGATTATTTTTAATTCCCCCTTATATTGTTTAGACTCAGGGCCCAAATTGCATCTGTAAGGATTTAAACTCTACAGAGATTTAAGTCCTTTGGGAACCTAGACTGAGTGGCCAACACACTTTCTAAATTAAGGAAATTAAGAGCAGAGGGAACACATTGGCTATTCAAGGCCTAACAGGTAATATAGCATTTCCATTTGTTGCTCTTTGGCCAGAATTAGCCACATGATCTTGCTTGACTACTATAATATGAGAATGAGTGGTGGAAGGAGAAGCATTGCTATTTCACAGGAATGTTTCTAACAAAAGTATTGTATATTTTCCTCAGTTTTACAGAGGAAGAAATTATGAGTCCAGAAACATATCTGATTTATCTAAAGTTAGTTGTTTTTGTTTGATTGGTTGGTTCTTTTTGTTGGTTTTGGGGTCATAACCTGGCAGTACTCAGGGGTTACACATAGTTTTGCATTTAGGAATCACTCCTGGCAGGCTAGAGGAATCAGATAGAATGCCAGTGATTAAACCTACATTGTTCACATGCAAGGCAAATAAATGCCCTACCTGCTGTGCTGTCACTCTGGCCCCATCACATGGTTTTTAAGCAGTAAAATCAGATCTAAAATATAAAATGCCTGAAACCCAATCATGATTCACTTTAACTTATAGTGACTAAAATAAAAGTGATAAAATGTGTTCTTTATTGGATGCCTGACTTTCTATTAAATAACTCATTTGGGGCCAAAAATATAGAACAAGATTTAGTATAGTACAGGAGCATTTGCCTTGTATGTGGCTAACACTGGTTTGATTACTGATAGCAACTGGTCCCCAAAAGCACCACTGGGAATGACACGCAAGTGCAGAGCTTGGAGTAGTCTTTAAATATCGCCAGATGTGGCTTGCTTCAATGGATAGATTGGCAGCTAGATACAAGTGTTCTGAATTCTAAATAATGGTATTTTACTTTCCTGTAATGCATTCCTGCAATGCCAAATCAAAAGCTTATTATCTCCCCTCAATAAGTCTTTGGAAGACTTTTAGATATGATTAGTCTGAAGTGAAGTTAGTGTATTAATTAGGGATCAATCAAAAAGTAGAACTATTAGAAGCTTTTGTGTGTTGATTTATATTCATGTGCACATATGCCTGAAGAGATAAACACAATTCTGTTCTGTGCTTATGAAATAGCTATCAGTATATGCATTTGTCATGAGTCTTCCCCTCAAAGAAGTTATGTCTAATAAACCACTAATGGGACTTGGTAGAGAATTGTGGGATCTAGATAAACTGTCTTTGTGATGCTGGATCTTAGGTCCAACAAGTTGACAGTCAGGAATGGAAGCGAAGAAATTGGAAGCCAATAAGCACAAACTGAAACTCCACAATGAAAGATTAAAATACTAATCTTTTTTGTGGTCACTGTACTTGGTGCTGAGACCAACCTGCCCACTCTGGGTTCCTTCCACAAGAAGTTAAACACTTGCCTTGGAGTCAGAGAACCAGGCAAAATAATTGAGGACTAAGCTCTTCCTTCATACCAAGCTTTTAATTTGGCAGATAAGAAACACACCTGAGCTACAAAAGGGGCAGCTGTTCCCTTTCCCACCCAACTCCCTCAAAAATCTTTTTTTGTGAGATCTCTCTAATCAGAAACATTGAAGGAATTGAATTCCTGAAAAGTGCAGTTTACCCCAGCCAAATAGACACATTAAAAAGCCATACTTATCTCTCTGTTTATCAACTGGGCTACCACACACCTTTTAAAATAGTCTGTAAAATACAGCATTAACTAAGTTGTATTTCTGCCTAATGTATTACAACTAGAACCCAGAGGACATGATCTCTTCTTCCTCCTAAGAAGGGCACAATGTCTTCCCTTTTTCTGCCCTTGAGAAATATTTATTGTTTCCCTAGATAATTCAAGTTTCTCCTTCAAAACTCTTTAAAATATGGGAATGTAAAGTAAAGTCTTCATGTATCTCATATGAAGAGAAGAATGGGGGAGAAGGAAGCAAAGAGAGGATGAAGAACAACATGTTTGAGAAATATCAACTTGGAGTTTTGGTGACACCTCCCAGTCTCCTAGTGTCCAGATCAATAGCCTCTTATAACTGCCCAACCTATTGAATGGCTCTGCCCATCCTATGAGCCTGCTGGCTTGCCCACCATTCACTGTGCTCAGCACAAATGTGAAGTGGAGTATGGAGGAAGCCAGACATCCAAGCCAAAGTGATGATATCTGCTTCCAAAATATGTCCATTCTAGTAGTTTGATTAAATAAATCCCTCTCAATTCTGTTAATCATTAGAATCATAAAAACCATTTATGGTTATACTAATACCATGAACCAACTTATTTCTTTCTTTCACAAAATTATATAAAATGAAACCCAGAGAGGTTAGATTCTTGAGAATGTTCAACCAACAAGTGGTGACACAAAATCAAATGTGGATTGTTTTTATGCTAAAGCCACTACACTGATTGCTGCCTTTTTCTTTCTTTTATGGATTTTTTTTGCTTTGTTTTTGTTTGGGGGTCACAGTGGATATGCTCAGGGAGCACTCCTATCTTTATGCTCAAGGAGTTTATCTGTTGGTACTTAGAAGATTATATGGAATGATAGGAATTGAGACCTGTCACATGCAAGACAGTGCATCCAAGTTGTACTACCTCTCTGATTTTTTCTATTAATCTGGAATTTTTCCTAGGCCTTTTTTTTTTTTTTTTTTTGGTTTTTCGGCCACACCCGTTTGATGCTCAGGGATTACTCCGGCTAAGCACTCAGAAATTGCCTCTGGCTTGGGTGGACCATATGAGACACCAGGGGATCGAACCGCGGTCCTTCCTTGGCTAGCGCTTGCAAGGCAGACACCTTATCTCTAGTGCCACCTCACCGGCCCCTTTCCTAGGCCTTTTAAAGACAAAATTTCATCCATTTCTAGAAGCCCAGAGACATCTAAGACTGTCTTTTGAGAATTTATCTCTATTCTGACTGGCAGTGGTGGGGAAAAATAATTCACATTTTTTAAGTGCTTACTATGCTGGTACTTACTCTAGTTAGCTCTCCAATGACTAGTCATACTTGGCCCCAGCAATAACTTCAGGAGAAAGATGGTGGTTTCCACCTTACAGATTCAATTTGGGAATTTAACTTATTTATTAAAAGCAATGGGAAAGTCTGACAGTGTTTTTATTTTTGCAACAAGGGAAGACCCTTTTGACCTTCACATCCACTTCTCAGGCACCAGAGAAGTCACACAATTTCATGAAGGCCACACAATGGGAAAGTGGAATATCTGGAATTTGAATGTCAGCAGTTTGAGTCCAGGTAGTTTTTTTTAATGGAGAGAATTTGGTACTTGAAACTAAGAAGTGGTTTTTATTCCAAGAATCTCTTTGAGTGCCAGAAAACAGAGATGACTGAAAAGATCATGACCAACCTCTAGCCCCAGGGTTAATCTCTACACCCTGGCTGTCCAAGAAGCAGAAAATAAAACCTAGCAAAGAAGAAACACATAGTTGACTGGGTTGTTGAAAAAAAAAACACAAAATTATACCCACCTAAAAACCTCTAAAATTTGATTTTTCTATTTCTTATATCAACACAGTGATTATTTATTTATGGTTTAAATATAAAAAGACTTATCTTTCATATCAAAAAAGTCAGAGATGATGAGTAGAATTCAATGTGATAGTTCCTCAACATCTTCAAGGATCTACTTTTTCGCATTTCTGCCATGCCATTCATGGTATCTGTCATTAGTTCCCAAGTTCATAGCTCTGGGGGCTACTGGTGTTCCAGATGCAAGTCAGAAATCTGAAACATGAATGAGGAAGGTAGGAGAAAAGGAACTTTGTCCCCTTCCCTTGCAGTTCTTAAATCACCAGTTTTTCCCTCAATTTAACTGCAGCTGCATATTTATAGTAGAAACAACTCTCTCATTTATTTCAAATGCACTGATTCATAAAGTATAAACAGATCCCATACTCTATTTCAAGTTCTGCACTAGGCATTATGGCTATAACATAGCCCCATTTTTTGATGGGACTAGATGTTTTTTTTCTTGTAAAGTTCTGTCAGTGCCCTGTATATTTTGGATATTAGCCCTTTATCTGATGAGTATTGGATGAATAGTTTCTCCCACACGGTGGGTGGCTCTTGTATCCTGGGCACACCTCAGGGTTTCTTAATCTAGCCATCTGTCCTCAAACACCTGAGCCATTTCCAGATTTTGGCTATTGTGGATAATATTCATTTCTTAGAAGGAACAAAGGAGCATAAATGTCTTTTCTAAGTAGATCTTTTGAGCCCTAAAAATAGGTATTATGAAGTAGAATATCTGGATATATGCAATTCTATTTTCTTATAAAAAGTGTTAATATTGGTTCCTAGAGATTGAATCAGTTGACATTCCCATCAGCCAATGACTGAAAATTCCCCTTCCCTATATTCATGCCAACATTGGTTGGTTTTGCTCGTTTTGATATGTCCAAGATAATGCATGTGAAGTGTTTTAATTTTCATTTCACTGATGAAAATGAAAGCAGAACATTTTAATATTGACCATCTTTATGTTTTTGAAGAAGTATCTGTTAATCTTTTCTTCCCATTTTTGATGTTGTTGATTACTTTTTATTATTAAGTTGTATGAGTGTTTTACATAGCTTAGATATTAATTAACCCATTATCAAATGAATAGTGGGAAAATATTTTCTCTTAGTCTGTGAGTTGTCTTTTTATTTTGATCATTTTTTTTTGCAATGCAGAAGCTCCTTAGTTTATTGTAGTCTTATTTAGCATATGGCATTGTGTTATGGAATATGCCTTTAAACTCTATGTAGTGAAAGGTCCTGTCATGTGTATATAGGCAATATAATTTATGAATCCACTTCCTATATACATTTACTTTTTCCTTTTTATGACTTGCATTTTTCTTTTGTTTTCCCATCATCATTTGTTGAAAAGGCCTTCCTACTTGTACTCTTTTGTTGAAGATTAGCTGTCTACATCGCAAAAATCTATCCTTGGGCTTTTAATTTTGTTCTATTGGTCTGATGATCTATGTTTATGTTATTGCCACATTACTGAATAGGTTTATTGTTTCTAAGAATTTTGTCGGGTTTTTAGGATTTCTTAAGTATTATATCATATAGAATACAAACAATACAAATAGTGAGCTATTCTTTGCCTTTTTTTCAAATATGGGTGCTCTTAATATTCATTTCTTATCTAAGTGCTATGTTTATTATTTCCAATAATATACTGAATAATAAGGATGAGAGCAGAAAATGTCTTGTGCCTGTTATAGAAAAAACTTCAGTTATTTTCCAATGGGTACAATTAATTCTGTGGGTATGTGGTAGTCAACTAAAACTATTTGAGGAAATTGTATTCTATCTCCATTTTGTTGAGTGTTATTTTTACCGCGAATGTTTGTCAGATGTAGCCAAATGATTTTTTTCTGCATAGATTGACACAATCGTATGATTTTTACTTTTTCTTGTGTTAATTGATGTATTGGGTTGATTGACTTACACATATTAAAATCAGCCTCGCATTCCTGTGATAATTATACTTGGCCATGGTGTATTATCTTTTGGATCTATTTATTCAGTTTACTAGCATTTTGTTAATCTTTTTATATATGTTTATCAGGGATAGCGATCTAGGTTTTTCCTTTCTGGTAGTGTCTGCATTTGTTATCAGGGAGAGTTCTTATTTATTTGACTTTCTAAAAGAGCTTGAAAAGGATTGGGAGTATGTCTTTAAAGATTTGAAAGAACCCACCAGGAAATCCATCTATTTATAAGCTTTGTTTTGAGGGAGATTTCTGATTTTAATTTCCTTAATAATAATTGGTCTTTTCAGGTGTTCTGATTTTTCTTGGTTCAGTTTTGAAAAGTGTAAGAGTATAGAAACATGTCCATTTATACTTGGTTTTCAAATATAGTGGCATTAATATCTTCATATCAATCCTTGATGTTCCTTTGAATTTCTGTGATATCAATTGTGAAGTTCTTCCCTTCGTTTCTGATTCATGTTAATAGGATCTCCTCTTTTGTGAGCCTAGAGAGTGATTTGTCAATTTTGTTTATTCTTTCAAAGAACCAGCTTGTGGTTACATTGATCTTTTGAATTGTTTCTGTTTCCATTTCATTGATTTCTACTCTAAGTTTTATTATTTTCTTCCTTCTGTTTGCTTTATGTTCCCTTTGTTGGTCTTTTTCAAGTGACTTAAGCTATGCTGTTAGGTTATTTGGGGGAATGTTCTTTGTTGCTTCCTAATAAATGCTTGCATTGCTAGGTTCTTAACATCCCCATTGCTGTCTCCCATATGTTCTGGTAGCTGTGTTTTTATTCTGATTTGTTTTCAGGAATCAATTGATTTTTTTTCTGATGTTCTCTTTGACCAATTTGACTCATTGGTATAAATTTTTTAATTTCAATTGAGGTTTTTCCCAATTTATGTTTGTGACTAATTTTCATTTTAATGCATCATAATTTTAGAGATGGTTGATAAGGTTTATATATTTCTAATTTTTATGGATATATTTCAACATCTAGTATGTTATTAATCTTGGAAACTATCCCATAAACAATTGAGAAGAATATGAACTCAACTTTTTTTTCATTTAAACACCTTGATTACGTACATGATTGTGTTTGGGTTTCAGTCCTGTAAAGAACACCCCCCATCACCAGTGCAACATTCCCATGTCCCAAGTTTCCCTCCTCCCCACCCGACCCCCGCCTGTACTCTAAACAGGCTCTCCATTTCCCTCATACATTCTCATTATTAGGACAGTTCAAAATGTAGTTATTTCTCTAACTAAACTCATCACTATTTGTGGTGAGCTTCCTGAGGTGAGCTGGAACTTCCAGCTCTTTTCTCTTTTGTGTCTGAAAATTATTATTGCAAGAATGTCTTTCATTTTTCTTAAAACCCATAGATGAGTGAGACCATTCTGCATTTTTCTCTCTCTCTCTGACTTATTTCACTCAGCATAATAGATTCCGTGTACATCCATGTATAGGAAAATTTCATAACTTCATCTCTCCTGACAGCTGCATAATATTCCATTGTGTATATGTACCACAGTATGAACTCAACTTTTTAAGTAAAATTTGATCATGTAAATGTCTGCTAGGCTCATCTTGCCCAACTTTTCTGCAAGAGCAGTTTCCTTGTTGAATTTTTTTGTCAGTTAATCTATCTAGTGGTGATAGGATAGTGTTAAACACTCTGATTACCATTGTGTTGCTATCAGTATCATTCTTCCAGTGTCTTAGCAGTTGTTTAACATATTTTGATGCTTAGATGTTATCAGTATGACTTCCTCATGATTAAGAATTTCTTAAGACCATCCTTGACTCTTAGGGCTTGTTAAAAATTTGAAGTATATTCTGTCTGCTATAAATAAGGCCTCCTTAATCATTTTAAGGGAATTGTTTGCCTGTAAGATTTTTTTTTCCTAGTCTTTGATTTTGAGCCTGTGTTTATGTGGATTTTCAAATGTATCTCTTGGAGGTAGCGAAGTTTGATTTTTGTATCCATCCTGCCCCTCTTTGTCTCTTGATTGGTAATTAACACTGATTGAGAATATTGAGATGAAGTAATTTATTGACTTCTTTTTGTAGAAGTTATGTATGTATATTTGTCTTTTTTTATTTTTATAAAGAACCCCCCATCATACTTATAAACTAGTTTCAAGGCTGGCAATTTCTTAGTTTGTTGTTTGTCCATGAAATTTCGTATCATTTCTTCAAATCTAATGATAATTTAACGGATAGAGTATCATTCTGATTAGGTGTTACCCTCCCCACAACTTCCTGCTATTCTCACCTGGAGAGAGAGACCTTTCCATAGCTGGGAGGGGTCTGTAGATGGTAATTTAAGGGGTTGCCTAGGGGTAGGGGAGACAGAGGCTCATGGAGATGACAGAAAGAGCAGGAAGGAAGAAGACTCAGAACAGAGAGAGAGATGAAAGAGAGCATGGATGCAGAGGCTGTTTAGCTTAGAAGCCACACATAATTGTTAGGGCCTTATAATAAAGCTTCCTGTCTCCTGAAATCTGATGGCTGTGGATCATTTCTTTGCTGTTATCCTGATACCCTCAAGCCTGCTTTCCTAAAGGGACTGCAGGCACCATCCATCTATCCATCCCCTTCATGCACCATCAAGGACTTCATAATTAATATTTAATACAACAATTAGGCATTCATTTTGTTGAATTTTTGTTGTTGTTGGGATTTGGGGGTTTGGGGACACACTCAACAATGTTATGGACTTCTTTCTCTGCACTGAGGGATCATTCTGGCTCAGAGGATCATGTATGGTGTTGTGAATTGAAACCTTGTCAGTCATATTCAAAGCAAACATCTCGCCCACCATGTTATCTCTCTGACCTCTCATTGAGGTTTAAAAACCTATCCCCCATTTTCTTCTAGACCAGTGGTGGGCAACCTTTTTTATTTCAACTGAGCCAAATCTCGCCAAAACGACGATTGAAATTTATTTTGAGAGCCACATTTTTAAAACGGAAAATACATAGGATGGTACACTGTTTTTAGTTTCAATAAGTTTTTATTGAGAATATTCTGCATGCAAGTATCCACATAGGTTGGTAGGATACAAATAACACAACTAATAAAACAAAAACTTTAGAACAATATTATTTATCGATAGCGTTAAATTCTGTAAAATTTGCCTTACAATGTAGACAAAATTACATCCTGACAATGACTGACAAAGTCGCAAACATTAATGTGAACATTGGCCTTGGTTCTTATCAGAGCTGTGTGGAGCCGGCTGCTGGAGCTGCACACAGGGCGAGCACTGACAGAGGCTAGGAGCAGAGTCCTGACTCCTGGAGAGGCTGCCCGGCACACAGAAGAGCCACACTAAAAAGTGTAAAGAGCCGCATCGCGAGCCACGGCTTGCCGACCACTGTTCTAGACCACTGTGTCTCACTTGATAAATCTGATGTGAATCTTATGTGAGCTACTTTATACATAATTTCCTATCTAGAATGTTGTATCTCAATCCTTTGTATGCTGTAGCTTGCTCAATACATGTTACATCTTGTTCATTTTTCTATCTGCTATTTGTAAATTTTGTATGTAATTTCCTATTATTTTGATTTCAAAGTGTTGTCCTAGGCTTTTGTCATTCTAATTACTTTTATCTTGAAGTATGTTTATTTGGATTTATTTTAGCTGGGACTTTTGGAGCCTCTTAAATCTATGTGCAAGTACTCATCAGCACTGGGAAAATCTTACAGATTTGTTTGATAAGTAGTTCTTTATCAAGTTTACCTTGTTTATTCTCAGAACTCACATGAGAATACTTTTGTAGAACTCATCCAATAGTTCTCTGGTATGCTGCTCATTTATTTTGATACTTTCCTCCATTGTCTACCATCTACTAGATTTTTTTAAAGGTTTTCACTATCTAATTTTAGGGTCACTGATTTTGTCCTCAGCTGCTACTACTATGCTGTTGAGCCTGCCATTGAGTTTTTTTAATTTCACCTAACAAATTTCAGTTTTGTCACTTCTAACTATAATTTTCTTATGTCCACACTATACTTTCTTGTGCCTAATTCACTATTTTTTTGAATTCATCCTCATTATGATGTCTCGAAAGTTATCATGGAGAGATGATAGAGAGGTAATAGAGCTGGTTTGAATGTGTAGGGTCTACGGGGCTATTGCTTGCCCTTGATGAACTGGTTCTAAACTGTTTCTGCATTGTGTTTTGCCATCTAATAATAAATCTTTACAGTTCATCACTCTCTTCCCTCTTTTCCCAAGATAACTCTCTGAGGGATATAACAATGGCTGTAGCCATTTTGTTTTCTTGATTTTCTTGTTCCATAAAATTCTTGCTGTTTCTGATTTGTTGTTTTTGGTTTCAAGTGTGTATTACAGTGTAATTTGCAATTCAATTGACACTTCAACTTTAGCTATAAGTTGCTATCACCACTGTCTTGTGATTTTTTTCCCCTGTGGAGTTTATGATTAGGCTAGGAGTGAGTTACTATTATCCCAGTAATTGGGTAAAGCCAGGGCTACACTTGGGTCTTTGAGATCACTGCAGGCATTCTAAGTGAGGTCTGAGGTAGTGAACTATCCACAATCAATTCTGGAAACATTGAGAAATGATTTAAACTGTGTTGGCCAAATGTCAGAGTGAGTGGAGTTACAGGTATCTTTGGTTCCTCTAAGAATTGCTGAGATGAACTGGGTAGAATTTCTAACATAGGATGACTAAGGACATCAGCAATAGTTTAAAACTTGGAGTAATTCTCTAGAAAATATTATGCATTTCCCAGTTCAGAGTAGAGGTTCTCCTGGTATCTGATAGGTAGAGAATAAGGATGCAACTAAAGATCTTCAAATGGCTGGACAGTGTCCTTCAGCAAAGAATTATCAAACACTAAACATCAGTTGTGCTAAAGTTGAGAAACCCTGGTCCTGAAATGTTTGTGTGGTCCATTACGTAAATACATGGGATTGTAGGCAATCCCATTGCATATAAAGTCCAGAGTTCTACATAAAACTAAGAGTCACCTGCTTGTCACCTACAAAAAAGGATTTCTAACTGGGACCAGTGAGATAGTACCACAGGAAGAACAACTTATGTTCAATCGTTGAGCCACATATGATATTCTGAGCCCACCAGGAGTGATCCCTGAGTACACAGACAGACTAAACCTTGAGCATCACCAGATGTAGCACATAAAACAAAAATGTCTTGAACCCATAGCATGTGTTGACTGGTTCTTGTGCAGGCTGAGAAGGAATTGTTACCCACATAGGCAAACCCATAGGAAAACTGATAGGCATGGAAATAACAGAAGTTGGCTGAAATCCAAAGAGGGGGAATATGGTCATCCATGGAGTAAGAGGCACAACAAAGTCCAACCAGGGAGGGTTGAATAAAACAAATGCTGGATCTGCAGAATCTTAGCTATTAATTTCAAAAAGTGAATTCTATTTTTCTTTTTCCTCCTTTTATTGATTTGCCATTTGTTTACTATATCACAGAATGTCAGGGTTATAGATGAACACCTTTGCATGTTTACAGGGTTCATGATATCAATTGCCAAAAGACTTTTCTACCTAACCCTCATTTTCTCTGATAAGCATTATAGTTTTCACCATCATAGAGTTAATATGTCTTGTTGTTTTGAACAGTTCATTTTTAGAATTTCCCTTCATATATGAATAAAATGATCACAGTGTGTGTGTGTGTGTGTGTGTGTGTGTGAGAGAGAGAGAGAGAGAGAGAGAGAGAGAGAGAGAGAGGGGGGGGGGGGGAGAATTTGGGTTATACCTGACTATGCTATTCCTAGCTCTGGAATGAGGAATCCATGTGTTGCTTAGGGTAATGAACCCTAGTCAGGCACATGCAAGAAAGTATTATACAGCTGAAATTTTTCTCTGACCCCTGGCTTTCATTTTCTTTATTTTGCTTATCATGGTCACCTCAAGATTTTCCCCCAAAATTACATAATTTATTTCTTTTCAGGATAGGGCCAGGAAAAATTGGAAAAATTTGAGGGTTGTTTTTGGCAGAGCTTGGGGAATTTCTGCATTCAGTGCTAGGAATTGAACTCAAAACTCCATCATGCAAAGCTCCAGCATTTTGATCCTTTATCTAGCTCCTGGGTCCTTTCAAAGTTTTTTATTGAGAAAGTAACTTTTCATTGAGTATATCTACCATATCATTTTAAGTCTTTCATCTTCAGATGAGCATTTAAGTTGATTTTATGTTTGGAATACTGTGAACAATGCTGCTATGAAGCATAGGGGTGCAAATGTACTTTTGAATTAGTGTTCTCATATTCTTTCATACGAATGCCAGGAGGAGTATTTCTGTATGATGTGAAATTTCTATTTTTCTTGCTTAATCTCTATATTCTTTTCCACAGAGGTTAGACCAGTTTGCATTTCCCCAGCAGTGTACCAAGGTTCCTGTTTATATATCCTTGCCAACATTAGTTGTTTCCAGTGTTGATATAGACCATTCTCACCTGTGTCAGATAGTATCTCATTCTGGCTTTGATTTGCGCTTCCCTAATGATTAGTGATTCTGAATATTTTTTACATGTCTATGTAGCATTTCCAGGTTTGCTTTGGAGAAACTTCTATTTCTTTCTTCTGCCCCATTTTTTCTTTAGCTTGTTCTCATAAAACTGTGAGGCTGTGAGGGTGTTTTTGTTGTTTTGCTGGTTTGTTTTTGGAGGGACACACCTGACTATTTTCAGGGGTTACTTTGATCTTTGTGCTTAGAGATCACTCTAGCAGGGCTGTGAGGACCATATGTGGTTTTGAGAATTGATCCTAGAGCTAGTGTGTACAAGACAAATGCTCTATCTCCTGTACTATCATTCTGGCTTTAATGTGTGTTCTGTATATAGATTACATATCAATCTCTTGCCTAACATTTGATATGTAAACTGTTCCTATTGTGAGGCTGCCTTTTTGTTTCAGTGGACATTTCATCTACAATGGTCTAACCCCTTTGTTCTTTGTTTCTCTTTTCTAGATTTAGCAGGAAGGGAAATCTGGGAGCAAAGCAAGGAGAATGATATGAGGTGGTAAAAGGAAAGAAACAGAATTGAGAAGAAAGTATTTTGGGGCTCAGTTACAGGAGAGGATCATAAGCCCATGGCTTATAATTTCTTTCTCTTCCTCCAAATATTTTACTATATGAATATACTGGCTTTGTCTGGGGAAATTCACAGAATAAAATAACATAAGAGTGAATTTGGATATAGTCTCATATATCTAATTAAATTTAGATATAGTTTTGAAAATGTAATAGTGGTAAAGAGATGAAGATAGACAACACAAAAATGTCTTTTTGTTTGTTTGTTTGTTTGTTTGTTTTTGATTTTTCTTCCAAAGCCTACAGTGTTCAGGAGTTACACCTAGTTCTGCTCTTAGCAATCAATTTTGGTGAAGCTCAGAGGATCAGATTGGGTATTGGGAACCACACCTGGCTTAGCCCCATACAAGACAAATTTCCTACCCACTCTACTATTGCTTCAGTCCCACAAAATGCCATTTTGAGAAAATTAATTGATGGTAGGGGAGGATTTAGTCCTTTATTCCACTGTCTGGAATATTCTTTCCTAGATCTTTTATATGTTCTTTTTCTCATCTATCAGGTCAAAACCTTTGAGAATCTCCTTAATCAGCAAATCTAAGGTGATCTAAGGTAGTCCACTATTTACCACTCATTCACATACTTCTGGATTGTTTTGCCATGGTCCTATGGGGGGGGGGGCAGCATTTCTCACTTCCTGCAATCTTGTTATTGCTTATGGGCTTTATTGCCCATCTTCTTCACTACCTTTCAAGTATTAAGCACCATGAAGACAAACACTTAAAGCTGTGCCTCTAGGACCCACAATCATGTCTGCAATTCAGTAGGTGCTCAATATGAATCTTTAACCCAAAGATGAAGTCAGAGGATGTTTAAGTTTGCTGCATAAACTCAATTTACCTGCGGGCCACAGGAGGCAAAGTCGGGGTGATCCTTGAGTGCAAAGTCAGTAGTAAGCCTTGAACATTGGGGAGTGTGAGCCAAACAACTAAAACAAAACAAAACAAAACAAAAAAAGATTCTTCTAGGACAGGGCCACAAAATGTTGTATGGAGGGCCATTTGCAGCCCGCGGGCTGTGAGTTTGAGACCCCTGGAAGTGAAACTAAACAAGGTCCTTCTTTAAGGAATATAATGAAAAGGTCTCCACGTATGCATTCACAAATGGGGAATTGGCAAATGGAGAAAAGGGAAAGAGTAAGAAAGGTACAGAAAGAAAGGAGGCAGAGCAGCTGCCTGTCAGTGTCTACTCTGCAGAACCATCCAGAGCTTGTCCCAGGATGAAGATTCCCAGTTGCAGTGGAATTCTTCAGTGAATGAACACTTGGCAAAACTGTCTTCCAAAACCACCAGATTCTGAGGCCCTAGTTGAGTGAATATTTGTTGATACTCAAGTGTTTAATTGCTTCCCTCCTGGGTCCAGAGATCAGCAATTTCCATCAACTGGGAGGAATCCTTCCAGACACAGTGAAACATTTTCAACAGAGATGGCATTGAGATGAAAATTTTCTTTGGGAAACAGCCTCTTCCAGTTCTGAAGACTGTTCACTCGATCAAAAGTTAGTGCTTCACGTACTAGTGACCAGAGCCAACTAGATTCTTCAGCTTTATGGAGGAATTTACCCAAAAAAGAAATTTACCATAGCAGGGATCTCAAACTCGCGGCCCACGGGCCCTTTGCGGCCCTCCATACAACATTTTGTGGCCCGCGGCCTGCCTTCAAATATCGCAGTATTCCCGATTATTCGCTTACCGAATTATCGCAATAAAAATCGCATTAGTAAGAAAAAAATTGCATTAAACATTCGCATACCCCGAGCAGTTCCGTTTTGGGTATGCAAATGTTTAATGCGATTTTTTTCTTACTAATGCGATTTTTTATTGCGATATCCCTTATGCGGCCCTGCCTCACTCTGACTTTGCGGCCCCCAGTTAAAATTCACTGCCATCGAGTGAAGTAAACTCTGTCTTCCTAAGGAAGTTCTACTGTGCATCAGCTTACTGCCTCCTCTATACACATGCAATTCCGGGTACATAAATAGTTACTACACAAGCACTATAAAATTTGATTTAAATTTTTTATATATTGGAGCTCTATCTCATGCCACAAAGATTCTTTAGTATCGTAGGCAAAAAGTACAAGTAACGTGAGTTATAAAAGAGGAGTACAATGTGAAGTCAATTCCAAGTAACAGATGCCAACTCTGGGTCCATGCTCCTATACCAGCATCCTGTATAGAAGTTACTTTAGAGTTAGTTCCCAACAAGCAGCAGGGAAGGTGCCATGAGCTTTGTCATCCTTGGCTCAACTTCCAAGGTCCCCAACTCATTCTCAGATACATAAATTCATGTCTTTTTATGACCTGACTTTCAAACCTGACTTTCAAAGGAATGATGTCCCTTCCTTATGAGAAATAAAGATGCTCAGGAATTAGTCCAATTGACACTTAATAATTGTAGATTTTCCTTATCCAGTTTTACTTCAGTTTTCTTTTGCTATTTCAATATATAGTAACGAATTTATGAAAACACAGTGGGTAGATTTCTTGACAAATGTCATGTTTTTAAAGAAGATGATGGATCTTCTCAGTTAGGTGGCAGTTTTTGTGCCTTCTTAGTTAAAATCATGGTAACCATGAGCAAATTTTAACATTAAAAGTTTAACATAACTTTTAGTGAACATTATATCTGCAGTGGTAGATCCTATATGGTGTGCTGAGGATCAAATTCTGTGGCCATGTTCTAGGCAAGAGCCCTACCCACATACTATCTACCTGTTCCTTTCCTAAAAGCTATGACAGTAATGAGGGTGGCTTTGTTTGGTTATCATTCAGGCTAATATAATGTGTACACTCTATGTGGCAACTGAGATCATTTGAAAGCCATTGATTTGCACACTTCATTTCACACTCGCTCCAACTATGCATGGTCACTGAGCACACGCTTAAGGGGAATCATGAGTGCTCTACTTCTCTTTCTGTTTTTTCCTACACAACACACACACACACACACACACACTGCATTTAACCATTTCTAATTTACTTTGGGGCTTTGTCGATATCCAGAAGTAGCCTTGCAAGCCTCCTGCTGATCCCCTGCTTGTCTCATGCTCAAGATTTTTCCTGGAGAGCTCAACTGCAACTGGGTTCATACTTCTTACTCTCATGACTCTCTGAGCTGTGCTTGAGCCCAGAATTTTATGCCCAGGTCAGGCCACATGTGTCTTTCTGCCTCTTAGGATAGACCACACAAAGCTTATGTTCAAAGATTTAACTCAGCTTTAACCTCATTTCTTGAGTGTATCACCTCATAAATAGATCTTACTTCCTCATTTGGAGACACCCGATACCCAGACTGGGGGATCAAACTGACATTTTTTCTTCCATTCTTTCTGTGCATTCAATGAAAATTCTAGGTATATAGATTTTTGCCTTCTAAATATCTTTAGGTGTCCATCCATCTCTCCACATACCTACTTTTTGCAAATTATGATATATTCACCAAAGAGCTGCTATAAATCTATTTTTATGTGACTTAAAATTTTTAGGTTTTGATATACTAATCTGACATGATTAGTAGGATAGATGTGGGAAACAAAGAAGCTTTAACTCCTGCCTCCCTACCTAATCATTGTGACCTATTAGGCTCTTAGTGTCTCAGTGCACTCATCAACAACAGCAAGAATCAAAGATGGCATTACACTGTGCTCCTACCAATTGTGTGTGATATATTTTGGATTAATTCCTGTGACCCTCATAAGCATCAGAAAGAGAATGACATAATTATCTTCCTTTAAACAAATGAGTGAGGTGAAGTTGCATAACTTCCAGAGTCTGCTCAGCTGCTAAGTGGTAGAACTGGGTTCTCTAGCTTAGATGTTTCATAGCTCTTTCTTTATCACCTTACAAGACTTTTCTGGAGGGGATTTGAGGAGGATTATGGTCATACATATAAAAGCTTTAGTACAGTGGCTGGGTGCATGCTAAGTGCTTGACTAAATATATATATTAATTAACATATGCCAGAAAATGGGATTGAGTCTCCCAAGTAACCCTGGATTAAGGCAATACAGTTCCCTAAAGGCAGAATGTTTTAGTAATCTTGGACATAAATTTTATTCCTTGGGAAACTACGTCTAACAAATTATTCACACCACAGACCAGTCTATGGGATTTGATTACTGCACCTGCTCTGCTCTCTCCTATATTTAAGTTTTCTTTGGGGGTAGGGGTAATTAACTGCCATATGAATTCAGCTTCTCTGGACACCCCCATCCCCAGAGGCCTAGAGTGTATCAGTTAGCTCTAGGAGATTATATCAGTTACATCATGTGCTCTATACTCAATACAATTGTGCAGGAATGTGGGAAAATGGTTCAGAATTTCATTGTATATTTTTTAAAAATTCTTCTATCTCCTTTTATTCATTCAATGCCCATTAATAGAGAGTGAACTTCCTGCACAGAACTTCCTCCCATCTCTCTCCGGTCTCCACAACCTACAACCTGCCCCTTGCCCTCTGTTTATTGTTCTTGTCTCAAATAATGCAGAAACTATGCTAGTGTCATCTCTGTAACATCGTGAAGATTCATGACAACCTTTTACTCACAAAATAAATTTTAGAAGGAGGTTACTGTTATTCTTTTTCAAAAACCATGATGCTCTTGTTTGCATTTATCTTGTAAGTTCTTAAGTCTCTCTTTGCTCCATTTTCTTTCACTCTCCCACTCAGAAAGGCAATTCCCTAGAGTTGGGGGCAGATTCTCCTCCCCACCCCCTGCTCTTCCTTTTATAATGCAGAGTAGAAGCTTGTGATGCACTTTATGAAGGACACAGGATAATAACAAAATCGCTGATAATGCTAAAGATAGCTTTTAATGAATCTTGTTTCTGGGTATTATTGGAAGCATTTCCACTGGCGAGCGAGACCTTTTCAAGCTCCAAGAGTTTCACATTTGGAGACTTTTACAGCATCAGGAGAGTTGTTTAGTGTTGGTTTAAAAAGCATTTTCTTTGACAACAGCTAGATCTAATTTGTTAAACCAGTTGCTTTAGTTTTTCTGGTTTTATTATTATTTTTTAATCTGTATACTTTCTGGAATGCAAAAATAGCTGAAGTGCATTTTATTTTTCTCTCCCTCTTTTTCTTTTTTTTTCTCCCTTGGCTGTTGACAGTCTGTGCTGCTGAGTGCAAAAATGAAGCCTGTTTTATTAACAGGCTGAGCCTCCAAGGTAGGCGCTGGAGGTTGGCTTGGTGCACTGTCTCATTAACAGGGGATTCTGGTCAGATGCTTCCCGCTCACCTGGCCGTCTGATATCCATGAAGAAAATGCAATAGCCTTCTCTGCTCATGTTTCCTGAGTGCCAGGAGGGAAAATGTTGTCAGACCCTCTTTTGCAGATGAAGATGCTAAGGCTGTTCCTTCTTTAACTCATTTGTTCAACAAAAATCTTAACAAAGTCCTGCTATGTGTTCTATGCTCTGGCAATATAGCTAAGAATGCAATAGACAAAGTCCCTAACAATATATATATATATATATATATATATTACCCCTGGATTCTGCCTCAATCCACTGGAGCTTCCTCATTGTTATATATATATATATATATATATATATATATATATATATATATATATATATAGGAGCTGATGAGTGCTACAGGGAAAACATAAAGCTGCAATGCAGAGGGACACTTAGAAGTTATACTTTTCTGGAGACTAGCCAAAGAAAGCCTCACTAAAAGGATGGCAGTTTCAGAATTCCTTAAGGAAAGTGAAAGCATGGTGATAGCTGGAGCAGGAAAAGCATTTTAGGTAGAGGCAAATGTCATTGCAAAGGTGCTGGGTCCAATGTGGTTCACAGGTAAAGAGTAAAAGAGGGGCCAGAGCAGTGGCACAAGCAGTAGGGTGTTTGCCTTGCATGTGCTAACCTAGGACAGACCATGGTTCAAACTCCCCTGATATCCCATATGGTCCCTCAAGTCGAGTCATTTCTGAGCGCATAGCCAGGAATAAGCCCTGAGTGTTACTGAGTTAGTGAGTTACTGAGTGTTACTGAGCCGTGAGTGGTCCCCAAAACAAAAATAAATGAATAAAGAGTAACAGAAACTCAGTGAGTTGAGGATAATGACCATGCCAACAGAGATATGGGAGTTTTTAAGGAGTGGATCAGACCATAGGGCTGTGGGGACCACAGCAAGGATGTTGTTTTCTATGCTGAGAGATTCAGAAGTAGCATCAGAGGGACTTTAAAGGGGCTGGATTAGACTTTACCCCCACTGCTGACAAGTGGGATACCTATCTTTCTGCCACTGTATTTTGTCTAATTCTAATTCCACTTGTGTATCTTCACTCCAGTGAATCTTTTTGCGTATGTATATCTCTGTCTACCCATGGAATGGTGACCCCTAAAGGGTATGAACTGTGTCTGGACTCTGGTTCTGACATGATTTATGTTTGCAGCAGAGACTTAAAGAACAAACCAGTTTCTGCTCTCAAAACAGAAGGATCAGCTTTACTTAACACAGACTTTAAAATAAAATTCCTGAGGCCAGAGAGAGAGCACAGTGGTAGGGTGTTTGCCATGCACTCAGCTGATCCAGGACAAACCTGGGTGCTATCCCCGGCACCCCATATGTTCTCCCGAGCCTGCCAGGAGTAATTTCTGAGTGCAGAGCCAGGAGTAGCCCCTGAGCACTACTGGGTGTTGTCCAAAAACCAAAACAACAACAAAAAAATCCTTTTAATGCATACAAAGAAGCATATTACCACAACTTAATTCCTTCTTACACGTTTTCTTTATGCAGTTTTACATGCTGTATTATTTAGGTTTATAATGATCCCAGTGTAATTTTATTAGTATTTCTCTCTAAATTTTACATAGAGAAGACTCAGCTTTCTAGTTGAAGTTCTTGGAATTTAGAAGCTTTTGAAGTATGCTTCTTAGTTTTCTCTTGACTGATAGAGACAATGCAGCAATAGTAAGTCACTTCTTAGTTTTATTTTCTTATCCCTGGCTACATGTGTGGATGTGAGGTTTATGGTTCAAAGTGTAGAAACACCTTTATAGCAACTATCTGAATTTTAAATCTTATTCTTTAGCGATTTCTTATCCTTACTATATCCCAGATTTTACTTCATCTATCATATAGATAAATTGCTTTCCTTGACTCCAGTTGCCTCTAGAAATAATTTGAAGTCAAAAGGATAAAGAGATTATGTGATGGTGTCAAGTTGCTCTTTTCTCCAATATTTGCTCATCCTATTTCTCTTTCAGTCTCTACAATCAGCTTACTGGCAGGCATTCTTTTTGTTTTCAGTGAAAGAAACTAGAAGTCAAAGAAACACTTGAGCTTCCCTTACATCTCCATGCAGCCCATGAAAGGTGTTTTCTACCCCACAGAAGCTCATGGTGTAGTGTGGGAGGTATATGCATGTAAGTGTCCTATTCTAGTATTACAATGGTCTTAATAGAGATGCTGCACTTCAGTGCCTGGTTTACACCTGCACAATCTCTATTTTTGTTGTTGTTGTTGTTGCTTTTTTGGGTCATACACAGTGACACTCAGGGGTTACTCCTGGATATGCACTCAGAAATTGCTTTTGGCTTGGGGGACCATATGGGGTGCTGGAGGATCGAACCACAGTCTGTCCTAGTTTAGCGCATGCAAGGCAAACGCCCTACCACTTGCACCAATGATCTAGCCCCTGCCATCTCTATTTTTATACTTTCTGGTTCTTTAGAAATAGAAACTTTAGCCCAGTTGGGTTAGAATTTCAACATGTGGGTTCCAGATAATGCTGATATCCTGACCAAGACTGACAAATTCCACTTGAGATAATTGCATCCCATGTTGTCAAATATAAAATATAAAAATAATTTTTATAGGTATAGGGGGAAAGCAGGGCATATAAGAATCATATCAGTGATACACCCTGCTATTATGTAGGGTGGTTGTGTGGGAGATCCACACCAAGGTCTAAACTATCTGCTCAGTTGACCATGTCTAGCTGTGATGTCAGATTGATGAAACTATGGACCCCATCTTAGTTGTAGGTTAGAATTATCTGGGATACCTTGGTCAGCATTACCTACATATCACAGATCATGGAAACATAATCTTTGTAGAAGTACCCCAGGTATTAATATTTGCTAAAATTCCCAGTGACCTTTATGTATTAGAGAACCAGAGTTATAGGACTTTGTAAACTTGAGCATCAAAAAATCCTGAAATGTCCTTGGAAGTGGGGGTCAAGAAATACCATGACTCACCTATTGAAGCATAAGATGTCCCCAAATTCCACAATGGTTGTGCTTTCAAAATTAGTATATCTGTATAGTCTGAAACTATGAACACTGGCCTAGAGGTAGTTTAAAGACACTCTCACCAAAACAGTTTAGATAAATTGTTTCCCAAAACTGATTCAGGGCCAAAGAAAGTGCATGGGGTTAATGTACTCACCTGGATGTGTCTTATGCCAGGTCAATCCTTGTACCAAATATAGTCCCCTAAGCACTTCTAGGAGTCTTCCAGAAACCAAAATTAGCCTGTGTGTACTACTAGATGTGCCCTCCTCCCAAAATAATCCCCTGAATTGGGCCTATATAATAACATTGTACATTTCCTTTAATTTGCAGCTGTGTTCAGTTGGTTTTCTTGTAGAGTGATCCATCATAACTTCTTATATGTTTTTATTCTCACTTGTAATGATTTGAAGCTATTTGTGTAATGGTTAGTCTTACATTTAGGAAATTGCATGATAGTGACTTACCCTATATATAACTGTATTTGAGAGGTTTTTTTTTTTCCTATTTGTGGTGATGGTGCTCAGGGTTTTTACTCCTGGCACTGAACTCCAGAATTATTCCTGGTACTCGGGGCCCTTACTCTCTGTTAGTGCTTCATGTTTGAGGGATTCAAACATGCATGAGTTAATCTGTTTTGTATTTTCCTACAATATTTCTCAGCACAGGTGAGAAATATTTCTCAGGGTTCTGTTAAGAATATTGTGCAATTATTGGTGGGAGTTTAAATTACCTTATGTGATGTGACATATTTTGAGTATAGATGCTAACTTTTGTGGCACGCATAGGTCAAAGCCACTCCCCACCCACCCTTTTCCCAGTAGTGTGAAAACCATTGTTTATGACAGGAAATACCATATTTGGAGTATTGAAATATTGTACAAGTGAGTAGGTATCTGAATATACCTCTGTGTGGAGTGTGCAGGGGTAGGAGAGGGTAAGCACTCATACCTATAGGAAGAACCCTATATGTTAAGTCTAAATATGCATGTATGCAGATGGAGTGTGCACAGAAGTCAGTTGTGTTTGGATAACATCAAGATCATTCCAGATTGTACATAATAGACAGTGAGATAGAGCCATTTGTCACATAGTGGGGCCATATGAAGAATAACACAATTAATACCAAGGGCCACATAAAGCCATAACCCATAGCCACCTGCTCAACAACTAGGCACAGTCATACAGTGATAGCAGCATCCCTCCTAATGCCTTGAGTCTCAGCCAGAGCCAAGTAACTGTGAAAGAATGATACAGGATTCCTTATCCAACAATAATACACACAAACACACAAACAGCCTTTGCTATGCTCTTTGCTCTTTGGAGGCACCCTCTGAAGAACATGAACTAAAAATAGATGTTACAGGACCCCACCTAAAGGAATGAAGGATATAGTTATGCTCTGGGTGAAAGAGTGGCTTCTGTGTTGAAATCTGAATAGACATCCACTCTGGTCAGCCTGATAGAAGTGCCAAGTGTGGCCTTGACTATAACCCCCAGAGATAAACCTGTGCTGCTCCCTGTGACAATAGCCTCTGCGTTAAGGGATCTCCTATCCTTCCTGGGACCAGTCTGGATACTCTGTTTTTCTGCACATCATTACCATGGGTAGTCCTGATAAATCTTGCCTGCTACCTCCAGCTCTCTGCTGAGCTGAAACTTGTGTTCTCTGAAGATGATAATATGGGATGTACATATCTTGATTTCTTTTCCTCTCACAAGAAGTTAATGCATCTGATTATTGCTGCATTTTTGATTATTCACAGAAGAAAATATGCCCCAAAGCATAATTTCCATGTCCTTTCTATTGAGCTTCAAAATAACAAGCCCTCAGTTAAATATAAAGTCAAATACATTCTATGCACACACAAACAGCCAGTACGTTTAAGGCTGCAAGAGTATGGAGAGTCCAAAACATAGACTCTCAGTAATACCAACCCTGGCACATACCTGGACGTAGACCATGAATCAAAATATGCTCATATCTCAGTCCACTGTGCTGATCTACATGTAGAAACACCATCAAAGCCAGACCAGGCTTACAGCCCTATCATGGACAAATCCATTTCCCTAGGCAATTCTGATTCAGCTGGATTTGGAACTAAAAGAAAATTTACAGAAAGGTCAATACACTTGTTGACAGTGAAAAACAGTAATTTCCAAATGTCCTCTAAAATGACTGGCAACTTGCAAGATCTGGGAGTCAAACTTTAGTCACAATGACCAGGGAGCAGAAATATTTCCCAGAAGTGTCAATGCAAATGATTGTAAGAGTAGAAATGATTAAAAACTTACTGCCCTTAACTTAAAAAAATTATTTATGAGTTTCTTTGACAGAGATACTATGTTTTCTTCCAAAATCTGGTTTTAAATATTGTTGCTACTAATTTATGTGTGTAACAAGAGCAAAGAGTGATTCAATAATAGTATTAAGGGTTTAATTCTTTCTAGAAAAGCTGGCATTGGGGGCCGGTGAGGTGGTGCTAGAGGTAAGGCATCTGCCTTGCAAGCACTAGCCAAGGAAGGACCATGATTCGATTCCCCGGCGTCCCATATGACGTCCCCCAAGCCAGGGGCAATTTCTGAGCGCTTAGCCAGGAGTAACCCCTGAGCATCAAACAGGTGTGGCCCAAAAAAACAAACAAACAAACAAAAAGAAAAGCTGGCATTGGTTTCATGATAGCTTTCCTCTGTTATTTATCAGGAAAGGAGCTGGCAGAAATGTACTAGGGAAATGGGAGAGGATGGAAAAGTATATATCTTGGTAGAGAGACCAAGAAAAAAAAAAACTCATGATCATTGCTAATGTTCAGAATCACATAGAGGTTGGAAAAATATTACATGTAAAGGGAGGGAGTTCTGGAAAAGGGAGGCAAAGAGAAAAGGGGAATGGGGAAGACAACCTAAAGTTGGAAAGGAGAGGAAAAGGAAAGCTGAGAGTAGTGCAGGGGATTGTTTATGAGACAAAGATAAGGTATTAGCAAAAAAAGCTCATAGTATGAGAGGAGACGTGTAGATGTGTGCAGGTAGGCTTGGACACCGAGTGTACTTATGGCTTTTAAAAAAGGTGGAAAAATAAACAGAGAAATATAAAATAATAGGCCATGTAAAGTGAAGAGAAGACTCAGAAAGTCTATATATGAACCTAAGTGTAAAGGAGAGGACTCGACGAGACCTGCTTCTTGTGTCCATTTGTCTCTCAATCTAGTGTATTTGTCAATTACATAAAGCAATAAATCCCTTTTGATTTGAGGCACTTCTTATTCTTCATGCTGAGTGTTCTGTCACGTTCAAGTAAAATGTTCTGCCTATAATTTTATTTGTTCTTTCACTTTACTTGTTTTGGTTTTAAAGCCTAGAGAGTCTTTCCAGCTTTCTTTAACGGGTGAGCAATTCATCTCTGAGATGCTTATTTAAATGTCACCTCTTCAGTTAATCTTCCTTAGAATCTACCCGTAAGTTTCTTCTTTCCTGTTCACTGACACCTAATGCAGATCTCAGTAAAATCACCCCGTAATCTGTGGTAATCTGTGATCTATACATTTCACATAACATTGGGGTCAAAGTTAATCATCTTTGCTTATTTAATTCTATTAACTAGTAAAATATTTATGATATTACAATTTGTCTTTGCTTTATTTTCTTCTTCCTCCTAATGAACACACAGATCGAAAGTTGGAGTTTCTGCAAATCCAGGAGAACAAAGATCATCCATGGGAAATACCAACTTGAACTCTCCTGATAGACAAATATGAAAATCTGTGCTAGTTGTGAGGAGTGGAGAGTTGAAAGCTGGATCCCTTGGTTTTGTGTCATTTCCAGAGGACAGTCTCAGAGAGGACCACTTTCCCAAGACATTTTGCACCAATAATTTCAACAGCTTCATTTTAGATGACTTTTTTCTTAGTAGACCAACATTTTTAAGGCAAGTGTTCTCAGCTTAGGTTTCCATTTCATAACCAATATTATGACCATTTTTGCCAGACTTGAAAAATGGCCCCCACCAACCTCCTATATCCATCTCTACATTCCCAAACTAGGAAGACAGAAAAGACATCGTCTCAGTGCTATTTGTCTTCTCCTGTCCCCATCCCCTTCTAAATTAGATGGGAGTCAGATACATCTCTTTTAAGATGGTAAAGTTAGAATAAGTGAAAATGTAGCCAACAGTGTCATAAGGAATAGCACATTCCTGAAAACTTCTTTTCTGCAAGTGTTTAACAATGTGAATCCCTGAGAACTTACAGAGACTATTTATTATTTAGTCTAATAGTAATCTTTGTTCAGTTAATTTTTAAAATTATTTTTATTTAAATAATTGTGATTTACAAAGTTATTCATAGTTAAGTTTTAGATATACAATGTTTCATCACCAATCCTACCACCTGTGTCAACCTCTCTCCGCCAATGTTCCCAGAACCCATCCTCTTCCTGCCCCAGCCTACCATCATAACAGATACCTTATTAAGTTTGGTTGTTATAATTTGGGTCTATGATTTTATAACAGCATTGTTGTTAACTCTGTAGTTTGGTTATTTAGTTCTGCCCTTTCTTGACACCACCAATGTACCTGAGTCCCCCATTATTTCACATCTGTCTTTCTCCTTTCACTTAATTTTTTCCCCTCCTCACTATACTTTGGGGCCAAGAATGTTCCAGATATTCACATTTAAATCATTCATTCTTCTTCCTCCATCTCCTGCCTGACAGGCATTGTATTTCTCTATCATTGCCATGGTAGTTGCTAGTGTAGTTATTTCTCTGACTGCACTGATAAAACTTTTTGGTTTGATGTAGTCCCATTTGTTCATATTTGATTCTGTAGCCTTTGCCATTGGCATCGTATTATTGAAGACTCCTTTGAGATCTATGTCTTGGAGTGTTCTGTTTTTTTTTTTCAATGTACTTTATAGATTCAGGTCTGATCTCAAGGTCTTTGATCCACTTTGAGTTAACTTTTATTTAAGGTGTGAGATATGGATCCAGCCTTAATTACTTACACATGGTTATCTAATTTCTCAGGGACTATTTTATTGCACTTCAATAAAATGCAAGTCCATGTGTATTAGAATATCAAAAATGCTGCTTATTTTTAAAAGCAAAAGGTAGAACAATGAACTGAATCAAATACTTTATTTTCAGGAGCCCTGGGGGTCAATCCCCATTACCACATGGCTCTCCAGCCCTAATGGGAACAACTGCCAGCAAAAGTAGGTGTGGCTAAAGAACAAAACAAAGAAGTCCATAAAATAAAAAGAGCCAGACATAAAACTGCCAATCACTTGGAGTTTCTTTGCTTGGGTGTCTCTGCTATTGGGAAGATAAAGGCAATATGACAATCTACTTGGTGAGAAGGGTCTGAACCTGAACACAGGAATAAGCCAAAGTTGCCTATGGATTTTCATCCAAGTTGATGACATATTATGGCCAAAGGTTCAGCATTTTGAAACAATCTTAGGTCATTGTAGTAAAAGAACTGACATGAGAGAGTCAAAAAATTCCCAGAAAATCTCCCCACTGGAGGGGCTAATAAATGGGTACACATTAGGCCAGAAGAAAACCAATTACTATGACATAAAATCCACCATGGAAAAGAGAGTTGGGTTATGAGGCCTGGTAAATAAATGAATCCTTGAGTCTGAGCCCAAATGGTTGAGAATAGGGACATGAGGAGGGGTGGAGGATAAGACAAAAGTAGGGTGAATGTTTAGTTATCAAAGGCAGCTTTTTTTCTATCTTATGGCATCTAACTAATTATTCAGACACTAGAGCAAGAATGCTCTTAGAATGAAGAAGAGAGGGAATGATACCCACACTTCAGATAACTAGGTAGGTTTTAGAAATTTATCAGCCAGAGACAATAAAATTCCATGTGTCTCAGCATGTCTTGCCTTTTCTGGAAGAGTCCTGCAATTCTACAAAAGCCTCATCTTTTTGTAATTAAAGAACCAGATTCCAGAGTAAGATTGTTGTCAACAAGATTTATCTGCTGCCAGGTCCCACCCTTTCCCTGCTGGAAACAGCATTTCTGAGCCTGTAAGGCAATTGGATGGATTAGTTTAACTGACTAAATCTTGGTTCATGAGATTGTGCATTTGAATTTTATAATATGGAAAATTAATTTCTTAAGCTATGAGGACAGAAAATTCAATAGGATTAATTCCCCTGGTTAAGAAATAATCAGGGGTCACCATGGCAACACACATCAATGAAGCAATATGTAGTGAATGAAACATTTCCCCATGTTTGGCTATTTACTTGAGGCCTCCACTCCCTGGCAGTATTTGTTAGATGTTTTTATCCTCAGGTGTCTCTGCTACTAATAAGCATGGGTCAGACTCTACCCAAGAACCACCAAGGTGAAGTCTGGATTTGGGAGACATTTTCTCAGGCTTACCTCATCATCTCCAAGGATTAAAAGGTAAAATTTGAAGAAAATACCAGCTACTTGTCAAAATTCATGAGGAAGTGGTGGAAACAAATCAGTCATGGCAGGAATTCAAGTTGTTCTCTGGAAGCCAAAGGCAACTCTTTTGCAAATTAAAGAAAAACAGAATGAAAGCTCACTAACAGGAATGTTTAAGGTTGAACAGTGCTGGTTGGCTGAAATGAGCAGACCAAAGGACATTGACTACTTTTCCATTTGCATGGGGAGAACTGATAGAGAGAGGATTTCTCTGAATTCCAAATTCTATTTTCATGGGAAGCAGGATAGTCAACTGAGTGTTGTCTCTAGAGTGTGGGTCTGGATGATACCCCACCAATGCTATCCCTCTGATGTCTTTATAATTACTTGTAAAATAGGTGGCCTGTTATTGTTTATAGTCTATGTGAGCAAATGTGTGTGTGAAGGAGGGTGATGAGTGGTTCCATTGATAATGTCATATTTCATCAATATAAATGCTTAATATAGTGTTAAACGCATGATACTTGGTTCCCCTTCAGATAGATAAAGAAACTGAGGGTGTATATATATGAATTTATCAAAACCTTGAAAGAAAATATAGAAAAGTCAGTGTAAGGTAGGAAAGTTATTTCATACCCTTCACTTCCCAAATTGTAGAAAGCAAGCACACAACTATAGTACTAGGCAACATTAGGTTAAAGCCTTTTTTTTTTTTTTGCATCTCAGTAAGTAAAAGACTTGCATATTTTTTCATCTCTAAAATAGGGCCTCACATGAGATTCTTGTCCACATGAGAAAGTTAAGCTCAGAATGAAAATGAGGCCCCTTGTCATTTGCTTTACCTGTCTTTGAATTTCCTCAGTTTTGGAGTCAGCTTTCGAAACGACTTGATGCAATGGAGAGAATAGTGAAGCAACCAAAATTTAAATAATATTCAAATGAAGATACTGGAGCATGATTAATTAATAGTTGTTGTTTGTCTTAATTTTAATTACTCAAGGACTTGACATGGAAGTAGAAGGGAATGGGGAAAATGTAGGGAAACCACTAATGGACAGTGAAGGATGGAAATGGGTTTCCAGTGGTGTGCATAATGTGTTACACACAGATTGTGATTTATAGATTCACACCAAACTACTTATGTGATAATGCCATGTTACTTTAATTTTAAAGAAATTATTTTAAATTTTAAAGAAATGGAGAAAGTGTAATATATAAGGGGAGAGGAATTGACACCTTCGTTGCTCTATATTCTTGACCAAAGAAGAAAAATTGTTTTTTTCTATTCAGTCCTTAGTTGTGTTGTTTGAATCTATTGAATATAATATGTCATTATTCTGATGCTCTTTATTTTATCACACCTTTAATCAAATTACAAAAGTTAAATTGAGAATTCCCACCCCTGATCATGGCCAGAGACCTATCATTTTTTCCTTCTTCATTGACAGGCAGGTAGATTGAGGGTTGCTCTTTGGACTTTCTCTTTGACATGTAGGCTATATGTGACTTCTCAGGATCTTGAATGCAAAAGGATATCACTTTTAGGTGATTTAGTTTATTAATAATTGTATTCCTTAGGGTAGGGGGAAGAGAATAACCAAGATATTTCTTAAAATCTTGTACCAAAAGACCAGAAAAAAGGAAAACTATTTAAACTAGCTCCCAAAGTCAAAAAGGGCAAGGAGAATAAATTGTTATGGATTTCAGTAAAGTGTAAAGCCCTAGAATAGAAGAGAAAGTAGTCATAGAAGCCATAGATTTGCTGAGGACAATTCCAAATGCATCAAGGTAGTGAGAATCATAGGAAAATGACTGCCTCTTTGAGCGCTCACCTGTTCCTACATGTGTTTTTCACTAATTGACCTCAAAACAACTGTTCCAGAATCAGAGGCAAGTCTATGGGATAGTGCACATAGGTCCAGACCCCTAGTGGTGAGGACTGTCTTTGAGGACTGGAATGTGGTTGGGAGAATGGTCATAGAAAAAATAACCACCCAGGAGTCTGAGGGGAAGTTACTCTCCCAAAGTTAAGATTTAGAGGAAGGAGGGAATGATGATTCATTTTATTAATTAACCAGCTTTACTGGCTAATTAATTCCCAAAGAACTGATAAAATTTGATTTCTATATTTGGAAAAGTATGTACAGCAATACAGAAGATATTGACATTTGAATGAGTTAAGAGAGGCACAGTCCTTAACCCATGCGGGGTTTATGTAATCTGGGAACAAACAGGTAGATGAAGGGTGCAATTGGCTCTTTGCTTTTGCTGGGATTTGCACCTTCACCTGCCCTAAGGTTGGCACCCCTGATTCCTGAGCCATCTGAGACAGGAGTGGACCCATCAGTTAACTCTAAGACTCAAATTCATTCCATTTGCAGATTTTCTGATTCCTAATTTTGAGACTTCTCACTCTCATACTCCCAGGAACCATTCCTATAACAAACTCCCTTTCATGCATATATCAGTCTCTTAGAAGAATTCTGACTATTGCAGAGGTATGTGGTGGTGGATTTGAAGAATTTAGGTAACTGTTAGGTGCATTTTGTAAAAACTGAGTGCTCAAACTAGACTTCCACTAGAGCACTGAATTACAGAAAATAATGTTTGTGCAAGTAATAGCAAAATGTTGCCTTGATTACATTTGTGCCTCGCTTGCTTGGCAACTTCATGGAAAAATTAGAAGAAATGTTGTGTTTCTATTTGGGTGTTTACGGGTCCCTGATCATAAGCCATCAAGTGTAATTAAACATAAACCTAATCCCAACATGGCAAGAACATTAACTTTCTACTAAAAATCTTGCTTTTTCACTAGCTGTGTGACCCAGAGTGTTTGTCACAAGGCATTGTTTAGTAGAAAGTTGTGTTCCTTGTGCCTTAGTTGTCTTCTTCGTAAAATGACAATCTTGATTTCACTGTCTTCATGCTGATGCTGTAGATTAAAGTTTTAGAACAATGTCTGAACCATAGTGTTATTCCTTATAAACAATATGAAGAGAGGAAGAGGAGAAGAAAAAGAGGACCTGCTGTTTAGTTACCAATTGGCCAAGGATAGAAGCAAAACCAATAGATTAAAGTTGTAAAAAGGAAGATTTAATTTTTTAGCTTTATTTATTTCTCTGACAATAGTATAAACTTTATTATTGATGCTTTCATATTATTGCAATTATTGCATTGTTATTGAGGCTTGCATATTGGTGACATTGTGCCACAATGGGCCAAGTCTCTCCACTTTCATCCAAATTTTACTCTCTCCCTCACACATTAGTATCTTCAGTTTCCAGTTGGATTAACCATAGTCTCAGGATTTGTTTCATCTGGAGATTGTCTGATCCCTTCCTCAAAGGGCAGGTTTAGGTTAGTGTAAGGAACTGGCTCCTGTCCCCACTGTCTAGGAGTAAGGGAAGTGTCCACTTGAGTGTCCAGTAACCTAGACTCAGTGGAAGCAGAACAACTTTTCTATTTGCTCTGAGAATTGCAAAAAAAAACTTCTCAGTTCAATTTCACTAACCTGCCTGCATCTGCAAAGCTCAGTGCCAGACACTAATCAATACAGAAAATTCTCTGTGCTCCAAAGAAGACTTCTCTGAGGAGTCTGAATATTTGGATTCTGGGGAAGATGTGTTAAAAAAAAAAGCCACTTCTCTTAGTCATTTCTCTAGAGGCCTCATGGCACAGTCACTCTGAGTGACACTATAGCCTGAGGTCAAGAGGTCAAGAGAGAATATAGGAATGGCTCTGGGGATGCTGGGACTCTACATTGATGAGATAAAAGCTGGAGAGGGAATCACATGAACTAACTTCCATGGAAATGGTACATACTGGCATAACTTATCCCAAGATTTTGTGGTGACACATGGTATATGCTCTCAGTCTTCTTCAAATGTAACTTAGCAAAGGAACTGAGCCAGGGGTCCTCAAACTTTTTAAACAGGGGGCCAGTTCACTGTCCCTCAGACTGTTGAAGGACCGGACTATAGTGAAAATAAAAACTATGAACAAATTCCTATGCACACTGCATATATCTTATTTTGAAGTGAAGAAACAAAACGGGAACAAATACAATATGTGGCCCGCGGGCCGTAGTTTCAAGACCCCTGCTTGAGAGCAGCTCAGTTAGAGATAAAAAGGAAGTCACTAGAAAGGCCACACTGGGTAATTGGGAATAAACAATTGTAAAGAAAATAAAACTCTGCTGTGAAGCTATGTTCTGTACAAAGACACAAGAACAAAGACCAAGAAGATGAGTAAAATATGATGAGGGTAAAAAAGAGAAAATTGGTGCCCCTGATTTAAAATCCCTCTTTCTCAGTGGCCTTGGTCAAGATTACAACTTGCCTCTGTTACAAAAGGATTTTTATTAACAGTGGTCTTTGCCTAGACAATATTTAAGATAACAAGATAAACTAATATTCATAAACTCCCCACAATGATAACTGGCCCCTCATGAGCACCATAATTTTTTTTGGGGGGGGGCGCCACACTTGGCGGTGCTCAAGGGTTATACTTGGCTCTGTGCTCAGAAATTCTCCTAGCAGGATCAGGGGCCATATGGGATCCCTGAAATCAAACCCAGGTCAATCCTAGGTCGGTTGCATGCAAGGCAAATGCCTTGTACTATCTCTGTACTATCTCTCTGGCTCTGATTAAAAAAATTAAATAAATGAAAGGAAAATGTGTGCAGAGGAGAGACTTCAAAGGAAGAACACATCGTACACTTTGGAGAGCAGAACAACCACTCACACCCCAGCTCCAGCTGATTGTTGTAGGTTGAAATGATGGCACAGAGCTGCCAAATTTAAAAAGGAAAATAATTTGGAGCACCCTTTCCCTATTTCTTCCTCCTTTCAAGAAGCCTGGAAGCTGTAACCACATCCAGAAATTCATTCTCCATGTAAACAAGGCCAGTTCTATAGACTCACTCTTTTCTCAAATGAGATGTAAATCGAGACATGAAAGATCATGAGTTCACTGGCCCGTGTTCTTTTAAAGCCACACTTGCTACCTCCATCATCCAGAATTACCATTTTCTTGATGGCCTTGCCTATCTCTGACCCTCTATGGTTCCCTTCAGGGAAAACAATCTGACCACACTTTAGGCACACTGGTCTTTGCAATAATATCACTGAACTTTTTGGAGTGAGTGCAGGCAATCTCCTCCATATCTTTCTTCTTCCAGGAAGTCTGGCAGCTGAGTACATGTCCCTAAAATTCATAGTATCAGGAAGAGTGCTTTGAATCTCTGGACAACTTCATTTGTTTGATGCCATAGTCCCTATAGGAACACACCAATTTAACAGAATAGACAGCTAACAAGAACTTACTAAGTCTTCTGCCATTGTATTAATCACTTCACTGGAGATACAATAATTTTCACAAATGTGCTTGTTACTGTGCCTTTCTTATTTTCTTTCTTTTTTGAAAATTTTTCTTTCTTTTTAATTTTTTCTATTTTTTCAATATCTTTGCTTTCACTTTTCTGGAAACAAATGCATTATGATAAACATTATTAATTATATGATGCATGTTCTTTAAATATATTTTTAAAAAGAATATTATTTTATTAAAGCACCATGACTTACAAAATTATTTATAACTAAGTTTTAGACATATAATGTTCTAGCAGTGTCCACCAGTGTTTCCACCTTGCCTCTTCTACCTCTTCCCCCAAGTCTGCCATCTTGATAGGCACCTTTCTAAGATTGGTTGTTAAAGTTTGGGTCTCATGCTTTCAATATTGTTACCTCTATGGTTTGAATATTTATCACTGTCCTTTCTTAATATCACCGATGTACCAGAATCTCCTTGCCCCTTGCCCCTGTCTGTTGCTTCTCATCTATCTTTTCTCCCCTGGCAACTTAATTTCTTTCTCTCTTCTCCCTAAACTCTGGGCCAAGGATGATCTAGGCATCTTTCCTTTAAACCATTGCATACCCTCATCCAATTATTCTAAATACCGTAGATAAATGATATTATCCTGTGTTTATCCCTCTTCTGACTTACTCTTTTAACATGATATCTTCCATTTCCAGCCATGCTGTAGTGAATTGTATTATTTCATAATTTCTTATAATTGTGTAGTACTCATTTGTGTATGTGTACCATGTCTTCATAATCCACTTTTCTATCATTGGAATTTAGTTTGATTCCAAATCTTAGCTATTATACTGAGTACTGCAACGAATAGTTATGTGCATATGTAATTTAGAATGAATGTTTTTCTGTCCTGGAGATAGATACACAAAATCAGAATTGCTAGCTCACAGGGCAGCTTAATTCTGAGATACTAAGAACCATGGGGGTTGGACCAAATAATATTCCAACCCACAGTCAATGAGGGCTGCTAAATTTTTAAGGGGCTAAAAAATTGTAGACTCAGAATTTTTATGAGATTGGATTTCTTCATCTGAAAAATGAGTTTACTGTCTGTTATACACCAGACTGGAAGGACCATCATGGCAGGTCTGCACAGTAAAGAGGACAAGGGTGATGGAGGATGGGGTACTCAAGACATCTTTGTTTTCCTGAAGGGAAGATTTTCTGAGAGTCACACAAACTTTGTTTTCAGTGACCAAGAACTGTCTTTCCCACACTGGGGTAATATTAGAAAACCTCAACACTAGAGAAATCATCACCAGATATTCTTTTTTTTTTTGTGACTATATTGACTTACATATCTTTCACAGTAAAATTTCAGGTACATATTAACACTGAATCAGGGGGAATTCCCATCACCAAATTTGTCCTCCCTCCACCCCTGTTCCCATCTTGCATCCATATCTCCCACCCTCATCCCCTGGGCTGCTAGAACAAGTGGTCCCCTCTGTGTCTAGCTTACTACTTAGTGATATTACATCTGTTTGGTCCTGGTACCCTCTTCTATTTTCCCCTCTATTTGAAAATTGGAATTAGCTAGTCCAAGTTGTGTGGTTCTGTTTGAAGAAAAGAAAAGCAATAAAATGGGGTAAAAGTCAAATAAGCTGAAAATGGGTGGGTAGAGGCTCTCAACTTCAGTTTGAGAGAGGAAAGGAAAAAAGAAATTGAAACACCACAACAGTACAAAAAGAAATGCCAAATAAAATATCCAGTGAGCACTACAGCACTAAAGACAAGCACCACATAATAGTCTTGGTCCTGAAATAAAAACATGCCAGAGTGCATAATGAAAGAAAAAGATAAAATAAAATAATAAAATGAAATAAAATAAAATTGGAGACATCAACTTCAATATCTACACCAAAACATAGAAGTCAAAAAAAATCCATAAGTATATAAGAGATTATTTTTTGCTCTTTTTTTCCTGCATAGGCACAGTAAATATTGGGGACATTAGAGAGGGAATTCCCTTGACCTAAGAAATACAGGGTTTCTCTGCCCTTGAAGTATACTGTCATGAGATTAACTATATACTTCTTACATGTTCATTTTCTTTCCCCTCGGTGCTTTTGTGGTGTACAGAAGACTTCTGCTTCATCATTAGTGATAAAATCAGACCTCTGTATCTAGAGATCTTGGTGTCTGCACAGGTCAATGAGTGGTGCTTATGGTGAAGTCTTTCTTTGTGGTTCTAGAAGTTCTGTTCCTTCAGCGTCGTTTTAATCCATCTTCTGTAGTCCCCACCAGATATTCTAATAAAACTCCTCCCTCACAAGGCTAAATGACTCAACATAAGCTTGTTTCTCCCCTTGTCTCAATGCAAGATGATGTAGGGGTAAGGAACTTACTGAGTCTCTGCTGTCTTCTACCCATCATTCCTGTGGGCAAGCAATAGCAGAAGAGAGCACTTAAGAGGTTGAAAGACCAAATCTGGAAATCATTCATTTTCAATGTTGGTGCCTTTTGTATAATCGGTAGTTATGTAGCTCCTGGTAAGTCCTTAGTCATGTGGATAAGTTCTTAATCATGTGGCTAAGTCTTCAGTCCTTAGTTATGTGGCTAATTCTTTAGTGCTAATCATGTGGCTAATTCCTTAGTACTGTGGCTAATCCTACCACAAGAAACAGGGAACATAGACCAATCATGTGCCTAGGGAAAGAAGAGAAACTTAATAGTCAAGGCTAGAATCTCTGCTTCAGAGACTTTGCACTCCCCAACAAGTCTACTGGAAGCACCCTTCTTCATAATTTGTCCCTTTTCTCTCTCCTTTACAGAGGCCAAAGAAGGTTAAGGAATCAAGCCATAATCACCAATGTTCAGAAGCTACTCCACCTGGCTCACAGAATCAAAATGTTGGTGCTTAGGGTTACAAATTGACTCAGAAATTGACAACCTGCAAGACAAGCACCTCAGCTTACTTTTTGATCCATCATCTTCTACTTATTTCTCACTTGACTATAACCTTCCATAAATATACGCTTCTCACCTACCTACTTACTGGGGCCCCACATTTCTTCTTCTTCATAGCACCTATCATTGTCAGATATCATCTCTTTCCTTCATTTGAATTCTCTGCTTTTTCCTTTCAATCAGGACTGAAGCATTATTGTGTCTTATTTATCAACATGTTTGCTGTATTGACAAATAGTGCTACTGAGTTATGGACTTTAAGTTCTTTCCAACCATCAGACAGCCTCACAGGAAGCCAGGACTTCTCTTTTTCTGCAGGGATTAAAGACTCAATAGGTTTCTTTAATCCCATTCTCTGTGGTCTGTTGTCATGTTGCAGCACAGACTGTGACCTGTGAGCCAATATTGAAAGCCAAAGGGGCTAGGAGGAGGTTGTAATGCAGGTTTCCTAAAGCCAGGATAGACCACCTTGCCTGACATACAGCATCCACCACAGGGTTTGTTTCTACTTACACTGCCATCTTAGAATGAAGAATATGTACATATTTTTTAAATATTTTTTCCATTTTAGGCCTACCTGTAAAGTATAGGGGAAACTGCCAGTAAAGAACTAAAGAGATAATCTAGATGGTCAAGTACTTGCCTTGCATGCACCTGACCCTCATTCCATTTCTGGCATGTCATGTGACTCCAAGAGCACTTTCTAGGAGAGATTTCTGGGCACAAAATCAGGAGTGAGCCTTGAGCACAGCTGGATATAACCCCCTAACCAAAAAAATAAATTAATTAATAATGAGTAAATTCCATTTCTGAAAAAGAAAGAGAAATGGAAGCACAGAAAGATTTAAGATCTTGTGTGTGTGTGTGTGTGTGTGTGTGTGTGTGTGTGCGCGCGCTCACTATTGCACATTGGAAATTGAGTATAGTGATGGATGTACAGATGAAGGCAAGTCAATTATGTGTGACTGAGAACGTCCAAACTCAATGGTTTACAATCCCCAGGTTTGTTTCCTTTTTAATCTCTTTGTTATTGGTTGTAGATGAGCTATAGCTCATAGAGGAACAGTATGTAGTTGAGAACAGCAAGTTCCAGGTGCCCTTTTACAGAGGTCTTACAGCCAGAGCTACTTCTGTTGAAACAAATAGCAAACCAGTTCTAAACAGGTTTTATTCTTTACAATAAAACCTGTTTGATTTTGGTAAAGGTTGGTTGTTACCTGAAATCATCTCTGTTTAAGGGGTGTATGTCTCTTTTTATAGTCATTCTTTCAAGTATGATCTCTCCACGATATAGCCTGTTTAGGTTCCATTAGTCTTCAAAGGAAGGGATGTGTCTCTAAATGCCAGTCCAAATTCCATAAAATGATTATATTGGACCAGTATGGTGATATGAGTGGAATTAAATAAATAACTATGAACAAAAATAAAACCTGTGGGGATAAAAACACGCATGAATTATTAGCATTCCTTGGTTCTGAAAGTGACATAGATGCTCCCAATCTTAAGAACAAGGACTAAGAATAGAGGATCACTCATCCTCTATAGAAAACTGACGAACTTTGGGGCCAGAGAGATAGCACAGCAGTAGGGCATTTGCCTTGCACGCAGCTGATCCAGGACAGATGGTGGTTCAAATTCTGGCATCCCATATAGTCCTCTGTGCCTGCCAGAGGTGATTTCTGAGCACAAAGCTGGGAGTATTCCCTGAGTGCTGCTGGGTGTGACCAAAAAAAAAAAAAAGGAGAAAAAAATAGCAAGCTTTTATAGAAGAAGGCAGGTAGCCAGGAAGTTGAAAGGAATAGATTCTATTTGAGTGACCTTTAACAAATCTATCCATAAGCATATCTTTGACCCAAGGAAAATATAAATTGGGACAGAAAGTCAAGGCTATGGCTAAATATAGAAAACAAATAAGCTACCCAAGAGTATTAATTAATTTGCCCTATAGGTGTTGAAAGTTTGACTCTGAATTTCCTAGTGGTCATAGTAGTGACAAAAATATATTGTCAACAGTCATGTATTTTTGCTGCAAAGTTAAGCATAAATTATCTAAATCAGGAACTAAAAGAAACTTAAGTTGTAACCCAGAATCTGCTCCCCAACTTGTGCTGGTGTGTACGTGTGCATATTTTTTAAGAAATAATTTTTTATCTTCCAATTATAACATTTTTCTCTCTTTACTTTCCTACTCTAGTCAAGTTTGCTTTACCCTGATTCTTTTATTCTGTTTCAACTTCTCTGGTTAATTTTTTTTAATGCAACTTATACTCTAATTGAGTAGTTTCATTATCTGCTATTGAGTTGCAATTCACATTCTGAAAACCATCAAGAGGCCCAGGAATAGCTTAATGCTTTAAAGTACCTGCCTTGGGATCAGAGAGTTAGTACAGTGGGTAGGTCACTTGCTTTACATGCAGCTGATGCAGATCCATTCCACCACAGCACATATGGTCTTCTGAGCACTGCTGGAAGTGATCCTTGAATGCAGAGTCAAGACCAAGCTCTGATCTTACCACTGTGTATGTCCATGTCCTATATAAAACAAACAAATAAATAAGTAAAACACCGGACATGCTAGGCTGAGTCTGGGGAAGATGAGAGATTAATAACTGATACTGCCCTGCAAGCCTGTGTTGATGTGCTTGACATCACAATAAAGTGCAAATCTCTGGCACTGCTTAACCAAATATATGTGACCTAAGCTCATCACAACAACAAAATAAGGAAAATAAAGAGAATAGATGTGAAATAGCATTTTAAAAAACAATTGAGCCATAGGGCTGTAGTGATAGAACAGCCGTATGGCATTTGTCTTGTACATGACTGACCCAGGACAGACCTCGGTTGGATCCCCTGGCATCCCATATGGTCCCCCAAGCCAGGAGCAATTTCTGTGTGCATAGCCAGGAGTAACCCCTGAGCATCACCGGGTGTGACCCCAAAACAAAACAAAAAAACTATTTAACCAGTCTTAGGAGTTTATAACACCTTTTAAACATATACCCATTAACACATAAAGAAAAATAAAATTAATGCATACCAATGTGTAATTACTATGTACACTACTAATATTTCTAAAATATTTTTGTTTCTTTGTTTTGTTTTTGGGCCAAACCCGTTGTCGCTCAGGGGTTACTTCTGCCTATGCGCTCAGAAGTTGCTCTTGGCTTGGGGGGACCATATGAAATGCTGGGGATAGAACCACAGTCCCTCCTAGGCTAGTGCTTGCAAGGTGGACGCTTTACCTCTAGCGCCACCACTCCAGCCCCACTACTAGTATTTCTAAGTATACATGACTGACACTTGGAACACAATTATAAATAAGACTCAGGTCCTTTCTTGGAGCCCACCTTTCAGCAGAGGGATATGGAGATTTACTGGATTATGACAGGAATGTGTGATAACTCCTCCTCAAAAGGGGAGTTGGCCACCAGGGAAGAACAGATCAAAACCATCCATTGGCCCTTCCAAAATGGAAGAGGGGAGAGAAAATATATTAAGATGACTTGGGAAAAAGAATATGAAAGTTACTGAGGGTTTTTCTACCACTTGAAGTCATATATTTTTCAGTCTGAGTCAATCAGGAATAGGAAAATGTATAATAGAGGGGAGAGTTGAATCTTGTGCGTCAAAGTCTCTGTATTTTGCTAAGATTACATGCTTTGATTTTTGCTATAGTTGTTTAGCAATACAATACTTTTGTATTGTCCTAGGCTCTGTATTATCTGAAATGAGGCAGCCACCTTGGTGAATGTTACCCAACAGCACTATCAGGAAGGATTCTTCTAAGAGTCTTGCCTGGTCATAAAAGCAGGGAGATGAGTTCTCTTCTTTTTTTTTTTTTTACTTTTTTTTAATGTTAGGAGACTTTCCATATTTTTACTTTCAGCAACTTGATGATATTTAAACTGTATATATGTGTGTATATATATATATATATACACTAAGTCTTATATTTAGTGTGGAATTTCTAGGGCATAATGCCCTAGAAATTGACATCTAATCTAAAAAAAAGAAATCAGAACTCAACTTTCTGCTTTAGGAAGGTAGAGAGATACAGAGACAAGGGGAATTTCTGAGCACACAGAATTTTGATGTATGGAATGAAGATGATTGTGCCTGATTGCATTGGTAATGAACCCTCATAATTTTAGATTAGGGTTATGTGGATGTCCCAACTAATGGGCACTAGATTGTGTGGATATAATTCTAGTCTATCATACTTTTTCTTCAATATCAATTACTTTGAATGCTTAAATATCCAATTTCCTGAGATTTTTATTGTTCAATTTTCTTGTTAAGTGACCCTCCCTCCCCCAAGTAGAAGTTGCTAAAGCAATGAGGTATGAGTTCTGGCAGCCTGAAATGACAGTGCTGGGGAGTTCAAGTTCAATGAGGAAATGGTTTATGGTTCTGAATGTCTGGAATATTCCATGACAAATGCCACCAGAGATTAGAGACTCAGATCTTTTCCCCAGTTCTCAGACAGAATTGGAAAAAGAAAAAATTAAAGACAGGTTTAATTAACCTGCCAAGAAGAAAAAAAATCACAGTCTGTCTCTGTGTGAGATTAAGAGCAAATCTAATGATCAAAGAGATTGGAAAGGGAGATGGCTTTAGAAGGCACATTTCATATTCAGTCAACTAATATTTCTGAATCTCCTTAGAACCAAATCATTATATTATTCAGCTTTGGGGTTGCAGCAGATAAGAGAAGGGCTGCCGCTGGAATTTTACTAAAATGAAGAGCCAAAGTTAGTAGGCCTGAGGGCCATCTGTGGGAAGCTGTGATTCAAGCTACCCATGCCTCAGTATTCCTTGCACCAGTGAGGACAGTCCAGGTAAATTTCAGGACAGAGATAGAAGAAAGTGCATATGGAGCCATGAGTAAAGAGAATTTGAATGAATACCAAGTGAAAAAATGAGTATAAGTTCTGGGGGCTAGAGTTGAATATGTGAGGTGGTTACAGTGAGAAATTTGGATGTGCATATACTTGGCATGTTGGTGTAAGCATGTGATGAGGTTCACCAATACTTATATCACCTGGCACTTCATTATAACATTTAGTGTGTTTTTATTGGAAGGAACTGGAACCATATGATGGATTTAATCAGTGGGCTTTGTGCAGCAGGGAGATGAAGTACAGCCCAGAGAGCTAGTGAAGAGCCAGTGGACATTCATTATTCTCTCTCCATGCCTTAGTGACACTGATGGGGGGCATAAACCTGGGACAGGGACAGTCATGTAGAAGAGAAGGTCATATAGAGGTACTGGAGGCTGAAAGACTGTGTCTGTCCTATCTGCTCACTCAAAAGGAAGAAGAAAGAGCTTCCATGGAGTATGCACCCTGAAATTTGAGAATAGTGTTTTTTACAGTCTTGCTTGGTTACCTTGAACATCTGACTTAAACTCTCAGTACATCGTTTGTGAATGAAGCTTTATTAGTAAGTACCTTCAGAGGATTGTGAAGGCTGAAAAATATCCTGAAAATAAAGGGTTTAGTACAATGTTTTACAGGTGGAACTCATGCAACAGTTAAAGTTAGCTAATTGTTATGTACCAAGAGAGGTTGATTTTCTAGATATATATTTCATTGTTGTCACACTATGTCATCATAACATCATTCATTGAGGTAATTGTAGCTATAATAGTGAAAATATACTTTTATTAATGATTTAGCAAATGTTTTCTGGGCACCTATTCTGTGCACAAAGCAAATAAAAAATTCTGACATGTACTACATCATGCAGTTGTGTTACTTTTTTAAATTGTGGTATAATTTATAATAATTTAATAATTATATATTATATACTATATAATAAATATATTTATTTTAATATATTATATTTAATATGTTATTTCATTCACTGTGCTTACCACCATCTTTGTTCTTAGATCTGCTCTTGTTCACTTTTCCTTCCCCACTGCCCAATCATCATTTCCCCAGTCAAACTCAAGTTTTGTTGCTAGAATCTCAGCATTTCTTTTCATTGCAATGATCTATTCCTTTACCTTTTTTCTTTAAGCTCCACATATTAATGATATTATTAGGTATTTGCCTTTCTCTGATTTATTCCACTTAGCATGACACCTTGCTCTTCTATCCAAGTTGCAGTGAACTGAAAGAGCACATCTTTTTTTCACAGCTGAATAGTTATCTGTTGTGTATTTATGTGATAGTTTCTTTATCCACTTTATCTATTGTTTTGTACTTGGGTAGTTTCCAGAAGGTGGGTATTGTAAGCAATGATTCAGTAAATATAAGTATGCATGTATATTTTCAAATTAGTGATTTTATGTTCTTGGGATAGAAGCCAAGGTGTGAAATTACTGGATCACATGAAAGCTCTATGTTCAAGGTATAAAATTTCTTTTAGACCATACTATGCTCAGACTTACAGTTAGTTCTTTGACTTTGGTCCTGACATTCCCTGTGCCTCAGGGACTACAATATTAGCCACAGATTTCCACTGGAGATAGATTATTCACCTGGATACTAACAGCAAGAAATTCGTATCCTAAATGAAAAGAAAAACATGTTTTTTATGTCTAATAAAACCCCTGATTGCGGTTTTGGTATTCACACCTGAATCATCCTTTATGAGCTGCGCTTGCCTCATATATGACAGTGCCTTTTTGGTAGGATTGACAGGTTAGAATTTCCTACTCTTGAAGGTGAACACATGATCCTAGCTAGCCAATTAGTGTTCTCCACAGCCCCTGAGAGCAGTGAAAAGGGGGAACACATGTGACCCAAGCTGGGACAACAAATTAAAATACAGGATTTCCACAAGAATATTGATCAATAGATGCAATTTTCATGTTGTGAGTGTGAAACTAGCAGATAGAAACTTGTAATTCTGAAATTATTGAAATTCATAAAATTTTGATGGTACTGTGACCATATTTGTGATAACATGGAAAGAACTTAAAGTCAATGCTGGAAAATTGAGTCCAGTGAAGACACGAGTCACTTCCTGAAGCTTTCCTTAAAATATCTGGATACAGTTATTCTTATGATCATATCCATTGACTTTTCATAATCCGGTCAGATACTTGATTCTTAAGGCACTTTGCTTCCATCCATGTTCCTGAAACCAAGCTATTTCTGCAAAGTTTCTAACATGAACTCTGGAATCTAAATGGTCTGATACCCCCTCGCCCACTGAGAAGAAATATCACTGTTTCTTAGACCATTGATTCTCAGCCTTTCTCTGAGTATGGCACCTTTGCCCCTGTTCCTTCCTGTGCCCTCCACTCTGTTCTACAAATTGTTCTACTAATTTTCCAGTTTCATTCCATACTCTCCTTTATACAATTATTACCTGTTGACACTGGAATAGACCGGAGGTCAACTGAAGATCAGATGGTACTGAACATGGTCCTTTCAATCATATTGCCTTGTGTAAGTTACTTTCTAGAAATAATTATTTTTAAAATAATATCTTTATTTAAATACCATGATTACAAACATGATCATAGGTGAGTTTCAATCATAAAAAGATTCACCAGTGCAACAATCCCACTACCAATGCCCCCTTCTAATTCTTACAAACACTTTTAAAGATACTTTTCAGCTTACAGTTACCAGACCTTGCCCGGGATTTCTCCTATTTACTAACCATATTACTTGTGTCACTATGCCCTTCAGGTGACATTTCCCATTTATGAAAAGCTTTCTAATTTCTGTGTAGAAGATAATCTCTTAAAACTTCCTGCTCCAGTAACTTGAAGGACTATAGCCTCTAGAGAAATTTAAGGGACCCACATGTTCCTTATATATTCTAACTACCTGAACCAGTACAGAAATACTGTTTTCTTCCCAAGACAAGAATCACTTTAAATTTTTTCATTAAAATTCAAATTAATTTAATAAAGTTCAGAACTGTAAATTAATGAGCCAATTTCAGAATCACCACAATATAAGCCTTTTATGTATAACTATGGAATTTCTTCTATTAACACTGTCTGAACTAAAAGAGACCCAAAGAAAAACACCCCAAGACACATCCTCATTACAAGGACAAATCCCATAGATAGAGATAGAATACTGAAAGCAGCAAGATCAAAAAGGGAAATTACTTTCAAAGGAGGATCCCTAAGACTTACAGCAGACATGTCACAAGAAACTCTCAAGGCCAGAAGACAGTGGTGGGATATTGTGACAAGACTGAATGAAATGAATGCCTCACCGAGAATACTGCACCCTGCCCGACTCACATTCAGGTTTGAAGGAAGAATACATAGCTTCATGGATAAACAACAGCTCAGAAACTTCACAGATGCTAATCAGCCTTAAAGGAAAAACTAACAGGTCTACTCTAAGACAAGAGAGACCAACAAACACAACAAACTTATCAACAAAAATGACATTAAATCCTATGACAATCATCTCCCTCAATGCCAATGGACTAAATTCACCAATTAAAAGACACAGATTGTATCCTGGGCGCTATTTCCTTTGAGGTGCAGAAGCTTCTCAGCTTAATATATTCCCATCTATTAATCTCTGCTTTCACTTGCTTGGAGAGTGCAGTTTCCTCCTTGAATATGCCTGTAGTCTCAATGTCCTGGAGTGTTTTGCCTATGTGTTGTTCTATATATCTTATGGTTTTGGGTCTGATATAGAGGTCTTTAATCCATTTGGATTTTACCTTCATACATGATGTTAGCTGGGGGTGTAAGTTCAATTTTTTGCAAGTGGCTAGCCAGTTGTGCCAACACTACTTGTTGAAGAGGCTTTCTTTGCTCCATTTAGCATTTCTTGCCCCTTTATCAAAAATTAGGTGATTGTATGTCTGGGGAACATTCTCTGAGTAGTCAAGCCTATTCCCCTGATCTGACGTCCTGTCCTTATTCCAATACCATGCTGTTTTGATAACTATTGCTTTGTAGTAAAGTTTAAAGTTGGGAAAAGTAATTCCTCCCATATTCTTTTTCCCAATGATTGCTTTAGCTATTGTAGGGTGTTTATTGTTCCAAACGAATTTCAAAAATGCCTGATCAACTTCTTTGAAACCTGGATACACATTCTTTTCCAATGTACATGGGTCATTCTCCAGAATAGACTACATGCTGAAACATAAAACATACCTCCATAAAATCAAGAGGATAGAAATCTTGCAGGCTACCTTTGCTGATCACAAGGCTCTGAAATTAGTTGTGAACTACAAAGCCACACAGAAGAAAAACTTTAACAATTGGAAATTATACACCCTGCTACTGAACAACCAGTGGGTCTGAGATGAAATCAAAAAGGAAATCAAAACTTTCCTGGAAACAAATGATAATGAAGACACAAACTGCCAGTATCTATGGGATACAGCAAAAGCGGTCCTGAGAGGAAATTTTATAGCTCTACAAGCACACATCAGGAAGAAAGAAGGGGCACACCTGAATAGCTTAATGACGCAGCTCAAAAAATTAGAAAATGAACAACAAAAGGAACCAAAAATAGGGAGACAGAAGAAAATAACAAAGCTGAAAGCAGAACTCAATGAAGTGGAAAACTAAAAAACAATATGAAAGATCAACGAAAGCAAAAGTTGGTTCTTTTAAAAAAAATAAACAAGATTGATAGACCATTGGCAAAACTCACAAAGAGAGAGAGAGAGAGAGAAAGAGAGAGAGAGAAATCTGATAACCCGTATTAGAAATGAAAAGGGGGAGATCATGACAGATATTGCAGAGATCCAAAAAAGTAATCAGAGACTACTTTGAGAAAGTTTATGCTACTAAACATGAGAACCTAGAAGAAATGGAGAAATTCTTAGACACTTATAACCTTCCACATTTAAGTAAGGAGGATGTAGCATATCTAAACACCCCCATCACTACTGAGAAAATTGAAACTGTAATCAAACATCTTCCCAAAAAGAAAAGCCCAGGCCCAGATGGATTTTCTAATGAATTTTTTCAAATCTTTCAAGAGGAGCTACTACCAATCCTAGCCAATCTCTTCCATGAAATTATAAAAACGGGAACACTCCCAAACAGCTTTTAAGAAGCCAACATCACCTTGATACCTAAACCAGACAGAGACACTGCCATAAAAGAAAATTACAGACCAATATCCCTGATGAATGCTGATGCAAAGATCTTCAACAAAATCCTGGCAAATAGGATCCAATGCATCATCAAGAAGATCATACACTATGACCAAGTAGGTTTCATCCCAGGAATGCAAGGATGGTTTAACATCCGTAAATCTATCAACATCATACACAACATCAAAAACAAGAAAAATAAAAATCACATGATCATATCAATAGATGCAGAGAAAGCATTTGATACGGTCCAACACCCATTCTTGATCAAAACTCTCAGCAAGATGGGAATGGAAGGAACCTTTCTCAATCTAGTTGAAGCCATCTACCACAAGCCAGTGGCAAATATTATCCTCAATGGAGAAAAACTAAAAGCCTTCCTCTAAATTCTGGTACAAGACAAGGCTGTCAGCTCTCACCACTCCTCTTCAATATAGTACTCAAAGTTCTTGCTATAGCGATCAGGCATGAAAAAGATATCAAGGGAATACAGATATGAAAGGAAGAAGTCAAGCTCTCACTGTTTGCAGATGACATGATACTCTACTTAGAAAACCCTAAAGACTCTACCAAAAAGCTTCTAGAAACAATAGATTCATATAGCAAGGTGGCAGGCTACAAAATCAACCTACAGAAACCAATGGCCTTTTTATACACCAATAATGATAGGGAAGAGATGGAAGTCAGGAAGGCAATCCCATTCACAATAGTACCACACAAACTCAAATATCTTGGAGTCAACTTGACCAAAGATGTGAAGGACCTATACAAAGAAAACTATAAAGCCCTGCTCCAAGAAATAAGAGAGGACATACAGAAATGGAAACACATACCATGCTCATGGATTGGCAGGATTAACATCATTAAAATGGCAATACTCCCCAAAGCATTATACAGATTTAATGCGATTCCCTTAAAAATACCCATGACATTCTTTAAAGAAGTGGATCAAACACTTATGAAGTTCATCTGGAACAATAAACACCCTTGAATAGCTAAAGTTCTCCTAGGGAAAAGAAAAATGGGAGGCATTACTATCCCCAACTTTAAATGGTACTACAAAGCAATAGTTATCAAAACAGCATGGTATTGGAATAAAGACAGACCCTCAGATCAGTGGAATAGGCTTGAGTTCTCAGAGAACGGTCCCCAGACATACAATTACCTAATTTTTGACAAAGAAGCAAGAAATCCTAAGTGAAGCAGGGAAAATCTCTTCAACAAGTGGTGCTGGCAGAACTGGTTAGCCACTTGCAAAAAAGTGAGCATAGACCCCCAGTTAACATCATGTATGAAGGTAAAATCCAAATAGATTAAAGACCTTGATATAAGACCTGATACCTTAAGGTATATAGAACAACACATCAGTAAAACACTCCATGACATTGAGACTAAAGGCATCTTCAAGGAGGAAACTGCACTTTCCAAATAAGTGGAAGCAGAGATCAACAGATGGGAATACATTAAACTGAGAAGCTTCTGCACCTCAAAAGAAATAGTGCCCAGGTACAAGAGTCACCCACCCAGTGGGAGAAACTATTCACCCAACACCCTTCAGATAAGGGGCTAATATCCAAAATATACAGGGCACTGACAGAACTTTACAAGAAAAAAAAAAACATCTAATCCCATAAAAAATGGGGAGAAGAAATGAACAGACACTTTGATAAAAAAAAGAAATACAAATGGCCAAAAGGCACATGAAAAAATGCTCCTCGTCACTAATCATCAGGAAGATGCAAATCAAAGCAACAATGAGATACCACCTCACACTGCAGAGATTGGCACACATCACAAAGAATGAGAACAGTCAGTGCTGGTGGGGATGTGAAGAGAAAGGAACTCTTATTCACTGCTGGTGGGAATGCCATCTAGTCCAACCTCTATGGAAAGCGATATGAAGATTCCTCCAAAATCTGGAAATTGAGCTCCCATTCGACCTAGCTATTCCACTCCTAGGGATATACCCTAAGAACACAAGAATACAATACAAAAACCCCTTTCCTCGCACCTATGTTTATTGCAGCACTATTCACAATAGCCAGGCTTTGGAAACAACCAAGATGTCCTTCAACAGACGAATGGCTAAAGAAACTGTGGTACATATACACAATGGAATAATATGCAGCCGTCAGGAGAGATGAAGTCATGAAATTTTCCTATACATGGATGTACATGGAATCTATCATGCTGAGTGAAATAAGTCAGAGGGAGAGAGAGAAACACAGAATAGTCTCACTCATCTATAGGTTTTTAGAAAAATAAAAGTCATTTTTGTAACAATCCTCAGAGACAATGAGAGGAGGGCTGGAACACCAGCTCACTTCATGAAGCTCACCACAAAGAGTGGTGAATACGCTATAGAAATAACTACACAGAGAACTACCATAATCATGTGAATGAATGAAGGAACTGGAAAGCCTGTCTGGAGTACAGGTGGGGGGTGGGGTGGGATAGAGGGAGATTTGGGACATTGGTGGTGGGAATGTTGCACTGGTGAAGGGGGGTTCTTTATATGACTGAAACCTAATCACAATCATTTATGTAATCAAGATGTTTAAATTAAGAAATAAATGATAAAAAACAAAACAATGTGTGGGTCTCCCCAGGGAATTTATTAAACTGGAATTACTCTTATCAATTTAATTCAGTTAATAGCAAGCATATCTCTGCACTTAAATACAGATTTGTCAACATTTCCTGCATCTGTTCTATGGACCAAATCCCATACAATGCATTATCTTCTACATAGAATATTATCCATGTAGTGTTTTCATAGTGTCTTGAATATGTCTTGTCCCCATAGAGTTTTTAGATATAAGTGGTGTGAAAGTAACTATATAAAAGTGGTTCCAACCCTTCCAATGGCTCTGATTTCCTGGGAGGGAATACAAATTTAGACGATGATTATCTCTATCTTACTACATTAAAATTATATTACACTCCCTAGAATTTAAGAAAAGAGTGTATTTAAATGAAATTTTAAAAATTATGTTATATATAATTTAACATAATTATACCTTCCATTACCATTTTTTTAAATCCCCATATCATAAAGTAGCATGAAAGAAGTAGATAAAGGGGAAAGCAGTCTCCTATATCTGGAAGTTAATGTATAACAAATACATTTTTTGTGGGATGCTAATTATGTATCAAGTTTTGTTTTTTTGATTACTGTATTTTCATGTTATATGGATGGATTTACTGGAACTCAAATTTGCATATTGTACCTACAGATGGAAGAGTTGTATGTAGTTTACCTAAGCTTACATAGATTTATTCAGTTAGTAAATGGAGAAACATGATTTGTTTCAAAACATCTTTTTTACCTAGAGCCTGGATGCTTAACTATCATATTATCATGTTTCATATATATGTTTAAATATTATTATACCAAGCAGATCACAAGGAAGCTACATATTAAGAAATCTCATGAGATAATAGGCACATATTTTAATCAGATTATGGAACTATTATTGATTCCTACTCTATGTCCATATATATTTTAGAAACCATAGACACAATGGTGAAGAGGAAAAAAATGAATCACGAAGTGATATTGAGTCCAACTTCAAAAGGTATAATGAAGAAACCCAATTAAGAGCAATAGAACTAGTGCAGAAGAATAAGAGTTTTTACTCAAAAGAATAAATGAACAAAAACTAAAGAGAAACAGCAGGTTCTTTTTTTTTCTTTTCCTAACAGCAATTGAAAACCAATAGAATATTAAGGAAGAGTTAACCTTTGGAACAATCTCTGATGACTTAATCACTTCTGAGTAGATTGACAGCACAGTGACCCCATTAAAAATGGGAATATGGAAGGATCAGAGAGATAGTATACGGGTTAAGAAACTTACTTTGCATTCAAGTGTAGTTTAGTTCTTGGCTCCAAATACCATTCCCCAAGAGATATCATGAGTTATCCCTGAGCACAGAGCCATGTATGAGCCCTGAGTACAATAATAATCTGTACCACCCTTCCCTAACCCCAACCCTTTGCCCAAAGAAAACAAACTGGAGAAATTGGAGTGATATTTACAATTCTCCAACTTCCTAGGTAGTATCTTCTTCAGTTTGGTGAATTGATGGTCACCATCCAACATGACAGTTTACATTAGGTAGAGTTACCATCATAGTCCCTCTGTTATTGGCAATGAACATTATTCTTCCATGCCAGGCTTGATTGCTTTGTCTTTGTAACCATTTTCTTAACAGTGATCTGTAATCATTATAGAGGACTCATCTTAATCTCACACTTAAAACAAATTCTTGACACTGGAGTCACCTGATATTTTAAAAGAAAATTAAAATGTAGGATATATATGGCATGTCTCATATTCATCTGCAAATAACATGGGTTCCAAGAAAGAATAGATACAAGGGTGAAAATTTTACTAATAGAAAATATGAAGTTTATGTCCCTGACCAACATCAAGAAATCCTCAAGTAGCAGAGTCTAGATGAGGTCAAGCCTCCTTTCTTAAGTTTTGCTTTCCTACATGCACAGTAGCTCCGCTCCCAATGTTGGGCTTGTACTTGCCTTTCCACTTCCATATGAACCTTTTTCCCTTCTCACATCACTAGAATAAACTGGAGGGGAGATTAACTAGTATAGGAAAAAAACTTTGTTCTATCTTCAATACTCAGAACAGTGCCTACACATAGTAGGTATTCAATCAATACTTGTTGAAGCAAGAAAGAAATCCTGTTCACAACATCCCGATGATAAATGAGTTTCTGCCTACATATTACAAAGAAGTATAACATCACCTCCTTGGAAACTATTAATAAAAGAGATATAGCCCTTCTTCATAACTAATTCCCTGAGCTGCTCCACAAAATAAGTGAAATTCTTTTTCATAAGATTCACAGTTATTTGAAGATAGCTGTTGAAGTCTCCTTGGTATCTCTTCCTCCAATGGAACACATTTAGCTCCTTAAAATTTTCTCATATTGTACATCCATGCATTTCTCTCTTCAACATGTCACCTCATTATGTAATTTTAATTTCTGTGTCCTCATCTTCCAGCATAGGATGAATATAGAGTGGGCATTTTATGAATGTATGTGAAAATTGAATAAATATCCTATGGGTAACAAGATACAATTTTTCTACTGCTCTGTTACAGTAGAACAGTAGGCTAAAGATAAAATATTCTAAATTAGTCTGATTGATTAAAGGTAGAACAATCACCTCCCTCAATGTAATATTCTAGTAAAGTGATCTAATATACAAATATATCTCTGTATGTGTTCATTTCATGTCACTAGGGCAAGATAATAATGCTGTTATGAAAAATACATTTATGCCAAGGGAATTATTTATTTCTATGATGAAGACAGGAGGAAGGATGCAAGATTGTAGGGGATGATACAGTGGTTCTACTCAAGAAATTTTAAAGAAGTCAGCTGTATGGATCCCAGGGTATCAAAGAGTATTGATGGCAGGAAACAGGGTTTTTATATCTTCATAGTGGATAGTTTATGCATGGGTGTTCAAGAGCACAAATGAAGCACAAAAATAGGGTCAGAACAATAGCACAGCGGTTGGCATTTGCCTTTCATGTGGTTGACCATGAACCCAGGAACAGACCTGGGTTCGATTCTCAGCATCCCATATGGTCCCCTGTGCCTGCCAGGAGTTATTCTGAGCATAGAGCCAGGAGTAACCTCTGAGCACTGCAAGGTGTGACCCAACAAAACAAAACAAAACTAAAACTAAAAAAGAAACACAAAGATAAGGAACCAGGTAGTGGTGAGTCCAATGACTAGGAATCATCATACTGACAGGTTTGAGGAGTGAAATTGGTTGATATACCAAACACTGAAACACAATTCTATATAGAAAAAAGGTGAGGCATGAAGGAAATTATATCTTGGTACAAGTCTCAGAACATCAGATCTTAGAACTGATTGGATGCAAAAGAAAATTTCAAAGAAAATGGATCCCTAAGAATCTATCTACAAGGTAATCTTTTTTCAAGTCATAGTAACAAGACAAATTGCTGTGAACTTGGATATGAGAGTTCAACCATAGCTAACTAGAATAGTTATTCAATTATTATATCATAATACAGAGGAAATCTGGGATACAACATAGGTTAGTGATTTCTGTCACATGACATTGTTAAAGGAACCAGAGTCCATCAGTCTTGTCTTCCCACCCAATCTCCATGGCCAAAGTTTTCCAAGCAGCACTGCCTGCATTGCAGGCCTTAAAAAGACTTAGAAAGAGTAATAAAAACTATTGGATTTTAGGAAATAAGATATGTACTACATATATCACTTTCAGAGATAATAACATTGTTATTTTTAGAGGGAAAAGATTGGGCCACCCCTGGAATGCTCAGAGTTTACTTCTGACTGTATTCAGGGATCACTTCTGGTGTAGCTCAGGGAACCATATGCAGTTTTGGGGATTAAATCAAGGCCAACCACATAGAAAGAAAGAGCCTTTACCCTAGAGTATCTCCCCAGCCATGGTGATGAAATTTTAGCTCAGTGACATCAAGAAATATTTAATAAATACATATTGGGGTGTAAGATAGTGATAACAGTTCAAACCTTTGGGAAGAAAGAATATAAAACAAGATTGCCGAGGGAGAAGTCAAACTGTGAGGCCTAAATCCAACTGGTGGAGTAAGAATCATTCATCAGAGTTGGCCTATAAACTGTAATGGCTGTACCTTTATTCTTATTTCTCACTCAGATTCCAGGCTATCCCCCAAAAGAACATGGATTTAAGCAATGCCAAGACCTAGAGGGACTGAGAAATGAAATCTATCAGTCACCATCCCCTCATTTGGGTCCTCTCCTTGAGAAAGGATCCAGAAAACCCATCTCTGTCATCCCAGGGGGCAGCTTCCTTCAACTAACTGCAGGAAGAATGGTTATTAGCAGACAATGAGCAAACCTGAATCAGGAGTAGGGCCAGGAATTTATTTTCTAAACACCTCTGGGTATGATCTTTTGTTTGGAAAATCAAATCAATTTCAAGATCCCACTTTTTATAGGGCTTAGGTTTTTGTTTTCCTTTTTGAATCAGAAGCAAGCAAGTAGACAAATAAATAAAATTATATGACATAGTAAAAAGAATTACCTGAAGATATTCCCCTAGAACATATAGAGACAATGAAAATTGTTTTAGGGGAGGTGTTCTGAACTGATTACTCTGAAAGTGTGATTTTTTTTTCACTGAGAATAGAATGATGAGCACAAGGAACAGCATTCCAGGCAACGGAAATGGCATGTGCAAAGGATAAGAACAAACATAATTCTCACATAACAGAAAGATGGCATTGTCTTTGAGTTACTGATAAGAAATTGAGATGCAAAACATGAAATCAAGTCAGTAATCAATAGTTAGATTATGTCCTAAGAAATAATATAAAGAATTTGGAAATCATTCTAAGTGCAATTGAAGTAAGTATTAAAACAAAGGGATAACTATTTTCATCAAACTTTGATAAATTTGCTATATTTCATGGCTAAATTATCTCTGGAACTAACTCTTTGAACTTACCTAACTCTTAGATCAATTTTCTGTATGACATAGCTAAGCTGCTTCCATTTTTTTTCTATTTTCATTTTACTCAAATTATTTTCATATGGATCAATTTCACAGCAAAGATTTTACTCTTATTATAGTTTTAAGTTCTGGATCTGACAAGAATGACACAGGAACTGAGACATGGCCAAACCAGCCATTTATCTATAAGCAGGAGATTTATCTTCATGCCAAAAACCAGCACCCCAGAAAAATAGTTCTTCATTCGCTACTATACCCTGACCTATTTCTCCTTGAAGTGCCTTAAGCTCTTTTCCTAATCTTTTTTGTTGTTTCTAAGGTTTTATTTGAGTCAAGATTATTTATTTTTAAAAGGAAATAACTCAGTTTAACTCAATACAAGTTACAATGTATTCATTTATAGCTAGCTTCAGGTATGACTGGATCTAGGAACTCAAATAATTCCAGACACAGTGAATACTGTCTAACTTGCTCAGAGATGGCCTTTATTGTTTTCTTGATTAGTAACCACAAGGCCAGAACCTTCACCATATGGTTGCCCTGAGCAGATCCATAGATTTTTTTCTTCCACATAGAAATAGACAATAGGATGGTGAAGAAAGTATCTTCTTGTTCTCCTTCTTTGATTTCTGATGCTCATCTCATCTAGTTTTCAGTACTGTATAGATCTGTACTAGTCCTGTAAGTTTTTGCCCCTGATTCAGATATAGTCTCAATAAAATTTCTTTGTACCATATAGGATTAAGACAGAAAAATGACCTCTCTAGAAACATATGTTATATGTTAATTAAAGAATAAAGGGCCAGATGCCAGACAATATGCCCACCACAAACTTTTCTATTTGTAGCAATTTTCCTTCAGAACATAATCTCCCACCATGACTTGCAGATAGCTTCTGGAGTACTAGTTCTTCTCCTCACATGATATGGTCTTTGTTCTTATAACCTAATGCAACATCTTTTCACTAGATATCACAACTCTCAAATATAAGGCCAGAAGAAGCAAATCCATAGATAAAAGCAATGAAACTGGAGCCAAAACAATCATCTATGCCCCTAGTTGAAGAGGCAGTTTCTGTGTGTTGAATGCATATATGTGTATATGTGTGCATGTGTGTATCCCCTGAAATGTCAAGTTGCTGAGCTAATGCTTAATTCAAAGCCTAGAAGAAACCCATTAAAAGCCAAAACAAGGAAGAGAAATAAAATCCTCTCATTAAAATCTATGTTCAGTGGGGTGTGTGCATAATTTATCCTAATACATCAAATATAAATGTCTCAGTGTCGGAAAAAAAAATGGAGCCCGCACCACAGAAGTCTGATTTCTCTTAGAAGGAGAGGCAGGGAAAAGACAGACCATGTGGGGACCTTCTTGTGCAGTAATGAAAAGTGGCACTCGAGTGTTTCCAACAAGGAGCCTCAATGAGGACATGCTCAATCATGAATCTTTCCTGCCAGCCTCACTGTGGGCATCTGCATGTTTATAAACTCTGCTCTGGATTTTTTCTGGGCTGATGCTGGGCTGTCAGAGGTATGAAAAAGAGATTTCTAAATATATGGAAGGAAGGCTTCCTGGAATGTGAGTTAGACTGGTATCCACAGAACCAACTGAACCTACTGAAGTAAAAATCATTGCCTCCAACCTGTGACTTCAGGCTATTTAGTTCCTGAGGCACAGCTGACCATATTAGAATGGACATTTAGAGTCTCTCTGTCTCCCAACCCTGAAGTATAAAGCTAAGAGTCTGCTTGAGTTTAGGGAAAGTTATGAAAGTCATTCTTATCAAAATTTTATATGCATTTACTCTAACCATAACTCACATAGTCTGATTCTTGCTTGTCTCTTTTTCAGAGAGGTCACTTTTTGTCTATAGGGTCAAACACTTATAACTTCATAACTTTCTCCCCCCTTCCTCTTCCATTCTCTGCTCATCCACTTTACATCATCATCATCATCACAGCAAATCTTCACTTATTAGATATCATATATTGAGCCAGTATTAAGTACTCTACATACATGATTTCATATAATCTCAGTTTCATCCTTTTATGGTAAGGTCTTTATAATAGCTTCCTGGAATGCTTTTACCTAGCTCTTCAAAAATATCTTTATTGTCATTATCATGAAGTAATGCAAAATGCCATATCTTCAGAAAACAAAGTCCTTAGTGATGCCAATTTTAGTAGGATGCCATCCAGCCCATTCATATTATGTCACATTATTTTCATTTCTTTTCATAGAGCCCGGTATGCTACAATAAGGTGAAATTTATTTAGTTAGTTGTTTGTATCTGATTCTTAGTAGAACACAAGCAACTAGGATTGAGAATTAGGAAACAATACTGTCTCATCCATTGCCGTATAACCACTGCCAAGAAAAATACTATGAATAAAGGCAAACTTCAAAATATGTTTGGTATGGAATAAATAATTTAGGCAATATTACAAGCTCCATTTCACTGATTAAAAAACAAGACTAAAGTATACAATAACTTCCCAATGAAAATTGTCTATGTGGGAGAAAGTTCTAGGCACTCAATTAAGAATTAATGCCATGACTCATTGTAGAGTTGCTCCATCTGTGGAAATCTAAACAATAAATAACATTGCCAAAAGACTTTGCATCCTTTTCAATTTTGACCCTACTTTAGAATGAGGTCAAATTCACCAAAATCTATTTGGACTGATCTTTAGTAGGAAACATTCCAACAGAGTGGAGTGGAGGGGTGAAAAATTGGATTAGGGGAGCATTGGAACAATGGTAGAGGGAAGTGACACTATGGTGGAGGGAGACACTGGTGGAATAAAATAATTCCAGTTTTATTCCAGCATAAAACTGAAACGTTATGTGTACAAACCCTACCATATACAGTATTATAAACCATTGTGTTTAAAATTAAATGAAAATATAAGAAGAAAACACCATAAAAAGAGATATTCAGAGGTTCTTTTGATATAATTGAGTTTTACAATATATGAGATCATAACATGCAAGAGGATTTCATCTATTACTCCAGGAATTACATAGTTATCTAGCTTACCACATTCCTAGATTCAGTGCAGATTATGAAAAAGCCAGCAAGATTCTCCAAAGAGATCCTCAACCTCTTGTTTTGACTTACCATTTGGTTGACAACAGCTCTTCTGGGCAGAGTCTATATTGGTATCTCTAAAATCTCTAGATTCTACCACAAATGCATGGCTCAGGGAAAGAGATTAGGTGTCTTCCCATTGTGAGGATGAATATGATCATGAGGCTGAATGAGGTAGAATCTAGGGGCAAAATTGGTTATGCTCATAAAGCTATGCCTTATTTTAGCAAAGATAATCTTTAGGCTCTTTAAGCCTGTTTATCTTTCTGCTTCACCTCTTTGTATCCATTTATCCCATTTATCATTTCCCATTTATCCCCATCAACATTTTTTGTATATCTTGAATATCCAATTTCTGTGAGTGTGCACACCCCTCTCTTTCCTTGATTATTAGGTGCTCTAGCACTATATTTAATTAACAACCATTCTCCCCCTCAGCTGAATAATTCTGGATCCCTTGGAACTTTCCTCAGTAGTTTCCTTCAAAATCTCCCTTGTTCCAACAGGCCAATTTATATGTCCTTCTGAGACTCATTCAAACACATACCACCACTCAGTTCCTGTCTGGCAGTTCAGTCTTCCCTTATTCAGGGTTTCCCCCCAAATGTTCCAAAGTTGTTTCTGATTTAGTTTTTTCTAAGTTTGTAATCAGGAAAGAAAAACATAGGGCACACCCCTCCATAAACTGGATTGCAAAAGAACAAAAAATAATTTTTAATATAAAATGGCTAATCGCTACATTTGTTGATAGTCAGAAATTCAAATATCACAAAGCATTCTGTATTTTTTTCTGGCAACTTCACCACTAAGGAACAGGTTATTTCATGGACAAGATGGTCTTAATGACAGTTACGAGATGTTACAAGATGGTCTTAATGACAGTTATGAAAACCTGGTACAGTACTTTTTTTTTTTTTTTGAGTATGGGAGAATAAATGTTATGGGCAATGTTAGGGCTTACTTCTGGTTCTACACTCAAGGAGCACTCCTGGTAGTGCTCAGGGGAAGTATATGAGATGCTAAAGATCACATTGGGATGGTAATATGCAAGGCTATAGGCTGTACTGTCTCTCTGGTCCCTGCTGAGCTCTTTGAGATTCTTTGTTTCTAATTTTGTTTTGGGGGGCCACACCCAGCTGTGCTCAGGGCATTCATAAGTTTCATAAGCTTTCGTATAACCAAACCTGGTTCTTCTTGATTTTACCTCCTCACTATTATTGACATCAGAACCAGAAGTGTTGCCACTTACTGAAATCTTTGCAATCCAGCAGACAGAACAGTTCTGCTCAATAATATTGTTTCTTGGACTTCCAGGAAGAACTTCTAACACCATGTTGGGTTAAAGGTGTAGGCAGATTTATCCTTTTCTTCATGTGAGTCTCAACTCAGCAAACAGGAGTCTCAGACAACAAGGCTGCACTCACAGGCTAGGTTAAGACAAATTGCTCTTCTTTAGCAGCTTGTGAAACTCAAAGCACTTTGTCTAACTGGACACTGATTTCTCAGGTTTTATCTCCAAGGTAATTCTAACACAAGAGCACCAGTGCCTTTTCCTACTAACTGATTTTGGTTAGGAACAACATTACAGTTTAATTAAATTTGAATTTCAGGAGGTATGCTTGGATGTTACAAAACTATCTTTCAGTAAAAGACAGATTCTTCTTAAATTTCTCACTTTTTGCAACATGCTGAAGCTTTGCATAACAATTGTTCTTTTAAAATCCTGTGTCAATGGTTCCCACTGGAAGTATTTGCTAGGTGAATAAATAGGATAGGGAAAATGCAAATTTTAAACAGCTACTCTAAGACTGTAGACTAAATGCTTTGCTTTCTAAATCTCATTTAAATTGCACAAACAGATTTACATTTTCAGTGAAGGAAACTGAGGCTCAAATGTTAAGTATATAATTTAAGCCCACACAAGGATTGCAAGAAGTTAGATATTTTTTCCCTTTCAATTTAAGTTGAGTGATTTACAATATTATTTATGATAGTGTTTCATGCTTACAATACTCCAAACCACACCCTCCACCAATGTCAGATTCCCTCCCCTACTATCAGTGCCCATTCCCCTTAAATCTTTTGAAAACTATTGTAAGAAGAACTACATTTCCTTTATTAATTTTAGATTCAGCTATGTAATTCAGCTCTATGACTTGCACTGTTCAAAGAGGTAGTCAGTTATGCAGCCATCGGGAGAATGAAGTCATGAAATTTTCCTATACATGGATGTACATGGAATCTATTATGCTGAGTGAAGTAAGTCAGATGGAGAGAGATAGATGGGTGTTAAGAAAAATAAAAGATATTCTTGCAATAATTTTCAGAGACAAAAGAGAGGAAGGTTGGAAGTTCCAGCTCACTACAGGAAGCTCACCACAAAGAGTGATGAGTGCAGTTAGAGAAATAACTAGTGCACCCAGAAGACTCCACATGCTAGTTCTTCTGTTTGTCTTCAGTTGGTATGTTGGGGACTCTGGGCAGAACAGCTAGCCATAGGCCCCCTGGGCTGACCACTTAGTTCAGGGGACTGAGATCCCCCCATGCCAGATGAGTCTTTGGGGCCACACCTGGTTAATCGGGCCCTGGGGGGAAGGTGGGGGAGAGAAATTCCTCCCCTATACATCCACAAACTACAGAGGCAGGGACTGCACCCAGAAGACTCCACATGTCAGTTTTGTTTCTCTTCAGCTGGTATGTTGGGGGCTTTGGGAAGGACAGCTAGCCATAGGCCCCCTGGGCTGGCCACTTAGTCCAGGGGACTGAGATCCCCCCATGCCAGACTGGACCCCCCATTCAGGAGTTCTTTTACTATTATTCATTTTCAAAAAGGCACGGGCACAACATATATACTTTTTAACAACACCCAAAAATATTCTTAATTCTCGACTGTTCCTAGGAAAAAAAATGGAATTCTTTAGGTTTGAAGGATAATATTCAAATAGGTCTCTAAAATCACTGTATATGTAGACATGACTTCCTATACAGTGGTCCTCTCTGACTGCCAAGCCTAATCTATAAACAATTCATCTATACAATGTATATCACCCCTCTGATATACTTCCCCTCCCCCACACCAGAGCCCCTTCTACTCCTTCATCTCCCAATCTGGATTCGTTATCTTCTCCTTAATTAACCCTTTTTACCCTCAGTTTACCCTCCTGCCCCAACAGATTCTGCCCGTTCACACACCCCTACAAAGCTCATTATTACTCCTTAACTCTCTCACCCCCAACCATCAGTACCTCACATTTACCCTTTTTAACTTCAGTACTACACAGTTCTAATCACAGACCAAAGTCGCACATTGGATTTAACAACCCCCAACTATTTCAAAAGACATAAAATGGACACATATGTCTTTTGAATATTTTATGCGTATTTTCTTTAACAGCTATAACTCTTTCTAAATATTCTTTTACCATGACGATTCTACCCACTTTTTATCTTGTCTTCTCTTTGTGAGCTGTTTAATAAGGAATTTTGATGGAAGAGTCCTTCAGTTTAATGCTTATGATTGAACCATGCCATGGGGATTATTGGACTTGTTCTTATGGCCCCCATATGCACCGATAATGCCACGTGGCATTGTTCCTTGTTTGCATAGGCACATTAAAATGGGAAAATACTATACATACAAATAAGTTCTTATCTAAAAGAGATTGGAACACACAAATCTCATAGTGCAATGAGGTCTTACACCCTGAACATTGATATAATGACCTGGCACAGGCCTCAGATGAATGGACATCCTCCATTCACCCCTGAACCAGGGAAGCTATCTACGAAACATCCAAGGTTTTTTTTTATAACAACACCTGGAAGCAATCGTCTACCAGGGCAGACCCTACTACTGCTCTGACATCGACCTGCTCAAAAGAGACTTCCCTTAACACTAAGAAGACTTGACAACAACAATGACCTGCTTACAGGACAAGGTTTTCTGCATTGCCCTTTAATTGTGAGGTGAAACAAGAGGACACTCTGCACTATCCTGACTGCAATGTAGGATATGCAGATTTCAGGATCTTTAATACAGAAACATGATACCAACAACAGAGACTGTGTGAAAAATAAAAGTGTATTGGTACTATAGACAATGACCTGGATTGGACAAACTAGTTTGCCTGGAGCCTAGAGTTGGTCTTATGACAGGAAACTTCAGGGGTAGGGTCTCCTTGTATTTAGGCCAAGGCTTTTCCTTTCCATGTCCCTCATCTTTTGGTGGGCCTATGAAAACAATAATTGCCACTCTAACACCATTTTTACTGTGCTCCTTTGACTCTAATCCTTAAGAAAAACAACCCACTTAAACTTTTGAGGTTAACTTAAACTAATATGCATGTGCATGGAAATGTAAAAAAGTATTTTGCCTTCAATGTTTAAGGAGTTACATAAGTTTTATGTCTTTAGACTGCTTTGTGTGCTAAGAAATATTATGTACTACAATCTGGGGACTTGAGGGACAAAGTAATTGTCCATGGGTTTTGTTTTATTTTTCTTAATGTTCTTTGGCTGAAAGTTCAAAGTTAAGATATCAGCAATGCGGGGCCGGGAAGGTGGCGCTAGAGATAAGGTGTCTGCCTTGTAAGCGCTACCAAGGAACGGACCGCGGTTCGATCCCCCGGCGTCCCATATGGTCCCCCCAAGCCAGGGGCGACTTCTGAGCACATAGCCAGGAGTAACCCCTGAGCGTCAAACGGGTGTGGCCCAAAAACCAAAAAAAAAAAAAAAAAAAAAAAAAGATATCAGCAATGGGATTATTGAGAATTCTGTTTATGGGTGATTGACCTTCCACTGTAACTTTACATTGTCCTCTTTCTTTGCATCTTTGTTCTCATAATTAAAAATAAAAAAATAATTAAAAAAGAGAAATAACTACATTGAGAACTATCATAACAATGTGAATGAATGAGGAAGTAGAAAGCCTGTCTAGAGTACAGGCAAGAGTGGGATGAGGAGGAACGAGATTTGGGACAGTGGTGATGGGAATGTTGCACTGGTGAAGGGGGATGTTCTTTACATGACTGAAACCCAACCACAATCATGTTTGTAATCAAGGTGTTTAAATAAAAATATTAATCTTAAAAAAGACAGAGGTAGATAAAACATAGCAAGAGGCTGGAGGAGTAGAAGACAGAGCTTAGTGGTACAGTCATTGTTCTGCATGTAAAAGGCTTTGGGTCTGATGTCTAGCACTTTAGGAAAAAAAACAGCACAACCAAAATAAAACCAAAACCAAAAATAACCAAAACAAACAAAAATAAAATATGTCTGACATGCTGGTGTGTTTTGGCTGGCTCTACCATACTGGCAATATGTCATGCAAATGCAGGTCAAAGATTTTCTTTAAACAAGGCTTCTATTAAACACTTCAGATTTCAGTATTTTCTAACAGATTTAAAAATATTTTAACGTATCAAAAATGTTATAAAAATCCCACTGTTTCCTCACCTTTACTCTAAAGCCATTTCTCATTTCCCATGATTGTCCAGATGACCCTATTAATCAATCAAAACAGATATTTCCTACTTGGTCTGTCTTCAGCAAGAATATGTAATATCAGGTTGTCTTAATCAGAATCTCTCTTCCTCTGATGTTCTCTCTTGTCAGTTTTCTATCCTCTTGATTCTCCATCTGGCTTCTTGGCTATGAATTCGCATGGGTCCATTTGTATTTAGAGTTGAGTTCAATTGTAGTTTTTTTTCTTCACCTATGGCTATTTTGAAAAAGATTTCTTCAACAAGTATCACCATTCTTTCTCTTGAATATATATCTCTGGAAGTTGCTGATACAAGAAAAGAATATCAAAGAGACTGAGTACAGCTCCTGGAGTCAAGTCTAGTAAACCTACAGTTTGAAGCAGAACCATTCAAATGAATCAAGTCTAGGTCTTTTGAGTAGCAGTTGATTCCAAGATTTCATCTCTCGAAGAGACTGAGATAGACATAAAACAGAAAGACCTAAGTCCACAGGATAACCGTTTGAAGAGGGAATAAGGGCCTCTAAGAACGTCTTAAAACAGACTTTTGAAATAAGAAACAAGATTGGCAATGTTTTTTTATTTTCCTAAGAAAAAATAAAAAGCTTCTATTAGGACTGTTAAAAAATTCAAGAGAACTTATTAACAAAGTCATAGAATTCATTACTCACATTTGCTTCCTGAATATCTTCAGAACTGTTCTCACTGAAAGACACCATAAGAATACTCAGGAAGTTCTAGAAACCTAGTCTCTCAGAGGCTTCCAAAGAGGAGTCCTGGAATGTCACAACACTGCTTAATTTGAATCAGCAGTGATATGAGTTGTAAGTAAATAAATAAATCATTATTCAGGGACAGAGGCACTTTGAATAACACCTGCAGCTTTGCATAAATTCTCACTGGATTCCTCTGTCCTTTCCCTTTGAGAACTTCTGGCTCATCTCTTTCTTACTGGTTTCTGCACCTAGGTATGTAAGCTGAGACCTTTCTGCTTTGATGCCCCCACGATTTCCTAGAGGAGATGCAGTGGACTTGCAATATTTTGACAAATTTCTTTTTTTGTGGGGGGGGGGGCACACCCTGTGATGCTCCGGGGTTATTTCTGGCTATGCTCTCAGAAATCGCTCCTGGCTTGGGGGACTACATGGGATGCTGGGATATTGAACCAAGGTTCGTCCTAGGCTAGCACGTGCAAGGCAAACACCCTACCACTGCTCCACTGCTCAGGTCCCTATTTTGAAACATTTCTAAGAGTTAATATTTCCACTGGAATGTGTGGATTGGCATTCCATGGTCTTGTTTTTTGTTCATTTGGAATGACATAAATACAGTAAATTTACCATCTCGGTTGCAGGGTTCCAGCTGTTTTGATAAATATTCATTGTGTGTCTAAAAATCACCACTATGTAGAGAACATATCAATCACTTTAGAACATTGCCTTTTGCTGCTTTCCAGAAACTGGTCATCTTATCCTCAGACCATGGAATCCTCTCATCTAGTCTGTCAGGTGTAAATTTCTTTTTCAGTATATTGTACAAATGGAAAATAGCTTTTCAAATCCTAGTCTCTTTGATTTTGCATAGTGCAACTAAGACAACCATTATATGTTTTCTGTTTTGCTACCAATGACTTGTTTATTTTTAATGTTGAATTCTTGTATGGATATATGAATGTTTACTCATTTACCAGTTAAACAACAAGTGAATGGTTTCCAGGTTTTGGCAAATACAAACAATATATCCACCCATGTACACATTTTTCTGTGAATATAGGTTTTTATGCTTCTTGGATAAATATCTAGGAAAGTAATTTTTGGCTCTTAGAGTGAGTATATTTTGATTTTAAAGAAAACTGCAGGACATCAGCAAAATGGCTAAGAACTCCAAATTTCACCACTCTGTAAAATCAACAAACTAGCTAAAGAGGAAATATAGTTTTTCTACAGAATTCTAGAATCTGTCCAAAGGCTTAGAACAATGGCCAGAATCTTTATTTAAATATAAGTATGCTTGGGGCAGAAAGATAACTGTAAAGGCTAGCGTACATGCTTTGCCTACAGGAAGCCTGGGTTTGATCTCCAACACTGCATGGTCTCCTAGATAAATCAGGAGTGATCTCTGAATACTGCTAGGTGTGGCCAAAAACTAACATCAAATAAGTAAAAATGAAACAAACAACCACACACAAATGCAGAGAATTTAGTTTTGGGATCATCCAATTTAGATAAACCATATTAATCACTGTCTAATTCAATAGTAGATACAGTTATGATAGTCCAAATTTCAGATAATAAAGAGAAAAAAGGTAACTACATTTTCAAAGAGTGAGGACCAATGATTGGTCTTATGGTTCCCTGGAAAGCTCAGTAGTCAAGTCCTGTTTTTATTTTGCCTACTTTGGAACTGGCCTAACACTACACTGCTGGGGAGAATGGAATTTGTCAAAAAACAAGCTAATGTCTTAGGTTAGGTTGCTGTGGCCTGAGGCAATACATAACAGTGGCACAAGCAATGTATTAACTGAAAATCTTGAGAAGAGCACTGGGGACTCAGATGTCCTTAGACTTTGTAAAGCTCCAGCATATTTCTAAGCATCTGAAAGGTCACATATATGCTCAAGGCTGTGGGCAGACTCAGAAAACATGTAAAAAGGACTCTACTGATCTTGAGGATCTATGTGAGTAAGAAGAGTAAGGCAAAATTATAGATTTTTTTGAGTATGATAAGACTATCCACTTGGCAAAAGGTAAAATTATTTTCAGTTTAGGAATTTAAGGAAAGACTTAATAAATCAGTATCTGGCAACTGATATCCAATGGAACTGATAATCCAAAGGAACAAAATTTTCAAGGGTTACTTATGATAATAAAGACTTCGAAGACTAACTCAGAAAAATTCCTAAAGCAATTTCAAACTATTTGAAATAAGTAATAGCAACAACAAAAATCCTAAATAACAAATTTTATAGATGTAGTAGCTATATTATTATATAAAAATTATAGCATTCAAAAAATACAGGATATAAAAAGACTTTGGAGGAAACAGGAGAAATAATATAAGAGCTTGTCTTCCTTATGACCCAGATTTAATCACCAAAATCCCATGTGGCCCCTGGAATCAACAAGAGTGATTACTGAGAAGAGCCAGGAGTAAGCTCTGAGGGCAGTTGGCCTCAAAATGTGTGTGTGTGTGTGTGTGTGTGTGTGTGTGTGTGTGTGTGTGTGTGTGTAAGAGAAAGAGAGCATGCACGAGTGATATTGAAAAGTGTGGCACATACATAGGAGAAAAACAAACAGAAAAAGAAACCTCTGAGGGAGCAGAGATTTTAGGATTTTAAAAAAGATTTCAGGCTTTTTCATCAAGAACTTGAAAACAGCTATTCTAAATATACTAAAAGAAAACATACAAGTATGAGGATGAATTTACACCAAATTGAGAATAACAATGAAGAGAAGTTATAGAAAGAAATTAAATAAGAATTTAGGAATTAAAAACTACAATCATTTAAATGAAAAATACCAAAGAAGAAATTGACAACATATTAGAGGAGGCATAAGAAAGAAGCATCACAAAAAAAAAACAAATCAATTGAGATCACCCAGTATGAAGTCCTGGAGCAGAAAATGGAATAAAGAAAAATGAAAATCATCTCAGACATCATTAAGTACATTGACATAGGCATAATGGCAAGCTCACAAAAAGAGAAAAGAACAAAAATATTTAAAGAAATAATGACTGAAAACTATAAGTTTGATGAAAACATGAATTTGTGTCTCCAAGAACAACAACAAGCTCCCATAAAGGATTAACTCAGTGACATCCACACTAAAACATATATTACAGTGAAGAAAAACAAAATACAAAGAGAAACTCTTAAAAGCTGTGAGAGAAATGGCTTTTTATGTAGAAGATCTTAAATAAGATAAATAAGTTGACTTCCTATCTGAAATCATGATGGTCAAAAGACAGTGGAGAAATATATCCAAAAATGCTGATGAGAACCTCCCAGATAAACTGAAACTTGGATTTAGACATACCAAAAAAAATGATAAATAATTCTCCAGCCGATATGAAAGAGTACTGAATAATAATTCAGTCCTGTAATAAAAAAGGGAAGAAACAATGTGAAAGGCAGTTTGTATGGCTAAAGAGGAAAGAAAGTATGATTATATTTTTTGTTTGCAACTCCTTCTCTCTCCCTTTATAATGTAAAGACAATCACTTAAAGTGTCATCATAAAGCAAAGATTTATACTATAAATCTTAGATAATGGAATAGGATTAGAAATAAATAACAAAGAAAAAATGGAAAATGCACAAATATGTGAAAAACATATTAAGCAACACACTTGAAAAATAGCAAAGAGAAAATCTTGAGGGAACTTTGAAAATAGTTTGTGGGCTATGAAAATAAAAACAACATAATAAAACTGCAAATGCAGTAGAATAAATGCTCAAAGGGCACTTAATGGCTGCAAATGCATATTTTTAAAAGAAGAAAGATCTAAAATCAATAACATACCATTTCACTTTAGGAAATTAGGAAAACCAAATCCCAACAAGCAAAAGTGAAAAAATAATAAAGATTATAGTGTAAATTTTTAAAAGAAAATTAAAAAAAAAAAAGAAACCAAAGCTATTCTTTGGAGAAATAAACAAAGTTAAGATATTTAACTAGATTGACCAAGAAAAAAAGGAAACTACTTATAATTCTAAAATGAGAAATTAAGAAATATTATTACTAACAGAAAAAGTACTTAGAAAAATTTAAGAATAGAAGTGAAATATTATGAACAAATTTATGCCCCCTAATTTTTTTTAATTTTTATTTTGATCATATTGGCTTACATATCTTTCACAGTAGTATTTTAGGTACATATTAACATTGAATCAGGGGAATACCCATCATCAAATTTGTCCTTCCCCCATCCCTGGTCCCTTCCTGTAACCATACCCCCCACCATCACCCCCGGGGCTGCTAGAGTAGGTGGTCCCCTCTTTTTCTAGCTTACTATTAGTAAGCATATATTTGTTTGGTCCTGATATCCTCCCTTGTTTCCCCCTCTATTTGAGAGGTGGAGCTCGATAATTCGAGTTATGTGGTTTTGTTTGAAGAGAAGAAAAGCAATAGAATGGAGTAAAAAATAAGAAAAAATAAAAAATAACATAAAATAAAATAAATCAAATAAGCTGAAAATGGCAGAGTCCTTCTAGAGGCTTTCAACCTCAGTTTGAGTGAGGACATGAAAAAGGTAATTGAAACACCACATCAATACAGAAAGAAATATCAAATTAAATATCCAGTGAGCACTACAATAGTAAAGACAAGCACCACATAATAGTCTCGGTTCTGAAATCAAACCATGCTGAAGTACAAAAAGAAAGAGAAAGATAAATAAAATAAAATAAAATAAAATAAAATAAAATAAAATAAAATAAAGAGACATCAACTTCAATATCTACACCAAAATAAAGACATCAATAAGAATCTATCAATCAATAAATTTATATGTGAAAAAATGATTATTTTGTGCCTTTTTTTTTTTCCTTTTTCTCCCTGCATAGGCACAGTAACTATTGGGGATATTATAGAGGGAATTCCCTTGGCCTAGGATATTCAGGGTTTCTCATCCCCTGAAGTATACTGTCATGGGATTAACTATAGACTCCTTGCATGATCATTTACTCTTCCTTCGGTGCTTTTTTGGTGTATAGAAGACTTCTGCTTCATCATGGATGGTAAAATCAGACCTCTGTATCTAGAGATATTAGTGTCTGTACAGCTCAAGGAATGGAGCTTATGATGAAATCTTTCTTTGTGGTTCTAGCAGTTCTGCTTCTTCGGTGTCTTTTAATCCATCTTCTGTAGTTGGTGGTCTTGGTCATTACATTGCTCCTATGATGGAGCCTGGGATAGAGTCTTTCGTAATGCTTCCGGAAGACCCATTCAGTTGCGATTGTCTCAGTCTGACCTCTGGAATTGGAGATCATGTTTGTTGAACAGATCGTAGACCAAAAGGCTACTGCTTTTTATTGTTGTTGTTGATGCTGTTGGTCCCGGGATGTTATGCCCAAAACATTGATCATCTCTATCCAGTAGGCCTATTTCATGAAAGATACAAACTACCAAAAATTTATTCAGAAAGAAATAGTTAATCTCAATAGGTCCATACCAAAATTATATTAATAATTATTAACCTTGCATAAAAGAAAGGTCAGGCATATTTAGGTAGGTTCACTATTGAATTCTTCCAACTAAAACAATAAAATATTATAACAATTTTTCATAATCCAGAAAATGGAAGCAGAAATAACTCTTATCTCATTCTGAGAAGTCATCATTTGTCCTAAGACAAAAGTCAATTAAATTTACTACTAGAAGAAACACAGGTGCAGAAATCTTTTTTTTGTTTGTTTTTTGTTTTTTTGGGTCACACCCGGCGGTGCTCAGGGGTTACTCCTGGCTGTCTGCTCAGAAATAGCTCCTGGCAGGCAAGGGGAACCATATGGGACACCGGGATTCGAACCAACCACCCTTGGTCCTGGATCGGCTGCTTGCAAGGCAAACGCCGCTGTGCTATCTCTCCGGGCCCCAGGTGCAGAAATCTTAAAGAAAATATTAGCAAATGAAACCAGGCAATATATAAAACTGTATACCAGAGCCATTGGAAAATCAATACAGCCACAGAGATATAATTCAAAATTTGAATATCAATTATGTAATTCATTATATCAACAGTTAAAAGAAAAATCATATGATAGTTTATTTTTAGAAAAACTATTCATATAAACCAATGATACAAATTTTCAGGAAATAGGAAATAGATTATTTTTCAAGTAGATAAAGACCCAAGAAAAACCCTTAACATTAACAAAATGTTGAGTGCTATGAAGTGAATGCTTTCCTGGAATTACTGGGCATAAGTAATATCTGCTTTTACCACTTCTATTCAATATCAGACTTGAGTTCAAACTCATCAGGCAATAAGAAAAGGAAATTATACAATAGATCTTCAGCTTGAGAAGGAAGAAATAAAATTGTTTCTGACCAAATTCTGTTTGATTGTGTAGAACATCCCAGAGTCAACAAAATTACTCTTGTAATTAATAAGTAAATTCAGCAAGATAACAAAATATATATTAATTTACTAAATTTATTTTTTTCTTTTCCATAAACCAAAAATGAACAAACAAAATAAGAAGCAAATTCCATTAGTAGTAACACTAAAAAATGAAAAAAAATAAAAATACAACACAATATTAAAAGGATGAGTGCACAGAAACCTTTTTACAATATTGTGAAAAATAAAATTAGATTTAAATAAATCAATAGGCATAGAACAGAAGACTTATAGTGTCAATTTCCCAATGGCCAAATAAATATTTAGCATAAGTTTAATACAAATCCCAGAAAATTAATACATCAAGATTGACAAATGGATTCTAAAATTATGTAAAAAATAAAAGAGTTCAAGGAGTGAAGAAAAATGCCAAATAAGCCAAGTTGAAAATTGCTCATTACATGACTTCAAGATTTATTAATAAAATTCCAGATAATAAATATAATATTGTTGAAAAATCATAGGCAAAATAAACAACATTGAGAGCCCAAAGTAGAACAAAATAAATAAAAGAGTCAAATTGACTCAATAGGAAAATGGTAATATTGTCAACTAATTGTACAGAAATAATTTTACATCCACATATTAAAAATTAATCTTGACAGAGGTAATAATATTACCTCTGTCAAAAGCATTAACTCAAATGGATCAGAATATAATATGAGATACAATATTATAAATTTTTCAATGGAAACACAAAAGAAAATCCATGTAATTATAGTTTAATAGAAGCAATTCCAAAATCACACACTTAAAGGTATTAAGTTGGACTCAATTAAAACATTAAAAAGTAGACTTTGTCCTCTCAAAAATCTGAATTAAAAAGAGAAGCAAGGGGCCCGGAGAGATAGCACAGCGGCATTTGCCTTGCAAGCAGCTGATCCAGGACCAAAGGTGGTTGGTTCGAATCCCAGTGTCCCATATGGTCCCCCGTGCCTGCAGGAGCTATTTCTGAGCAGACAGCCAGGAGTAACCTCTGAGCACCATCGGGTGTGACCCAAAAACCAAAAAAAAAAAAAAAAAAAAAAGAGAAGCAATACATAAGGAAAAATAGTAGCAATTCATATATACAAAAATCACTTATATACAATGTTTGTGTAACACGTTTATAGTAGAACTTGTATATTAAGTTTAAAGAATTATCTAAATAATTATATAAAATTATCTAAATTATCTAAAGAATTATCTTGACTTAAATTATCTAAAAATTTTTTTAAATAATTATCTAAAATATTATCTAAATATTTTGTATGTGGAGGGCCACATACAAAACCCCTCCAAAAAATGAGTAGACCTAGGTACCAAATCCAAAGTCAATGACAACAGAATCAATACCCAATTTACAACAAGCTAGACACAGAGGGGACCACTTTTACTAGCAGCCCAGGGGGCCAAAGGAGGGGGATATGGGATGTATGTTGGGAACAGGGGTAGAGGGAGGACAACTTTGGTGGTGGGAATGCCCCTGATTCAATGTACGTAAAATATTACTGTGAATAATTTGTAATCTACTCTGGTAAAATAAAAAAAATTAAAAAATTACATTGTGAACTAAATACAAGAACTTAAACAGACAGCAAATAAGAGAAACAAATTAACACAATCTTAACACAATAGTTAAAATCCCAAAAGTGACAAAATTAAGGCAAGAATGCAGAGAGCGAGAAGCTCTATTTTATTGATGATGACATTTTAAATTGGCACAACTATTTTGAAAGTTAAATAGTAATTTCTTACAAAGCTAAACAAATACCATATGATCCATATTATACATATCCTTATTACCACATAATAAACAGTATATCATGTGGTTTTACTAGATTTCAATTTTAATTTAATTGAAAACTTATGTTTAACATACATTTATATCAATATCTCCACTAAAATACTTATTCATAACTTTAGCAATGAATATATGCTAAATTTATATGAGAAAAACAATATGCAGTTGATTAATGAAATAAGGAAGTAAGTGAAAACATATTTTGTTCATAGGTAAGAATAATCAATATTTCAGTATGCAAGTTTTTGACAACTTGATTTATTGTTGTAACGTCAGTTAAATGTCAATCCCAGTTTAAATTTAAGCAAATATTTTGTGCATATTGATAGATTCTATAGTTTATATGTGATTCACAAGACCCAGGTGGAAAACAAGATTTTGAAGAACAAATTTGGAAGATTGACACTATCCAATTTTAAAATGTATATTGTTTCTGCATACATGATCATTCCAAATCAGAAACAATCAAATTGTCTTTCACAATGAATAAAGAAAACCTGTGGTACACTTACATAATTGGATAGGGTATCAATTTATTACAAACATTACTAAGTAAAAATAAGTTTTCTTTTTTTAATATAAAATATTTATTTAAGCACCATAGTTACAAGCATGATTGTAGTTGGGTTTCAGTCATAAACTGAACACCCCCCTTCACCAGTGCAACATTTCCACCACCAAGGCCCCCTCCCTCCTTCCCAACCCCTGCCTATATTAGAGACAGGCATTTTACTTCTCTCACTCATTAAGATTGTCATGATAGTTGTTAGTGTAGTTATTTCCCTAACTGCATTCGCCACTCTTTGCAGTGAGCTTCATATTGTGAAGCTGGTCCTTCCGGCCCTCATCTCTATTGTCTCTGGGCATTATTAAAATAATGTCTTTTATTTTTTCTTAAAATCTACATAGATGAGTGAGACTATTATGGGTCTAGCTCTCTCCCTCTGACTTATTTCACTCAGCATAATAGAATCCATGTACATCCATGTAAAGGAAAATTTCATGACTTCATCTCTCCTGATGGCTGCATAATAGCATAATATTCCACTGTGAACACAGTTTCTTTAGCCTTTCATCTGTTAAAGGGCATCTTAGTTGTATCCAGAGTTTGGCTATCTTAAATAATGCTGCAATGAATATAGGTGTGAGGAAGGGATTTTTGAGTTGTATTTTTGTGTTCCTAGGGTATATCCCCAGGAGTGGTATAGCTGGATCATAAGGGAGTTCAATTTCCAATTTTTTGAGAAATCTCCATATTGTTTTCCATAAATGCTAGACTAGATGGCATTCCCACAAGCAGTGAATAAGAGTTCCTTTCTCTCCACATATCCGCCAGCACTGCTTATTCTTGTTTTTTTTTTTTTATGATGTGTGCCAGTCTCTGTAGTGTGACATGGTACCTCATTTTGGTTTTGATTTGCATCTCCAATGATTAATGATGTGGAGCATTTTTTCATGTCTTTTGGCTATTTGTATTTCTTCTTTAAGAATGTCTGTTCATTTCTTTTCCCCATTTTTGATGGAGTTATATATATTTTTATATATTTTATATATTTTTTTCTTGTTAGGTTCTGTCAGTACCTTGTATATTTTCGATGTTAGTCCCTTATCTGATGGGTATTAGGTGAATAGTTTCTCCCATTCTGTGGGTGGCTTTTTTATCCTAGGCACTATTTCCTTTGAGGTGCAGAGGCTTCTCAGCTTAATATATTCCCTTCTGTTTATCTCTGCTTTCATTTGTTTGGAGAGTGCTATTTCCTCCTTGAAAGTTACATAAGATGGGGCTGGAGAGATAGCATGGAGGTAAGGCGTTTGCCTTTCATGCAAGAGGTCATCGGTTCGAATCCCAGCGTCCCATATGGTCCCCCGTGCCTGCCAGGAGCAATTTCTGAGCATGGAGCCAGGAGTAACCCCTGAGCACTGCCGGGAGTGACCCAAAAACCACAAAAAAAAAAAAAAAAAAAAAGAAAGTTACATAAGATAGAAATTAAGATGTAAGACTTAAAATGGATAATTATAAGTAATAAAATATGAGTGCCATGATTTTGTGGAAAAAATTTGATGGGTAAATCATCTAATGTCTACAAATTTTAAAAATTGGAGCTTGCCTATGTTCTGTCAACCAGGTTCAATCCCCTGCAGTCCATTTGGTGTTTCTCTGTCCTGGCAGGAGTACTCCATGAGCACAGAGCCAGGAGTAAACCCTGAGCATAGTCAGTTTAATTTAGAAGAATGAATAAATTATCAGAGTCACATCAGCTACTAAGAATAATCAGAAAGTAATAATTTGGTCAGACCAATAGAAGGCACAGAAATTGAAACCACAATTTAAATTTCCCCCAAAAAACCTAGGATCAGACAGTTTCACTAGTGGTTTTTACCAAATTAAATATTTTATTTTATCAAATAAAATTTATTTTACCAAATAAAATCTTCAAAGATTACATATTATTAGGCAAGAGAGAAGGTATAGAAGTTAAGGCAGCTGCCTTGCACACCTTTGTCCCTCATTAGAACCCTGGCATCACATGATCTGCTGAGTACTACACCACTCATTGGTAGGGTTACAATCCATTTGATGCCTCCCAATATAAAACAAATATTTTCTGTAACCTATCCTCAAAGTCTTCAAAATAGTTAAAAGAAGGGCTTATTTCCAAATGTATTATATGAGGCCAGCTTTACTCTAATATTAATAGAAAACAAGTACAGATTTTAAAAGAAGTCTACATTCCAATATATGGAGTGAGTACTGTTACAAAAATCCTCAACAAAATCTTAGCAAGTTGAATCCAATAGTTTTTGATGACTGTTTAGAGTCCAACCAGCACCACATCCTTAAGTCCTCAAATTAAACTACTAAACTAATTGGCTGAGAATCACCAGCAATGGTCTTCAGACTCCTAGAACACTGGTTAGAAGAAAAAAAATAATATAAACTACTGCTTTAAAAAATATATGCAAGGTTCAGTGCATGGAAATGTAAAAAAGTACTTTACCTTCAATGTTTAAGGAGTTACATAAGTTTTATGGCTTTAGATTGCTTTGTGTGCTGCTAAGAAATATTATGTATTACAATCTGGGGACTTGTGGGACAAAGTAATTGTACATGGGTTCTGTTTTATTTTTCTTAATGTTCTTTGGCTGAAAGTTCAAAGTTCAGATATCAGCAAGGGGATTTCTGAGAATTTTGTTTATGGGTGAGTGTCCTTCTACTGTAATTTACCTTGTCCTCTTTATTTGCATCTTTGTTCTCATAATTAAAAATAAAAATTAAAAAAATAAATAAAAAGAAAAGGTGACTTAACATTAAATATTAAAATTTTTTGGAATAAATTGCTTCTGTTTCTTGGTTTCTACTTTAAAAAATATATGCAAGTTTCAAAAGTGAATTCCATTGTATGATTGTCTGAAGCCTAAGCAAAGTCACTATGACAAATGTTCAGGGTGAAAGGCTCATGGTTTTCTGCACCAGCACCAAGAATATTACTTCTACAGGGGAAGGCCCTAATGCTGTCCTGGCACTGACTTTCTCCAGAGTGGGTTCATATGATACCCCGACAACTTGGAAACAGCAACAGCTTGCTTTCAGGGCAGGATTCCCACACCCCCACCTAACAGTGAGATGAAACAGAAGATGCTCAGTGACACCTTGACTTTGACATAGGATCTATGCAAAACTCAGGATCTCTAATTACAGAAGCCTGACTTTGACAACCAAGATTGAGAAGAACTTTTTCCGGGACCACAAAGGAAGATTTTGATGTTAGACAATTTAGTATGCCCAGAGCCTGTAGTTGGTCTTATGGCAGGATTCTTTCTAAGTAGGTTCTCTCTGTTTTTAGGCCAAAGGTGTTTTGCTATTTTCCCCAAATTTTGCTGCACCTATGGAAAATAAAACCAAAAAGCGTGCCACACACACCCCATTTTTCTTTTATTTACTCTTATAAATTTTTAAAAAATGATTTTTTTCTTTTTTTTTATCTTTTAAATACAGACTCCTGCCTTTTTCATAGAACCTTGGGACAAGTAGTACTTTGTCTTACCACATATTTCTAAATTTTTCTATAAAACTAAGAAGAAAGGAAAAAAGAAAAGATGAGGTCAGGGGCCAAGTGGTCTCAGATATATTGGTAGAGAAAAAAAAAGAACAGAACTAAATATTCAAGCCAAAGTTGATAACAATAGAATCAAGAGACCTAAACTTTAACAATCTAAACTTAAATGGGCCTGTTATAAAGGCAGGCCTTCTTGGCAAAGGGTGATGGTAGGATGTACTTGGGGATTATTGGTGGAGGGAGGTTGACACTGGTGGTGGAAATGTCCCTGATTTACTGTATCTGAAATTCAACTATGAAGGACTTTGTAGATCACAAGGGTTTTAATAAAAAAAATTTTTTTTAGATTTTTGGGCCTACCACTCAGGGGTTTCTCCTAGCTCTGAGCTTAGAAATCACTTCAGGCAGACTTGGGAAACCATATGGAATGCCGGGAATTGAACTTGCATCTTTACTGGGTAAGCCACATGCAAGGCAAACTGCTGTACTACTACTGTGCTACCACTCTGGCCCCAATCAATACAATAAAATTAAAAAAATATATGCATAAGTTCATTGCAATTTTATTTATAATAGCAAACATATTGAAACAGCCCACACCAATTAATAAACTGGTATATAAAGTAGATGTAATACACAATGGAATATGACTCAATTTTAAGACAAGATGAAATCTTACCATTTGTGACAATATGAATAAAATTTGAGGAGTTTATGTGAAGCAAAATGACTCTAAAGACAAATAATAAATGGTCTAACTCATGTGTGGGATAAAAAAGGAACAAAATAAGAACAAGCAAAGTCAACTCAACAAGGCCTGTAGGATCTGCTCAAAGAACTAAGATTAACTCAAGGGAAGGAGCGGAGGGATCAAAGCTGAGCAGCAGCTCCACTGGACTATGGTAAAAACACTATTAGAATTTAGGCAGACCTGATATGGTGAGAAACATTTGAAGAGGTATAATATAAGACTATACTCAGAAATCTACAGTTTTATCATCTAAGGCCAGCTCAGTAAAATAATTTAAATAAAATAATATTTTAATATATTTTATTTAAACACCTTGATTACATACATGATTGTGTTTGGGTTCAGTCATATAAAGAACACCACCCATCACCAGTGCAACATTCCCATCACCAATGTCTCAAATCTCCCTCCTCCCCACCCAACCCCCGCCTGTACTCTAGACAGACTTTCTATAACCCTCATACGGTCTCATTATTAGGATAGTTCAACATGTAGTTATTTCTCTAACTAAACTCATCCCTGTTTGTGGTGAGCTTCATGAGGTGAGCTGTAACTTCCAGCCCTTCTCCTTTTGTGTCTGAAAATTATTATTGCAAGAATGTCTTTCACTTCTCTTAAAACCCATAGATGAGTGAGACCATTCTGCATTTTTCTCTCTCTCTCTGACTTAATAAAATATATTTTTCTTTATTGTTATTCTCATTCATAATTTCCCTTCCTTCCATTCATGCTCTACCAAGAAAGTTTTATGCCTCTCTTCAGAAGGATTTGTTGCCTTTTAGAAATCAATGATTTAGAAATCAATGATTGCCCCCAATTTAACGTTTTTTTGCCTGTTTCACTAGTTTATCTCCCCCATTGTTTTACATTTGTTTCTTTAGTCCTAGTACCACTGTGTTTTGGTTGTTTTAATGCCTAAATTGACTGTTAGATCAAAAATTGCCTTATTACCTCTTAAATATAATCTTGTGTCTCTCCCCGCTGCAGTACAAAAATCAAACACTGCCATCACCCTAGCCTTATTAAAAGGCCTAGGTGTTATTGGTGTAAGCACAAATATTTATTCATTGGTTCATACTCTAGAATCTGCTAATGCCTTATAACTGTTGCTAAAAATGTTTACAAACTTAAAGAAGTTTACACTACTGTTGATTTCCTAGCAAAGAGTGCAGAATAACCGCCGTGGTTCACAATTTAACATTTTTTTTTGAGGGAGGGGGGAATTTGTGTCATCCTTAGAGTAAAATGTTGCTTTTTAAAATAAATTCGGCTTAGCTAGAGATAGCATTCAACACATAGAGGATAATTTAGTAAATAGACAAAAAGATATAGAGCAGAGTGAGAGCTGGTACAAAAATTGGTTTTCTACCACTCCATAGATAACAACAGTGCTCGCAGCCTTTTTGGGGCCCTTCATTGGCTTTATGTTGCTAGTTTCCTTTGGTCCTTGGGCTTTTTGCAAACTCACCACCTTCGTAAAGAATCAAGTGGATGAAGCAACCAGAAAGGACTCAAAGGTTCTATACCAACAACTATGCACCTCAGAAGACCAGCTGACACCTGACATCTCCCCTCCTGCCAACTCTCCGCCACTTAAGTTTGAAGTTATCGAGGAGCTGGCGCATAGACCTCAATCTGTGCCTTGCCAAGCTTTGGAAACGACTGAATCAAGGGTAGCAGATGCGGTGACTGGAAGCCCCACACCTCTTCACCCAGTGTGGCCAGTCCACCGAGGCACGTCTGTCCCTTCTATATTGTATACTAAACAGGGGGAGATGTGGGAGATCGAGCACCCCACATATCAAAGAAACTCTGAATGAATTTTCCACCGCCTGTCTGATTCAAGCCACAAAAGTTTGCATAGCCCCGAACCAACAGAAAACTCTGCAAATAAATTTAGCTCAGCACAAAGAATCTGGCTTAACCAGATGCCTTAACCTTTCCATGGAACCTGTTTTTGTAACTGCTCTCAAGCATGTAGTTATAGATATGTTTTTGTAAAGTTTAAATTATGATCCTTATTGCTTGCACAAAAGATAGATCTAAATGGAAAATAGGCTAAACAAATAATTGTATTTGCATAAATATCAATTAGCTATTTGTTTAAGAATTTGCTTCCCCTCCCCCCATCCTGCCAGGTTCCTCTTTATCCTTCCCGCCATCAAAATGTGTTTATGCTCCCATTGGTTAAAATTGTTGTACTTGTAAAAAAAAAAGAAAAAAGAAAACTAATATTCTTTTGTATATTAATTTTGTAGTTACTTTGCTGTATATTTTTATTCTCAAATATTATTTGGTACTTTTTTTCAGAAACTAATGGAGCATCAAAAAATATCCCAAGAAATATAGCATATCCTGACTCTTAAAAAAAATCAATAACCTAGATTTTTCTTATCAAACTATTAATATTTGTTAACCTGTTAGCTTTTTTATAAAAATTAGTATTGCCATTTGGGTTCCAATAATATAAGTATGATCTGGCATTTTCTCATTGTTAGCAGAAGTGCTATTCTTTTGCAGTGTTCAAAAACTGAAAAGGCCTATCGAACCATTCTTAACATATTCTCAAGTTCAAGTTCAAGTTCATAAAAATCTTACCTCCTCTCTCCTGGGGTTCTTATTGACAAAACAGCTTTATCTTCAGATTTGATTTCTCCCATAACTATTAATCTAATTGAGAATATACATAATATTTCCCTAAAGTGCTGAGAAGTAGATGTTACATTGCAGGAAGTCAGGTGAAATCTTGGCAGAATCTAACTTGAGCCTGAAGCAGAGGTGTGGAGCATCCTGCCCAATGGCTGTATTATGTCCATGAAATCATTTGGTCTGATTGCTGGTGCACGAAAGCACAGATGTATGTGCTTTTCTCCAGTTGCTTCTCTTTGGCTGTTCAATATACCTGTATTGTGTGGCCCATGATAAAATGAGTGTGTGATTCTGAAAAGTGTTCCCCAGTTACCCCACAATTACCATAATACCATTTCATTGCCATAATTTAAAACTTAAACTTAGAGTTTTAATAAATTTGTTTTGAATCCAAGAAGTCACTTTGGTCTGACTCTATTTCCACATCATAAAACGAGTGTTTTAGTCAAGAAATTTTGCTAGTTCTGTTTTTTTTGTTTGTTTGTTTGTTTGTTTGAGATCACACCCTGCAGTACTCAGGGATTCTTTTTTGTTTCTTTGTTTGTTTGTTTTGTTTTTTTGGGGGGCCACATCTGGCAGTGCTCAGGGGATACTCCTGGCTGTCTGCTCAGAAATAGCTCCTGGCAGGCACGGGGACCATATGGGACACCGGGATTCGAACCAACCACCTTTGGTCCTGGATCGGCTGCTTGCAAGGCAAACACCGCTGTGCTATCTCTCCGGGCCCTCAGGGATTATTTCTGATTCTGCACTCTGGATTCACTAATAGTAGTCTCTGAGGAACATATGGGATATTAGGGATTGAACATGTGTTTAAATGCATGCAAGTCTAGCACCTAACCAACTGTACTATCTCTCCAGCCCTAGCCAGGAATTTTTGAAAGCAAATGCACAATTCATTAATCAGTTGGAATCAGTGGCCCAGGAATTCAGTAATGGAAGACCTGAATCTAAGTTGAATCTAAGTACTAATAATCCAGTTCTGATTACTCAGCCAGCTTCTTTCTCAAATGACCTCACTCAGTGGAGGCAAGGGTGGTTACTTGTAATTTTTGATTCTCCCTGCAATAAGGTCACAGAAAAAATGGTCTTATTACTTTCAGCTCCAGATATAACTAGAAATGCAAACTTTATAGTCACAAGGCCCTATTGTGACCCATTCTCAGAGTGAGAAGAAAGATTTTAGTCCAGTGAAACCATAAACAGAAAGGAGGAGACATAAGGTTCTGGAATGGGAGACTTTCAGGAAGGCAGATCAAGTTTCAGTATTATTACAATCTACTTTTTTTCTTAATTTAATTTGATTTTAATTGACTTTCAATTATACAACATACAATACACAATATTCAATCATGTTGCAACCCCATCCCTTTATCAGTGCACATTTCCTGTAACCAATGTCCCCAGTTTTCCTCCAGCCTCTACAGCCTGCCACTATGACAGACACTTCCTCCTCCCCCATTGTGTGTGTCTCATTCTCACATTCTCTACCTTGTCTCTCTGAACCCCTTCTTTACTTTTAGGGAATATGGTGTCCAGTAAAGCTACTGAAAAGGTATTATCCATATCGCTTTACCTCCTTTCAGCACCTAATTCTTGTATAGATTGATCATTTCCAACTATTATTATCTTAGTGGCAACTTCTCTGTCCTAATTAAACTCCCCCCTACCTTTAGGGAAAATTTCCTACCATGGACCAGACCTCCTCGCCCTTGATTTTATATTTCTGGGTATTCTATGTCTTTAGATGTTTGGATATTATTGGATATTTTATTAAATATCCTGAAAATGAGTGTGATCATTATGTCCCCTCTCTCTTCCTCTATGTCTGAGTCTCCTTCTGATTCATTTCACTCAGAATGATACTTTTCTTGTCTATCCATGTATAAAAATTCCATGACTTTATTTTTTTTCTAATGGATGTGTAGTATTTCATGTTGTAGATGTACCATAGTTTCTTTATCCACTCATCTGTTTGTAGGCACTTAGACTGTTTCTAAATTCTGGCTATTGTGATGAGTGCTGCAATGAACATAGGAATAGCTAATGGTAAGCAATCGTGGCTCATAAACTATCATGAAGAGTTTGAGAGATTATGGGTTTTTTGTTCTTAATTGCTTTTGGAATAGAGATGGGAGGTGGGAGAGAGGAAGAAAGGGGTAAACTCAAGCCTATATTTGTGCTTGGGATTGTATTCCACAGGTGTATGGAGCCTGAAGTTGTCAATCCCAGAACTATAACCTTGCGTAGGATAGTTTTAGCTATAAACTCTCCTTAGGTTGTCTCTGAGCCTGCCCCCATCCCTGCGTCTCCAGCACACCATGTCCATTCCACTGCCCCCATCATCTTCCCTACATTCCTCAGCAGTGATGATCTAGGAAGATTTTCACAGCTCCAAGCTGATATTTGAACTCTTCAATAGGAGCCAAATGACCTCAATTTCACAAATTTAGGATGGGACAAAGCAAACAATCCTTATTCGGTGCAAGCAGCTCAATATAATACAGAAGGACAGAGGTGCTAGCAGCATAGTTTGGGAGGGGACATAAAAAAATTAGTCCCAAAAAGTTTAGTCTTAACAGACTTACAGGAGAAAATGCCTCTTTTAAACTTATAGTGGAAGGAGAGCAAATTTGGTGATGGGAATTTTCCTGATTCTATGTTTATATGTACCTAAAATATTTACTGTGAAAGATATGTAAGTCAATATGGTCAAAATAAAAATTTATAATAAAAAAACTTATAAACAGAATGGTGATTCACACTGTTCAATCCCAGGAGGTGAATGCACTCTCTTAGATTCTACAACATGGAAATAATGCAATTAAAGATATCCATGTCAATCCCAGTATTATAATGTGAGAAAGTAGCTCACATAACACTTCCCTCCTTGATAACCATGCAAGACTATTCAAATTTCCCTCTTCCTGTTCAGAAAATTTGTACAGTTCTTGACAATCTCAGTCTCAACTTCTTTTCTTGTTCCTACTTTAGGTTTTATTTGTTTTTGATCCAGACACAGTGATGTCTAGAATTCACTCTTGGATCTAAATTTTTGGTTTTTGTTTGCTTGCTTTTATGGGGCATCACCTGGTGATGCTCAGAATTTATTCCTGACTCTGCTCAGATATCACTTTTAGTAAGCTTGGAGGGGGGCATTAATGGTGTCAAGTCTAAAATATGGGTTGGACCCTACCTGCTTTATTTATTAAAGTAACATGAGTTACGTCTCTTGGGAAATTGCTAGCAAGTCTTTGTCTTCTAATTCCTAACTAGATACAATACATCTTCTGGGCCTTTTCCAGTAACCTATGATCTTCATAGGACCATTAACATCATCAGCATCATCTTTACAAGTAATCATAGTTAATAATAGCATCATTATAATTACATGATATTATTATCATATAAAAACCTTCAATGCCTGATTTTTAGATAAGGGCTTTGACACCCCTATTGTCTTACTACTATTCTCAGAACCCATGTTGAGAGGAACCTGAATTAAAGTCCCTAAGAGGTAAACCAGTGAGGGTAATAGATGGAGATTTACAGAGACTGAATCGGAGAGTATGAAACATTTGAGGGCGGAAAGGCTAGGGGTGGGAGCCTACATGGCCAGGCTCAGAGCTGGCTAATAACTGGAGGCTTGACCTCTAAAGGACCAAGGAGCCATAATGTTTGTTGAGCAGGCTCCAAGGTATCATGGAGGTCAAGATCAATCAGTCAAGTCAATAGGCATGATTGGAAGTCAAACCAGGCATTAATATTACATATTTATTCTAATTCTCCACAGCCTTGATTGTTCAGAGATATCCAAAGCAAAGCCAATGACACCTTGATTTCCCATTCAGGAGCATATTTGAGTAGAGCTCTAGGCAGCCATGGGAAACCTCAGTCTCCTACCTCCATCGCTGTATAGAGAATCAATGGGGAGAAAGTATCTGAAAAGGGAACTAAATCAAATATCCCAATACAGAGAAGTTAATCATCCAAAATTAACCTTGTAACATCTAGTATCAAACTGATCTATAAAGAAAATCAATATAAGCAAATCAGCCCCCAATGTCTTTCCCCTTGCCCTGGAACTGCTGTGACTGAGAGTGGTGAATGTGCATTATTACCTGGAAACCATCCCTCAGCGGCTGATATATTTAGCCACAGGCTTTCAATGGATAGTTTTCATATACATTTCTCCTCCTACGTTTGCTTAACTGCCATTCTCAGACTCTGAAATAAGATGCACTTAGCTGAAAATTGTCCTTCACCGAGGAGACACGCTGTTCCCACTGAGACAGATCATCTAACATCATAGATGTTTGTGTTTGGAGGAAAGCAAGACACAACTTTGCCATTGCTCTAAGCAGCCTGGAGGAATTTCCAAGACCAAGGAGAGTGCCCAGAGAGATACAGTGGCAGGTCAAAAAGGGACACTATAGCACTATAGCATTTAGTATAGCATTAGTACAGCATCAGAGGGAGACAATTTAGTACTATAGCATTTCCAGGAAGACCATTTTGCCAGACAGATAGAAGGCTATTGGTCAGATCTATTTCATTGGAAGAAGGAATGAAGATGCCAGATAAGGTTGGCATAGGGACTAGGTCCCAATATCTTCAAATTTTAAGCTATTTTTTGCTTATAAGATAGTATTAATTCTTCTAAATAAAAGCATTGTAATGATATTGTTCCTTGTCTATCCTTCTCACTAGGTATAAATCCCCTAAGTGTAAATGTTATCTTCTGTGTCACTTCTAAACTTTTAGAGACAGATTTTCTGCATAACGATGAATTAATGAGTAGAAATAGTTCAACCAAGTTCAGTACCAGCTTCTCAGTAAAATATCATAAATGAACAAGTGACAGTAAAATTACAATATGATAATATTGATAGACTTGCCAAGATTACCTTGTATACACTTCTCAATGCCTGTCATGCATTTTGTTGTTGGATATTCATAACAAAACCCACTTTTTGAGTAATACCATCATCTCTCCCATGATATAAAATGTCCAAACTTCAATTTATGACCTCAATTGCCCTCTCATAAGCAACGGATGCAGACAAGATGATATAGTAAACACTTTTGGACATCAGGCTGGTTAAATAAATTACTGGAGGATTCAAGGAAATAGTGAGTGTTCAGGATTCAGGAACTTGTTCTCTAAGGAAAGAGTTTGGCAAAAGAGTTTGAGAAGTATCATAGTCCCAGGGAGCTCAGCTTCAGGCTACAGCAGGGCCAGACACTCAACTGGGTAACTGAAAGTCAAGGAAGAAACCAAGGAAGCTATCCAACCATGCTCTTTGGTTTGGTGTGACAGAAAACTTTAAAAAAGTCATAAGCAAATAGAATGATGACTATGACTCCCTGTCCTAGTTTAATAATAATTTACTCATCAGAAATTTGTATCATGCATATTATATGTTAACAATAGGGGCATAACAAGGATGAAATCATCTAGCTTAAACCCTCAGGGATCTTCTATGCTAGTGAAAAAGCAGTAGACAACACATAAATATGGGAAATCTAGATTATTGTAAAAGTCATGAAGCAAATAGAGGAGGTCATGCAGAAGAGTGAGTTCGGGAGACTATATGCAAAAATTTCTTCCAGGGAGTGAAAGCCAAGCTATTTCCCACAACTCTGGATACTAAATGTTGGCCCGAGATAGTGAAATGATCCTGTGTCTCAATTTTAAGCTTTCTATATCCTCTGAGAAAGGCACTTTAGAATTGTACTTTTGATGCAATCAAGGTTCAGAGATATCACTTATTTGATACAACTTGTAAGCAAAACTCAAATAATCCCAACAATAATTTTAAGTCCATGATACCATAAGAAATGGAACTCACTTAGATGAATCAAGGAAATATTTCTACTCAGATTTTTATGTGAAGAATCATTTCTATATCCTCATAGAAAAACAGATTTGCAAGAAGAGGAATGTTAGAGGAATGAATCCAAAGCAGCATTTCGTGACTGTCTTGGAGTGGGCGTAAAAGGCTATACTTCAGAGCTGGTAAGTCTGAAAGGTTCTGGAAACTTTGCCAACATTCCAGATTTGCAAATTCATCTCTCTTTGATAATGTACTATCTGGAGCTTTATAATAGATCCATTATGGTGAAAGGGCTTATGACTTTGTCAGGAGGATTATGGGAAGAGCCAGGAATCAGGATCTGTTCTTCATTAGTCTGATGGATAGTCCCCTGGGAGGCAAAAATCCTCATAATAAGGGTCCAAAATATGAAACTTGCTGAGATTAAATCTCAGACATTACATTAGGTGGAGAGGCATGTTGGAAGACACAGGTTGAGGTCTAGGGTCTATGAAAGGATAAAAATGAAGGTACCTTCTGTCGGCTAGAATCTATTCAGATTCAGCAGCATCCTGGAATCTCACAGACAGGCCAAGTGTACAAAGATTATTGCTCATGCCATCATACATTTGGTACCAGGGGAGGGAGATGAGTCAAAAGAGAAGAATATCACCTACAGGGAGGCAAGTTTTTCAAGAAGTAACAAGGTAAATACTTTCATGTGGACAAGGGTAATTGTACACATAAATATATACCAGGACTTCTCAGCCCTTTTCCCACTGGCATCCTCTTTACAACTTAATTTCCTTTCTTTTTCTTTTCTTTTCTTTTTTTTTTTTTTTTTGGTTTTTGGGCCACACCCAGTGATGCTCAGGGGTTACTCCTGGCTGTCTGCTCAGAAATAGCTCCTGGCAGGCACGGGGGACCATATGGGACACCGGGACTCGAACCAATCACCTTTTGGTCCTGGATCGGCTGCTTGCAAGGCAAACGCCGCTGTGCTATCTCTCAGGGCCCTTAATTTCCTTTCTATGATCAACTATCCTGGACCCCTCATCTTATAGCATGATCCTCCATTTATATGTTGGTCATCTGTGATCCCCTTGTACTATCCTGGATAGTTATAGGGCCCTGGTAAAGGAACACTATTCTGGCTGAAAGGAATCTAAGCTTAAATAGTTAATACTTTTACATGGAAACCAAGAAAATGCAATTGCCCTTTAGTCTCTTCATCTAGGGCCACTCATACTCTGGACCTTCCTGAACTGAGCTGGCATGGGCAATGGAAATATCAAACAGCTTTTAATCGGAAAGTTCTGGTTCAACATGCTATCTTAAACTCACAGCTCCTCAAATAAACTTTGTAAGCAACATCCAAAAATATATCCCCCACACCTCTTTTCCTACTACCTTCATGTATTTACCTTAAAATCTTAATCAGGTTGAGGATGTGGCTCAGTAGGATAACACATGACTTGTATGCTCCTTCTGGGTTCCATCCTGGTACCATAAAATAATTATGATGTTGGGGCTGGAATGATAGCACAGCAGTAAGGCATTTGCACGTGGACAATACAGGACAGACCGTGACTTGAATCTCAGCATCCTATATGGTCCCCCAAACCTGCCAGGAGTGACTTCTGAGTGCAGAGCCAGGAGTAAGCCCTGAGCACCACTGGGTGTGACCCAAAAGTAACAAAAAATGATGATGATGATGATGATACTTTTATCACAATTCTAACTGCTCTCTCCTGATCCTGACATGGTGGAATTCTTTCATCATCTAAATATAAATCAGCTCCTTCATAATACTTTCCTTAAAAGATGGCCAAGTAATCTCTCCCAGGATCTCACTCCATTTTACTTCTCCATAGAACACACATTATCCAGAATTTCCTTGTGGATATTCAGTTTGCTTGTTCTCTGTCTCTCTTTATGCATCCCAACATCATTGGCATTCAAATAAAAGCCTTTTTCTGTTAGCTCTAGATTAAGAAATAACACATAGCAGGCTCTTAACAAATAGTTGTAGAACAAATAAGTAAATATAACATAGTTAAAAGTAAAGCTTCTCAGAGGAAAACCTGATTAGTTGTGAGAGCTCAGCACAATATTGTCACCCCACTTCTGTGAGTTTTAATTTACTTAGCAAAGAAGCTGTATCAGCTTGAGAAGAATTTTCCCAAAATGCTAGTTTTTTCAGAGTTCATTGGCAAACCATATGACCTGTGATTTTAGGTTTAAGGCCAGAGAACTGACAATATCTTTCTTGCATGGCTGAGCTTGGCAGAATAGGGAAGGAGAATTCAGAAATCAGAAGTAAATAAAATATTCAGAGAAGAAGTATCTCTTATGTAGCTCAAGTTATTAATTATTACAAAGCCCACAGACATGACTCCCTTTATCATCCAATTTCTCTCTCTAACTGTAAGGAAATGTAGTCAAAAAAGGTTAAATAACTTGACTGAATACAGCTTGAAAATGGTGGCACTTAGATTTGAAATTAGACCTTGGCTGATTAGTGTGCTTATCCCCTGCCCTATTCTATCCTTTTTGAAGCAAGCTTGCCATTTCTCTGTGAGAAACATCAAAGACAAATAGAAATGTACACAGTGAAAAGTGATATCAGCAAAATAACAGAGAAGACAGTGCCAACCTTCAGTGTTCCAACACAAATATCAAAAAAAATAAACAGAAGCTGTCAAAACCAGAAGTCTAAAAAACAGTCAAAAGTTAGTGAGAATACAGTGAATATTAAATCAAGAAAAGGTAATTCTTTTAAAGAAAGAGTAGGAAATGCTGGGTATTTCCATTTTCCCTTGCACCACAAGGAAAGATAGGGAAGTAATCTAGGAAAAGATGCTCACCTTCCCCTGTGGAGCTTGGTCCCTAAGCATAGAGGTAGGAGACTGATCTTACAGGAAACTTTTTGTGTAATTAAGTTCTAAGCTATTTGAATGCTCCTTGATGACACAGGATATCATCTATGTTTTGCAAAACTTGAAATGCATCAAGCTAGAAAAGTGGTGGGCGTTCTCAAACACATCACAAAACAAATGACCTGAAGATCCCTGAAATGAAATATTAGTTGAAAAACATAATAAATATATATGGAAGGAAAAGCAGAGGAAAGGGTTCTTTTGGAAATTAGGGCAATTAAAAGTTTCTGACTATGAGGGGGATATTAAAGTGACACATGTATGCCCAGCATAAGATCTTTGTTTAGGAAGAAACTAAAAGAAATATAAACTTTTTCACTTTGTCAAGAAGGTTAACCTGGATCTCTCTGATAAAGAGCTTCAAAGCCAAATTGAAAGTGAGGAGTTAGCTACCTGTCATTAAAGCAAGTTGCTGCCACCAAACTGGTTGGATACAAGCTAAGGAACAGGGACTTCAGTGAGAACACATGCCAAAGAATATAGTCTCACAGGATTGTTGGGGGAAATCATTAATGGTGATAGACATCAATATTTTTCTAAAAAAAAAAAAAAGCAAACCTTCAGGAAAGTAGAATATCCTATATTCCGAGTTACCAAATTATAATCTTCAAATGTCTAGATCTCAACAAAATTACATGACACACAAAGAAATATAAAACAGCTCAATCAGTGGAGGGACTAAAAAAATGAAAGTGCTATCCCTAAAGAATTCCAGTTGTTGGGGCTAGAGAGATAGCATGGAGGTAAAACATTTGTCTTGCATGCAGAAGGACGGTGGTTCAAATCCTGGCATTCCATATGGTCCCCCAAGCCTGCCGTGGGTGATTTCTGAGCATAGAGCCAAGAGTAGCCCCTGAGGAAGAATCTATCTTAAATATGCCCAAAGAAGAGAATGTAGATAAATAAAATCACAAAGTTGTATGTGAACAAAATGATAACATCATTGTGAGAAAAGAGAGAAGAAAGAGAAGAGAGAAGCAAATTATAAAGAGTATTCAAACAGAAATTTTGGGACTGTGAAATATAATGAACTATAATTGAAAAGTAATTGAAAAATAATTTCTCAATTTTTATTAGTAAAAAATAGACTTGGTTAACTTTTAAGGTAAAACTATCCCATCTAAGTAAAAAGAAAATAAATAAGGTTGGTAACTAAGAGGCCTGTGGGGCATTATCAAAAGATCATGCTATGTGAGTCCCAGAAGAAGATGTAAAGAGGAAAAGGAATGAACTTTTTCAATGAAAAAAAAATTACAATGAAATCCCAAAGAAGTGACAAAAGAAAATTCTAGAGCACATAAACAAAGTCAACAAGATTGCAAGAATAGGATTAACACAAAAAATAAAACTATCTACCAGAAATCAGCAGTTTAAAAAGGAGATTATAAAGACAACTTAATTTATAACAGTATGTGAAGAATAAAAAGCAAAAAATAAATTTTGCCATTAGACTACACACAGAAAACCACATAACATTTCTGATAAACTTTGTAAAGCCTAAACAAATAAAAAGACATGTTTATGCACCATAACATTTTAAGAGATAACTATGACCTGAAGCGATCTACGTGTTTAATTAAATCCCTATCCAAAATCCATGAGTTTTTGCACTGTGGAAAAATCAGTTCTTTAATTCATATGGAAATTCAAAGAGCTAATTCCAGGAGAATCAATTTTGAAAAAATAAAGCACAAATTTAAAGAACTCTCATTTACTACTTTAAAAACTTACTACAAAGCTACACTAGTCAAATAATATGATATTATCCTAAGAAACACACTCACCAGAATGGAATAAACACACACACACACACACACACACACACATCTGTGGTTAAAGGTGCTAAATCAAGTCAGAGGCAAACAGTCTTTTCAGTGAAATGAAGTGAGAGCAACTGAATTTCCGTATGTTAATAACTAAGTAAAACATCTATGTTACATCTTCTGAAAGACCTCAACAGTTATCTGAGACTCAAACTTTAAATAAGTTCCCAGAGACTAGTGGGGAATGGAAGTGGAGAACTACTAATTATTAATAAAAAAGAACTACTGCTTACTAGTACATATATAGTATATAATAATATTTTTAACTTATATAGTATGTAACTTAGTATAAAGTTACTGTTTGTGCTTATGGAAATACTTTGTAAAATATCTTGTAAAGTATACTCTAACATCTAATGAATATAATTCACATCACTGTATTACACTTATGAATTGGGTGAACTGGAATATTTTGTATTGCACATTATTTACAACATCAATTTTTTTTTAAAGAATAGAAATAAGGTCTTCCACAGGAGACCTATCTTGAGCTGCTAAACTTCTCCTCAGATTAGTTTACTATGAGTATCCTCAGCTTTGTTTCTTCCACTGCTCCTGTGATTTTGACCACATTGACTATGCTTGGAATTGGAGAGATAATAGAGCAAATACAGGGCTTGCCTTGCACATGACCAACTTGGGTTCAATTGTCAGCACTTCATTTGGCCTCCCAAGCCCCAGGAGAGATTTCTGAGTACAGAGCCAGAAGTAAGTCCTGAGAACTGCCCAGAGTGGCCTGAAAACCAAAAAAATATATATATTGATTATGCTTGCTGCCCTCTGGTACTACATGCACGCACGCGCACACACACACAGACACACACACAGACACACACAGACACACACACAGACACACACACACACTCTCATTCACTCACTTGCAGAGAAACATCCTCTGGCCCTCACCATCTTTTACTGGGTCCCATCTACATCCTTCAGACTTGAGTTAATTTATTTGTATCTTCATTCAGGCCCTCTAGTGCTCCTGAATGCTGAACATGAAACCCCTGCTTGGTGGTCCATCATCACTGTTATAGTCTCAAACCCTGGAAGAGTAGAATTTGGGCCTAGATCTCTTACATGTTGAACTTCTATTCAAACATCACCACTTCTGAAAGAACTTCCAAGCTTCTCTCACCAGAGAGTCCTTCCTTCCTACCTTCACAATTCCTACCTCTTTTCATTTTGAATTTCTTTTTGTTGTTGCTTGTGCCGTGCATTTTTTATTTGTTGACTTGCTATTTATATATTTTATTTGTTAACTATTTTCCTTCCACTGGAAGGAAGCTCCCTGAGGACAGAAACTTGATTAGTCTAATTTATCATACTATCTGTATTGCTAGAGTTTTTCTTAGCTCAAACAAATGAATACATAATAAATTGTTATAATTGCTTAATAAGTGAGTAATGGTATACCTGCTTAGAAACAGTGCCTTAGCCCTAACAAAGGGTCTTGAGAGTCTCTTACCACACCAATGCCATAGAAAGAGTTGCTGTGATGGGGAGAGTTAATTGTGCTTCCTTGTTTATTATTCCTTAAGTTATTATTTGATTTTACCATTGTGTCTCACCACTGGCAATTCCTTGATTCCCCTTTATAACTGATGAATAATCCTGGCACCAATTATTGCTCCAGCATCTGAGATCAATTTAATAATTACTTCATTGACCAAAAATTTTAAGACTAGGTCTTGAGAATGAAAACAGTGTCTAGGGTGCTTGCCTTGCTCATGGGTTTGATCCCTTGATTCCTGGCATCCATAGGGTATCCTTGTGTAAGAACTGCTCATGTGATACTGCTCACATGTGAAAGCTTGTGATTTTCAGGCATTTATTCAGATCTTGGCATAGGAAACTCGAGAGGAACAGACCCTATGTGTTCCAATTTACTGGTCTTGTGATGAGGATAGAAAGAAGGATATTTAGGCAAGTGCCATCTTATACTCCAAAAGGTGCATAGAGTTTCCATTCAAGTGCTTTTTGTGCAAAAGAGATTTTTGGTCAGTGCAGTTTGATTGGCACAAAGTGATCTGGTGGTCATTGGTAGAACTGTAATCCTGGGTAGGCTTTGACTTACAGAATGGTTTCCTTTCTTTTTGAGCTTATTTTAGCATGCCTGGTGGACCCGCTCATGCCTTTGATCCCACCCTCAGTAGGTTACTGGCTCTTTAGTTTCACCCAGTCTTAGATGGCTCCAAGTTTATTATACACATGCATGTTTGTTAGAAATTGTTTATCAGCATGTATCTCATCAATGGGTAAACTCAAATTCAAAGCATTTTTCCTCAGCTTCTAAGTGAATCCAGGATTAAAACACAGCTGTCTGACATAAGAACTAATCATCTTTAGCAGAAAGTTCAGTAGCTCCCTTATTAATCTTGAGATATGGTGCTTAGTGCAAATAGAATATTTCTCAAGAACCCTGCAGCCAGTTTTACATGACCACATTTATTTATGGAATCAAGAATGAGACTTTTCCAAAGCAGCATCTTTCACTTCCTCCATTCAGACTTTCTTCTCCCAACGAAAGAATAAAATGATTCAAATCTTATAGAGACACAGTACTAAACAGCTTTCTGTAAAATTCAATGTTGTTTAAACAATATCAACTTTATTAGTTCTCATCTTCTACTTGTAGCCTCCCTACAGTCTGTCCTGGGGCAAAGAGTCTTTGTTTCTGTTTCAACACATCTAACTTAGGAACCATTCCTGAAATTTTCAGACCAAGGCTTTCTCATCTCACATATTAATTTACCCAACACTGACAGCTGAGCCTGCTATGCTTTGGTCATTAGCAGGCAGATATACTGCATGCAAGGAAGAGGAAAGAGTGTTGAATATAAGGTATATAATATATAAGTATATAAGGTGTTTCTCACTTCACTGACTCTGATTAGGTCTCCCCAACATACTTCTTCGTTCACAGCATGACCCAACTCATCAGCAGAGACTGTCCAGAAGACTCCTAGACTCCGGCTTATCAGTGACTTTGGGTCTAACTCTCTGGGCCTTAATCCTGACTCCATCTCCAACAGGGGCTAGAAAAGTTAGATAACTTCCCTTGAATGCCTTTCTTACTCTGTAGAAAGAGTGCCTTAATAACAGTTCCTTCCCATTTTACAACATTCAAATAAACCATTTAACCTGTCTGTTGAGATTTGCTTCTTTGTCAGACTCTGAGTATATATCCACAGTCTATCTATACACAGGTCTATATCCACAGTCTATTTAATTTAATGTGAACCACACTAATTATATGTAGATATAGTTATAGATATATGTATACATTTTCCCCATTTATATAGTAAGACATTGAATCCCAATGAGGTTAAATTGAGGACTGCTGATTAATGATAGAAGATTTATTCTAAGTTACAGATTAGTGAATGTGAAAGCTCTGTGCTACTGTGTCTAAATTATTGTACTGGGTCAGGATATAGAACAGTGATCAGAGGAGCATGTTTTGCATGTGTCAGGACCTATGTTTGAATCCCAGAACCACAAGTCCCACCCTCACACCATAACCACTTGTTATAAGCCTGGAGGTCCCTGGGACTAGTGGGACTGATGGTCACCAATACTGTGGGACTGAAGTAGTACTGTACCCTCAAACCCTAGTCTTGGACCACTCAGTATAGTTAGTTAATTACCACTGAGTAATTTTAGTCTCCCTTGTGTACTACTTGAGAGGTACACATACATGTAATATATGCATTCATATGCATACATACAATGTTTGTACCTTACCCTATTCCCATTAACCCTTCAAAGTAGGGGGACGTATGACTGAACTTTCTGGGGAAGAAGCAATAGTACAGCATGTAGGGAGTTTTACTTGCATCTGATAACCCAGGTTCAATCCTTGGCATCCCATATAATTTCATAGCCTACCAGAAGTGATCCTTGGGCACAGCCAGAAGTAACCCCTGAGCACTGCCAGGTAGGGCCTCAAAAATGGAAGAAAAAACTAAAGAAAGGAAAAAAAGAAAGGGAGAAAGAAAGAAAGGAAAAAAGAAAGGGAGAAAGAAAGAAAGAAAGGGAGAAAGAAAGAAAGAAAGAAAGAAAGAAAGAAAGAAAGAAAGAAAGAAAGAAAGAAAGAAAGAAAAAGAAAGAAAGAAAGAAAGAAAGAAAGAAAGAAAAGAAAGAAAGAAAGAAAGAAAGAAAGAAAGAAAGAAAGAAAGAGAAAGAAAGAAAGAGAAAGAAAGAAAGAAAGAAAGAAAGAAAGAAAGAAAGAAAGAAAGAAAGAAAGAAAGAAAGAAAGAAAGGAAGGAAGGAAGGAAGGAAGAAAGAAAGAGAAGAGGAAGGAAGAAAGAAAGAAAGAAAGAAAGAAAGAAAGAAAGAAAGAAAGAAAGAAAGAAAGAAAGAAAGAAAGAAAGAAAGAAAGAAAGAAAGAAAGAAAGAAAGAAAGGAAGGAAGGAAGGAAGGAAGGAAGGAAGGAAGGAAGGAAGGAAGGAAGGAAGGAAGGAAGAAAGAGAAGAGGAAGGAAGAAAGAAAGAAAGAAAGAAAGAAAGAAAGAAAGAAAGAAAGAAAGAAAGAAAGAAAGAAAGAAAGAAAGAAAGGAAGGAAGGAAGGAAGGAAGGAAGGAAGGAAGGAAGGAAGGAAGGAAGGAAGGAAGGAAGGGAGAGAGAGAGAGAGAAAGAAAGAAAGAAAGAAAGAAAGAAAGAAAGAAAGAAAGAAAGAAAGAAAGAAAGAAAGAAAGAAAGAAAGAAAGAAAGAAAGAAAGAAAGAAAGAAAGAAAGAAAGAAAGAAAGAAAGAAAGAAAGAAAGAAAGAAAGAAAGAGAGAGAGAGAGAGAGAGAGAGAGAAAGAAAGAAAGAAAGAAAGAAAGAAAGAAAGAAAGAAAGAAAGAAAGAAAGAAAGAAAGAAAGAAAGAAAGAAAGAAAGAAAGAAAGAAAGAAAGAAAGAAAGAAAGAAAGAAAAAGAAAGAAAGAAAGAAAAAGAAAAGATGACCAATTTTCTTTGTGTGTCATAGTGATCATTTTCTTTTCTGGAGTATACCTTTCCTGATGTAACCTAGAAAAGGAGCAGGCCTCTGAACAAGGTGGATTCACCAGGGGATGGTTTGCTAATTCACTTAGTTCTCTTTCTGTTTCCATCAACAATTTCCTTATCCACTGTGTCCTTAGGAGACAAAAGTTTTTGTACCTGTAAGTACTAAGTATAAAGTTTTTCTCAAACCCCCTGTCCTCCATCCTTTCTATCTTTGACCTCTGTGCTTAAAACATGATCTTATTATCCCTCTTGTTTCTCAAGAATGTACCCACAGGTCAAACAGATCTCCTGTGTCCAGTTTCTCTTCCTTTCCTGTGTCATTCTCTCTTGCTTTTGTATAAACTTTAAGTCTAGTCTGAGGAGTCCTTTCTGAGATGCACACCTTTTTCTATCTAGCATCACTAGCATCAAATTCCTTAATGTCTCTCTCTTTGGAGACATATATTGGGACTTTTATTTCATTCTTTTTGTTTAAAAAAAGTGTCTCTTTTCAGACCTATATGATATTTAAAACTAATAAATCACCTCCTTAGACGTCTTCCCTGATTGCACTAGTTTGAGCTCCCCACCAGTCTACCCACATGTTTTGCACTCTCCCAATATTCTGTTCTATTTCTAGTCATTGCTTATTCTTTCTATTATGGTTTGAAATTTTATTCTGCAAATACTTATTCTCGTCCCCTTCCACTGTGTGTAGGGTGTATGGCCCATGCCATTGACTCAAGGCTTTGCCAGATGGCCCACTTTGGTCAAGAGGCTAACAGTGGACACGATGCAATCAGAGGCTTAACTGGACTTGCACTTTTGGTCTCATCTGTTCTTCTAATACATGACAGGAAGAGAATGTGGTGGATACCACTAACTTCGTAATCTTCAAATTGAACATGCAGGGGCCTAAAGAGAACTGAACCTAGTCCTCAGTGTAGAGACACACTCAGCATAATGTACAACAGAACAAAGCCTTAAGCAAATAAACTGGAATATTCTCTAAGACCTGTGATTTTGAGATATAATCTTGCTTCCATAATCCAGTAGTCTCTGGCAGAGCTTTTTATGTCAATTAATGATGAGTATTCATTTTTCAATTGCTTTCTTCTTTGGAAACTGAGTGACTAAAAGATCAAACTGTCCCTTCTGCAAAGTTCAGTCCCCCACCATCAGATTACAATTTGGTCCAGACAAGATGCCCAATGTGTGTTTGAAGTAAGAGGTACAGAGAAATGATAAGAAGGATGAGGGAGAGAAATCCAGAGGAAGGTAAAAAAGAATGGAGATATTCTCAGCAAAGCTCAGATGCCTTCATTAAAACTGCCTGTTATTGGCACCTGAATTTAATGATCGAGTCCCATGCCAATAAAACTGTCAGGAAAGATTTCAAGAAGAAATGAAATGAAAGGTTATCAAAATGGCTGTCTATCAACCTAAATTTGTTTCAGAAAGAATCAGAACTAGGATGTTTCACTATCTTTGAGGCTGACCAATTCCTCCAAGGATGAAATTACTTCTGGCAGTGGTTGGACATTGATTGATCCAATGGCATATCTTGAATAAGAAGAAAATAATAAAGTAGAAAGTATAAACTCTTCTGGGGCCACAAGCAACAACTACTAGGGCCAGAGCAACCTCCTTTTGCCCTCCTCCTCCCACTCTCTCCATTCACCCTTCACATGTGATGATGAGAACATTATCCACTGTCTCTAAACAGGGATCTGGAAGGTGATAAAATAAAATTTATGATGGCCTGGTAGCTGTGTTAGGAGCAAAGATTTCACCTGCTGATGTATTGGCATGAGTTATCTTTTTAAATCTTCACATTCGTAGAAATAATTTTTATTTTCATCTTTCTTGACACCTCAGCATGAAAAGCAGTACAGTTTTCAGATCTGAATTTTTTTCCTGTTCCCCAGGCTCTAGTTTCTTCAGGACAAGAAGATAAAAAATTATTTTAGTCTTCCTTAGAAATCCCCTAACTAATACAAGAATCCAATAATAATTACCCATCTTAAGCACTCAGGTCAGGCCCTTTACATCAATTATCTCCTCTAATCCTCACAACAATGGCAGGGGAACTAGGAGGAGAATAGGGGGAAGAATAAGTCACCATATTTCAGAGATGAAGAAATATGAGAGAAGTGAGTAAATTACCAGTGATCATAGGATTGGGCAGAGGCAAAGCCAACAATGAAATGGCTGTGGCCAGACTGTAGTTCAGCCTACCAGGTAACACACACATTCATTCCAGGGTCAGAAGCTGCTCTTGCCAATTGAGAAACTGTGATAGAGGGTCACTGGAAAGTTTAGAAAGTTGTCTTTCTTTTTTTTCTTTTTTTTTTTTTTTTGTTTTTTCGGGCCACACCCGTTTGATGCTCAGGGGTTACTCCTGGCTAAGTGCTCAGAAATTGCCCCTGGCTTGGGGGGACCATATGGGATGCCGGGGATCAAAACAGGGGATCAAACCGCGGTCCTTTCTTGGCTAGCGCTAGCAAGGCAGACACCTTACCTCTAGTACCACCTCACTGGCCCCGAAACTTGTCTTTATTAGAAAAGTTAGCGTGCTAAAAAATATTTTCTTGTTATCTAAGAAGGCTTATCTTTCAGGGAATGGTGTCAAATCGCAAATTTATGAGCAGTGAGCAAAGCCTATGGACAGGGAAATGCATGTTACATATGGAGTCAAGCTTGCAAGGACTAAGTTTTGAGGGAGAGGATTTGGTTCTAGGTCTGTATTATGGGGCAATGAAGCCTTGCTTTGAATACTCTCACTGTTTTCTCTGTGGGAATTTACAAATGAAAATTTTGGCTCTGCATATTTTCAGTGAAAGAATGGGAACCAATGACATAAACAGTAGGAAACTCCCAGGCAATGCTATCTTAAGATTTGCTAAAATGCCAATCAACAGAATGTTTCTATTTCAGGTCCTGTATTTTATAACTCTCAGCTCATTGAATTTCCCCAAAAGTCTACAAGGTCTTTAATTAAGACCATTTTATAGATGAGGAGAAGAAGCTGCTCAGACACAGTTCCGAGGTGAAGATACTTAGAATTAAAGCCAAAGGACAGGCTTGAGAGATAATATAGCAGATTGAGTGCTTGCAGCTGACCTTGCGTCCTATATGGTCCCCTGAACTTACCAGGAATAATTCCTGCACACAGAAGCAGGAGAAATTACTAAATAACCCCAGGTGGGACCCAAAAACAAAAATAAATTAAAAAAAATTTTTAACTGTTTTTTTGTTTTGGGGCCCCACCCCCGGTAATGGTCAGGGATTAATTCTGGTTATGTGCTTAGAAATCACTCCTGGCTTGGGGGATCATCTGGGACACTGGGGATCAAACTGAGGTCCTTCCTGGATCAGCCGAGTGAAAGGCAAATGCCTTACAGCTGCATTATAGCTCTGGCCCCAATTTAAAACATCTTTAAAGAATTAAAGCCAGGGAATTCTAGCTCAGAACTCACTCTTTGACCTTGTAATGAGCTCTAATAATAAACTTTAACATGTGAGTTATAAAAATAGAATTATTTATGTTATTTATTTCTTTGTAATAAACTACAACCATGTACTTTGGGGGCAGACTCAAAACAGGGCCCAGAGGCTATTCACGGATCAACCAGCCAGATGTTTTAATGCTCAGGCCCAAGAATAGAATGGGGTTTGGGCCTCACAGTGCTGGAAACTAGAAGAACCCCTCCAGTGGTGTGGGCCTCCAGAGCATATTTGGTAATGCTGGAGGGCTTAAGTGTTACAGAGTATCAAAATGGGGTACCATTTATGCAAATCATATGCCCTTGTCCCTATGCTATCTTTTGTCTCCATCTTCCAAGCACTTGAAAATTGCAACCTCTTTCATTGTTATGTATAGTCTTTTGAAATTTTGCATTCAGACTGGGCTATAGTTATGAGGTTCTTCTGTTGGCCTTGCAGGTGGTCTATTGTGAGGGGGCATTCCTAAGAAAGATTTGGGGAATCTGGACAAATGAGGCATCATCATCTGGACAGATGAGTTATACCATAACCTCTTTCTTTCATAATGGGTTTTCAGGTCATTTGAAGAGTTAAGATCCAGACTTCTAGGATGAGTCTAGAGTGGACAGAGTCTTGGGGAACACATCATTAAAGGAAGTCCAGGGAATAGTTTAGGTACGAGGGGGAAAAACCATACAAGGTACACAAACTGGGAACATGGTTCTGTAGGGCCTGTCAATGTAATAAGCTTTTATAATATGGGATCATGAGATCCTGGTGATAGGATATATATTTATGAATGTCTCTAGCTGTATATAATTTAAAATATTAACAGTGTTTGGCAAAGGGAAAAGTTATAAGAAGAATATTTTATGTCTTTATTGGTCTCTCTGTATTTTACATATTGCCAATAGAGGGAATTTGTACTAATTTGATACAAGTAGAATAGTCAAGGTTACAAGTAGAATAGTCAAGGTTACCATATGTTCTTGAAAATAGAACAGCAATTCCTAGTATGTGAAGTCCAACCAAAAATAGTCACACTTATCTAGCACTTACTATGTGTTTATACATAATAACTATGAATTTCCCCAGTATGAAGAGAATGAGGTACATTGTCTCCGTTTTTCAAGGAGCACAGAGAAGTCAGCTGCCTGCCTGACACCAGAAATCATGTGACATACAGAGCTAAGAAACAGAAACAGGCAGTCTAGTTCCACATCCTGGATCAGTAAGGGTGTTTTCTTGGGATTTTTGGATGTTTGATACTGTTATCTAGAGTTTTCTGTGCAGTTCTCTCTCCTTCCCTTTGTATGCACAATGTGTTTCCCTGAGCTATCCCAAGAAACTTAATCTCAGGAAAACCTAGCTTCTCACTCTAGAAAGTCGCCATCTTTTTAAGTTTCCTCTCTGAAGATGAAGACACTGGACTGAAAAGACTATTTTTGAGTCCTGTTTTATGACTTTTCTCCATTTGAGTTGAATCGAGTTAAACAGCATAAAACTGAGAATCCTGGGCCAGAGCCATACCACAGAGGAAAGGTCGTTGTTTGCCTTGCATGTGGCCAACCCAAGTTCAATCCCATATGGCACCCCAAGCCCACCAGGAGTGATTTCTAAGCACAGAGCCAGGAGTAACCCCTGAGCACCACCAGATATAGCCCATAAACAAACAAACAAACAAAACAAAAACTGAAAATCCCCCTTCCCTATAGCAGTTCACATTCACAGACATGTATACACGTTTGTGCAGGCATATAAACATATATATCCATGTATCTATAGTCACATATGTAAGAAAATTAATATGTATTTGATATCATTTGCACACCGATGCATTCATACACCCAGACAAGCAGGCATGCTCATAAAAACACTTGCCCACTCAAAGCCCATAACTATGAACCCAGTGAGTGCACCTCAAACATGTTTAGGACCCTGTATGTGCACATTCTCATTTGTTCACCTGTTACAGGTGAGACACATCCACAGGTCTGTTGATTCACACCCTGCTGTAGATTGTAGACCCCTAGAGGCAACCATGTAAGTTCCTAGCCTGACTTTCCTTTCAGACCAGTTAACTACCAGAGAATCTCAAACAGACAGGTTCTGAAATATTCCCCATTTTATGGGAAGAAGCAGAAGTTCCATATCTTTGCCTCCAGAAATGATTTTTATAGATTCTTTCATTTCTTCCTTTCTCAAATATTTATTGAATTCTTACTAGGTGGCATAGTTCTTCTTGTTGAGTATTCAGTAGTGAATAAAACATACAAAACATTTTCCCCTCACAGATTTACCTTCTAGCTTTCCAGAAAGATGTATGTGGAATTAAAGGGATTTACTTTTGCTTTCAGTAAGTCCCCAATCTCATGGGTATATTCTCTCCCAAGACAGGGACCAGCTAACCTGACTTGTGTCAATGCAGATAAAGACTCAAGAAAGTGTGGTAAGCTTGAAACACTCTCTCAATGACATTGCTGGCCAGAATCTGGTCTGTAGAAGACTGATCCATCTTATCATAGGGAATAATAGCCTAGGAAAATTGGTTATAGAATGGACAGAGGTCAGAGAACATTCTGAGAGTAGACAGCAGAAAAATGTGTAAAGGGAAGTGGGAAGCACTGTTAGAATGGCAGAGATGGGCAGAAGTGATGATGGCTATGATGAAATAATGGAAACAAGAAAGGGGAGCTCACTTCTCCTCCTTTTGGTGTTCTCCTTAGACTTATGAAAATATTTGAGGATGAAACTGAATATAGAGCAGGCAAGCAGTATGAGTGAGGGGAGTAATGACCTTGATGAACTTCATGTGATACATTTAGGTTCTTTTCTAGCCTTTATCCAAACCTCATCCAACTTCACCTTCTCTGAAGGTGCCTTTCAGAACAGCATCAAAATCTGACAAATTGTGTCTTCAGGAATCTAGCAGATGTCAGGCGTCGGCAAAGATGAATGATGGGTAGATGGATGGGTGGATGAATGAACAATTTAATGTTAGTTAAGTCCCCATTTTGTTTGGATGTACATATACTTTATGTACATATACTATTTTATTTTATCTTTATAATTACTCTATGAAATTAAGAAATTGAGACGCATACAGGGTAAATAACTTCCCCTGGCTTCAGATGGATGGATAGATGGATGGAGCAATTGTTTACACAACATGTATAGAGATGAAAACTATAAGAAGTTTTATCTAGCTGAAGGATTACACATTCCTGCCTGCTTCAGAAAAATACTGCTCTACTGAGTTCTGAAGTACCATTTATTTTAAGATGTGCCATGGATTTATTAATAGTTTTCCAGGGGGAAAACAAACAACAGATCAACACACACACAAATCTCATCCGATCAAATACATACATCAAGCTGTTAAAGTGAGGGTCTGATGCTAGATACATAACATAGGCGAAAATATGTTATTTTATATCTTGTAGTCAGGAGATTGACCAAGAATTGGCATCTACTTGGCAGGTTACAGCGACATGCCCTCTGTTTCTGCTCAATACTCAGTCTAGAACATACCTTACTCACTTTTTCTTTTTCTTTTTCTCTTCTTCTCTTATATCTCTCTTTTTTCTCTCTCCCCCCTCTTTCCCTCTCTTACTCTTCTTGTTTCAAGGTTCTTCTATTTTTCTTATTTGTTTCCTGCTAATTGACTTAAAAGTCACTGTTAATAGCTAGAAAAAAACTCTGAACTAAAATTTTTAGCATAGTGAGGGCACAGGAAAGTCTGTGCCTTTTGTCTGGTGATGGAACCAGAGGCTAAGATATCTGAGGAAGGGCTTTGTCTGGAAGCAAGTTCAGAGTCATAGAAAAGTGAAAGTCCAGAAAAATAAAAAGTTAAGCACTTCTCTACACCTGACCCTAAATCCTCAGAAACTTCTTCAAACATTTTGTATGGATCTGGAACAAGTTTGTTTTATTTCTGAGATTTGTAAAATAATGGAGTCTCTGTTACATGCTTTTATCTTTAGTCTTAGTCCTAAAGTCTCCTAAATTTCTGCAAATAAATCCAGTTCTGATATCCACCAAAGGACTCCAATTGAGAATGACCTGAAAAGAAGATCAGAAACCTATGATGTAGAAAAACAACCCTGGATGGCTGGATGGTGATGGATAGAGAGGCCTTTCTCCTCCAGCCCAGGCCACACCTCTGCAACCCACTTCAGCAGGCGGATCTGAGGATTCAGGGGTAGTGTTGAGGAAGACTTACATCAGTTCAGGTTTCAGGAGATATCAGTTTTATTCTTGCCCTAGCCAACACATGTGCCTCCTAAGCTTCAACTTTTTACTCTGGGTTCATAGTGAGCCCTGACATCTCAACCTCTTTCAGCATCTCCTCTCCTGCTGCTTCTTACTGAATCTCTCTCAGTCTCTAATCAATCATCCAAATCAATCCCTTTTTTGTCCCTGAGGCAATCTTTTGATACCTCCCAAAGACCCCCTCCCAGAAATGGGCAGGTCTTAAAAGCAGGTAAGGTTACACAGGAAGTATGTGGTAACACCATGATAGGACAAAGATCTTTCCTTGACTAAATCCTCATTGGTATCTGTTGAAATGGTCTCTCTATTAACCTGCTTTTGGCACTTCTGTTTTTGTTTCTATTCTAATTTTATTATTTTATTTTTATATAATTTATTTTTATTTCAGTTAGGGGCTCTGGTTTTCAATGTTATTGAGAGATGAATTTTAGGCATGAAACATTACAACACCCATCCCACCACCAGTGTCAATGTACCTCTCTCATTGTCCCTGTTGTACCTCACACTGACACCTCACCCCTGTCTCCCAGGCTGCTACCTTGAGAGGCGCATTTCAAAGTTTGGTGGTTATAGTTTCAGATCTCCTGTTTTTGGTGTTGAGCCTGTGATTTGGTTATATAGTTGTACCACTCTCCCCATATAAAAGGTATTTTGTCTAATTTTAGCAATACTTCTCTCAAACCAGTGTAGCCAGAACCCATCAACCTTGATTTCTGATTGGTTCCTCATCCTCCATCATCCCCCAGATGCTGTCAGACCACTGTGGATTCCACTTAGCAAGAATCATGTTAGGTCAGTTAAATCAGAAATTTCTTGTGTTTCCATTTAGTAAGGTTCCTTCCACTGATATTCACTTCCCTACCCTCCTCCTTGATTAGAAATTTCCCCAACTTGGAATTCAACCATTCCTGTGGCCAATGCCTACTATAGTGGTCCTTCTGTCTGTGATCGTCTTGAACAATGGTGGGGGGGGGGGACACAGAAAAAATGATGGAGAATTTTTTCTATGATTTTTTTAACTCATACTGTACTAAAACATGTCTAAAACCAGTGTAACTTAAGCTGCTTATATTCAACGACGTGCCTCTATATGATACCTGTATTTCCACCTAATTAGGATTTTTTTTTCATGTCAGGAACTATAGTAACTGGTAACTCATATAAGTTCTTTCTAGATATTTGCTGACTGAATTAGCCAATCAATGGATAAATAAAAGAAGTACAAAGATGAGTGAGAACAAGCCAGATCAGGGCAGCATCTAACGTAGAGAAACATATTGAAAGTCCTCCTTTCACCAGGATGCTGCTAAGTATGATGGGAGAAAAGGGATCCTGGTTCTTTTGGGCATTTGTCTGGTGCTCAAAGGGTCTTTGTCACAGGTAACAATTTCATCTTCTGGAAAACAGTAAAGGCTGAAATGATACAGAACACACACACACCTTTTAATTCATGTAGTTCATTCTCCAGGACTTATTTTTTAATCTCTCATGGGTGACATAATGCCTTAATCCTGTAAAAAAAATCACCTGCCTACAAAAGTAATTAAGTGGGAATGCTAATAGTGGATTCTGAAGCAACTCAGCCCAAGGGGACTGCCAACAGTCCACAGATGACTCAATACCAGAAACTGTTGAATTTTCCCTTGCATCAGGCCTCCCTGCTGTCAATGTGTGGGCGCCTCATCTTCCCACACCCTCTCCTAGTCATTGAGAGCATTGCTGCAATCCCCAGGAGGAATAGGACAGCAGCTCTGCTCAGCTCTGCCAGCCCAGTTGCGGATTCCCAGCAGCAGGTGGAGGTTCCACATGGTCAGCTTCTTCCAGGAGACCCACATTTGAGTACCCTCTGTCATGACTTTGTAAATGGGGGCAGCGTTTACCTGCTCACACTAAATATTCTCACCTCCTCCAACCCTCTTCTTAGCTGCCATGTCAGTTTATAAATGTTTCCAAAACATTTTAATACCGATAGTAATCATCACATTGACAACACCAACTTGGACTTAGTAAACATGATGTTTTGTTAGCAACTTTTCTTAGTGTTTTATTGCATTAATGCATTTACTGAAAAGAGGAGATAGAGAAAATTATGATGATCACACTCAATGGTTAAATTGAGACCAAGAGGGACTTGAACCCTTTGCACAAAATTACACAGATAGTGTCTATAGGACCTGGTCTAGGACACGCTCAGGGACTGCTCTCTTAAGTCAAACTGTGTTTAGGAGAGAGTTGATTTTGTTACCAACATTTGCCACTAGGCATTTTTATGTCTCTTACAGGTATGAGCAGACAGTGATAATTTTTGACTTTGTTGTTTGATCTAGCTCTGGTTTTTTCTTAAAGATTGGCAAATTTGTAATCTGAGCAGACATTAAGTCCACACTCAATCACTTCTCTTTTCAGACAGCCTACACTTACCTAATTGCTCCAGAGCTAAAACAAAACAAAATAGACAATTGTTATAAAAAGAACCCTTATAAAAGTAGTATCCAGAAAATGAAGAGACTCACCCTAGCTGCCTTCCAGATCAACCCCATGGCTCCAGTCATTTTTGTTAACCCAAATCCCTTCTGTGGGCCTGATTGCCTTTTCTCATTATTTAGAGCCCTAGGTCAGAAAGAGTTCTTTCCATTTCTAGTGACAATATATGCTCTTTTGACACCATAAGAACAGATTCACCATGGGCTGGAGAAATAGCATAGTGGGTAAAGAGTTTTTTTATTGCATGTGGCCAACCAGGGTTGATACCCTGGCATACCATATGATCTCTGAAGCACTGCCAGGAGTTAATTACTGAGTGCAGAACCACAAGTAAGCTCTGAACTTTGCTGGTGTGTTCTCTCTCCCCAAAACAGGTTAATCTCCTTAAGCCTTTTAGCATCACAAACAAGTTTTGACCCAGAGCACAAGAAAGGTAATCCTACTTTATCCATAGGTTCTCAAGCTTTGCAACTTTCAGCAAAACGTAGAGGATAACAAGGACCTCCAATAAAAACTGATATTTTTCACATAATCCAAGATTATTTTTTTCCTTGAAGTTGCTGATAGCATTAGTGAACATTTTTGAAGGAAGAAGAAATTTGAAGGGAAGAAAGAAAACTAGGAGCTTCCAGAGAATAGTGCCATGACCCAGTCACTGCTCCATCTTCAGTGCCACCTCACACAGCAAGTGTTCACTCTGCCTTTCATCAGCAAAGTGCTGAAGTCTAGTGTCCAAATTGGATCTGGTACTCAACTTCTCAGGTTTCTGATGGGAAAAAGATCATGCCGGTTAAAGGTGAAGCACCCAGCTAATATAGAGCTCTAGGTTGGAGCTTACGGACAAATGAGTTAAACTTCCTTGAAGCCCCTTTCATGTCTCCAAAGAGCTTAACCTCCAACTTCAAAGACCCTGTGGGCACATTAAAAACTAAAAAGAGGTAAAGCTACTCCCAGACCTAACACAATGGCCCAATGTGCCCTCTGGGTGTACAGAAATGAGGACATTCCTCTTCTCTCTCAGTTCACACAGGAAAGGGCACTAAGAAGAGCATCTCAGCTCTGTGTCCCTCAGCTTGAGGTAGGGCAGTCACATTGCAGTCCTCACAATTGTGAGTCATTACCTCCAGTCAGATGTCTCACAGGACATTTTGACCCCCATTCGATGGCTGAGGGTTTGCCTGCCTGTTTTCTCCTTTGAGTTTCCAATTCTTGTATTCACCCCACATTGTTCTCCTATAGCCAACAGGAGTCGGTGGTGTGTACCCTCATTTTTCTGCAGCACTTAGTGTCTCAGGTTGCAGCATAAACCTACTCATTACCGGGGTTTTGTAATAATTGGCCCCAGAGTTGTAGCACTGTCCTATCAGGAAATGTGGTACTGTACTCTGACAGGATCTGAGAGTCTACTAAAGAGATCTGATTTGTTCGGAACCCCAGAGCCTTCATCCTTACTTTGTTCTTGGGCTGCAGCTGGAAGCTGAACGGTTCTTGTCCCTGAGCCTTCACAGTATGTGGCACCCCCAGGACATTCTCCACCCCCCATTTGTACTGACCAGGGAGATAGAAAGTGTCAGATTTCTCAGGAGTACCCTTCTTTTCTTCCTCTACCGGGGGCATCACCCAGGTTCAGAGTGCCCCAATCCCCCAAAGTTTCTTGTTAGGAGTGAATGAGAAAATACCTTTTATTAAACAAACTAACTTTTTATTAAGGCACTTTGATTTACAAAAATATTCATGTTCTGTTTCAGACATACAATGACCCAATACCAATCCCACCACAGTGTTATCTTCCTTCCACCAATGTCTCCAAGTTCCCCTCTACTTCCAGTCATTTTCTTGGATGAATATCTAGAAGATGGATGAGGAAGAAAAATAAATTTTTTAATATTTGAAAAAGTATTTTGAATGTGTAAATTGGAGGGGTGGGATGAAGACATCAAGCAAATACCTTATTCCCTGTATCATTTCTCTAGCCCTGAAAATGCTCATCTTTAAGGCTTGTATTGAATGTCTCAGTGGCCTTTGGATTCAAGTAGCTTTTCCTCATTAAACAAGAAATATATAGGCAGATAAGGATAATATCCACAGCTGCAAGACTGGATTCTTCTTGCTGCACTGCCATCCTAAGCAGACATTTCTTTTCTTCTTAATCACAAGATGGTTGCTCCATTTTGACCATCGCACAAACATTCTAGGCCCAGAGAGAGCATGAGGGTCAAAAGCCAATTTTCATCGAAACACCATCAAGTCAATGCTGTCATTATCTCATTGGTCAAAGTTGAATTATATAGCCACTGCTGCCCACAGGAAATGCTAAGAATATTTATTTCTGTGCATGCTGACCTTCTTAACAAAAATTATAGACATGTTAATAAGGCATAAGGAGAGAATGAGTATTAATCTGCCATTAGTAGTATATGCCATAGTCAAGGAAGCACTTTAAACCACTCCTGACACATGTTAAATGCCTAATAAAAGTTATGATGATAATAACAATTTATGATTTTTATATAACCTAAGCTCATCTTGGGATGGGAACCTGATTCTGAAGTCACATTTTTCCCATTAATTTGCAGGTCCTGTTACCCCAAAGAGCTCTTGCCAGCACCACTCAGGCATGGGGCTGTTTCCTTTGTCCCAGTCACTGCAAAGAGTTGGCCTGCTAAGGTTTTAATGTCTCCAAGACTTTCTGAGCTCCTAAAGCCTACCACTGGCCTCCAGGCTCTGCCTCCTTTCCTTATCTGCCAGGAGAGTTTCATGAACAGCAAATGTTAGGCAGGACCTACATTCTCCTGCAGAGTTACTAACAAAGGCCCACATGAGATGGAAGAACACCTCTACTGTAACTTATGCTTCATTTATTATGACTCACTTGGCAATTTCTTGGATTTATATTCTGATAACAAATTCCTATTTCTAGGAGATGACATAAAGGATTCTTGTTAGTGAGAACTTACCAGGGTATGTGCACAGTTTAGTTAGAACAATTCCCATGAATGTAAATATTGATGCAGCAAACATTCCCATTCAAATTTTCTTGCCAAAGTATGTAAGTTTATTTAACATATAAACTTGGCTAAATGGCCTCTGTTCTGCTCTTTGAGGCACATGTAATCACTCCACCTTGAAGAGACTCTGAAAGCTCAGCAGAGAAGAACTCCTGAGGGTACACCAGCAAAGGTAGGCTCTCTCTGCCATGAGGGTAGAGCCAGATTCCTGCCCTGTGCTTTGCAAACCCGAGACATTTTAAAAGGCCTTTGTTCTGCTCCAAGAGGTGAACATAATCATCCCACCTAGAAGAGACCCTGAGGGCAGGGTAGGCTGTCTAGGTAGGCTGCTCTGCCCATAAAAGGCAGAGCCAGAGGAGCATAGCCACTCTGCTTTGCTTCATGACCACTCACATATTCTAGTCATTGAGCCCCAGCATACCATGTATAAAACATCAAGTGTGACACTGGGGAAACAATTCAGGCTAACACCATGCATAGAAATGGAGATGGCAGCTCTGATGACCTGAAAAGAGCCACCCACCTAATTAACCTCTCAGAAGTTTAGAAAAGAAATATGGAGGATCCTCATAGAAATAAAATAAGGCATGGATCGAGCTGAACAAACCACAAATAAGAATCAAGAGGATATGAAGATAGAAACAAAACTCAGAAGGACCTGGAGAGATAGCACAATGATAGGGAATTAGCTTTGCATGCAACAGATCCAGGACAATCTAGCATGGGATACTCAGCATCCCATATGGTCCCCTGAGCCAGGAGCAATTTCTGAGTGCAGAGTAACCCCTGAGTGCCACTGGGTGTGCCCCCCCCCCCCAAAAAAGAAATAAAACTTCAAACTAAAATAACAAAACTGAAAAACTCATTAGACAAAATGAAAACCTCACTGGAAAGTCTCTTCAACAGAGTTACAGAAGCTGAGGACAGAATCAATGATCTTTAAGATGAGCTGCATAACAACTCCATACATCAGAACAGATTGGAAAAGAACCTTAAAGCAAATGATCAGACAATGGAAAATATCCTCAATGAATATAAACAGATCAAAATAAAAATCTTTGATAAACTCAACAAAAACAGCATAAGAATATTGGCGTCTCAAAGACCCAGGGAGAAAATCCCAGGAAGAATCAACAGTCAAGGACTTCATTGCAGAGAAACTCTCAGAGCTAAAAACTTCATGGAAGCAAATCCTGCATGCCTGAAGAGTGCCAACTAAAAGAGCCCCAAGGAAAAGCACTCCAAGACACATCCTAGTCACAATGACAAATCTTATAAATAGGAAGAGAATACTGAAAGCAGCAAGATTATAAAGGGAAATTAAATTAAAGGATCATTCTTAAGATTTACAGCAGACCTATCACAAGAATAGAAGACACTAGATGGCAGTGGTGTGATATAGTGACAAAACTCAATGAAATGAATGTTTTGAATACTGCACTCAGCTGAAATCACATTCAGGTTTGAAGAAAGTATACATAGCTTCATGAATAAACAACAGCTCAGAAACTTTATAGACACAAAACCAGCCTTAAAAGAAAAACTGAAAGGTCTACTTTAAGATAAGACAGACTAATAGACACACCAAAGTTCTACACAAAGATGACACTAAATCCCATGACAATTATCTATCTCAGCATCAATAGACCTAAATTTACCAGGTAAGAGACATAGAGTAGCAAAATGTATCAAAAAGCTGAATCCAATATTCTGTTGCCTACAAGAAACACATCTGGTTAGCCAGAAAAAAACCATAGACTCAAAATCAAAGGTTGGGGGATGATCATCCAAGTAAACAACTCCCTTAAAAAAGCTGGAGTGGCCATATTAATATCAGATGACACAAACTTTAGACTTAGAAAAGTTATGAGACAAAGATGAACATTTCATAATAACCAAGCGATCTGTACAACAGAAAGAAATTTCACTCCTAAACATATACACACCCAATGAGAGACAAGCAAAATATTTAATACAATTGTTTACAATTCTGAAAAATGACATCAATTGCAACACAATAATAGTGGAAGACTTCAACACTTCTCTGTCACTCCTTGATAGGTCAACCAGGCTAAAATTCAACAAGAATATATTAGCTCTGAAAGGGATAATGAAAGAAAGTGGCCTAGTATATATAGGGCACTCCATCCCCAGAAAACTGGTTACACATTTGTCTCCAAAGCACATGGGTCAATCTCCAGGATAGATCACATGTTGGCCCATAAAACATACTGCCAAAAATCCAAAAGTATAGAAATTGTGCAGATTACCTTCTCAAATCACAAGGCACTAAAATTAGAAGTGAATTACAAAAGGACACAGAAAAAAATTTAACACCTGGAAATTAAACATGTGACTATTAAACAACCAGTGGGTCAAATATAAAATAAAATAGGAAATTAACAGATTCCTAAAAACAAATGACAACAAAGGAACAAATTATCAGAATTTAAGGAACATATCAAAAGCAGTACTAAGAGAAAAATTTGTAACTTTGCAAGCATACATCCGGAAGGAAGAAGGGCTTATACAGCGTATAAAATTAAAAAATGATCAACAAAAGAAACCAAAAATAAGTAGGCAGAAGGAAATAACAAAGCTTAGAGCATAAATCAAGGAAGTGGAAATCCAAAATAAAAATCAAAAGATAAACAAAAGCAAAAGTTGGTTCTTTGAAAAAATAAACAAGATTGATAAACCACTAGCAACAGTGCCAAAGAAAGGGAGGGAGAGAAACTTAATAAATTGGATTAGAATGAAAAGGTGAGATCACTATAGATACTATGGAGATTCAAAGGGTAATCAGAGACTATTTTGAGAAACTCTCTGCCACAATACATGAGAACCTGCAAAAAATGTATAAATTCTTGAACTTTTATAATCTTCCACAGTTGAACCAATATTATCTAGTCTATCTAAACAGACCCATCACTAATGAGGAAATTAAAATGATAATCAAAAGTCTTCCCCAAAACAAAAGCCAAGTCCTAGATGGATTCACTAACAAATTCTTTCAAACATTTCAAGAAGAACTACTACCAACTTTTTCAGGCTCTTTCAGGAAATTGAAGAAACAAAAACAATCCCAAATAGTTTTTATAAAGCTAACATCATCATGATATCAAAACCAACTGAGAAGCTGCTAAAAAGAAAACTACAGACCAATATTCCTGATGAGCACAGATGAAAAGATCCTCAATAAAATCTTAGCAAATAGGATCCAATGCCTCAACAAGGTCATACACTATGACCAAATAGGTTTTATTACAGGAATGCAAGGATGGTTTAACATAATAATCCATAACAACATACTACATATCAACTGTTGTGTACAGCCACTTCAGGGGCTGACTTGCAACAATCAACAAAAACAAAAATAAAAACCATATGATCATATCAATAGATGCAGAGAAAGCATTTGATAAGGTCCAACACCCATTCATAAAAAATCTGTGAACAAGATGAGACTAGAAGGAACTTTTCTCAATATAGTCAAGGCCATCCCCCACGGCCAATGGCAAATGTTATTCTCAATGGACATAAATAAAAAGCCTTTCCTCTAAAATCTGGTACAAGACAACTCTACCCCCTCTCATCACTCCTATTCAACATAGTGCTAGAAATTCTTGCCATAGCAATTAGGCCAAATAAAGAGCATTCAGATAGTAAAGGAAAGAAATCAAACTCTCACTGTTTGCAGATGACATGCTACTATATTTAGAAAAACCTAAAGAAAAATTAAAAAAGAAGGAAATCCCTAAAGATTCTACCAAAAAGCTTCTAGAAACAATAGATTCATATAGCAAAGTGGCAAGTCAACTAAATTAACGCACAAAAATTAGTGGCCTTCTTATACACAAATAATGATTGAAAAGGAATGAACATTAAAAATCAATCCCATTCACATTAGTATCACACAAACTCAAATATCTTGGAGTAAACTTGACTAAAGATGTGAAGGACCTATACAAAAAGAACTACAAAGCCCTGCTTCAAGAAATAAAAGAGGACACACCAAAAATGGAGACACATACCCTGTTAATGCATTGGCAGGTTTAATATCATTAAAATGGCAATACTCCCCAAATCACTGTACAGATTTAATGCAATTCCTCTAAGGATACCCATGACATTCTTCAAAGAACAATTCATTTGGAACTATAATCACTCATGAATAGCTAGAGCAACTCTTAAGAAAAGGAATATGGGAGGCATAACTTCCCCCAACTTTAAAAACAATAGTCATTAAAATGGCATGCATTGGAATAAAGACTAACTTTCAGATCAATGGAATAGAATTGAGTATTCAGAGAATGTTCCCAGACATACAATCAATTAATCTTTGATAAAGGGGTAAAAAAAATCGAAAATGGAACAAGAAAAGCCTCTTCAACAAGTGTTATTGGGACAACTGGTCAGCCACATGCAAAAAAAAAAAAAAAAAAAAAGGAAACACAGACCTCCATCTAACACCATGCACAAAGGTCAAATGCAAATGGACTAAAAACCTTGATATCAGACCTGAAACCATAAGGTATATAGAACAACACATATGACATTGAGACTAAAGGCATCTTCAATGAGGAAACAGCACTCTTCAAACAAGTGAAAATAGAGATAAATAGGTGGAACTATATTAAGCTGAGAAGCTTTTGCACCTCAAAGGAAAGAGTGACTAGGATACAAATGCCACCCACAAAATGGGTGAAACTATTTGCCCAATACCCATCAGATAAGGGGCTAATATCTAAGATATACAGGGTACTGATAGAACTTAACAAAAAAAAATCTAACCCCATAAAAAATAGGGAGAAGAAATAGACAATTCCTCAAAGAAGAAATACAAATGACCAAAAGGCACATGAAAAAATGTTTCTCATTACTAACAATCATGGAGATGCTAATCAAAACAACAATGAGGTATAGTCTCACACCACAGATAGTGGCACATATCACAAACAACAAGAACAAATAGTGCTGGCGGGGATCTTGGGAGAAAGGAATTCTCATTCACTGCTGGTGAGAATGCCATCTAGTCCAGCCTTTATAGAAAACAATATGGAAATTCCTCAAATAACTGGAAATTGAGCTCCCATTTGATCCAGCTATACCACTCCTAGGGGTATACCCTAGAAACAACAACAACAACAAAGCACAACACAGAAAAGCCTTCCTAAACCTATATTTATTGCAGCGCTATACACTAACCAGAATCAGGAAACAACCCAGATGCCGACAACAGATGAGTGGTTAAGAAACTCTGGTACATATACACAATGAAATACTAGGAAGCTGTCAGGAGAGATGGTCATAAAATTTTTCTACACATGAATGGACATGGAAACTAGTATGCTGAATGAAATGAGTAAGAGGGAGAGAGATAGACACAGAATAGTCTCACTCATCTATAGATTTTAAGAAAAATAGAAGACATTATTGTAATAATACACAGAAACAATAGAGATGAAGCTGGAAGGACTGACCCATGATATGAAGCTTAGCACAAAGAGTGGTGAGTTCAGTTAGAGAAATAACTACACTGACAACTACTATGACAATGGTAGTGTGTGAAAGAAATAGAATGCCTGTCTAAAATACAGGCAGGGGGGAAGATGGGGAAGAGGAAGATGGGGACATTGGTGGTGGGAAGATTGCACTGGTGAAGGGGAGTGTCCTTTTTAATAACTGAACCCCAACTACAAACATGCTTTTAATCATGGTGCTTAAATAAATATATTTTAAGTATAAACTTGGGCATGGATTACATAAAGAATGCCTGAGCTCAACTTTACTACATATTTACTATATATTATAATATAATAGCTAAAGAAATCCTTGGGAAAAGAAATACGAGACATTACTTTACCCAATTTTAAACTGTATTACAAAGCAATAGTTATCAAAACAGCATGGTATTGGAATAAAGACAGATCCTCAGATCAGTGGAATAGACTTGAGTATTCAGAGAATGTTCCCCAGACATAAAATCAACTAATCTTTGATAAAGAGGCAAGAAATCCAAAATGGAGCAAGAAAAGCCTCTTTAACAAGTGGTGTTGGCACAATTGGTTAGCCACGTGCAAAAAAAAGCAAACTCAGATCCCTATCTAACACCATGCACAAAGATTAAATCCAAATGGATTAAAGACCTTGATATCAGACCTGAAGCCATAAGGTATATACAACACATAGGTAAAACACTCCATGATATTGAGACTAAAGGCATCTTCAAGGGGGAAACAGCACTCTCCAAACAAGTGGAAGCAGAGATAAACAGATGGGAATATATTAAGCTGAGAAGCTTTTGCACCTCAAAGGAAATAGTGCTTAACCTACAAAAACCAACCACGAAATGGGAGAAACTATTCACCCAATACCCATCAGGCAAGGGGCTAATATTGAAAATATACAAAGTACTGACAGAAATTAATAAGAAAAATCATTTAGCCCCATCAAAAATGGGGAGAAGAAATGAACAGACACTTCTAAGTGTCTTCTAAGACACTTCTAAGAAGAAATACAAATGGCCAAAAGACACAGGAAAAAATGCTCCACATCACTAATCATCAGAGAGATGCAAATCAAAACAACAATGAGGTACCATCCCACACCACAGAGACTGGCACACATCATAAAGAACGAGAACAATCAGTGCTGGAGGGGCATGCCATCTAGTCCAACTTTTATGGAAAACAATATGGAGATTCCTCAAAAAACTAAAAATTGAACTCCTCTATGATCCAGCTATACCATTCCTAGGGATATATCTCAGGAACACAAAAATACAATTCAAAAATCACTTCCTCATATCTATATTCATAACAGCACTATTTACAATAGCCAAACTCTGAAAACAACCAAGATGCCCTTCAACAGATGAATAGCTAAAGAAACTGTGGTACATATATACAATGGAATATTATGCAGCCGTCAGGAGACATGAAGTTATGAAATTTTCCTATATGTGGATGCACATGGAATCTATTATGTTGAGTGAAATAAGTGAGAGGGAGAGAAATAGATACAGAATAGTTTCACTCATCTATGCGCTTTAAGAAAAATGAAAGACATTGTAAAAAGGCCTAGATATAATAGAGTTAAGGGCTGGAAGGGCCAGAAGGACTGACTCAGAATTTGAAGCTCACCACAAAGAGTGGTGAACGCTGTTAAAGAAATAAATACACTAACAACATGACAATGTTAAAGAATGAGAGAAGTAGGGGCCGGAGTGGTGACACAAGCAGCAAGGCATCTGCCTTGTCCATGCTAACCTAGGATGGACCATGATTTCATCTCCCAGCATCCCATATGGTCCCCCAAGCCAGGAGAGATTTCTGAGTGCATAGCCAGGAGTAACTCATGAGTGTCACTTGGTGTGACAGAAAAACAAACAAACAAATAAAAAGAAATGAGAGAAGTAGAATGCCTGTCATGAATACAGACAGGGTTGGGGGAAGTGGGGGGCATTAGTGGTGGGAATGTTGCACTGGTGAAGGGGGTTATTCTGTTTATAGCTGAAACCCAACTACAAATATGTTTGTAATCATGGTGCTTAAATAAAGATTTATAAAAATAAAAGTATAAAATTGGCATGAATTATATAAAGAATGCCTGCACTCAACTTTACTATCTACTTCCAAATTCCAAGTTATCATTAAAACTTACAGTTGCACCATCTGTGAATAGGAAAATATCTCCCACTGCTGGTACAATGTACATTTGAATATGTTTCAATATTTTTATCAATATTTATTGTTACTGAATTTTTTAATGTTTTGAAATTATAAGCATGTAAAATTTGATGTTTTAGTTTGCATCTCCACAATTTAATTAGGGACGGGCATTTTTTTACACCCTTCTAGAAAGTCTTCACTGAGAGAACTCCAAAGGCATTGTTCAAAAGGAACACTGAATATGATTCTGCTATACAGTGGAAACCTTAAAATGTTGATCTATGGAGAAGAATTCAATCATCTATGAGATCTACCCTTCCTAATATACAGTAGAAATATAGTTTGTCTGGTAAGAACAGGTAATAGAGCTGCACTAGGACACTCCAAGCTAGGTCTTGGTATTAAGATACAAGAAGTAAGAATCAGGGTAAGTCAGGGGGAAAGGCAGCAAAGAAAGAACTAAAAACCATTGACTGATTATTTATTGTGTAGTTCAGTCAGATCCTAGCATAATCCTGAAGATCTTAGAGTTGGAAGTTAAGGTGATTAATAAATAAACTTCCTGACAAAGGAGAATACTGAATGTGGTAGCTAGGATTATGGGTGATCTGAGTGAATCTAGCAGGGCTGCATCCCAGCACAAAGAAGGAAAGACCCAAGAGGTAAACAGAACCAGGTAGTAGAGTGGAGTCATGCCAGGACAGACCAACTAATAATCAAGGCATTCTCAACAGAAATAGGCATCCAACTTTAGGATAGATTCCAACTTCTCATCTAGAAACAGCCCAATGTTTTCATTTTAATGGCAAGGAAAGTGAGCAACATAACCAAGTCAGGTCTAATTCCATCTGAAATCCATGCTTTTACCCCTACCCTCAGTTTCTAAGAAGATTGGAGCAGAGCACCTTTGCAACACAACTTGTATGGTTTTCAGATTCCAGCCTTCAGAACATTAAGCAAGTCCTTACATGCACATTGGGTACTGTTTCCATAAGTGTTGACACAGAACTTCTTATTTTTTTTCTCAATATTAATCCTCTGGTTCCCATAGTTTTGAATCTTCACATAAACAGTTTAGAAGAAGCAGAGACAAGGTTCATATTTAAGGATGAGTTGCTATGGGACCCTTATAATTACACTTGTCCCCATGAAGCCTTACTGTTCAGGAGCAGCACAATAAACTAAATAAAATGATAGAACAGAAAAAAAGTGTACAAAACCAGGTGTGAAGGTACTCAGGCCAGGACTCGGGCTAAAATAACAGACAACTAAGATTGAGTGTTAAGAGAGCCTTTCAGGACTATTCAGGGGACCCCCATCCCTCCCCTCATATCATAACTCAGATCCTGGAATGGTTTTTTATCAGGAAGGAAATCATAAATCAAGAATAACCCTGTAATGATTGAGATGCAACTAACAGAAACTGTGTGTCCGAGCCTCCCCCCAAAATATCACATACTAGAAAAATATATAGCCACAAGCAGTTCCACAAACTGTAATCAGTAATGCAGCGTAAAATTGGGACAGGCAGAGACACTAATAATTTAGAGGCCACTTTAGTCCCTAGAATTTGTCTGTGGTGTCCTAGACCCGACATGTTTGGCCCAAGAGACACAACTCCATTCAGTCATCATTGTACTCAACACATATAGATCCATGTTAATCATTTAATCTGTACCAGCTCATGTATTGGATAGAGGAACACAGAGATGGAGACGGGACAATAGTTAGGAAATCAGGGAGAGCAAATTTGGCAGGATCTGAGGTGATTGATTGGGATTGGCTCAGGTAGAAGAAAGCAGGTAAGGGCATCTGTTGAGTCAGCTGTGAATCCTGAACAAAATGCTGCGTGGAGTCCACTGTCTGAGAGGACAGGCCAGAGAGAGATAAGCCACAATCAGCCCACCCTCACTACATGGCTGATAATGAAAGCATCTCCAGCTGGAATTTAATAAGCACAGGACATGGAGAGACAGCTTCCCATTGGAGTACAGCCTCATTTCTGAGCTTAGAATCATTTGATGTTGTACATTTGACTCTGTTCCAAGTTCCCAGCCAGCTCCATAGAGGATTTACATCCCAGGGAGCATCCTTTGAAGGAGCAGGGCTGTCAATAGATTTGTACTAATTAGAAACGGGAGTGGCTGTGAATGTCTGTCTTCATTTGCAATTTGAAGTGTCTTTAATTTGCAAAAAAAAAAATTTTTTGTAAAATAATATCCAGATTGATGAGAGACTCACTCATCCACCACGTATAAGGTGCTAACATTTTACACAGTAACCAAACACCTTATCAATCAACACTGTAGTCACATCCTGTATCTAGTCTTGAACTCCATTTCACAGATAAGGAAACAAAGACCCAGTTAGCAAAGTATTCATTTGACAACCACAAAACTATCAGGAACAAAGCCTGGAATTGCTACATTATGTGTCTAGCAATGAATCCCAACTAGGGTGACCTTGTCTCCCAGGGAACCCTGGGAAGAGTTCTATGATGACACTTCTGGTTATTATTTTTTTTTTAGCAAATGTGGGACTCGTTTGAGCATCAAGCACACAGGGGGCAGAGATACTGAGATACCTGCAGCACATTGGAGAAAAGACTCCCAAACAAAATTCTTTGGTCCCAAATATCAGTAATGCTGAGCCAAGATAGAAAACTTCTGACATGGACATACATAGTCACAGTTGTTATAATGTCCATAATTAGTAAATATAAGTTGATACATATAATTATATATGTTGATGATATGTGCATATAATTAGTCAGGGGAAGCATGTTTTGAATTTACTGATCTTCAACTCTGTGTGACTTGAAGAACATTACTTCTTTGAATTTTAGGTAATGTCATTTCTAAAGGAAGTGTGGAGAACGAGAAAGGTAACATATTTTAAAGATGTATTCTAGACACATATATATATGAAGATGTGCATATGAATGCACATAAGCCAGATATCTATACCCTTTTGTATCTGCATCAAATAATGTGTACATATTGAATATATAAAAATAAAAATACATTGATCTCTATCCCCACTTCTCTCCCTCTCTCCCTCCTAACTATCCTCTCTTTTTTTCCTCAAATCCTATCTCAATCCCAACCTCTACCCCTATCTCTAGAGTTTTTTCTCTGGTTCCAAAGAGACGCATTAGTCTTTGTCTTGTTAGTGAAAATCCGAGAAGAGTTTAAACGAACTAGTCAGCTGCACAGACCACAGCCCTAGCAATCACTTCTTGTACCATGGAACCTTTGGCATTAGAACCCTAATCTTCAGCTCAATTTTCAATGTGGAAACTACAGTTGGGATGGAAGCATCTCAAAATATCTCTTGCCTTGTTGAAGCACCTGCTGTAGGAGTATTTTTGCTGCACCAGGATTCAAACTCCTTGTTTTACGGGTCAGTGCTCCACAGGTGAGTGTCTGATGGGAGTCCACCACATGAAAGTTCCATGGTCTCTGTGTGCCAGTCTTGAAGTCTTGCAGCTTCCTTTTCACACAACCATGAGTCTGTTCAGACAGAGTGGCAAAAAGGACCTCACTTGTGTGTGAAGAGTCAGTTCCACCATGTAGGAAGATACTTGCCTTTCTTAAACTTCATTGAAATGGAATCAGTGTGCTTGTCTACATGTAGCTGTCTTCATATCCTACTCCAGAAACTGTATTAATTCACTGTGGGAACTTTCATTTCATTCATTTCTATTTAAGATGGAAAAAGTACATTTTTACATTTTTTGTGGGGGAAAATTATTTGTGTCTCTGCAAGTTCAGCTAACTCCTAATGTGTGATCTTGGATAAGCTAGAAATTGGATCTAGAAAGTGATACCCTCATAAATGGGTGGGGTCTTCCTTCCAAAAGAGAGAATACTCTGGTCTTTTTGAAGCCCTGTAAACGGTGAAAGCATGGGCATCTATAAACCAAAAACTGAATTCTCACTAAACAGTGCACCTTACATTCTGACTTTCATACTGGAGAACTGTCATAAATGTCCTTTTGTTTTAAAATTCTCTCAGTCTTGGTGGGTGAATTTTGCCACTAAACTTCAGATATGAGACCATATCATGCTATTACCTACTTCAACTGAGTCCTTCTCAGTTGGGACCATTAAGCATAGGGTCAGCATATGGTCTACAGGTCTAGGGGTATATTTCAAGAGCACGAGCACATTCCTTGTTTATGTGAGGCTCTGAGTTTTATGCCCAACACTGCATGTCCCCCCACCTAACACCTGCCCCACTGTAAGTATACTTCATAACTAAGAGCAACATTAAAGTATAGTACTACCATGACCATCTCACCTGTGTCCTTGGTGCTCACATGGACCCATTTCTGTGAAATTGCCAGGTCTGAGTGCACATCTTGAATGATCTTCGTAGATCCAGACTAGTAGTTTTCTCTAGTGGTGCATGTGCAAATGCATGATCCTTCCGAGTGATCACCTGTTGTCTTTTTGCATGTGTTTACAATTCTTTAAACACAAACCACCTGATGACTCACTGAACAACACTCCAGTGGGTGTGAGACACTGTTATTCTTTTCATTGTAAAAACCAGTTCTATCTGATCAAAACCATGGCCAAATTTATAGATATTGAAAAACTTTGTGAATAAAATATTGCTAAATTTTAAGTGACTTGGCTACCTGGACTTTTACAAGAACTGTCAACATAAATTTCTAGAACATAGTGACAGAGTCAAACTGATGGATGTTCCCTTATTGGTAATAATGGAAGTTTTCATTTATTAAACACCTTTTCTTCTTCTTCCTCTTCCTCCTCTTCCTTTTCTTCCTCTTCTTGCTCTTGTTATTCTTCTTCCTCTTCTTCTTTATTCCTCTTTTTTCTCTTCTTCCTTTTATATTCTTCTTCCATCTTCTTCCTCTTCTTTTCTTCTTCCTTCTTCCTCTTCTTTTCTTCTTCTTTTCTCCTCCTCCTCCTCCTCCTCTCCCTCCACCTCTTCCTCTTCTTCCTTAACCTCCTCCTCCTCGATTGACATCAATACCTCTATATAGGGTTTTAGAGTAGAAAAGGCATGAAAGGGTACTTTCAAGATGTCTAAAGCTAGAGTTTGGATAGAATTAAAATCAAAACCATTTTTTTTAACCTAAGTTAAGTATTTCAGAACTAGAGTGAGGCAATAAGAGAAAGGACTGGATTGAGGGCATGGTCATCATAAATAAGCTTCACCCCTTTACACACACACAGGTGTTCATTTCCATATCCTTGAAAACTGAAATTGTCCCTTTACCAGCCTTACCTAACAAAGGAAATTTTGTAGCTGTGATTAAGTTAAGAATCTGTGTCCAGACATTATTTTGGATTATCTGGGTATGTTCAAATGCAACCAAAGAGAGATGTTAGGAAGACATATGGAGAATTAGAAAAAAATTATGAAAAGCAGAGGTCAGAGTAATTTGATCTCTGACTTTGAAGCTGCTGGAAGATTTGAGCCAAGGATAAAGGTGTCCTCTGGGTATAAGAAAGGCAGTAGGGTCTCTCCCCTAGTCTTCCAAAGGAATGCATCTTGATTTCAGCCCAGTCAGACTTCTTTAGCTTTCTAAATAGTAAGATAAATTTGTGTTGAGACCAACCAGTACATTTGTGTAAACTTATTATAGCAATGATGATAGTGATTTAGAGATAGAGTAGAACTTGGGGGAAGGAAGCAATATTTGAAAATCTCCTGTGGGGAGAAAAGAATCAGCATCTGATGCCACCAACCAGATCTCCAAAAGAATTGATCAAGATCCAGGGTTCCAAGAGGGCAAGTCTTTCCAAGTTCAAGTGCTCCTTGTTGTGGGCCTCATGAGACCCAATCAAAGCCTGCAGCATACAATGGTCTTCAAACTTTATAAACAGGGGGCCAGTTCACTGTCCCTCAGCTCATTGGAGGGTCTGACTATAGTAAAAACAAAACTTATGAACGAATTCTTATGCACACTGCATATATCTTATTTTGCAATGAAGAAACAAAACAGATACAAATATAATATGTGGCCTGCGGGCCATAGTTTGAGGACCACTGTAGATGTGGCTCCCCTCTGCAGAATTATTGCATCCTTGTTTGACTTGTCTTTGTCTGGTGTGTCATTGACTAGGGGACTCATATGCTTTATTCTGATCAGTAGGTGCAGGGTAACCTTGTGTGCCTGGAGAGTTTAGGTTGGAAAGAATCCTGTGCTCCACCTGTGAGTGTGTAGTGTAAATAAACCCAGATGCATGCACCCTTTCACTGGGTCAGCTGAGAGTTAGAACCTCAATGCATTGGAGCCCAATGGAAATGGAATAATTGTGTCCATGCAAGTAGAAACAAACAAAAACATGTTGAAGTTGGGATGTCTAGTCTGTCTGATTCCCTTCTATCATATAGATGAGGAGTTTCAGTGGAGCTGGTGGAAGGCGGCTTACAATCTTGCAGTCAAAAATGGAATAAAGACAGACTGGAATCTGGACTTCTCACATTGGGTTTTTACACTGTACCATGCTGCCTAGAATCATATTTTAGACTCACACATTTGTTGTTGTTGTAGAAAACTACAAGCAATGTAATATGATTATAAATCTCATGGACTGACATTACTTGGAAGCTTTGTTTTTTTTTTCATCTAACTTATTTTAGCAGACCCGCAGTATTTTAATATGTATTTCACCTTTATTTGATTTCATGGGCAATTGGTTCTTTCACAAAGCCAAAGGAAAAAAAAGAGAACTTCCCCTTCTTTCTGGTATACACATTTCCAGGTAAAAGAGACAAATAGCATGTGGGAGGGAGAATTGGGAGCCCATTTCCCACCCCAGACAATTCTAACACACCCATCATACAATTTAGAATATTCATCAGACTCTCTCAGAAATGAACCTCTACAACAAATACTGAAACTGTGGGCCCTATTGGGAGGTTGAAGTTACCTGTCATCCATGGGGCCAGAAAAACAAAGAACAAGGACAGGACAGTTGTATCACCACAATGTGTGTGTGTCAAAATAAAGAAAATATTTTCATCATAGCAAGATGGGATGGGTGTGAGAAATAAAGTTAATAAACAATTTTATCATCCTTTGTAGGAGTAGAGGAGAAATTCATATGAGGCATTCAAGAGGGAAGCTTTAAGATTTCTTTTTTCCACATGAGTAGAATCTAAGCAAAATAATAATAACAACAACAAAGTACCAACTAACATCAAACATCTACTATGCTTTGGATATTAGGCTTAAATTACTTCATCTTATCTACTTTATTTGCTGTTACTCATAGATTGGAGATGTAAAATAATCAAGACATGGCCTAGGACACTACACTATTTAGGCAGATGGTCTGAGAAATGTACTACACTTGATCTTAGTCAAAAGGCCGAGAAGCGATGGTCTGAGAAATGTAATTTAAGTTTAAGAAGTGACTCCATGATGCTCATCAATTAGCTTAAATTGCCCCTTTTCCATGACAGCGTTAAGGAAATTAAGGAAATGTTTTTTATGTAAAAGATGAAGAATCAGAAGATGTGAGAGTCAGTGGAGTTAAGATCCATGTGGACCTCAACTTCCTCTTCTCCCTACTTGGGTGGTTGGATATAAATTAGCACCCAGGTGTCCAGATTTCTTACCAGGTCTTAAAAAATCTAACCTTTACTTAGGAAACCAGGGCTAGGAGGGGCTTTGGAATCAGTCCTGTCTAAAGCCAGCTGCATTCCCATGAGCTGATGGAATCAGTCTGGTTGAATTCAATTTGGGCTGGCAGGCTGCCTCTCTCTTATGTTTGCCATCTGGAGCCACACATGTCCCCTCTCACACCTGGTCTCTGCTCTGGGACACTGACCTGTGTGCTCTGCTTACTGAGATACCAGGGATTCTGGTTTCCAGAAGTATTTGCCCAAAGTCTTTGTGCAAAGGCAGGAGGCTGGAGAGAAACAGGAAGGAGAGATCAGCAAAACACCAGTCCCTAACAGTCCCTCTGAGAGTGGGCAGGCTCACCTCCAACCCAGGTTATGGGTACCTCATTTTTCCTCCGCACTCAGGCAAATTTGTGCTGCTCCTTGTTTCTATAACCACAAAAAGAGTTTTATTAGAAGCCAGATAGCAAGTTGGAAGTTAGTGAACACAAGTCCTAGGAAACCCTCTTGCCTGAACTTACACAGAAATGTCATGTATAGAAAACCAAGAAAGTTCATCTTTAGAAAGGGCAGATTGCAAAGGGGTGGGTTGGGCGCTTGAAGTAATTTCTTTGTGGTCTGGTCCTCTAAAGTATCCCCCCCCCCCAGGGTATTTATGAATCTAAAGAAAGATTTACGAGTCAGGGTTCAGTTTGTAGGTCATCTTCCTTTAGGATTTGGGGAGAAAGAATAAGAGGAGATAGACAACTTTTACCTTGTCAGGAGTTTGCCAGTTCTAAATTCAGCACTCAAATCTCTTCAGGCAGATTTTGTTTTCTGAATCCTGGAGGGTTGACCTGTTCCCTGTGATTTCCTTTATAGCTGCCTCATACTTTTGCAATTAGCTCTTTTTTAAAAGCTATACTTCTGTTACCCAAATTGAGTGCTCCATCTGCTTCTAGCTGAGGCAACAGCTGATACAGATGGTTTTCTGTTGCTTACAACCAATAATCCTAATTATTATAGGAAATAAAAGATTTCAGTCATCTAGTATATGGCAAGCATTGTGAAGTCCTTCACATACATTATTTCATTCACTTCTGATGGGGGTAGAGAAAGTGTCACCTAAAAAATATGCCTTTTGACATAAGAACTATTTTAGACAGGTTGTTTTTTAAGGGACAGCAAAGGAAAAACATTGGGATCTGAGAGAAGACACATTTACAGTGAAATTTCCAACTTAAAGGTATCAGGAAGAAAAGGGTGATTGGATCTTCAGAAACATTCCTCACTGATTGAGACTGAAGTCTGCATAAGAGACATGCCTTAGTTTACAGACCTTTTCTAGAACCTTCCATTAATGTCCTTTATTATTATTTTATTTTGTTTTTGGTTTTTGGGCCACACCCTGTGGCGCTCAGTGGTTCTTCTGGCTATGTGCTCAGAAATCGCTCCTGGCTTGGGGGACCATATAGGACGCCAGGGATCAAACCGCAGTCTGTCCTAGGTTCGCGTGTGCAAGGCAAATGCCCTACTGCTTGTGCCACCGCTCCGGCCCCTACTGTCCTTTTCTTTCTTCAACAACATCTTTTGCACTTAGCTGAAAATGTTAAGGTGATAGCTTGGACTTTCTCAGGGGGAACTCCATTGTTTTCCTGTGTAAACATGTAATTTTTATTTATTTTCTCATGTGTTATTGATAACACATATTATCAATCTTTTTTTATTTCCTCCTGTCATTATGTCTTCTACTATTGGGCAGTCTCAAACAAGACATTGGGAGGGTAGTGGAAGAATTATTTTTACTCTCTGGTCTTCTCCCAGTCATGGTCTTACCATTTCCTATGGCTTTATATAAAAATAATTGCTCCACTGGCCTTAACAATTTATATTTTATTTCTTAAAAAAATAAAGGTTCCCCTTCCCTTCTTTTTGTTGTGGGATTAGCTGTGATGCCTATACCAGATGTTCCACTTTGGAGACTGTACTCAATTTAGTTGAATTGCTCACACACATTCTGATTGTAAAAGTCTCTGGAGAAGCATGCTAGTGTTCATACAAGAGCCTAGCAAGCATCATACACTTTATTTGCATCCAGGCTGTGTGCCAAATATCACACATTCTAGTATGGTGCTGGAGATCTCAAACAGAAAAGCTATTTGGACCTTACTTGGTGCATATGGGCAGCATTGGGAATTGAATTCTATGCCTGTTTTCAAGGTAGGTATTTTTGCCAGGGGCCATCTCTGGGGCACCCCAGGATTCTTTATATGTGGCAACTTAAGTTCCTTGTTGGTATTTTTTTTAATTTTTGGCCCACTCCTGGAGGCGCTAAGGGGTTACTCCTGGCTCTGCACTCAAAAATCACTCCTGGCAGACTCAGGGACCATATGGAATGCCAGAATTCAGACCACCATCTGTCTGGATCTGCTGCATGCAAGGCAAACTCCCTACCGCTGTGCTATCTTTTCAGCCCCCCCCTTTGTTGTTATTTTGCATTGACAGCTTCTACATGCATATTCCCATCTCTTCCCCACAATTGCCTTTCTAAATGCATTCCTTTTTTTTTTAAGAACATTGCTCAGAAATTATATCCTCCTTGAAGCTTTCCATGATGTGGAGAGTAAATAAGGTCTGGGCACATGAGCACATTAAGCAGTGAATTGTAAAACAATCTCCAGCTCAATAAATGCACAATCTGAGAAGAGGGAATGCAGAGACTCTTCACTCTAGTTCTCTATTGAGAAAAATGCCTGGCAATGGCAGCTATGTGGTGGCAAGTACTCAGATAGGTCACCAGAAGGAAAGAAGGAAAGAATTAAGAGAGTCTGAGCAGGAGATAGAGACTCAAGTGATAGGTGGGATCTGAGTTTATGTGACATTGTGGTTTAATTCACACAAGGCAGTGGTCAGGATTCCTGAAAACATAAATTCCATGCAAAAAAACCCTAGTCTATATTCAACACCTTGCTGAAGTCTTTTTTCCAGAAGCCATCCTCTATAAACCATCTATCTATAAGTCATTACAATAGGCTAACCTCTGAGACCAGTTTCTAAGTCAACACTAAGGGCCCGACCCAAATATAGGAAGGGTGGGGGCTTCCTGATATTTTCCAGAGGGAATCAGCACACTGACTTCACCTACCCTTCCAACCATCCTGGAGAGGCAGATAGAAGTACTCTGACAAGAACTAGTGCATCCATCAACCTGACCTGCACAGGCCCACATTATCCATTTCCACATGGCAGACCACTGACTGACACTGAATTCTTTTTCCACCTAGCAGACGAGCTGGCATCCTTTGATCAATAATTTCAAAACCAGACCACTTTCTGATAAGAAATGCACTTGCTGAAAATGTAACAGATTAACCCTTCTGCATAGTGGTAGGCAGTAACAAGGAAAAAGATGGGCCAGTTCTGGTGGGAGGAGAGGTTGAAATTGCTTTTTGGGTCCTTTTGCCAAGACTTCAGCTGCACAGCAAGGAGAAACAAGGAGCCAGCAAGGAGAAGATTTATTCCTAAAGCATCCAGGAAACTAACATCCCCAAAGTCAAGCAGAAGGTTTATCTTCCTCATACCCACTTCTGTGTTGGCTCAAATAGGCAAGAGAAAAAGTCAAGTAACAAAGATGGAAGATTAGAGATTAACTTAATATGCTGATGAATGGGCACAAAGAGGGGAGAATGTGGAAAGTGTGAACAAGGCAAGATGCACAAATAAAACATTTTACCTGCCCCCATATCCCACTACAAATTCTCCTCCCTGCAAGCAGTACAGGAACAAAGTAATTCTTCATGGTAGGTGATAGAATAGATGGCATTGGAGATCTTAGGATCACATTTTAGACAGTGATACCTAGAGAACGATGAAAATTGGCCAGAGATGAGAAGGAAGGTGCTCAGAGCCCCAGGGAAGGACTTTCCAGGTCTAAAATTCCAGAGGCAGCTGATGGGCTTCTCAGTAGGATAGACATTTATCCATCCATCTCCTCATCAATCCATCATTTGTACACTTATTATCCATCTATCATCCACTCATTCATCACCCATCCATCATCCATCCCACATCATCATCCATCCATTTACCACCCATCCTTTCTTCTTTTTATCCACCCTTTCCTCATTTCTCCTTCCTTCCTTTTGTTTTTCCCTCCTTCTTCACTTATTTTTTCTTGTTTCCTATCTTCACTTCATTGATCCTTCCATCCATTCTTTTTCACACATCCCTCTCTTCCTTCCAATTCTCTATCCATTCATTTTAAAAAATTTTATGTGGGGTTCAGAATCTGACTTAGTAGCAGAACACATGCCTAGCATGGGTTAAGACCTGAGTTTTATCCCCCCATACAAAAGCACCTCCAAAAAATACTTACTAGAAAGAAACACTTTTAGATAAAAACCATTTCAAAGAGTTGAAATTACACTTGTTTGAGTGACTGACAATGGCTAGCATTTCTTATAGGCTTGGGGCACAGTTTTTATGCATAATATCATCTTGCCCCACAATATTCTACTCTTCTTTATTGACAGGAAAGCTACAGTTAGAGCCATAAATGACCTTTTCCAAGAAGACAGAGTTGGTCAGTGTGGGGCTGAAGGACCTTTCCAGGTGAAACTACATTGAAAGTCCTTTGTTCTGTGACACATAAGAACTAAAAGCAGGCACTAGGCATTTTGCACTTTTCTCTCACAGTCAAGCAGCATGGCCATATTTGTCAGCATGCCTCCACTCTATCCTAGATGAGGCTGAACCTCAGGAGATTTGAAATGTCTCCTGACAAGAGATTGGCAGGATCGCATGAAGAGTAAGCTCAATAGCAGGGAAAGGCCACCCTGCAGAAAAGAGATCCTTTCAGAGTTTTCTTTCGCTTCTAGCTGTGATAGATTACCCACGTTAATTTTAAATAATCACCAATATATAAATCAAATTTCTCAAGTGAGAAGCTTGGCATGCTCTTGCATGTCAAGAATGTAAGGCCTGGGGCCAGGCGGTGGCGCTGAAGGTAAGGTGCCTGCCTTGCCTGCGCTAGCCTAGGACGGACCGCGGTTCGATCCCCCGGCGTCCCATATGGTCCCCCAAGAAGCCAGGAGCAACTTCTGAGCGCATAGCCAGAAGTAACCCCTGAGCGTCACAGGGTGTGGCCCAAAAACCAAAAAAAAAAAAAAAAAAAAAAGAATGTAAGGCCTGAGTCAGCAGGGCTGAGATAGAGGCTCCAGAACCTACCTGTCTCTGCTCCTCCACTTTCTAGAGGCTGCTATGTGCTTGACCCATTCTCCATCTCCAAATCTGCAACCTCCACCTGTTTTCATCAGTCTGCTTCCTTCTAGCTAATTTTTTTTACTCCAGTCTCCTGCCCTCCCATAAGAAGGACCTTTGTAATGATGTCACCCTAACTAAACAATCTTCCTGAGATTCCCTTTTCATTTCAAGGTCAACTGACTAGTAATCTGAATTCCATCAGCTTCTTCACTAACCCCTATTGACCTATGACCAATTGGATTCATAAGCTACAAATCATTTGTGAGGTTATTATCTAAACCACTTAATGGCTGTTACAGCTCTTCTGCCACTCATATTGCCTGGGGTGATGGTGGGTAAATAGAGGCTTGGGAAACCTTTCTGAGGATCATAATTAATGGCTTGACAAACTAGAAGTAAGCAATTCATTGGACAGCAACAGTTCTAGTGCTGTTGGGTCTCAGAACATACATTAAGTATTTACACAATGGGGGCCCTAGCCAATCCCAAAGAGAGGGTAAGCCATTCAACTCCTTGTTGCCTTCTTATCTCTGCACCAATTTTAAGCTCTCTGCTCAGCCTCACTGCATTTTTCTAGCCCTACTTTTCTATAAGCTGCTAAAAGCAAAATAATCACTTCTGTCTATAGTTCCAGAACATTCATTGCCTGGTATACTCCATGCAATTTTCCAAATCACAAGCTAATTAAATACTCCAGCAAAAGGCTAAAAGTAGATTAAACATTGATGTGGGCATCTATCGATTGGCACATTTCCTCGACTCTTGGTACAGCATTATCAATAACATTAAATAATCTCTTAATAAAATTTCCTCATCGTGCTATCATCCCCCTCCCCTTTGTTCACTCAGAAAATACAATTGTATAGGAAATAAACATTATTTCTAAGTGGCTATCAATAAGTGCCAAATAGGATGAAAAGGACAGAGGAAGGGAGAAACCTCTGCAGTACTGTTCTGTGGCTGCTTGATTGTATTACCATCAAACTAAATATAGACAAACTAACCTAGACAGCACTAATTCAGGATGTGTGGATATCTGCAGGTTATATATTTTTTGTTTTATTTTGAACAGGATCTGGCTGTTCAGCTCAGCAGGCATTCAAAAACATTTACTCAATGCCTAATTGCAATAGCTCACATTTATCGAGCAGTTTCTCTGTGTCAGGATTTGTGCTAAGCCATGTTGGCACCCACTGTCTCCTGCAGTCCATCCAGCATGCCTAGGAATCAAGCCTTCATATGTTGCTTCATTACAATAAGGAAACTTGCTTGAAGAAATGGAGACACAGGTTCATGTGCCGCAAGGAGGATTTTAATACAGGTCTTGTAGTTTCCAGAGCTGCATCTCCCATGCACCAGTAATACTGTGTCTCTACATAGAGTGTCTAGGCTCAAAAAAAGCTTAAAATACAATTAGCTGACATGAATATTTGTGCTTAATAGTCTATTTTTGGAAGATCTTGCAAGGTTTCTAAATTTTTTATGTCCAAAAGAGAAGAGAGGAAGTTTTTCCTTTGCTCTTGTTTCAGAGTTCCTTCCCATCAAGAGGGTATTAACATAGTTTATTTGTTCTTTCTTGAACAATACATAAGTTCTAAATGGAACTAGTAAACAAGACTAAAAGATCATAACCAAGATCTTGTCTTCACCATGTGAAGACTGAGTGGATTTGAAAACTGAGTGGATTAAGAACACATTGAAAGTTAAAAGTTGCAAGATCATGCTGAACGGTATGAAGAAATAAAGCAATTTTTTGAAACAGGGGTAGAACTGGAAGATATCATATTAAATGAAGTAAGCCATAAAAAAGTATCAAGACAAGATGATATAAATTATATGTGATATTTAGAATAAATGAAGGAGGAAATACGATGGCTTAAAAGGTGAATTCCTAGATCACACATTACCCCAGAGAATAGTGAGGAGGAAATAAATCAAATGTCAGGGGATAAGGAAGAGAGATAGACAAGAAGCAACAGGAGCAAATATCAAGAAACCAGGGTGGTGTTAAGGGATGATAGAGCTAAATATCCACACCATGGAGTCAACAACACTGGTCATAAGAATTAAACTTTAACAATCAAACTAAAAATGATGCCTATCAAAATGGCAAGCTGGGGGTTGGAGAGGAAGAGAGGGACATTGACATTGATGGTAGGAACTGGTTTGCTGGAACATTTCATGTTTAAAATCCAATTATAAATATCTTTGACTTATAAAGTTTTTCACCACATTTACAGTATATCATAAAATAAAATTAAAAAAATCCAGAAATTGAAAGATCAGACCAAAAGGACATGAGCAAATATTCAATTCTAGTCAAGAATAACTGATAAGAGCTGTTGATCTGGGGAAATGGCAGTGAAAAGAAACAATTGAAGCAACACAATAGCTAAAGACAAGAAAGTTTTTTTCTCATCTAATACATAGGTAAGTAGAAAGATCTACTTCTGATGATCAGAGATTCAGATCTCTTTCATTGTATAAATCCTTAAAATCCTCCAACTTTTGTAGGAGCTGGTTTCCCAAAGGGTGTGGAGGATGACAGAGAGGATTTTGTGGGCAGGTCAGAGCATGGCACACTTCACTTCTGTCCACATTTGCTGAGACAGCTCTGAGTCCTACAGTCCTAAGAAACCTTGGATAGTGGAATCTTACTAGTTTCCCAGGAGAAAAAGAAAATCAGGTGAATATAGAACAGCTTCTGCTACTCTGTGGGTCTTGCTCAGAGTCAGATCCTGTGGGAACAAATAAGAGGCAAGAAGTCTTTTGGGACCGATATATCAGAAAGATTGCCACAAATCCCAGAGTAGGTGTCTAGAGCTAGATCCCATGTGGGAAATGACACCGAGACAAATACAACCTCAGAAATTTCTTCCCAGAGCTGGCACGGTGGCACTAGAGGTAAGGCATCTGCCTTGCAAGCATTCTATGTGGTCCCCCAAGCATCCCATGTGGTCCCCCAAGCCAGAGGTGATTTCTGAGCGCATAACCAGGAGTAACTCTTGAGCATCAAGCAGGTGTGGCCCAAAACAACAACAACAACAACAAAAAAAAAGATCTTCCCCATGGTCACTCTTCTACAGTTATTTATTTCATATTTAGATGCTATATGTGATGATTATTTCTTAAATGGATACAGATCCCCATTTAGAACACACAAAAAATTAACATGTCCTGAAAAGTAGAAAAAATTTGTTCATGTGTGTACTTAAAATAAGGCAGTGCTGGGGCTGGAGAGATAGCATAGAGGTAAGATGTTCGCCTTGCATGCAGAAAGACAATGGTTCAAATCCCATCATCCAAATGGTCTCATGTGCCTTCCAGGAGCAATTTCTAAACGTAGAGCCAGAGTAACCCCTGAAAGCTGCTGGGTGTGACCGAAAACAACAACAACAACAACAACAACAACAACAATAATAATAATAATAATAAGGCAGTGTTAAGGCATCAGAGAGATTGTGAATAATATATTTTAATTATCTTCCTCAAATTTGGAATATATGTATTTAGATCTAACTGAAACTGTCTAAGAGAACAGTACTATATAGTTTATATGACCTGTAATCTCAAGACAAAGGAAAATGAATTTATCTCTTGATTTCTTTGCTTATATATGTGCTAGTATGGACAAGTTTCTTGACTTCTCTGTGTGTTAATGACTCATGGAAGAGCTTGAGAGAGCCTTCTGTGAATTGAGTCTATAAAAGTTCCACAATTTTCATTCTTGGTATTGTAGTCAACTCTCTACATAGTAGTAGCAGCAATGATATTCTATAAATATAAAACTTGTTATATTTGTCTCCTAGGTTAGCACCTAACTCAATACTTTCATGTTTATAATTTGCTGGTGCACAAAGTTTTTTGGAATTCGGTTTGCCAATGTGCTTTGGAAAACAGTTTGGCAATTTCTTATACATTAAACCTACACTTACCATATGGTTCAGCAATTCCACTCCTAGGTGCTAACCTAAAAGAAATGAAAACATATGTTCATTAAAAAACCTATCCATGAGAGTTCATAATAGAATTATTCATAAAAATCCCAAAGATCTGAACTACACAAATATATATCAACAGATGGATAGAAAAACATACTACAATACATCTATTCAACAAAAAACCCAAGCAATAAAAATAAGTACAAAGGCCTAGATACACAGACTAGATGACTTTCAAAGGCATTAAGTTGAGTGAAAGAAGCCAGACTCAAACAACTACAAACTTTGTAATCCTATTTATCAGAAGATCTGAGGACTGAAAATGAATAAATCTATGCTGATAGAAGCAGATAACTGGTTGTCTGAAGGGGGGTGGGGGGACTTGGACACAGTGTAGTATGTGGGAACTTTCTATCATGATAGAAATACTTTCCTTACTGGAGAGGTAGTGGGTATAAATACCCACATTGCCCTAAACTTGGTGTGCATAATTAAGTGTGTTCATAATTATGCTGTGCATAATAATTTTATTGCTTGGGCTATTTAGTTAGATAGATGGGAACATTTGATTGTTGTGCAAATTATATCTTAATAAAGTTAGCTTTAAGAGTTGTAAATCTCCTCCTGTGGCTTTCTTCTCCTATTTGAATGAATTCCAAAATCCTTACCAGAGCTCTGACTCTGAGTCCTCTCCCTTCCCAATCTTGCTTGATGCTCCTTATTCTTTTTGTCCCAATACAGTTGACATTATGGCTGAGCCTCCAAAACATGCAATGCTCTGATACCTCACTGACAGTGAGGTTTCCAACTCTCTCCACTCTGACTCATTCTCTGAACGTCTTCAAGGTTCTATTCCTTCCTCTACCCAGGCCTCAGCTTAGATGTCACCTGCTCTGAGTCTAACTTCTTCTCATACTCACCATACCTTGGCAGTGTTTTAATTCTTTTTTCCATGTTGCCTGACAATATGTCCTAATTATATGATATTAATTTTTATGAAATTTTTTGAAGTTGAAACCTATTGCCTCAATGCCTATTATCTTGTCTGATATATAATTGTGTCTTCAAAAATACTTATCTACTTGTTAATAATGAGTATACATGTATATCTGTATGCATGCACATATGTATAGAGATGAAAGCAAGTTAGTTCTGTGACTAAAGATAAAACATATCATAAAGATAATAGAGATATTTTGGGTAGTGTACTCAATAAATTTACCCTGGAGAAGATGGCTTTTGACTAAAGATGTAACTATCATACAGGATGAATTATGAAGCTACTATGCTCTCTGGATGGGAAAAGTCAGGGCAATGGCCCTATAGTTGGAAGGAGTTCAGAACAGCAGTAAGGTCAGGGTAGCTAAAAAGAAACAAGAAGCCCTGCAGGCCCAGCTCACCCTGATAATTCTTATCACTGTGTGTTCCCTTAGTCCCACTTTTGATCATTTTAATTATTCACTCCTTAAATGGCATGCCCTGAATGTCTTTTCTATAAGACTAGTGTTCCATAAAGGAAAGGTCACATCTGTTCTGTTCAATAATAAATACCTGAACTGGGGCAGGGTCTGGCACATGGAAATGCACAAATAAAAAAAGGCTTGTGTGGAAAGTGCAATTGTTATGTAGAGTTGGAGAGAAAAAGAAGGGGGGACCCCCAATCAGGCCTGGGCAATGAACTTGCAGTGTTAGCATTCTCAAGTTGAATGCATTGAAATGCTGGGGGCAGAGCTTCTTTGAAATCCTGTCCTGAAGAATCCAGAAACTTCCTGGTTTTGAGTCAGGTAGTTTGGCTGGAAGACAAGCAAGTTCGTTTTCTTCTCAAAAGGGATGCCTCTGTAGACATAGCACTTTGTTGTCACTTTATTGACCCTTGATTACTATATACCACCCTATTCTGACCCTCTTTCCTTAATAGTAGTATTTTCTTTTCACCCTTTTAACTTAAGGAACCTTGATTTACAACACTTTTTCTGATACTGTTCATACATCAATTTTCCAACATCAGACCCTCCACTTTGGTTCAGGTCTTTGCCCACTCACCCCTCAATTCATCTTGGCAGCTTAGTTCTTTTGTTTGTTTTCATTGTTGTTGTTGTTGTTTGTTTTATTTAGGGCTTGGGGCCATACCGGGCAGCAGGGATTACTCTTGGCTCTGCATTCAGAAATCTCTTCTGGTAGGTTGGAGAACCATATGAGATACTGGGAATTGGACCTGGATCTGTTCTAGGTCAGCTGTATGCAAGGCAAATGCCCTACTGCTGTGCTATCACACTGACCCCAGTCAACTTAATTCTAAAAATTAGTTCACAGGTTCTTTTGGCTTTGATTTGTTTCACTTATTATTCTCACAATGCATTTCTTTATATTCTTTATATAAGAGATAATACTATATTTGCCTATTGACTTCATTTAGCACAATATTCTTTAAGCACTAGTACTTTATTACCTGAAGAATTTTTTTAATTTTTTCTTTATCCAGCGGTGCTTTGGGGTTACTCTTAGCTCTGTGCTCAGAAATCACTCCTGGTAGGCTTGGGGGACCATATGGGATGCTGGGGAATGAACCCCAGGTTGGTTGCATTCAAGGCAAAAATCCCTACCAGCTGTGCTATCACTCCAGAATTCTTTATGGTGAAAACATAGCAATATGTTAAATTAAATACACATACAAACATAGACACAAAGACAGATAATTATACATATAATTCATCGCATGAAAGATAACCACTGTTTACATTTTTCATCAAAGTAAAAATGTTCATTCTATATTTTTAAACTATGAAAAAGACATCATTTTTTCTCAAAACAACAGTCTTATGTACCAACAAAATATCAAAGATCATATTGCTAAGACTAGTATGAAATCAAATTAAATAAAGACTTTAAATTAATGATTTCTCAAATCATCACATAGTCTTTAAAATACTAATTTCAATGTTGCTTCATTGAGGTGTTGTAAGTTTATCTTAGGAACATTCTGGCAGTGAGAATTGAAGTTCATAGTTATTGTATTTACAACCAGCTGCAGAGAAAATAACTGTGTATCTCTCTTTCTCACCATATGTGCTTCTCACCTGAGGATGCCTTCTGAGCATTTTTGCTAGGCATGGGAAGGGGGAGTACATTTTGGATTTTGATGTACTGCCAAGTTTTTTTCTGGAAATGTTGAACTCTCCTTCCAGTGAAAGTATATACCTTTATCTTTTCCCCAAACTTTCTCCCACATGTTATTGTTTTACTTTTTAATTACTCATACCAGAACCATGGTTGAATAATGCATCCTCTGCTAGATAAACAACGCTGTGATTTTTTTCAACTTGCACATGAAAGAGAAAACAGCTCAGAACAATGAACAAAAAAGAGCAAAAGACTTCCATCCTGCTCTACTCCTTTCCAATTCAGGCACCAGTTGACACCCTGTTCAATGGACAGATTTTTACTTTCTCAATGCAATTTAGGTCACATTTAAAACAGTGTTGACATTTAAGGTTTTACAATTACTATATCTCTCCATAACCAAAATGTCCAATAACTGTATGTTACTTCTAGACTACCTCTTCATTCCTCTCTCTTGCTTCCTATTTTCAGTTTTGTAATCCTGGTCCCAAGAGTTTGTCACTATTCTATACTGACTAGTCCTTCATTTTTTTCCCTCTGGATATCACAAATGAGTGATATTATCCAGTTTTTGGCTTTGTCTCTTGTTGGTGTACCTATCTGAGACCCGCCCATTAATGGGAGGGGTCTTGGGAACTGAATATTAGGTGTAACCTTACCTGCAAGTCCCCGCCCATTCCTGGGAGGGGTCTTGGAATAGGTAGATAAACCCTGGAGCCAGGGGATTAGGCACTGCCCTTTCGGCCCTGCTGAGCTCTCTGGCTTCTGGTCTTGGACCAGGATGGAGGCCAAAGGGAAGATGGCTGAAAGGGTTAAGACGCAGGGTAGCCTAGAATGGCTAAATGCTTAAAAGGTTATGAGATAGGCCACACACATGTGGTGAATAGGGCATGAATAAAGCTGATGATTTCTGAAGCCTGCCTGTGAGTCTGATTCCGCCGTTCGCCTAACTTGGGACCCGCTGGCTCAATGGGGGATGCGAAGCCACGTGGCCTGGGGTGGCAGAGAGAAGAATCTCTCCATCCATTGCCATCCAGCACCATCGTTATTTATTTAATGCAAGAGTCTCTATTACTTATTTTGCTTAATATGAAATCCTCCAATTCTATCCAGGTGCAGAAAACTATAATGTTTCATCTTTTCTCATGGCTGTATAATATTCCATTGTGTATGGATGTCACAGCTTCTCTAACCATTCATCTTTCACTCTCATCTGACATTGTCTTTTTTGACATACCCTATATACTGTACTAATTTTAATTTTTTGAGAAAGCACCATACTGTTTGCCATAGATGCCAGACCTGATAAAATTTCCACACACAGGGGTTGAATTTCATTTTTAATTATACCCCCACTAACAATGGCTGTTTCCAGTCTTTTTGATATGTTGTTCTCATCAGTACCACATAATATCCCATTGTCATTTTGATTTGTATTTCCCTGATCATAAATATAATGACATCTGTGACAAAGGAGCTGGGTTCAGGAAGTATGTAACTTCTTCAACATTTGTTATTGGGAAAATTAGTTAAATGTTTTCACATGCAAAAAATCTGGATTCATATGTCACACTTCTCAAAGATTTATTCAAAGTGGATTAAATATCTCAATGTATGCCAGAATCCATAAAGTTCTTCAGCAGAACATAGGCATAATATCCATAATATAGACTTCCTAGGGGTCTTCAATCATCTGACTACAATGGCAATTTTTTATAATAAAGAAACAAAAGTGACTACATTAAATTAGAAGGTTTTTACTTGGCAAAAAAGAATCTTGGATTTAAATAAGAATATGCCCTAATATGCTTAAGAAAAGTTATTAGTATATCATGAATTCTCTGTCCAAGATACATCAATCCTCACAACCAACTAATGACTCCATCAAAAAATGGGGCAAGGAGGGGCCAGAGCAGTGGCACAAGCGATAAGGCATCTGCCTTGCCTGCTCTAGCGTAGGATAGACCGCAATTCGATCCCCCGGCGTCCCATATGGTCTCCCAAGCCAGGAGCGATTCTGAGCACATACCCAGGAGTAACCCCTGATGTCACCGGGTGTAGCCATAAAACAAAAAAAAAAAAACGAGGCAAGGAGATGAACAGACACTTCCTGAAAAGGTCAAAAGATGGCAAGTAAGTACATGATAAATGTCCATTATGGTTCACTATCTGGAAAATGCAAATAAAGGACGTTTATTTCTTCTCAAGACTGCCTACCCAACTGGTATGAGACAGATACTTCCAATGTCTAATATGCTGTGTTTAGCAAGTGTTTATGCCTACTCTATATTAAATGTTTTACTACACCCATATAATACCATCATCTCCCTCTGTGCCTGCTAGAACTCATTGTGACTTTATTCTCTATGTTCTTCCATTGGCTACTTTAGTGAAGTTTTTGCTATGAAATAATTCCAATAAAAATAGTTCTCAATATTTTTAGAGGATCTGTATATCTTGCGCCTACTGTATTTTCCAGCGTATAAGAGGACTTTTGAAACAAAAAAAAAAAGTCAACCGAAAATCTGGGATTGTCTTATACATCAAGTATATCCCAAAAAATGTTTCAATATGCCCCTAAACGAAAATTGTCTGAATATTGCCACAAAACAAATTTTCCAACTCGATCCTGCACCAATCACTGCAAGGCTGTTCGGACCGCCTCTCTAACTCAGCCAATCCAAGCAGGCTTTTTATGCATGCAAATTAGACAATGTTCTGTTCCAAATCTACACTGTCAAAAGCCTGCTCAGATTGGCCAGAATCAGAGAGGACGTCTATTACAGTATAACCTCTGAACCTTTGCTTGTTGTGATTGGCTCACTGTGGTGCATACAGTTGCAGCCCAGGAACGTTCTGTCTTATACAGTGAATATAGGCCTAAACCTATGTTTTAACTGTAAAATTAGGGGGTCGTCTTATATGCTGGAAAATACAGTAAATACCACAAGCAACCTCCTTTCTGTCTCTAAATATGTAAGTATATACATACCTTGAAAAGAGAATAACTATTATGAACTAGATTCACTTTCAAACATCACTATGGAATATAGTTAAGTAAATTCAACTATACTCACTTTTGTGTGATGAGATCAAAACTTCTGGACGTGGGGTGCTCAGCTGCAAGTAATGTGCATTAGTAACTAATGGAATCTCTGAAATTTGGGTGTGGGTTCAGTCAAGTTTGAGGCTGATGAACAGAATACCCACAAACTACATTGTGTCTTCTATGAAGGCTTACTCTCTTGAATTCAGTATTTGAGTATTTTTTTTTTTGTAGAATGCAAACCAAGCTTCCTATTCTATAATGCAAACAGTCAACTATCTGTTTCTAAGTAAAATCATTTACATCCACTGGGGGAAGTTAATATATGAACGGTTCTTATATATTCATGTAATACTTATGCATATATACTCATGTCTGCCAGGAACATTAGTTTCTGAGCTGTTTAAAAGAAAACTGCAAATATGACATTAAATACTTCTGCTTTAGTTCAAATGTTTATTTTCCTTTAAAAATTCTATTCCTTCCCTCCCCTCGTTCTAAGCTTCATTGGACAGTGATTATGGGCTCAATGCTCAGGGCTTGATCCCTGGCAGTGTTTAAGAGAACATATGATGACAGGAGTTGAACATATGAACCTGTGGTAGCATCAAGCAAAACATGCGTTCAGTCCATTGAACCATATCCCTTTCCTTCCTTCAAAATTTTTATACTGGAATCTTGAGCCCAAGGGTTTGGATCAGGAGGTGGGGCATTTGGGAGGTGTTTTTTAGATCACAGAGGTTGAACTCTTATATTTAATGCCCTTATCTTGTTATTAGGGCTTGAGAGAACACTGGTCCTTTTCACCAAGAAGGATACAGACAGATGATATCAGTTTGAAATTCAGAAAAGGATCCTTATCGGGTATCAGCTAAGCTAGTAACCCTAATTTGGACCTGTGGCCTCCACAAGTGTGAGACGTATATTTCTGACACTTATAAGCCACTCAAGAGTCTACAGATTTTGGCGCCAGAGTGATAATATAGTGGATAGGGCATTTACCTTGCACTCGGCTGACCTGGATTTGATCTTCAGCATCCTATATGGGTCCCAAGCCTTTCAGGAGTAATTTCTGAGCTCAGAGCCAGGAGTGTCCCTAAGTGCCATCAGGTGTGGCCCAAAAACAAACAAACAAAACAGAGTCCACAGTATTTTATTTTAGCCTAAGTAGACTTAGATACCTTTCAACCATGTATGTCAATTTCTAGAACACCAGGATATTGTCTTATATAGCCACAGTACAATGATCAAAACCAAGAGATTGCACTGATGACAATGCTCCTCTATGGATCTATTCCTCAACAATTGCCTTTTCTAGCCACGGCGCATAACCTAGTAGGTCCTAGCTTCTTAATGTGATGTGAGTAGACACAAATCTGATGTGTATACCTATTGTATATAATATATATGGGGTCATGTGAAAAATTCTCAAGTGAAAAGGCAAAAACATAATCAAGAATAATTGACAGCCTTTTAAACTTAAAGTACTATGTGTATAACTTTCTATCTCATTTCCTTTGCTTTACTAATGTGATTTTGTACATCCTTTTGTTAGTGGAATGGTTTTCTTCTTGTGTGCCTGTGCAATGCTGGTTTAGTATATTCCTAGATATTTACATTTGTTTTGCTTCTATTATTGTGAGTGGGATCCATTAATCTATTATATTGCATCTTGCTGAACTGTTACATTAGTTCAGAATGTATTTTACCCAATTTTCAAATTAGAGAGCCATATTACCTGCAAATAATGATGATTGCATTTCTCCCTTCTGAAATTTTCGCTCATTTTAAAATTCTTGTTCTTTAGCCCGAGACACAAAATTAAAACATGAGTTGTTACAATTAATTTTCTAAACTTTTTATTTGGAGTGATTATGGATTCAAGGGAATTGTTAATAAGTGTCTTGAGAGGCCTTACATACACATTGCTCTACTGCCCTTCTGTTGTTTTTTCCAAGTGTAGACAAAAGCCAAATCCGGAAAATGTCTTGATGTGATCCACAATTCCTCAACATGCATATATTCACTTATGTACACTTGTATGTATATGGGGAACATGTATATTATGGCAATTCATAATATATTCTTTTTAATATGAAATTTTAATATGATGTGATAATTCATAATATGTTATCTTGCTTTTTAAAATAAATAAAAAAAACTTTAAGTTAATTCAAAGATACTTCCAAAGCTACATTGAAACATTTATGGAGATTTTTAAATCTTCCCTAGAAAATAGTCTTAAGTCAAACCTATGCCGCTCTTTTAATTCTTCCCAAATTAGTGCTCCAGTAAACTTAACTGGTCACAGTCTTAGACAAAAACAAATAAATAAACTAGCACAGACTTCTTACATTAATTGGATCAGTTTATTAGGCCAAATTTAAGGAAATAAAAATGAGAGTGGCTTCTCCTGGTCTGTGTGAAAAGTTTTGTTTCCTGTCAGCTTGTTCTTTGCAGTTCTGTCCCTTCTCTTGCCCTCATTTCCATCCTGATGGTCCTCTTTATCTCTGAGATCTTCTAGACTGAAACATTTAACTGGAATCCAATTGAGCCTGGAATTCAAAGATCCAGTTTCTGGGAAGCACAGGAGAAAGGGGAAAGTCAGTCTAAGGAAAAATGCACCACTGAGAGAAAGCCAAACTGTGAGGCACATACAAGTGAACAGATTAACTTTAAGTAGAAATCACATGAGAATCACACTACCCAGAAGAGCCAAGACTAGAGGACTAAATGTACTGTGTGACCCTGCATGAGTCTGTGGGACAGAAAAAGATCACTAGAAAAAAACTAGGAAAAAATCAGAATTGACTACAGACTTTAGCCAATAAAAGTTCATCAATATGGTTCATCAATTGTGACCAAAGTGCCATGTTAATGAAGTCATTCAGGCTAGGAGAAATTAGATAGGGGTTTGATGGGTTTGGTGTGTTTTCTTCCCAACCTTTCTAGTTTTTCTTTAAATCTACTTTAAATTTTTTTAAGGACATTTAATGGGACTGGGTACAAATTTTCATCAACATTATATAATAAATAATATCTAAAGAATAATTATTCTTTTTTTTGTTTTGTTTTGTTTTAGGGTCACACCCGGCAGCGCTCAGGGGTTACTCCTGGCTCTATGCTCAGATATCGCTCCTGGCAGGTTCAGGGGACCATATGGGATACCAGGGATTCGAACCACAATCCTTCTGCACGCAAGGCAAACACCCTACCTCCAAGCTATCTCTCCAGCCCCTAATTATTCATTTTATTTGATGAGGTTTAACTATGTAGCAGACAATAGCCTCCCCCTCCCTTGTTTTTAGTTTTCAAATTTTTATTTCAAATTTTCTTTTTTTTTTTTTGCTTCATGATATAAAATTCTGAATATAGTCAATTTAAAAACATACAGAAAATCTAAATATTTATTTCCTATTTCTATCCATTATACCTTACCATTTTTAGGTCTGATTTTTTTTCTTATTTTACCATCTAACTCATACTTTGTAATAAAATCACTTTAACTATGATAGGAATAAAGTAAAAGGTGAGATTCCTTCCAAAATGTGGACATACAAAAATACATTTTATACAATATTATAGCATTATAGTATTCCATAACTGCAATTCTTACCACACCCATAAATTACTCCTGGCTCTGTACTCAGAGGGATCCTATGGGGTTCCAGAGATTAAACCTGGGTCATCAGTGTACAAGGCAAATGCCCTACTCACTTTACTATCATTCCAGTCTCATAACTCATTCCCCCTCCCTTTTAAAAAATGTTGGCAATGAGTGCTGGGAGGATCTAGAAATTAAATTGTTGGTGTCAGAATCTACCTGAAAATGAAGTGACCAACTCTCCCAGAATAATTGCCCTTAGCTGTGGAACATGTTATGTGAAAAGCTATTGGGAACTTGCTAATGAGTAGATTATGTAACTTAACTTAGGAAGCTGCTCAATAGCACAGAAAAGACAAGAAGACATTATGGGGCCCTGGTGGATGCCCACCTACACTATTTGGCAAATACTCTCACAAGGAATCTAACTTGGATCTGATCCAGCTTTGGCTGCAAACCCCAAGCACAGGAGATAAAAGAAGAAGAGCAAGTTGAAATGGTACCGCTGAGCTGACATGGCAAAATCCAGATAACAGAAAACTGTGAGATAAATGAATTGAAGTTTTCTATAAAATAAGTATATGGAGAAAAACAAAGACAAATTCAAAGAAACAGCGATAAGACACCCAGAAAATGGTATCATTACACTTTGGGACTCTTGCTTGAACTTCCATTTAAAGACAGCAACTGAAAAATCAGATGAAATCTGGATGGGAGGGAACAGGTTCAAATACTCACTGTTTGGGGGAAGGACATCTTTGTAAAGTGCTTGTTCTTTTAGATGCATTAGTGACATAATGTTGATATATTTGAGGAAGCTGGGAAGTCCTCCTGGTGATAAGTCTGGTGGTGCTTGGGACCACTAATGAATGGGAAGGTAGCGAATATGGAAGCTAAGGACCTTGCAGGCAGTTCCTAGTTTTGAACTACAACCTCACACAAGCACGGCTTGAACTCCAGCCCTCTGAGACAACTGCCAGGCCCCTGAAATAATATTTCTAAGAGAGAGTCTCATTTTCTTTCAGAGGCACAGTTTGAACTACTTACAGATAAAATTATGTTTTGTCTGAGATTGGCTTTAAAATGAGTCAAAACTCAGGTGAAGGGAGTTGGAATGAGTAGCACAGAATTCGAGGAAGAAGTGAAAAGACATTGTCAGCACAGTGAAAATGATCTGGACCAGGAATCTTTGCAAAATGAATTCCTTAAGTAACAGCTCAGCAAGGAGATAATAAGACAAAAATAATAATATTGTTAAAAGCCAAATGTTAAAGTTCTGTTAAATCGAGTTGTTGCTGTAGAGTGCCAATTGTACTATTCTTTCTAATTTTAGGTCTATTTGGTCATTTTTACAATAAAAGGCCAAAAGCAAATGACCAAAGGAGTGGTTACTTAGAATAACAACCACAAATGCAGCAAATCAACAACTTTGCAGGGAGAAGGGGATAGATGAATCTAGGAAGCACACAGAAGTGATGGCACAAAATGAGATTGTTTGTAGGGTGCAACTCACAGGTGTGTATTTTATTCAGGACCCAAACACTGTTCATGTCTTTGATTGATACATTTTCAAAAAACACTTTTCTTTCCCTCCTTCCATTCTTTCTCTTCCTTTGCTCCCTCTATTATTCTTTCTTTTGCTTTTCTTCCCTTCCTCATTCTCTACTTCTTTATTTTACTCCTTCCTTTCTCGCTCCCTCCCTTTCTTCCCTTTTTCTGCCCTTCTTTCCTTCCTTCCTTCTCCTCTATGTTTTTCCCCCACTTCTTCCCTCTTTTTCCCTTTTCTTAATAACCCATAAATCCTTGTGAGATGATCTTTGAGATCTCCTTCAGTTCTGTCATTAGAAGTGAGCTCTTTCATTAAACTACACCAAGAGTTTGTTCTCAGAATTTCTGTTATCCAAGTGGAGTTAGGACTGAGACACACTAGTTCAAGGTACTGGCAAAATCCTACCAGAATAGCAGTCTAGCAGTCATCCTTGCTTCTCTACAACTCCCTAGGGTGCAAAATGTAATTTCCTCTAGAAATTATGACAGAATGAATGGACAGAAAACATTGTTTTGTTATAGCTAGGGGGAAACTGCAATGTTTTCCTAGGTTGTATATTTAGCTGAATACATTCTCAATTCACTGGTATTCACAATAATTTCAATAATAGATATTTCATTAATTGGGAATCTCTACTTCAAACATGCAGCCTAAATTGAAGCTAGCAATAAATAGAAATAATAATGCCATTTAACTGAAAGTCTTGTTATAGTTACTTCAGATGTGGTTGAATCTAGGGACCCCAAATGATTCTTCCTTCCAAATTTAATTTTCTTTCTTTCGTGTTTTCCTAGTCTCAGACAGACTTGCTCTAAGTTGACATGATACCTCTAATCTGCTCCAGGCTTATGTCTTGTCCTCATAATAACACCAGTAGGAAAATACAAGATTCCATGCTAGCTGTTACAGTGAAAATCTCCAACCTTACTCTTACTCAAAAGTGGTCACAAATTGTGTCAGTCATAACCTTCCACAAACATATGAGCATGAAACAACCTATGTGACAGAACAATGTAGACAAAAGCATTCATTTCTCATGCATCTAGGGTCAGCCTATGGCTCTTCTGATCCTGACTAGTTTGCTTCTCTGTGGACATAATTGGAATGATGTGGTTTATTTCACATCCCTCCCATTCCAGCAGGCTTACACACTTATATGTTTACATGCTTCCTCCTGGTGGGTAGAAACACAATTGCTGCAAATGAAAGTTCACCAGATGCTACCAATACTGTGACTTCTTATAACTTCTGCCACATCTATGGATCATACTGCATCAAAAGTTACATTCTCCATATTCTGGAATAATACACAGGCTCTCCTTGTTTCGCTGAGCAAAATGCAATGACATGCATGCAGGGAGGGTAAAGAAATAGTAATACTATTATTATTTTTCTTTCCCTGAAAAATTGGCTCATACTAACCTGGAATGAGTGATGCATATCTCATGGAATTAAGTATTGAGAATTAGTCTCTTTTAAGGCGGTGAATGGACAGAGCTATGCCCCATATAAATGTTGAGGTAGGTTCAAAACAATACCCACACCCCAAAACATCCCTAAAACTGAAAAGATGGGGAAAGAGACTCAGCCTATTTTTTAAGGAGTCACACTAATGGTGAGGGTTGGATCATGCTAAGAACCCATACCTATTTTCCTTTCTCATTTTTTAAATTTCTTCTTACTTATTCATGGGTACATTTCATAGCTAGTGTCCTTGCCAATTTTTTTTCTCTTTACAAGACTTCTATTATAGTAAGTTTTCTTTTTCACATCTATTTTTATTTCATCTGTTTCTTTTTTCTAGTGTGTTTTTTCTTTTCAGTGGAAATTAAGGCACACATTATAAATTTTCACCACTTGTAAGTAAAACACTCTTTAGCTTAATTCACTTCATCATGTGAATTGATACCATGTGACTTGATAATACCCTCTTGATTTTAAGTGGGAATTAAAGAGTCTTGATGTTAGGGAGTTTTAAGGACAAGAACCTCAATCTATAAACACAGTGACAGCAGCTGTTTTCACTGAGTACATTTTGGACCTGCACTCTTTGGAGCACTTGGCAGAGAAGTGCCTTGTCACTACATGTCCAGGCTTCCCAGCCATCCTCCTGCAAATCAATCCTCCTGCCTCCCTAAAGCTGGCAAAACCTATCCAAGAGGTACCTTGAATTTAGCTCCTTTTCCTACACTTGTATTTAGGTGGGAGCTGATATGGAAGCATCTGACAGTATCTAATTCCCACAATAAATTCTCTGAAGAGCTAGGCACTCTCTTATTTCAGAGAGCTGTGGCTTCTTGAAAGGTCTGTGGCACAGCAAGTAGCTGGGAGGATAGTGGGGAAGGACAGAATAGTAAAGGAATCTGAGTCTGAACCTAAATGTCATGAAAAGAGTTTCCAAGACCAAGAACTCGAAAGGCTTCAGCTCAGAAGATTAAATGAGGGGATCAGGAGACTGTTGTGCAGAAATCCTGGCTAGCAATGACCTCAAATGCTCCTCTACATGCAGGGCTGGTCTAGCCTTTCTCACTGAAGTAAGAACTGATGCCTTTCATTCACTAATTGCACTTATTAAGCACCTCCTAAGTTTCAAACTCTAGAACCACAATAGATAAGACAACTCCTGATGAAGAGAGGTATTTTGTAATACACACAAGGAAGGAATCATGAAAATATGATTGTACACTTAGGGACAGAAAGCCCAAAGGAAATTGTGGGACCTGTGGCCACTGCCATAAGTGATAACGGACTCAGTAAAGTTAGATGATGACCAGAGAAATGGCAAGAGGCTGGGATTCACTGTTTGAAGGTTAGGGCCAGTGGTTCTAGTGTGTGCTTAACAATTTTTCTTTCTGAAATTTGCAGCAGTCTTCATGGGCCACCAGAGTGGTGGAATGGGCCACATGAGATCAAATTCAGAGCATTCACATTCAAGGCATGTACTCAAATCCTTGAGTCATCTCCCCCACTGCTGAGCATATATTTTGTTCAGCACATTTCCAGAGCTACCAAGACACCATGGTCATTGCCCTCATAGAAATTAGAGCTTTTGTGAATGTGACTACTGAGGAAATAAGAAAGCCTGTGGAATTATGAAATCTGAGAGAAGAGTCAAGCTTCTAATGGAGGAAGTTTAGGGATGATGATGGCTGAAGCCCATATATTAGAGGAAAAGAGGGAGAAGAAGAGCACCTGACTGAAAACTCATACCAACCTGAAACTGAAAACTTACTCCCAAAGCAGAGAAAGTGGGCTGTATTTCATTTCAGGTCAGGTCCAATTCCCATGCAACCAAATGCTGAGGGTGTGGGTGAGGGGAGGCTGTGAATCAGAGTGGAGTGCAATAGGAAATATCTTCAATCTTGGCGCAGAAGTTGGGCATTCTTCCTCGGGTGGATGAACAATGATGGGAAGGGGGAGAGAGCAACAGGCAGAGTTCACATGTATGGGCCAGACTTCTGGTCTGTACAGAGGTCCTATGTACACTGAGAAGGCATTTCCTGCCTCTTTCCAGTCTCCTGCTGCTTCATGAGCAAGAAATCATTCAGCCATGTTAGTGAGAGAAAAGAATAAATTTAATTACATTCTCTGGAGAATTGACTATAATCCTAGAGTAGATGGGCAGGAAATTTTTATTCCTGAAAAAATGTATTTGGGATAGGCTTAGGGAACCCATATAATGGGGAGAAGGTGACTGTAAGTATATCCTTGCCACCTGGGTTGGATTTTCAGGTAGCAGTAAAGCTACCTTGACTGCTAAGGCTATACAAGCTTACAGCCCTTAGGGAGAATTATACCCAAGACAAAGGGTATTGGATCAGAGAGGCTTGTTCTGCACATTCAGAGGTTTATCTGAGTGTTCTAAAGTATCTGGCTCCAAGTCTAGCCTGTGAAAGAGAGGCTATCTCAGCAGTTCCAGATGCCTTTTGTGGGGACAGCTCAGAGGTGAACCAATGTGGCTATTGGGGATCCAGTGCAGAGCACCCAAGAATGCTGCCACAAAGAGCAAAGAAAAGAATGGGAATTCCAGAGGCACAAGGTGAGGACCACATTTGGAAACAAGCAGGTACCCCTTGAATCCAAGGGGATTCACTTTTCCTTATCTCATGTGAAATTTAATTAAAAAAAACAGATTTAAGTAGCCATAAAAAGTACTTTGGACAGAAAAATGAAAGGACTGCAGAACTGGAGAAGCTCTGCCATCCAGTCAGCTGTAGGAATCCCATGAATGCAAATTGCTGAAAGAGGGTCCCTGAAGTTCACAGAGGCTGCATAGGGACACATGGGCCCAGTGAAGGAGCCCAGAGCCTTGTATATGAACTCAGGTCCTAAGAGATGCTGGCAGGTTCTGTCCCCTGCGACCTCCAAATAATGAGAAATTCACTGCAAATAAAAGAGACTGCAAGCCTTCCTCTCTGAAACAGCCACACAAATCAAAAGACTAGACTCTAGAGAAGAAGTGTAAATAGCAGTATTGAAAAACAGGACATAAAGAGTGTCCAAAAGACAATTATGTAAACTCAAAGGTGTTTGAAGGAACTCTTCTCAATCAGAAAAAGAGAGCAGATGGACTAGAGGGAAGACCTACACTGTTTTCAATCCCCTAAATCAGCCAGCATTGTGAGGTGCCTACTAGCAAAGGAAGAGGAGTCATAGTGCTTCTCTTTCACTGCATCTACGCAGACTCCTAGGAAGTAGAAAGAAAGCACCAGTTCTAAAACCCTGTATGTTATGAAACCTCACCCACCAACTTTCAACACCGACTTACCCATATTCAATATTGTGTAGGATCTGTCTATGTGGTCAGCTAAGTACTTCAATTTTCTGCATTCTAATGAGGGCCCTGTCTGGCAGGACTCCTGTGGGTTTGAGTAGCCACTTCATGGCCACTACATGGCAAACAACATGGTGAGCAAACCTCTCTCAATCCCTGATTGCTGACTGGAAAGGCTGCTCTCTGAAGGCAAGACAGGAGCTGTGTGATCTCAGGAAGGCTGACTTCAGTATCCAAACAGAAACACCAAAGCCATATTGTCCCAAACAAAGGAAGATTGGGGCTAAGGAGCTGTGTGTGACCTGGGGTTACTGACAGTTTTAGAGGGCCAAGTGGCTACGTCAGATTCCGACCCCCAAGACAACATGACTATGTCAGTTTTACTTGGTTTCCTCTGCAGGAAAAAAAAAAGCTTCTTATTGTTTGGAGGAGGGGAAAATATAAACAAACAATAACAAATATGCTCAGTATGCTAGCTGAACCTTTTACAGAAAATAAAGCTCCAAACTTCTCAAGAGCTCTTCATCCTGTTTCTAAATACTCAGAAGCAAGCCAGGTTGACATTTTACACATGATTGACTTAGAGAACTCTGCTTGCCTCTGGCATGTGTGCAAGCATGCATGTGTAAATATGAATGTGCACACACACTAACTTGTGTGTGCTCTCTGGCTTTTCAGCTGAAGCAGAGATCCAGACTTATTTATGTGCAAGCAGTGATGAGGCTAGAAGCACAGAGTCTGCATCTATTTGCAAGATTGATTTGCATGTGATTAAAGGAGTGGGGAGGCCAGGCTCGACAGAAGAGTCCATTCCACTGCATTCCTGATTGATTTGGCTGGACAGCGTGAGTCCTCTTGAGACTCCACTGAGTTCCATGACTGAGAGCCTCGCCCTTCCCAGCTTTTCCAAAGCCATGAGGATGCACGTTGAGAGATGTTAGTGTCTCTTGGTCACTAATAGTTGGGAGTCAGCCCAAGAAGAAAGCCAGTACAGAAAATTGAAAGAAAGATAGGGAAGAACTAGTTCAAAGACATCTTGCATTGGCCCAACTGGAACCCACAAGGCCTGGTACATACAAGATGCTTGAGCTCAGGGCCAGCTAACTGCTGTGTGGGTGTAGTTGAGTTAAAAGAAACATATTAATTGTGGGTACTTAACCCACATTAGTCCAGATTATCCAAGCCCCAGTTATGGCTACTCAATATTCTGCTTCCTGGATTCCTCGCAGCTCTCCTGGCACCTTTGAATCAAACATCCCTCATTGTACTCACAACTGCCCAGGCTTCTCTCTCATGGAATAGCCCCAAAAGATCCTCAAAGGGGCCTCTCTGGTTATTTCCCCAGTCTCACACCAAAATTATGATGTTCAAGATTCAGAGTACCTGATACTCATGCTTCCTGTCCCTAAGGCCAAAATAAACTTGAAAGTTTCTCCTTAATCCCACCTCACCACTCTATTTTGATCTGAATGGTAAATTATAACAGCCAGAAGGTGAAGGAGAAGCGCCACAAGACCCCTGAGCTTCTCCAGATGTGGCTCCTGAGTTCTGAGACCAAAGTACCCTACCACAAGCCAACCTAGGAATTTTAGTCCTGAACCCCCAAGTTACATGCAAGCACAGCTGAGTATGTACTCTGCCATTTAAAAAGGGACATTGAATTACACTTACTTGGGCAAAGTGAGGTATGGATCCTTATACTAACATGGCTTCTTAATGTTGGAATCTTCTAACACCTGACATGGGCTGCTCACTGACATTCACACCCCAACTGGAGACTATTTGCCAGGGAGTCTACTCTCTTCAGCCTTTCACTCTAGAGCTGTCTCAGATTTTCTTGACTATAATATTATTCACATTGCTATTGGATATGTTGTTGAGGGCTGGACCGGTCATCTATATATTGGGAATAAAGAGCAGCCCACCTGTTAGTAGCAATATTCCCGTTGTGATGGCTAAAGTGATAAATAACATGGAGAACAGATTCGTCCACCAGGCCTCACTTAAAAGCAGAAATAGGAGATCTTGGTCTCCTCCCTCTTGGGAGCTTCTCTTAGAGTTCCTCCAGCTCTTACCCATTCCCTCCAGCTACTTGGTACTCAGAGCAGGTTGGCCACCCTTCTCACCTTTATGTCACCTCTTTCTCTTGCATCACTCATTCTCATGCTCCAGTCATAAGATCAAGCTTCTAAAATCAAGCTGATCCTCTTCTGAGGCTCTCAAAGTCCACTTCTCTTATCTCTCACTATCTCTTAGTGACCAATAGAGCCATGTTGCTGCATAATTCTTTTATTTGTGGCTTCAAAAGTATCCATTCTTCAAAAGTTCCTAGTTTTTAGCAAATACCCTCTGAGCACCTACTATATACGAAGTCCCTTGCATGTCTCCTATCCTTTAAAATTGAAAAAAAAAAACAGATCAAGCTTGTCTTATAACATTACTGCTTTCTCCCACTTTTTATTTTGTTGAGCATCCATTTTATATCTCATTTAAAAAAAATAAAAAGATTCTAGACAAGGAGTTGCAAAGTGCTTCCTCTTCAAACTACAGAATGCTGAACTTACCATTATCATCACCTTAATATGCCTTTGCCTGACTTCTATTTGCATATGTTTTCTTAGTCTCACTTGAAAGTAGTTTTCTCAAGAAGTCCTACTTTTCTTTTTTCAAACAAAGTCAGTATAATTTTCTGGCTACAAATAATAGAAACCTAATTCACATTAAGTGATTTTTAAAAGTTTTGTCAATCATATTACACAAAGTCCTAGAGATATCTGTTTCGAGTGCAACTTGACCTAGCAAGTGGTATCAAGATTAAACCATCACTCCTTCAGCATCACTATTTGTTCCATGTGCAACAGCCTTCCTCTTGGGGTAGAAGAGAACTTCTAGCAGGTTCCAGAGATACATATTTCCAGGCTCAAGTCTAGATACACTTCCCACTTTCCCCATATTCTCCAGGACTCAGACAAATGCCTCCAAAGAACCTGTCTGGTTGTAAAGACAAGACTGGAATTTTTAGTTGTTCACTTCTGCTCTAATATTTGCAGCTCACTTCTGAGTTGAGGGGGGAATCACCCCACTCAAAACCAGGCTGGGAAGGTCTAGAAAAAAATATAGAGGATGATTAAATAATTTATTGGTGGTGACAAGTATCCATCAGTCTCATTCTTTAGGATAATGTTCTATGTCCCCTGTGTTTTCCATATCACCTGTGATTCTCCTCTTCAATTGGGCTGGGGTATGAATCTCCCCCAGAATGCCAGATATATAAGGTTAAGAAGTATATTTCTCTCAAGCATGCCTCTAATATTTATGCCTTAAATAGTGTCTGGCAAACTGTTTGTATGTATGGTTCAAGGGACCAGAGAGATAATACAATGGTAAGGCACTTACTTGGGACACAGTTGTATGTATGTATGTATGTATGTATGTATGTATGTATGTATGTATGTATGTATGTATGGTCCAAGGGACCAGAGAGATAGTACAATGGTAAGGCACTTACTTGGGACACAGCTGTCCCCAATTACATTCCCTAAGCATTTCCAAGAGTTATTCATGAACACAGAGCCAGGAGTCAGCCTTGAGAAGAACAAGCTGAGGCCTAACACTTTCTCTCCAAAATAAATATCTGTGAAATGATAAATAAAGGGATGAATGAATGAGTCAGCCACTTCTGATGAGGAATTACCTGAAAAGAATGAGAAGGAAGCCAACTTGGTAGAGCACCATGTGCCCAATCCTTTCTTAATCCAGATCAACACATCTCCTCTCAGCTTTGCTTTTGGGAGAGGAGCTTCAGAAACATTTCAATCCATAAAAGGTTTCTACTGCTTTGAAAATACACTTTTGAAAACCATTGGTGTGATAGGAAAAATCAAGTCTTTGAAATATTGAAGACCTGGGGTGAAATCCCACACTTTAATATTTGTTGTGTTTTTTTTCTTAGTTAATCCAAACATATTTTTATCTACAAGCACCTGCCAGCTCCTCCCTGCCCTCTTTTCTTGGACCTTTGTCAACAGCCACATGGACTTTCTCTCAGGTTGTGAGCTTCTGCAGGTTTTTTCCTGCTTCATAAGTCTGAGTACACATTGTTCATCCACCAGAAATGGCAGTCACACACATACACACATATTCACATATGCATACATGCACACATTCATTCTTTTTACAAATGGATGCTTTTCAGCTTTCCTCAGATACAAACTCACAACACAAAAATGCCATTGGCTGCATTCTGGCTAAAATAAAGCTCTATGTAATGTCCCATGATGCTTTCAATTTAACAATTTTGCTAAATTTTCCTATGGCTCATAACTGGCCTAACTAAATTATGTGAGCTAAAAGAGCAGAAATAGTGGGGTCCTTCCTTGTAACCACTGTGTCTCCAAGAGCCAGAAGAGTTCACCTGTCATCTCTCATCAATGTTTATTGAGTGGATAAGCCACAGGAGGAAGTGTATGATCTATCCCTTAGAACATGTCTGAGAGGAACTAAATGAGATCCTATTCTCTGGAGGTTGCAGGCATACCAACCACCTGCCTGCCCACTATGCCTTGGCCCCAGAGAGGTGAGCCTCATTTGGAACAAAGTTCTACTCAAAAAGATTTTTCTTCTTTTGCTCCTGCCTTTCCTCTGAGGCTGCAAGGGGCCTGCAATCTTGCCTGACAACCTGAAGCTCCAAATATACCAATTGAAAAATGAATATCCCCAGAAGGCACTTTCTCCTTTCCCAGAGACATCACTGACCTTCTTGCCCATCTGACCAGCAGCGGAGCCTTGAGCACCAGCTTTGCTCATCTCCATGCAGCTCTGGGGCTGCAGGGCTGACAGAAGAGTGGGGAGGTCATCATCCTCTTTGCATCTGTGGGCAATGGCAGGACCCACATCCAGCTAGGAATCTCATTAATTCAGTGTGGAAACCAGAGGCAGAGTCAGGGACAAAAACAAAGGTCCAGGTGGTCTCTGGAAACAGCTCAGAGCTTCAGAAAATCCTCGCGGGCCTGCTGCAGAGAGAAGCAGGACAGTAGTGGCCAGATGTGGATGGAGGGGCAGAAAAAGGAGTTGTGGGGTGAGAATGAGAAATGTACCATGAGACCCCTCAGTATGAGCTCACTGATTTTTAAGACAATGCAGTAGGGCTTGCATTATCTGGTCTGGGACAAGTCATTGATGTCAGTACAATTTTCTAAAGGGCAAGGAAGTTAGGGAGCTCATCATTCAGTCCTACTCATCTCTTCTGGGCCAGAGCACTCCCAGGAATCTAGAATCAATGTTAACTTGTCTTGTGAGACAGTGTTGTAAGTAGCTACCATGAGTATGAGTGCTTGACCCCACACTAGCTTCAGCGTTACCTAGAGGCTGATGGGAAATTCAGATTCTTCTACCTCAGTCCAGACTCTGCTTGCCCAGACTCTGCATTCCCACCAGTGCTGTATCCCCCTGCATGTTAAGGTGCAAGATTCTTGCTGTAAATCATGATGGCTGATTTCATATGTCACTAGGGCCACGGGATGCCGAATGGAAGTTTGGCATCATTGATTCATGGGGTTGTAATATGGGAGAGTATTTCAGAGAGAGACTGGTACTTGAAGTGAAGGACTGGTTATGGCAGATGGTCTAAAACCATGTTAGTGAGCACCAACCAGTCTATGAAGGGCACCAAGAGCACCAGAGGTAGAATTTGGTATCTGCTTGCCTGTATCTGAGGTTTCTTTACCAAGCATCCAGATTGGAATCAAGACCTTCATTCTACCTCATCTGAAATGTTCCATTAGCTTTCTTGTTTATTTAGCTTATAGTCAGCAGATCCTGGGGCAGATCTCTCAGCCTGCAAAGATCACAGGAACTAATATTTAATAACAAATATTATTCTAGAAGGAAATAATATATATGTATAAATATATATCTGCAGCATCCTTATGTATAGTGTCTCTAACTGTATCTATACGTAGATCATTACATTATTCTGTGTTTATACTTATATTGCTACCTATTATCTGCTCAATTTGGATTTATGCCGAGATAACCTACATTGATCTGTATTTATGCCTCCATCTGCATTGACACCTATGGCATCTATCTCTGTAGCTATACCTAGATAACACATGTCTGTCTTTAGCTATTCTATTGGTATTGGTTTACTGGACACCCCTGATGGATACAGCAGTAGATTCACAAAGTAGGACCCCTCCCTTTCCCACATGGGATATGAGAGTATGTACAGTTGTTGCAAATTTGAGACTTGGCACTGAAAATTAAGATTTGGATCCTAGCTTGTCCCTGAAACCCTGACCTCTCCTTCAGACCTCAGCTTCCTCATTTGCAAAGGTCCAGAGCACCACTTCCTGGAGTCACAGGGAATGAGATGTGTACACCACCACCGTGGCTAAAGTGTTTCGTGTGGTACCTTCTACAGGCTGAGTGCTTGGCACTCACCTGCTGCTCTTGCCGTATAAACTGCATCTAGTTACAAAACCTGACAAGTGAGTGTGACATGTTCACCTTTTGAAAAAAGCAATTTCCAAAGAAGCTAATATGGACTCATTGATTCTTAGATTTGGTGCATCCTTACTTACCCATAAAAGGGGACAGGCTCCCAAAAGAGGACTGGGCAGGGCCACTCTCAGGTCCAAGTCAATGCCCAGAGATTTTTTAAAAATATTTTATTTAAAAACCATGGTTTACAGGGTTATTCATAATCTAGTTTTTTTGGTTATAAAATTTTTATAATTGAGTTTCAGTCATATAGTGTACATTATATGTGCACTTTACCAGTCATCAATATCCCCAGTTTCTGTCCTGTCCTTTTCCCCTGCCTGCCTCTGTGGCAAACACACATGCTCTCTCTCTCTTCCTCTCTCTCTCTTTCTCTCTCTCTCTCATTCTCTCTTTGCTCACTCTGTCTCTATTTCTCTTTCTCGATCTCTCTAGTTTTCTCTCTCGATTTCTCTCTCTCCCTTTCTGACACTTTGGTTTGCACTATTGTTAATGAAGGGGTACCATGTATATTATTTTATTCCCTTTCAGCACCTGTTATTGTCCAGTCACTATTTCCAACTATCTCTGTCATAGTGATCTCTTCTCTAACTGCATTTTCCTGCCCTTTGTGGCAAGCTTTCTACTATGGACTTCTCCCTCTGGCCCACGCTTTATTGTCTCTGATTATCACCATACTATCTATGTTCATATTACAAAAATAGTGCAATTCATTTTATGTCTATCCCTCTCTGATTCATTTCATTCAGCATAATAATCTCCATATCCACTCATGTATAAGCAATTTCATGTCTTAATTTTTCTAATAGCTACATAGTATTTCATTATGTAGCTGTATCACAGTTTCTTTATCTATTTATCTGTTCTTGGGTACCTAGATTGTTTCCAGATTCTAGCTACTGTGAATAATGCTACACTAAACATAGGAATACAGAGATTTTTATTGCCCACAGATTTAATAGAATTTCAGTGCTTTGTTTGTCCTATCCCTATTCCATTCTCAGTACAGAAAGTTGGCAGCTAAAAGCTCTGCCCTTGCATGATGAGGAAAATGGGGGTTAGTCCTAGAGGTAAGGACGGGATGTTGAGTCTGGGGAAGTTACAGCTCACCTCATGAAGCTCACCACAAACAGGGATGAGTTAATTAGAGAAATAACTACGTTTTGAACTATCCTAATAATGAAAATGTACAAGGGAAATAGAAAGCCTGTTTAGAGTACAGCAGGGATTGGGTGGGGAGGAGGGAGACTTGGGACATTGGTGATGGAAATGTTGCACTGGTGATGGGTGGTGTTCTTTACATGACTGAAACCCAAACACAATCATGTTTGTAATAAAGTTGTTTAAATAAAAAATGGTATTTTCTAAGAAACATACTTCACTTAGCATGAGCAAAGCGAAAAAAAAAAAAAAGAAATGCAAAGGAATGGAGGAGCAGAAGGAGGCATAAGACACAGAGAGCAGCTGTGAGGAACTAAGGAGGCAGGTTAGAGCCAGGCTTGCTGTGATATTTCTAAATTCCAGTCCTTGGACCCACCCCTTAGAGATGAGGACTCAGCTAGTAGGCTCTGGGCAGGACCCTGCAAAGTATGCAGGAAGGGGAAACAGAAATTGCCCTGATTAATTGCTCCTCTACCTCATTCAGAGCCATTCCTGGCAGCCAGCTTTTAGCCTCTGAGTATCAGAGGGCCCAGGTGGATTCCCGAAGAATACAGTGATAAATGCGCTAAATAGGAGCTGAAATCCCTTTTGATTTCTTTTGTCAGGTCCCTAAAAGAACTGGGACTGACCCAGGGTTTCACACTGAGAAGCTCCTTGTCTGCCCCATTCCAAGAAGATGGCCCCTGGGACACGCTGTTTCTATCAGACCTGGACTAGAAATTGATTTGTCTCTTTGTACTTCAGTCTCTTGTGGCGCTGATATCAGGATGGACGATGGGCCATTCAAATGACTTGTCTCTGTGTCCTGGAAGGAAGTGGCCTCTGAATAGACAATCCCACTCTTAAAAGAGATTTTTCAGCCCTTATTTTAAGAAATAAAATTTTTAAATGATATTCAAACAAGTTAACTGATATATATAGAGAGAGCTTTTTGTATACATATACATGTATGCATGTATGAGTATAAATTTATTTTATAAATATATGGCAGTGCTCAGGGTTTAATCTTGGTTTTGAGCTCAAAGGTCACTTCTGTAGGTTCCCAAGGGACCCTATGGGTTTCCGGGTGTCATCAGCCTACATGTAGCATGCAAAATAAGCACCCTACCTTCTGTACTATCTCTCTAGCATCTTGAGTATCATTATTAAAGGTAAAAAGAAACCAATAGTCCCATGTTGCTGGTAAGCAACTCTAGGATTCCACAAGTGAAGTGAATCAAAGTCAATTGATGTCCAAATCTGAAAATTCAGCCTGGCAATTGCTTGGAGCTAAAATTCATTTCATCATTAGGAGCAGGTCCACACAGGGGATAGCCTGGGAAAGTATGTTTTTGAGGGACATTTTTCTTTTTATTTCTCTTATGTCAGCTTTTTTTCCAATAGACACTTGACAATCAAGGTCACAGAAGGAGGGGGCAGAGAGAAATGTTAACAGGAGTAAGGTGCCTGCCTTGCATACAGCTGATCCAGGTTTATTCTTTGACATCACATATGCTTAGGAGTGATCTCTGAGCACAGAGTCAGGAGTAAGCCTTGAGTACTGTTGGGTGTGGCCCCCAAATATAACAAAAATCTCATCAGAGAAGCTCAGACATGTAGGTTCCCTGACCCCTTCTCTCGATTGTACCAGTGAGCAGACAACTTCTGCACCTTCTCCTGACTAGGTCTGGCCACAATGCGCTTTAACAATTGTCTCCTAACAATTTGTAGACCACTTGCCACATACCAGGTGCCACATGTGGCTGCTCTTCATGTATGAATTCATTTTTCCAACACTTATTTATCATCCTGCAGTTTACTGGAAACTTCTGCATGATTCCAAGGTAGGACTACACTTAGTTGCATCTGGCAGGGAGATAGACCCTTGTGCAGGGTGTGACTTTCAAATGACAGAGATGGAAGAAGGAAGAATCAGAACTCAATTCCCCTGCCTCTTCTAGCCCCAAAATTATCTTCTGGGCAGTTGCTCAGGTCAAGACAATGTTTATCTCAAGTTGTGAGGTCATCTCACATTGGGCAAGAAGGTTAGAGGAGCAGCCCAGGTGAGCCCCTGCCTCAGTCCTAGGAAATCCAGAGGTGTTGCCTTTGGAGGCGGGACAAGATTTGGTGCAAATAGTATTGCAAGAAGCTCCTCCCATCCTGTGAAGGCAACAATACAGTTAAAAGACAATGTGAAGGAGAGAAAAGAAAGGAATAACACAGAGAAGGAATTAGGAAGAAGTTACTTGATAGAAGAGAACAGAAAAGGCTGGGAGAGGAGAAAAAGAGGAATGAAACACTGAGAGAAAAAGAGGAAAGAAAGGGAACAGGCAGAAACAGAAAATCCGGAAAAGTGAAGGGAGACTGTTGAACATCTAAGAGGATAGAGAGAAGTAAAAGCAAAGTCACAGGAGGAGGCAGACAAGAGAAGGGAGAAAAAAATAACAGTTCTTGCACATACACACATGTGCACACACACACATACACACATACACACACACACACACACACACACACACACACACGCCTGTGGTTTGATTTGCTTTGTGATGTTTTCTCTGAAAGGATTCTGAGAACAGTCTCTCGAAGCCCCGCTGGCAAGTGAAGTCAGGCCAGAGGAGATGGCTATCAGAGCTCTGCTCTGAAAAGGAGCTTGTTCCCAAAGTAAAAATCGATTTTGTCTGTTTGTTTGCTCTGACCTTGACTTTCTCCCAGTGCAACACCTGAGACTCAGCACTGGACATACAAGGAGAGATGAGTGAACATGAACAGTTGCACATATGAGACAGCAGGTGAGACCTGATTGCCTATTCCAAGGGGCAGAGCTTGCCCCAAGGCACCACAGGCTGGCTAGGTCACAGGTTCTGAGTGAGAAGCAATAAACAAAAAAAGGGTGTGAGCATCAGAAAAGGTAGAAAAGAAATGAACAAACAGACATGGCTGAGAGGTTAAGTAAGAGTAAATGTCAAAGGAGACTGGCTAACACTGACATACTATTATCACCATCATCTCCACCACCATTACCACCATTGCCATTACCATGATCATGAAAGCCCTCATCGCCATTATTGTCATCTCCATCTCTATTTTCATTCTGCCTCAATGCTGGACATTGATCTCTAAGTTCTACATTTCAGGTAAAGATCTTTTCATCCTTACATCAATAGAAGATATCTCACAACTACTAGAAATGGAGATTTGAAAGCTCTTACAAGGTCATACATCTAGCAGATATTACATTGGACCTTGAGTCTTGGTTTCTGAATGCCAGTGCCCAGACTTACCACCACTTCTCACTGAATCTCCTCTATTTATAAAATGTTCAGTCTGGTGCACCAAGTTGCCTCCAGGAAGGCATGGAGGTCTGGTATGGGCATTAAAGGCTGGAGGTGGTGAGGCCAGATATAAGGGGATTCCCAAAATCAGGGAAGCAGAAGGATTGTGGTGAGAGATCCATTCATCCTATGAGAACACTTAATGATGCTTTTGAAAGTTGGTTGCATGTAGTCTAAAGAGGGGATGACTCCTTCCAGATAAATGTGAGGACCACAGACAAGAGAGAGAGAACCAGGAACAGATTAGAGTGGATTAGAGTAGATTAGAGTCGAAGAACAGAGGCTGTGATTATGGGCACACAGAGGCCTTGGGCTTTCAAAAAGTATTCTCCATGATAGTAAGACTCCATCTAGTGGCCTCTCTCCAAAGGGACCCCCTAACTTGGTCAGAGCATAGGAACTAAGTAGGGGGTTCTATCTACAGGATATGGTCTTTGTTGCTACCACTAGCAGAGGTTGAGGACTGTAAGTGATTAGAGATCAAAACCAGCTAATCCCTGTGGGTAATGGCTCATTTTTGTCCAGCATTAACACTTCCAAGTTTATACTTCATTTGTAGAGTAGCCAAAACTAGGTGATCATAATTTTATAAAGGTACAGCTAGTCTTCCTGGCAACTGAAAAAAAAAAGACATGAGAAAAGCACAAAGAAAGCTTGTAAAGTGAAGTAAGACTCCTGAAGGTGAGTGTGAGTGCAGGATGGAGATGTGAAAAAGACCAAGACAAAGCATGTACAGAGAAAATGAATGGATGTTGTAGTTTCAGAAAATCTAGTTTCACATCTCAGGATGTGATTTGGTTATGTTTCATTTGAAAGTTGGGCTGGAGCCACCTCGGCTGTACTCAGGGCTTACACCTGGCTCTGTGCTCAGGATCATTTCTAAAAGTGCTTCTGGGTGATATATATGGTGCCAGGGACAAAGCAGAGTCAGTCTCATGCAAGGCCATTACCTTAACCCCATTACTATCTCTCTAGTCCCTAGAGTGGATAAAGTGAGAACAAATAAAGAAGGGAAGTGAAAATTAGAACCAGATTGTTTAGGACCATTAATACTAATATGGAATCTTCAGGACTTATTTCGAATGCTTTGTGTTCATACAGAGATACATACAAAAGTGTTTGGCATTTGGCTTCCTAAAACCTAGGCAGCCTATTCAGCCTTAACTAGGGAAATTGTCATAAAATTGTCACATCCCAGAAAATAATGTAAAATTTAAATATAAGAGATTTATTATTTATGAGACTTTCTCCTTTGTTTTACAACCTCAAATTCCCACCTATCAAGACTTGTATGAGTTATCCCTCCTCCAATATCCTTTAAACATTCACATTTATCTCACGTTTAAATCCAAATGGAAGCACAATTTAATATCAAAATATTAGGAACGGCACATAGGTTTTGGAGCTTATAGATGACTTTAAAAGGATATTGGACTCTTCACCTCTGCCCTTACCACCAAGTACTCATGGAGTCAGAGAAAAAGGAATATCATTCATGTCAGAGCAAATGCCAAGTTCCTACCCAACATTAGGTAGTTCAAAGGATAAAGTAAGGAAGCCTTTAAAATCTATCAAGAAATTCTCTGGTTATACAAAAACAAGAAGCAGATGCTAGAATTCTTAATCGTGTTGTAAATTTACCCTCATTGATGGCATTAAGAACATTTGAGATTGTACAGGAAGAATAGGAAGTTGCTAAAGACCATTCCTGTTGCATTGTCTCTTGGGGCAAAAGAATTTGAAGCACTATATCTAATCTAAAGAAATGCACAAACTAGATAGAGATAAATAGCAGGGCTGGATGGCATCCACCCAAATGTTTTGAAAGAACTCAAGGGTGAAATTGGGGAAATGTTGGCCAAAATGTGGAACAGATCTTTACAAATGGATGCTCTGTTGAGAACTGGAGCAAAGCTAAACTGATCCCTCTCCTAATACACACATGCACACATTTACACACACACACACACACACACACACAATAATAGTAGTACTTAGAATTTCCAAATTTGTGAAGGAAACCACCTTCCCTTGACATATTATTAGTCACTAGAACTGAATGGAGAAAACTTACATTCCTATAGGCTACCATGGTATAAAACTATACTCTCTTGAACTCAAGGGTCAATCCAGCCTGATTCATTTGCTCATGTCAATGGGTTTTTCAAGGCTAATGGGCCAGGGTGTACCACCAAAGTCTATTGAACCAGAAAAGTAGTTTGGGGATTAAGGAACAGTTTGACAAATCTTTGGAACTAGCTTAGAGATAAAAAAGAATCTCAAAAAATGTTTTTATCTCTAAAAATAAAAACTTAGTTTGAAAATTAATTATGTGCAATAGGTTCACTGTAATCCATTGGTAGAATCTAAGGCAGTTCAAACATTTCCTCATTTGACTTTCCTCTTAGATCCTGTAATCCTGAGTGCATATCTGGGGATTTTTTTTATGATTACTTCAATAGGAAATTTCCTGGCATTGTCTTAGACATTTCTAGAATTTCTGTTTGCTTGTTTTACATTGACATTCATCTCTCTTTTATCTCTCAGCTGATTCTCCAGTCATCATTATCAGACTAGTCTTAAAATAGATCTTCAGGTTCTAGACACACATTTCAAGATGGAATGTTCACAAATTTGAGCAATCCAGGAAGATAGAGCAAGTGTACATCCAGGGTAGTTGGAGGAAACATATTTGACACCACAAGAAAAGAAATTTCTTTTTTTTATTCTTTTTTTTTTTAAATATAATTTTTATTTTGATCATAGTGTCTTACATATTGTTGACAATAACATTTTAGGTACATATTTACATAGAATCAGGGGGGATTCCCATCACCAAATTGTCCTCCCTACCCCTCCGTTGTTGTCCTACCTCCCATTTCCTCTTCCCTCACCCCCAGGGCGGCTAGAATATGTGGTCCCCTCTGTATCCAACCCACTACTTAGTAGTCTTGCACCTGTTTGGTCTTGATGCCTCCCTTATCTCCCCCTCTAACTGTAGGCAGGACTAGCTAGTTCAAGTTGCATGGTTTTGCCTGAGAAGGAGAAGATAAATAAACTGGGGTAAGAGTCTAATACTCCCAAAATGGGTGGAATCCTTCTAGAGGCTCTCATCATCGATTTGGGAGATGAAGGAGAGATAGAAGGTGAAACACTCCACCAGTACCAAAAAAAGTGTCAATTATCCAGTGAGGACTCCAGCTATATCGATAAGCACCACAAAAAAACAGCCGAAAAACAAAGCAAAACAGACAGACAAACAAACAAACAAAAAACAGAACAAAAACAAACAAACAAACCAAAAACACGCCATGGTCTTGAAATAAGAAACATGGCATAGCACATAACGAGGGAAAAGAAAAGAATAGAAAAAAATAAGTATAATTGGGGACGACGATTTCAATAATCACACCCAAACAGAGAAAAAATTTATATATACTGATCTGTAGCTAGACTCACAAGAAACAAAAAGATAAAACCAAAATATTAATAAGGATCAATTATGAATGGAGAAAAATTATAATTATAACTAAAATTTAATCACAAATATGTTTGTCATCACAGTGCTTAAATAAAGATATTTTTTAAAAAATAAAGGTTTTTAAATGTATCTAATTGTTAAATATTAGAATAAGCCGGGCGGTGGCGCTAGAGGTAAGGTGCCTGCCTTGCCTGCGCTAGCCTAGGATGGACCGACCGTGGTTCGATCCCCCGGTGTCCCATATGGTCCCCCAAGCCAGGAGCGACTTCTGAGCGCATAGCCAGGAGTAACCCCTGAGTGTCACTGGGTGTGGCCCAAAAACCAAAAAAAAAAAATATTAGAATAAAGTAATTTTGTAAAATAGAAATGTATACTTAAATAGCATTCTAAAACTGAGAATAAAATTGAATCTCTAAGTAGCAGAAAACAATATGAGGAGAATATTAAACTAGGAGCTTATTCTTTTTTTCTTTCTTTTTTTTTTTTTTATTTTTGGGCCACACCCAGTGACGCTCAGGGGTTACTCCTGGCTATGCGCTCAGAAGTCGCTCCTGACTTGGGGGACCATATGAGACGCCGGGGGAATCGAATTGCAGTCCGTCCAAGGCTAGTGCAGGCAAGGCAGGTACCTTACCTCTAGCTCCACCGCCCGGCCCCCTAGGAGGTTATTCTTAAAGAAAAAATTATATAAATACACACCTGTATACTCATAAAGAACAAAAAGATAAAACTAAAATAAGGATCAATTATGAATGGAGAGAAATTATAATGGACACCATAAAATTCTAACAATCATCAGAGACCATTACGAAAACTCTGTGCCACCAAGCTGGAGAACCTAGACCAATAGATAAATTTGTGAAACACAACTTTCCAAGACACTATCAAGAGAAAATAGAAAATTCAGATAAGCCAATATCAAGTAAGTAAATTGAAATAGTAATAAAGAATTTACTAAATAACAAAGTCCATGTAAGATGCTTTACTAAGTTCTACCAAAATTTAAAAAAATGTGCATCTGCCTTGCCCACCTAGCCTAGGATGGATAGTGATTCAATCCCCCCATGTCCCATACGGTCCCCAAGCCAGGAATGATTTCTAAATGCATATCCAGGAGTAACCCCTGACTGTCACCAGGTGTGGCCCAAAACAAAACAAACAAAAAAAATGTACAGCCAAAATACCTTATTCCTCCAAATCACTTAAAAAAATAGAATTTTTTTTGCTTTTTTTAAAATTTTCATAAAGTCTTTATTTAAGTACCATGATTACAAGCATGATTGTTGTTGGGTTTCAGTCATGAACAAACACCCCCCCCTTCGTCAGTGTAACATTCTCACTACCAATGCTCCCCCTCCTTTCCAACCCCTTCCTATATTTGACACAGGCATTGTACTTTTCTCACTCATTAAGATAAGATAGACATGAGAGTTGTTAGTGTAGTTATGTCCTTAACTGCATTCTTTGTGGTGAGCTTCATATTGTGAGCCAGTCCTTCTGGCCATCATCTTTATTATCTCTGAGCATTATCACAATAATGTACTTAATTTTTCTTAAAACCCATAGATGAGTGAGACTATTCTGTGTCTATCTCTCTCTCCCTCTGACTTATTTCACTCAGTATAATAGATTCCATGTACATCCATATATAAAAAAATTTCATGACTTCATCTCTCCTGACAGCTGCATTCACTGATGGTAGGAATGTCATCTAGTCCAGCCTTTATGGAAAATAATATGGAGACTCCTCAAAAAACTGTAAATTGTAGTCCCATATGATCCAGCTATACCACTCCTAGGAATATAACCTAGGAACACAAAAATACAATTCAAAAATCCCTTCATTACACCTATATTCATTGCAGCACATTTACCATAGCAAGACTCTGGAAACAACCAAGATGCCCTTCAACAGATGAATGGCTAAAAAACTGTGGTACATATACACAATGGAAAATAAAGAAATTTCTATTTATAGAGAATATAATTTGGCATTTGCCCAAATTAGAAACACCCAAGTTCACTCATTCTTCAACTTTTTGTTTCAGCGGTGTCTTCCTCAAAGCTGAGAATGGTTTCATAGTCTCTCAAGATCTATGGAAACAACAGCAAATTAAAGTGGCAAGAGCTCAGAACTCACAGAGTAGGCAGTCTAGCTAGTGAAGCAAAACAGACAAATTAATAAAAACAAAAGTGTATATGAACATTAATATAAAAGAGTGATCAACAGTTAGGCAACTAAGGCATTCTTCTACAAGACATTATCTCTTATGGAGTTTGATTTAGCCAGGAGTAGATTCCTGACACTTAAAATGAAGATAGTCTTCAAAATCAGGAGTGCAAACTAGAGAAATGCTGAGGTTTAATGATTCTGTGAGTCTTGTGAACATTAGCATGTCTAAGAAAAGGACCTAAGGTTTTAATCCATTTCCAAAAAACACATGCATTAAGTCAGAAACTAGAATGATATAGTCAAGGTTCCCTTTAAAAAAATATCTTACATGACCATGAATTTTAGAATTCCACTTTTTAATAATTATATTCTTTAACAGAAATAAATGTTGCTGACAAGTTTCATTATGCTTTATTTTTCCTAAGCAAGCTATACCCATCTCTGTTTTCCTTCCTAAATATGGGAATGAACATCTAACAAACAAAAATCTCACCCAATCCTATATTTTATGTAAAATGTCTTTTTCTCTTAAACCAGTTTTACAAGATTTATACTTAAAAAATAGTCACAAATACCCTCATGTATTTTTGTGTTCCTAGGGTATATTCCTAGGAGTGGTACAGCTGGATTATATGGGATCTTGATTTCCAGTTTTTGGAGGAATCTCCATATCGCTTTCCATAAAGGTTGAACTAGACAGCATTCACACCAACAGTGGATAAGAGTTTCTTTTTCTCCACATCCCCGCCAACACTGCTTGTTCTCATTCTTTGTGATGTGTGCCAATCTCTGTGGTGTGAGGTGGTACCTCATAGTTGTTTTGATTTGCATCTCCCTGATTATTAGTGATGTGGAACATTTTTTCATGTCTTTTGGTCATTTGTATTTCTTCTTTATCAAAGTGTCTGTCCATTTCTTCCCATTTTTTGATGGGATTAGATGTTTTTTTCTTGTAAAGTTCTGTCAGTGCCTTATATATTTTGGATATTAGCCCCTTATCTGATGGGTATTGGGTGAATAGTTTCTCCCACTCAGTGGGTGGCTCTTGTATCCTGGGCGCTATTTCCTTTGAGGTGCAGAAGCTTCTCAGCTAAATATGTTCCCATCTGTTAATCTCTGATTTCACTTGCTTGGAGAGTGCAGTTTCCTCCTTGAAGATGCCTGTAGTCAGGCTTGGAGAGATAGCACAGAGGCGATTGCCTTGCAAGCAGCCGATCCAGGACCAAAGGTGGTTGGTTCGAATCCCGGTGTCCCATATGGTCCCCTGTGCCTGCCAGGAGCTATTTCTGAGCAGACAGCCAGGAGTAACCCCTGAGCACTGCTGGGTGTGGCCCAAAAACCAAAAAAAAAAAAAAAAAAAAGAAGAAGATGCCTGTAGTTTCAGTGTCCTGGAGTGTTTTGCCTACATGTTGTTCTATATATCTTATGGCTTCAGGTCTGATATCGAAGTCTTTAATCCATTTGGATTTTACCTTTGTACATGATATTGCCTGGGGTCTAACAAAAATCCCTTCCTTACACCTATATTCATTGCAGCACTATTTACCATAGCAAGATTCTGGAAACAACCAAGATACCCTTCAACAGATGAATGGCTAAAGAAACTGTGGTACATATACACAATGGAATATTACGCAGCTGTCAGGAGAGATGAAGTCATGAAATTTTCCTATACATGGATGTACATGGAATCTGTTATGCTGAGTGAAATAAGTCAGAGAGAGAGAGAGAAAGATGCAGAATGATCTCACTCATCTATGGGTTTTAAGAAAAATGAAAGACATTCTTGCAATAATAATTTTCAGACACAAAAGAGAGGATGGCTGGAAGTTACAGCTCACCTCATGAAGCTCACCACAAACAGAGATGAGTTTAGTTAGAGAAATAACTACATTGTGAACTATCCTAACAATGAGAATGAATGAGGGAAATATAAAGCCTATCTAGAGTACAGGCGGGGATTGGGTGGGGAGAAGGGAGATTTGGGACATTAGTGATGGGAATGTTGCACTGGTGATGGGTGGTGTTCTTTACATGACTGAAACCCAAACACAATAATGTATGTAATCAAGGTGTTTAAATAAAATATATAAAAAAAACAAATAGCCTCAGTGTTCTGAATAGATACAGATGTGATTGGATACCAAGAGAATGTCACAAATTCTGCCTCAACAGAAGTAAAGAACGAGATCAAGACCTCCTGTTGACTCTTTGTGTTTAATCAACCAACTGATCATACCCAGTTAGATAGGCTGAGTTGGAGGTTCCAGTTACTCTAGAGATATTTATCCCCTTATCCAAATGCACCAGAAACTCTAGATCTAACTTTGCAGAAAAAGAATTCACTTCCAAGCAGAGGCTTGAAATAAATAACTTGACAAGGCATTTGATAAAGAAAAGAGATAGAACTAAATTGTGTTTCATAATATTTTCAATTGCCATGCTCATATAAACCCAAGGAGCCCAACTATAGATGCTGGAGCCTCCTGGAAGACCAAGGCAGGCTCAAAGATTAATTTATTAATGGCATCCTTAGAGTGAGATGCACTTTAAATTTTTTTCCTTTTGTTGCTAATACCTCACCAGGCAAAAACTTACAAATAGATGTAATTAAAATCTCATCTTCTTTGAACCAACCCATGTAAGTCTTTTCCTTAGCATGTGGTAATAGTGGCCCATTGAGCAAGTCTCCCAGTGCCAGGAGTTGCTTTTGGAAATAAAGAATAAACTTGTGGGTATCAGGTAGTGACAGGAACCCCCCAACATTAATTTCAGTCACAGTTGGCCACACCATATCAACCTATAAACACCTCTCCACTTTCAATTAACATTGCTCTGTCTCCTGTCTCGCTGAATATTATATTTAACTAATTTAAGAGGATTGGTAAAGAGAGTTTTCACACTTCACAGGAAAACATAATGAAATAATTATACCTCTACCTACAAAAGGCATGAGAATATTACATAAGCAGCCTTGAAGGCTTTACAGTGAAAGCTTCTTTCCCGTGTCTTCTCTCTAAGGGTTTGTGCCTGAACTTTCACTTAGATGTACTTTGTCTTTACATCCTTGTGTTCATACTTATGGTGCAGAATGTTTGATTACTTTTGGGAATTGTGCCGCTGTTATCTCTGAGAATCACTCAGTGCATTGCGGAGTTATTTGTATACATCAGGTGAGGTTAGATGCTTGGCAGGCTATGTACATTAGTATATAGGAATCAAGTTCAGGTTGGCACTAGAAAACAGTAACCAATAAAGCTGTTTTAACCTAGGCATAACCTGAGGAGATAAAGTTCAGTGTTAACAACCTGGCCAAATGCATTGGTCAGCTATGGATATAATGGTGCTTGGTAACAAGTCACCTCCAAACTCAGTATCTCACAGGCACATATACTTATTTTCATGCATGTGGGTTCTGAAAAACAACAGTGCCCCAAATGAGTCTTATAAGTCACAGGTTAGTTTGCCTTTGTCCCAGGCTACAGAATAGATTCAGGTATGCTGCTTGTTTCTGGGATCAGACAGAAAGAACTGTGGCTACCCAGAGCATGTTCTTCCCATCCCTATCCCATGAGCCAAGCTAAACAACCAACCCACACAAATACATTTAAGTCCTCTGGTCATGTTGGGCCTGCCTATTCAATATTCCTTTGGCCACAGTTGTCTCATAATCAAGCTGAGAAGTTTATATCACCTTCATGGGAGGCTAAGATAATACATATTTGTTCCACAATAATCTGATCCTTCTCAGTCATCAAAGGTCAATCCAGAGGGTAGGGTAAGGAGAAAAATATTAGTCAGTATCAAGTTCTAGGGAGAGAGATCCAAGGAATTGATTATCATGGCTGCCACCAAGAGAGATGAGATTTCAGTACAACTTGGTAGATGAAGAATTAAGAGAAGAGGTACCAGCCAGGCTCTGGGTGCAGCAGTGATCAAGCTGCTATGCTCACAGCAGTGGAAAGCATGTGTGGCCCAGGTTGGTTGGAGCTGAGCTGAAGAAGCTTGTGCCTGGCCCTGGAGAGAACCTTTCAGTAAATGAGGCTGAGAGTTTTAGGGAAGGCCTGAGTATACCATCTGAGAGATATTCACAGAGAGAAGATTCAGAACTCAAAACCTACAGAGGCTTTGGAGAACCTGCCTGAACCAGAAAAGGTATCATGATGCATATTCCTCCCTGGCAACAGAATAGTTTTTTGATATATACACACATATTAAAATGACACTTGGTAGTATACTTCAATTAATTAGTATATTATGTTTGGTTATTCTTCAGAACAAAGCCTTCCCAGAAAAACAGAAAGGGAAGGTGAATAGTTTGGAAAGGGGCAAAATTTTACAGCCAGGACATGAAACATTTATTAAGATACTCCCTTCTCCCCTTCTAAATTCATGGGAATTTAATAACATTGCTTAAATATAAAGCACATCCTATGTATTGCAGTATGCCCCTTTTTCCTGTCACTCTTTCTGGGTACATGCTAGAGAACTCTTTGGAATGCCTTCTTCTTCATGTTGACAGTGGTTATTTTTAGATCCTGAGATTTGAATGATTTATTTTACTTCCATCTTCCTGCTTTGCCACTGTTTGAATTACTTATAATGAGCAGGTATAGTTTTAAAAATGCAGTCATTATTGTAAAAATGAAAACCCCAGATAAGCATTGCTATATAAAGACACTTTGCCTGGGTAAACAGAGCTGAAGTTGAAGCAGGTAAACAGAACTCACTGCTGAATGCCAGCAGTCAAGACTCCATTCTGCCCAGATATGCTGTGCATTCTCAGAGTCTGAATAAGGCTCCTTATCAAGGTTATGAGAAAGACTACTAGACCTTTGTATGAGATGGCCCTGGGATCAAAAGCAACAAGTGCCTGAAATATACCAAATATTTCTATGAGTCAGATATTGGGTTAAGAAACTATGCATGACTTTTCTCATTTAATTTTGATCATAATCTTGTTATATGGGTATACCAATTACTCAGTACTGTGCACAGAGAGACTGTAGTTCAGAGAGAGAAAGTCACTAGCCCCAATTCACCTCACAGGTGATATTTGAACCTCAAATCTGGGTCCCTAACCTCTGGGAGGTATACCTTGAACTCAGTGGGGCCTGAGGTGCCCGAGCTTCAGGAACCTGGTGGGTCTCACACAAATGATTCCCGTGACTTGCGTTTTCAATTTAGATGTAGGAGAAAGGTTACATCTGCTAGTGATAGTCTTGCATTTCAGATACTGCTGCCATATCTGGCCCATACCTAGTATCTTCCTTGCTTTGGTATATGTAATGCTAATAGAAGTAATTCCAGGGGCCCTCAACGATCTCTTAAAAATCCAGTTACTTCTTTTGTCAAAGTTTTGCTTTCATCTGCTAAAGGATTTTGTACCAGAAGTCTAGGACTAGTTCTTTTCACTTACCAGAATAAGCTTTTTTCAACATGATACCCATTTTGCAAGCAAAGTCTTGTGGAAAAAGTAAGTGGTTTAACAGTGAGGCAGGTCCATCTTGTGATCAGAATCTATGTTCTTAGCTCCTCCCCTGCCAACAGCTGAGCTGCTTCATGTGGAATGTCCTGAGGTGCTTGGAAAACATGAATGCAAGAAGTTCTCCTTGCTTCAAGAGAGCAGGGAAGTGCTGTGGGCCAATTCTGTTGCAGACTTCAGCGCCTGCAAACAGATTCTGCGTGGAGTTCAGGAATCCTTCACGGGGAGAGAGTGGGTACACGAAATGGTGAAAAGACGGAACAACATTGTAGAAATGAAATGAGACCACACAGAATGCATGGGGACTTGCGTCTAAAAAGACGAAGACAAATTTATTTTTTGAGCTGGCTGCTTTTAAGGTTTGAGGTTTGGAATGCAGGGTGTAAATTTTTGACATCAAAGAAACTGGGAAAAGAATGAAGGACCCTGGCTTAAATTAGCATATTAAAGAACCAATACTGAAGGTGAAAAGGCAGTTTTGTTTTGGGTTAGTTTTGTTTTGGGCAAGCAGGGGGAAACAGGTAATTTTCAGGGAAGTGGGAAGAGAGAAATGTTTTAGAGTTTTGGGGGAAAACTGAAAATTACTTTGTTTTGAGTAAGCAGGGGAAAACTGAAAATTACTTCACTCATGAGCTAAGTGTTTGGAAAAACCTGATCTTGGTGCCAAAGTAGCAAAAATCACAAAAGCTGGTTAATAGGAGACTTTTGGCGGGATTTGTACTGTCCTCCTTTGTTAGAAAGAATTTACTAAGGCTTGATTTTAATATTGGTTAAAAATAAAGAGAGAGATAGTTACAGCCACTTTAGAATTATGGCCAAACAATCCACGCAAAGGGTCAACTGATTTTGACTGTTCTAAGCGGGCCTTTTTGGCAAATAATTCCTTTTCAGGAGAGCACTACACCTTCTGGTGTGTGCCCCTCCTGAGTGGGATGTGACAGGGAAGGGCACTCATGTACCCTATTATGTACTTCACCTAAGGACAAACACACATGTTTACAAGTGGGTCAAGAGACACAATCTCTTGCAGAGGGTAATAGGAAGATTCACAGGAAAGGAGGTTTGGTCTACATTTGGGATGTAAGTTTCTAGTCTAAAACCTAAAGTAGCCCAGAGACATGGATGAGGGTGTGCATCTGGGAAAGAGTGGTCAGGGGTGTAGTGTGTGTCAGAGAGATGGGGTTAAAAACTTGCAAGCAGCCTATCCAGGACCAAAGGTGGTTGGTTCGAATCCCGGTGTCCCATATGGTCCCCCGTGCCTGCCAGGAGCTATTTCTGAGCAGACAGCCAGGAGTAACCCCTGAGCACCGTCGGGTATGGCCCAAAAAGCCAAAAAAAAAAATAGTTGAATCTGAGGAGTTGCATTTGTGCAGTGGGCATGCCATGGGTGCTTTGGGAAAGAAACTGCGTTTGATTCTTTTACCAGAATCTGTTAACTGATGCCCCTTGGGGGAAATCTCATTTGACCTGAGAAGTGTTTTGTTGGTCTATTATTCCTGATTCAAATTTATTCAACTGACTGACAGTCTTTGAGAGTGAGAAGAGTTGACATAATCACTGTTAAGATTTTAGTTCTCAGTATAAAAATTTATCTTTGTTATTTTTCTTGGGTTTTGGGGTTTATTTATTTATTTATTTATTTTTGGCATACTCAGTAGTTCTCAAGGGTTACTCCTGGCCGGGCTTAGAAAACCATATGTAATGCTTACGACCAAATCTAGGTCAGATAAATCTGAGTCAAGTGCACTACCCATTCTATTATATTTCTGGCCCCATTTTATGAAATTTTAATTCTGGAAAAAAATGGCTCATGTTATTCATAGCTTTGTTTGGAAGCTCAGGAGCAATAGTCCTCATAGACAGAGCTCAGAATCTCAATCACATTAGCACAGTACCCTCCTTCCCCTCCCACTTGCTCTCCCCCATTTCACCATCTCAATTATCTCTACCACCACCTTCAGGCACTTGCAGTCTTGTCACTAGAGGAATCCTTTTGAGAATGTTTTGTTTTGTTTATGAGGAAGGTCCCATTTGGCAGTGCTCAGGGTCAACTTACTTCTCATTGATTGGGAGTCATTTCTAAGAGTGGGACCAGTAGTCCCAGGGCTTGAACCCAGGCCTCCAGCATGAGCTTTGCCACACTGAACTCTTTTCATTCCCAGTTCCACCCCTCTACACTTCCGGGATTTTTAAACCAATCTAGTCAGAGAAGAAGACAAACTAAAAGTGAAAAACTGATTGGAGGATTGGATGAGAGTAGAGAAATACTGGAAATGGGACTCGGGCTCACAAGCTGGATTTCCTACCTGTGCAAGCTTTATCTCACCACCTGTTTAAAATACAACCACACTCCTCCTCTCTCCTGCTCTGCTCCAACTTTGTGCCTTGTATCTGGCCTGGCATCTGGGATGTGTTACTGGTTTATTTGTTAACTGTATGGCTGTTCCTAATGGAATTCCTAGCTCCATGGGACTGGGAATTGTGTTTGTTTTATGCTCTGCTATATCCTGGTGCTATTAAAAGTGCCTGAATCAGAATATTTTTAGAGAAGAGCCACTGATTTCAAATGGAAAAATAATGGTTTGTGTTACTTTCCAATTGACACATTAAAGTGCCTGCAATGTCAATATTGTGAGAACACCTGACCATCCAGGGAGAGAGACCATGATTTCTAGATGGTTGGCAGAGTTTGAAGATTTCACACTGCTCAGCTCCAGTGTGGGAAGTTCATCCCCTTACCTTCCAAGTAGAGCTGGACAGGATCAGAGCACCTATTCTTGGAGGTACTGGAACTCTGCTCACATCTGCATGGATCACCCAGCCCCACTCCCCTGAGGTTTGCTCCATCTTTGAGAGGAAGGCTCTGATTAATCATCCTTTATTTCCATTGTAATTTCTTCATTGGTTTTCTGAACAAGTGCCAGGGCTGTAAGAGTTTCCCTTTGATGCTTAATTGCTTAATTATCACTTTACCCCACTAACTTTAAGAAAGGGAATGGAACCACTTTGTACAAGGGAACTGGTCTGGAGACTTCCCAAGAAGTAGGTCCCCCCTGTGGCTGCAGCAGCTGCTGCTAAAGCTGTAAAGATCCTATGGCCCATAGAAAGGGACCTTTGTCCTATGCTCACCTAGTCCCCAGGTACTCCATGACCCCTCCTTATCAGGTTGAGTCCTGGGCAAATGAGTGTGGGACATATGAACTCCTGGGTCACCACCCAATGAATCTCTACTTCCCTTCCAAAACATCAAACTCTTTTCGGGTTCTAATTATTTTTGTCATCAACTAGAACTCATTCTTTCATTGCAGCTTTCTTTCTTTAATGTACTAATTGGCACTCCTTATCTACCTGCCAAAGCCAAGTTAGCACACAGACCAGAGAAGTGACAAGAAAGAAGTCACCCTCAGAAGGTCTCAGGGACTGTGAAAGTCTGAGATGGGGGGTGGGGGGGAAGGAGGGATAAGGAGAGAGCCTGCTGAGCTAAGAAACTGGGGGAGTTTGAGGGAAATTATGTGGTTTTTTCAGGAGACAACATTTCACAGTATCAAAAAGGGGAGAAGGTTAACAAGATTTTAATTTTATTTTTGAAGGGGGCTGTTTTGGAACTAACCCGGGGAGGGGGAAACATATATGGTTCTGGGGATTTAATTTGGGTTGACTGCACATAAAAAGCTTTCTACCTGCTCTACTACCTTTCTGGCTCATTTTGGTTTTCAACTTTTAACTCTTTTGCATTTTCCCCTATTCCAATCTCTCTCTCTCTCTGTGTGTGTAACTCTATTTTTGTTTCTCTCTTTTTTTTCTTCTTCTCCCCTTGACACACACATGTTCTCTCACTCTCATATAAAAGCAAATTTGTAGTACATCCTTAAGCATGGATGTGTGCACAAAGCAGAAGTGGTTAGAGCTGTACTAACAAGAATGAATGATGAGGGTTGTTTTTTGTTTTGTTTTGTTTTGTTTTGTTTTGCTGTTGTTGTTGTATTTTTTTTAGAAGAACTGATAAAGCAAAGTAGTTTGTGTGGCTGCTTTGCTAGGGAAAATCTGGCTGACTGGCTTTTTGGTCTGAGTTTCACTCATTAGTTTAACTTAGCTTTCCCAATTGCTTCCAAAGCATCCAAGCAATTCTGTCTGAGTCTCACCTCTTTGCTATATTACTACCACATCTCAAGTTCACATGTACACACACATGCAAATACACCTGGTTTCATGTGGATAAAGAAGCACTGGAGCTCCCACAATAGGTGGAGATGCCTTTTGAGGGACCTTGTTTATACTAGCTGGCTTCAGAATGATTTTCTTTAGGGAATTGGCATGGTCAGTCCAATTTCTCAGCACGCTTGGAAGCCCCAGTTCAGTGGTTTTGCTTTTTCATCTTATCCTATGTAAAGAATCACTGCAGAGATGCCCTGGAAATAAGCTTCTGACAGTCAGGTCCTGCCAGAGGCTGTTCACTGCAAGACCCAGGCCGAGGCTCACATGGGCTCCTGCCAATCATATCTCTCCAGACACCAGTGGAAGGCCACCTCTCAGAGTGCTGTGCTCTCTTTGTTTTCCTTTCTTTTTTCTCATTAAAAAATGGACTCTGGAGAGTAATCTGGGGATGAACAAAGAACAAACACTAAGAAGATAGCACTGAGGACAGTGTAGGCATAAAATCTGACATCTATAAGTCAGCTAGACATAGAAAATACAGACACAGCTGTGGCTTATGGGTGGTGACCACTTGGAAAGCAGGGCAGGTGGGAGACAGGTCTTGACTCCAAGAGAAAACTGTTTTATCATTTTCAACATTTTTGTTAACAAAGGACTGAAGAAAGGAGCCTAGTCATATATATATATAATTATATATTTACCTATATATAATTATATATATAATTTTTACAGGGTGGTTCTTTTTTGATATAGATATATTCTTTATTTTTAATTTATTTTTTATATTTTGATCAAATTGGATTACAAATCTTTCACAGTAATATTTTAGGTACGTAGTGATACTGAATCAGGGGCATTCCCACCACCAATATTGTCCTCCCTCCATTCCTGTTCCCAACATACATCCCATATCCCCCTCTTTTACCCCCCAGGGTGCTAGTATAGGTAGTCCTCTCTGTGTCTAGTATGTTGTAAATTGGGTATCGATACTGTTGTTGTTGACTTTGGATTTGGTGCTTAAGTTTGATCCTTTTTTTATTTCTACTTATGTTCATAGGACTGTTTGGTCTTGTTACCTTCCATTATATATTTTGAGTAGAGGAGGTTTGGAGGCTACATCCAATGATGCTCAAAGGACCATATTCAATATTAGGGATCAAACCAGTGTTGACTGCATACAAGGCAAGTGCTGTGGCAAGAGTGAACCCTAATAGACATTGGGTAATAACAGTACACCAGTCATTGTGATAATTCATCAATCATAATGAGTATATCAATTGAGTTGGGATCATGATAGTGGGGAAGGCTGTAGCATAAAATAAATAACGATGGGGCTGGATGGCGATGGATGGAGGCCTTTGTGCTTAGGCCCCAGCCACGTGGCTTCATCCCCATCCAGCTGGCGGATTTCAGGCCCAGGTAAAATCACTCACAGGCAGGCTTCAGGAAGAATCATCTTTATTCAAGCCCTTGCCACCACGTGTGTGTGGCCTATTCATAACCTTTCAAGCGCAGCAATATTTTGCTAGCCCTGCATCTTATCTCCTGTTAGCCATCTTTCCTTTGGGGGGCTCCAGGCGGCCCCAAGATCCAAAAGCCAGGGAGCCGAGCCGGGCCAAGAGAGGAACGGCCAAAGGGCAAAGAGCCAAAAAGGGCCCGAATTCCCTTGGTCCCAGCCTTATCTACCTTTTTCCAAACCCCTCCCAGGAATGGGAGGGGCTTGCAGGTAAAGTTACACCTACTATCCGGTTCCCAAGACCCCTCCCAGAAATGGGAGGGTCTAGGGTCTCAAATGGGTACACCCACAGAAGGCTACACATGTTTAGGGACAGGGGTAAACAAAATCTATTATTGTCCTTTTCATTTTGCTATAAATATAAAACTTCTTTAAAAATAAAGTCAATGAAAACAGAGTTCTACAAGTGGGCATAATCTTTGGGTGGCAAACCATTTTAGTTTTCTCCTATTGGATAGTGAATCAATCCAGAGTTCAGTATATTGACATGGTTGAATCTATGATGTTATTTCCTGGACTTACTCAGATAGCTGATAGTTGGATAGTTGGACAGACTGGAAGAACCCAGATAAATTGGTGTTGGTTATTTGCTGAAGCATCTCAACTCTTTGATGAGTACCTCTCTCATACATGGGAAGGCCAAATCAGCTTCCACATAAGTAGGGTCAGGATGATGTTCTTAGAGACCCTGAATTCTTGGCACTTGTGCTCATCAACCATACAGGTGACCCAGGCAAACAACCTCAGATAAAGGGTCCTTAGTCCCCTGAGTTATGGGGTATATGTTTCTCTATAGCCGATAACTACATCTTGTCTCCTGCCATGTTTGCTTAAGCTGGATTGACAAAGCAAGTCATAAATTTGTCAGAGTCAGTCTGGAGATGGAGAATATGGTGTCTGAAACACCAGACCCTTCCCTCAGCAAGCTGTCTGGACAGCATGGAAGTGGGTAACTCATTCATTCTCAATGGGACTCTAACAACTGACCCTACACACAGTAGGGATTCAGGAACTGATATAAACCATGTGATTGTTTTTGTTGTTGTTTTCATAGTTAAGTTTTGTTAAGATTGTTGTTAGGTGGTTTTTAGATGAAAATAAAAGTTTTTTTTAAAGTGAACCTTTCCCGGACATTTGAGATGTCAGAGACCAAAGACAGGTTTTTGTGTTGACAAGGAAAGAGAGGAAATGGGTGTTTTGAGAAGTCCCATACCAAGAGGAAGATGGGATCCTCTGAGATTTAGATGTCTGTGAAGTTCTGAAGAGCTATTACTGGTGTTTGTTTGTTTTTTGTTTTGTTTTGTTTTTGTTTTTTTGTTTTTGGGCCACACCCATTTGACGCTCCGGGGTTACTCCTGGCTATGCGCTCAGAAATCGGCCCTGGCTTGGGAGGACCATATGGGACGCCAGAGGATCGAACCACGGTCCGTCCTATGCTAGTGCTTGCAAGGCAGACACCTTACCTCTAGCGCCACCTTCCCGGCCCCATTACTGGTGTTTGTTAAGCATTCTGGTGAGATAACATGGCTGCCAGAGAGAAGCAGGGACTGCCAGGTGGTGAACTATGAGAAGCTAGATTCTTGAAAAGTGGACATGCTGTGTGCACCACAGGCTCCAACATGGGCCTTAGTGTGTCTGGTGCCTTTGAAGTGTTTTAACATTGAGGTCCTGAACCCAAGCATCTGTATTTGCAACTGAGAAGCTTCCTCTGCCCACTGCACAATAATCTCAGGGGACCCTTCAAAATATTTGCTTTGCATTAAGACCCCAGACATTTGCAAGAAACAGTATCAGGGAGAGGGATCCACTCAATCACCTGTCTCTGTGCAGGATGGAGGCCGTGAAGAAAGTTTAATTTGATTGAAAGGCAATAGAGTTTGTATCAGTCATTGTACAAAGAAAAATGACAAGGCCCCAGGGCTAGAGAGACATTACAGGAGGTAAAGTGCTTGCCTTGCATACCGCTGGGTCCAGATTTGATTCATGATACTGCATATGAATCCCCCAAGCACTGTTAGGGTCACTCCTGAGCACAGAACCAGGAATAATCCCTGAATACTACTAGATATATCAATAGCCACTCCTCCTTCTTAATAACTAGGGTCACCTAGCATGCTGGAAAATGATGGAAGATTTTCTCTATGAGAGTCAGCACCAAGACCTGTCTTTCACTATTTCTGGAGGAATCTCCACTCACAGGCCCCAGTTGTGTTTCTTTGTCTCCACATCTCTGGTCTTATGTCTGCCCTCTTTCTTCTTCTCATCTTATTTGTGTTTGTTCTCATTCCATACCCCAGATTTCTCAGTCATCCCAGTGTGCTGATGCCTGAATAGAGTGCAAGGAGACAAACATGACATGACACATATCCACCATTGTGCTATCATTCACAAGAGTTTCATTTCCCTTAAAATCCACCAAATCTCATCCACCATCTATTGATGACTACTCTGGACTATCACCAGGATTTGCCTTTTTCAGAAGGCCATAAGGTCAGAGATAAACAGAAAATAAAAATTCAGGTGGATTTAATAACATGCAGTTCAGTTTCTTCCATATCTTTTCATGACTTGATCGCTTGGGGGTTTTATGGTTAAATTGCTCCTTATTATTTAGATGTGCTAATTATTTGTTCATTTACCTACTGAAGGGCATCCTGGATTCTTGAGGACTTGGACAGGCCTGAATAAAGTGACTCTAAATATCCGTGAATGAATTTTAGTGTGGACATAAATTTTTAATTCCTCTGTGACAATACCAAGGAGAATGGTTGCTGGAACACATGCAGAAAGCATGTTTGGTTTTATGGAAATTTTTTAAATGCAGTGCTGAGTGCCCACCATTCATGAATAGGAACTTCTGTTGCTACATGCCTTCTTCAGCAGTTGATGTTGCCATTTCCTGAATTTGGAATATTCTGGGATATCACTTATTGCTTTGTTTCACCTCTCACTGGTGACATCTTCTCATATGCTTGTCTGTGCTTTATGTTCCCAGCAAGAAATTTGTTACATTGGCCTTTTTTCTAATCAGCTTGGTTTTTTTATTATTATTATTATCTAGTTTCAACCTTTGTTGACCTTGAAAAAATGTTCTTATCAGGCATGTCTTTGTAACTATTTTTCCCAGTCTTTGGCTTGTCTTACTCTTTTGATAGTATTTTCTACAGAGCAGTAATGCTAAAATTTAATAAACTCTAGCATATCAACTCTTTCTACAAATTTCTCCCTAAATCTACCTGATAGTATGAACTCCCGAGGGCTTGAATGGTGCCAGCATCCACCAAGCAGTAAGGCTGTGTTTGCAGCAAAGTTATCTACCTATACAATCCAGGCACCATCTCATCTCTGATTCATTCTATTTAAGATGGCCAGAAGCCATTTTCCTGGCATGCTTTGCAGTCTGGCCTATCCCTAGGTCTATCACTTATAAGCTGTAAGATGCAGTTTAGTTGCTGAGGCAGGAGGAGAAACCAGGAAACAATGCGACCCACAAGAAGATACTGAAAATAATAATACAGGAGTTCACAAAGAGAAAGCTGTTGATCTTAGCAGATAAAGTGAAAGGGCGATTTCAGGCAATGTGTTTTTCTCTACCTTCTTAAATTGCGTCATTTCAGAGTCCAAGGCTTTTTTCTCTGGCCATGCCACCCCAACCCACACAATCCACGACCCCCACCCTTACCCCCAGAACAAATTCCTCATCTTTTTTTGTGGGTTACGCTCTGCATTCAAACCAACTTTGGAAAGGTATGGGCTTGCATTCTCTATCTTGTATATTTATTGCATTTTAGTCCTAGATGTGTACTTTGCTTCTTCCCTCTGGAGAAGTCTTCATGCTTTCTCTTGAACCACCCCTAGCCCTTTTCTCATATTTTTTTTTCCTACACTGTCATTTCAATGAAAGTTCTGTTTGACTTGCTGATTAACCAGTTATAGGAATTCATTTCCTGAAAGAAATTAACCCTTTGGCATTGCTTTAAAAATCCTTCCTCCAGCTCTACCCCTCACTGCTCTTAAATACCAGCAGGAATCTTAAATGATTCAGTTTTTCCGTTTTTCCAAAGTACAGAATGGTTTTGTAAAAAGTTGAAAAATAGCAACTGTTTGGAAGATGACAGAGAATGGAAGGAACTAATGTGGATGTAAGAAGGCAGGGTCCATGTCAGTGCTCAGCACTTGGCTACTATGAGTTGAGGCCATATGAAAACTACAGATCCAGAGTTGCCAGAATTCCTGGATGTTCATAATGCAGAAATAGAATTTTTCACATATAAATTCCATTTTTAAATATGGACTGCTACTTTAAAAAATCTAAACCCTAAAATAGATTTAGATTCATATTCCTAATTCCTAATGGAATTCCTAAAATTCCATATTTAAACTCATATTCCTAATATGAATCACATAACCTCATCTTCCTAACATGAACAAATTTGAAATATTTTCTCTTACAATGCATGAGGCAAAGAAAATGGAAAGAATGAAAGAAAATAATTGCAAGCCACTCATCTAATAGGTCCTAATTCTAAATTTATAAGAAACTCATGCAGCTTGGCAGCAAATAATCTAGCTCAGAAGCTGTTGAGAGGACTTAACAGTCAACAGGTACTCAAAAATGAAGTTCAACATTTTCACTAATGATAAGAAAGTGGAAATCAAAATCACAATGAGTTGTTTCCTTATATCCAATATGATCTATTTTCAAACAGAAGAAAGATAATAAGTTTTAGGAGGAAGTAGAGGAAAGAGAACATTTGCACACTGTTGTGATTGTAAATTATATGGCCATTGTGGAAAATAACTTGGAGGTTTCTCAAAAATCTATAATTCTACAATATTTCTAGGCATTCCTTGTCTTGGTACACCCAAAGAAAATAGAATTCTTCTCTTGAGAAGAAAAATATTAATTTAAAATAGAGAAAGAAGGAAATGAGTCAGAGAGAGGGGAATAGAATAGAATAGTCTCACTATCTCATGATCTCACTATCATTGTAGGATATAAGAAATATAACAGACAGTCATAATAACCAGAGACAATAGAAATGAGGGCTGGAAGGACCAAACCATGATATGAAGCTTAGTACAATGAGTGGTGAGCACTGACAACTATAGTGACATGGGAGTCACTGGTGGTGGGAAGGCTGCACTAGGGAAAGGTGGCGTACGTTCTATTATTGAAACCCAACTACAAACATTTCTGTAACCATGGTGCTTAAATAAAGAAATTATTAAAAAGGAAAAAGAAAGAAATCCCTTTAATACAGCATCATTTACAATGCTCAATATGTCCTAAATTCCAGTTAAGAAAGAAACAAAGAAGCTGAAACTGACGTGTGTGGGTTCAAAAGCTAACCCCCATTGGAATACTATTCAGCCTCGAAGGAAAAGAAAATCAGTTATTGACACCAACATGGATGTACCCCAAATAGACTGGGCTTAAATTAAATAAACCAGACAGATCTCAGTTAGATGTGGATGGGGGTGGGGTGGAAATATAAAGAAGCATAGAGTTGGGAGATGGGAAAAAGAGATAGATCTTAGGGTACAGTGCTGCAGTTATTCAAAGTGAGTAAGACTAGAGGCTTTGCATCGTGAAAAATTTGGAAATTTGCTAAAATAGTAGATTTCTATGTTCTCCTCACTCACACAGCCACAGTGGCGGTAGGAGATGCTGTGAGTCTGAACATGACAATCACTTGACTAATTTGTAGATCACATCACCCTTTGTATACCCCAATGTGCAGCTCTTCCATTGAACACATTAAATTAGAAAAGAAAGACGAGTCCAAAGTTGGAAAACAAGAGTTGGAACTGGTTCCTTGCAGAGTCCAAGGATATCTTGAGACCTGTAAAACTTGAGTGACTTTTAGCTGTCCCCATCTAGATGACCCCCTCATTTTCAGGTCTCAACGGTTCCCAGTTGAATTTGGAAAGCCAAAGGATGTGTCTCTCTGGGGGTGCGGAGGGAGAGGTTGGTGGGCCAGTGGAAACCAGATGAAATTGAGCCTGGCAAAGCTCTCAGTCCCTCGGATTGGAATTCTGCATGTCATAAGGAAGCAAGGCATTTTATGCGTTAGTGCATTTCCCTGTTTATTTCTCCATTCCCTCGCATATTTTCAAGGATGCTCTTTGTGGAAATGTCAGCCTATCTCGGCTCCGCTCAAGGGAACAGGGGAAAGGAGATGTGCGGCCAGCCTTGAACCAACCGTTCGAGGGGAAGCAGCGCCCCCTAGGGGTTCTCTAGGTCCGGGAACAGGAGCTTCTGCGCTGGGGAGCAGAGGCCTCCTGATGCAGGAGATCCTGACTAGGGGGGACAGAGGGCAAGAAAGACAGACAGGGCCTGAATAGGAACGAACTTTGGATTTTGAGGTTTGGGTGATTTTGTCTCCCTCAACACCTTCTCTTCATGCTTCTTGTTGACTCAAATCCTAGAAACAAAAGTGTGGCCAATGCAAGCACAGTCACTGGAAACAGGATTTCGAATTTGAACGTCTCATTTTCTGACAGGCGAACTCCAGAAATGTTAGCAAGGGAAGTGGGAACCTCGGTAGCTTCACCCTGAGTGGAATTGATAATAAAACACCAACTTCCTCATGACCCCACCGCCTTTTCAGTCCTCCTCAGCCACGCTCATTATTCTATTCCACTCCTTGAGAGCTTGAAAAATGGCCTGCAAACTGGTTAATTAGGACTAACAGTGTTTAGTAACTAGGGAGACGATTGCAGTTCAAGAAATCGACACTCAGGTTTCAGAAACTCATCTATTGAGGCGCGACTGGACTTTCTGGGCTCTTCATCTGCCCAGGTGACTTTGGTAATGGTCCTTTCCCCAGATAGTGTGGGGCTGCTGGTGGACTCCATCAGGAGAAAAAGGGGAGCCTCTTACATTGCCAGTGGAGGAGGGGGTCCAGCGGGCACTTCAAGCATGAGTAAGAAGCCAATAGTGTGAAACAAAGTGGTCTCTCTCCTTCTTTCCTCTCTCTTTCTCTCCTTCCCTTGGCCTTTCTCTCCCTCACTCTATTGACCCAAAATTACCTCTGTTCTTTTTACCCAGGAATAGGTCCATATCCTTCTTTGTATATACCAATCTTCCAATTATTTGTGGGAAAGCCAGCCTCCTATCATTCTTTCAGCTGTTTGAGGATGCCCTGTTTTGCTTTTCTCAGCCTGGACAGTTTTGTTAAAGTCCCAATTCAACACTATTATGGATACCATGTGTGGCCAGATCTTAGTAGTGGGTTTCTTCAGTTCCCTCTTACCATGGGCTGGTGGAGGGATGACCTCACAGTTGCATCAGTCTCTAAGATGCACAGGAATATTTGCTGGGATACCTTTGTTTTGACCATGAGGCTTCAAGGCTGACAGGTGTAGAATTTAGAACTGCTGGGATCACCTCACTGCTAGCCCAATAAATTCTGAGTCACAAGTCACGGAGAAGCAGAGTGGAGCTCGACAATGAAGAAAGAAGAGATTGTGTGGCATCATTTAAGATGCTGCATGGTCACTGCTCCTCACTCCTGATGTTTGCACAAATCTGAATTTTATAGCCCAAATTAGTAACATCCCTACTTCATGTAAAAGTTCATTGGTTTTTAATGTCCTGTCACTTGACACAGAAAAAAACTTTCTAGCGGAACTTGTGACTTTTCCATGCCTTCTATTTTAGCATAGCTTAGACCTCAGCTCTGATTCCAGATGGCTTTTAGAGAAGCAGGACACTGTAGCAGAAGACCCCATGTGGCACTGGCTACCTCTTTCTGGGTTCCCTGTCACATGAAAAAGGAGTGGTTAGACCTCCTTAGCAACCATTACTGCCTTTTGTCAGCTGCAAAACTGTCAGCAACTGGACACCCAGAAAGAGCCCATGGGCTCTGCTGCCAACACTGGATTCTTGCTAATCCTTGAGTTACCTCAGGGAGCTCCCAGTCTTCAGGAGGAGGACTCTGATTCTCTTTGCTCAGAGAACCAAGTGCCTGAAGGATGAGCCACTACCTCAACTTTTTTATTTCCCATGCAGACCGATTGCCACTACTTCAACTTCTTTATTTCCCATGCAGACCGATTTCCAGCTGTATAATGATTGGCTGTTGCACAAACCTGTTTCCTCTGCTCTGAGTACTCTGGCTAAAAGTGAATAAGTAGGAAAGTTTAGAGTTCCTTTTTTTTTTTTTTTTTTGTTAGTCTGCTGGGGTGCAGAAGAGCTGGTTCATTAACATGTGTACTCAGCAAATATTTGCTGGAGAAGGCCTTTCAAATACCCATCAAAGACAACTGGGAAGCTTGAGAGTATATCTTAGATGAACAGGAAATCAGTGTCTGAGGCAAGTTACTTATTATCTGAGACTCTTCTTCAACTTCTAAAGAGGAGGTTATTACTTTCCTCTGACCATAGGGCTCAGACCAGGAAGACTGTGCTCTCTGCTGCTGCACCTATGATATCAGGGAACGTGTTCCAAGAATCATGCTTTTAAGGTAACATTTTCTTAAGTAGGTGATACTACATCCTAAGGGTCCTAGAATAATATGGGGAGGCAGTAACTTGGGTTGAAATGGATAGATTTCCAGCAAAAGTGCAGAGTGATTTCTTTCTTCTGGAAAGGTTCAGCTCTGCTCTAAGAAGTTGCCTGCTTCTCCTTAGGTGTGGCCTGCAGAAGGAGCAGATGCCAGCCTAGATCTGCCTGAAGACCCAGCAGTAGATGGAGTCTATCTGTCTCTCTCTATCTCTAATCTATCTGTTTGTCTCTCTCTCTCTCTCTCTCTCTCTTTCTCTCTCTCTCTCCTATAGCAGTCACCGTGCAAAGAAGATGCAAACACCAAGAGAGCAATGAAAGTCAGAGGTAACATGCCAGTCTTCTCAAGATGTGGTAGGAAGTTACCTGGGTTTCCAAAGGAACTTCAGCAGGACTAAACCCCAGGTGCCCACAATAGCAAGCTTATTGCTTTTCCTCCCACCTATCTCCCTTCTCCACTTCCACAAATGTGCTTCCCAGGATCACTTTCAAAATTGGCTAGATGCCAGTGTTTGAGACCTAGCCTCGAGATCAATTTTGGAAGTCCTGTAGCAAAAACATCACTCTCAGTCCTGACTTTCTCCTAAACTTTTGGTCTTGGGGCTAGAACATTAGAACATCAGATAAGGTGTTTGCCTTGCAAATGGCCCACCCAGGTTTGATCTCTGGCATCCTATATGGTCCTTCGAGCCAGCTAAGAGTAATTTCTGAGCACTGAGCCAGATGTGGCACAAAACCCAACCAACTAACCAACCAACTAACCAAACCAACCAAAATAAAAATGTTTTTATCTAGATTCCACATTTACCTCTTGGTACAAAAAGCAAATTCCTAGAATGTTGAAAAATATGTTAAAATTTGTGGTTATCCTTCCAAAGATATTTTATGCACTTTTAAGGAAAGGGTATGTAAGATTCACATACAAGCAAACTTCCAAGACTTAGTTTCTATGACAGCTCATCTGTGTGTTTTGTTTGTATAAGCCCTCGTGTGGGACTTACATTCCCAATCATTATCATTGCTGGCCCATATAAGTATATATATATAGTCACTTTTAAAAATAAACTACCAAATGTTGATAAGAGTATTTGTACAATATTACATTCCAACCAGCATTGCTCTCACTTAATCTACATCATCTCCAATTATTCTTTTTCCACTGCTTTTTCTTTTAGATGTTCTAGTAGGCATGTGATAAACACTTACTGTGTTATTAATTTACATTTCCCTAAATCCTAGTAATGTTAAATATATTTTCATGTTCTTTTATTCAATTTTGTACATCCTCCTCAGCAAAATGCTTATTCATACATTTATCTGCATTATACCCATTATTTGCATTATTGTACCTTTGAGTTTTATGTTTTCATGTAGATTATAAATACCAGTTTTTATTATATATGTAGTCTAGAAATTTTTACTCTAGTCCTATTTTGCTGAGAGTCTTCTTAATAAATGAGAATTTTCTTAAATAAATTTAGATTGGGGTGTCAATTTGGTGTGCTTGTGTGAAATTTTATTAAAATTTGGGCCGAACGGTGAGGTGGTGCTAGAGGTAAGGTGTCTGCCTTGCAAGCGCTAGTCAAGGAACGAACCGAGGTTTGATCTCCCGGTGTCCCATATGGTCTCCCTAAGCCAGGAGCAATTTCTGAGCGCTTAGCTAGGAGTAACCCCTGAGCATCAAATGGGTGTGGCCTCAAAACAAAAACAAACAAACAAACAAAAATTTGGGCCGAAGTGATAGCACAGCGGTAGGGCACTTGCCTTGTATGCAATCAACATGGAATAGACCCAGGCTCCATCCCTAGCATCCCATTTGATCCCCTCAGCCTGCCAGGAGTAATTTTTGAATGCAAAGCCAGGAGTAACCCCTGAGCACTGCCAGGTGTACCCCCAAACAACAAAAACAACAAATAAAATTAACTTATTACTTATGATTAATTTGATCATATTAAGTTATTAATATAATAGTTTAAATTTATTTTCAAAATTCAAACCAGTCTACTTTTTATGACCACACCAATATCTATCATTTTGTTTTCAGGCCACATATGTCAGTCACTGACGTTCAGGGCTAACTCCTGACTCTGCTTGGGAATCATACCTGATAGGAATCGGAAGACTATAAGTATGGTATTGAGTATTGAGCTTGGATCAACTGCATACAATGCAAATACTTGCTCTGTATTATCTATCCAATCCCCCAATCTCTATGCTTTAATTAGTGTTTTTATCTCATTTACATTTGGTGCAATTACTGATCTATTAATGCATGCAACCCTTAAAGTTTTTTTTAATAATTATCTTTATTTAAACACCGTGATTACAAATATGATTATAGTTGTATGATTACAGTCATGTAAAGAACGCCCCCTTCACCAGTGCAACATTCCCACCACCAATTTCCCAGATCTACCCTGCTCCCCATCCCCCACACCTGTACTCGAGTCAGGCTTTCTACTTCCCTCATTCATTCACATTGTTATGATAGTTTTCAGTGTAGTCATCTCTCCATAAAGTTTTTTTTCTTTTTTCCATGGGTGTTCATCTATATCTGACCTTAGATTTGGATGTTTGCAATTAATATAATGGTCTTGATATATCTAATATTTTATAGAGTGTATAGTGTTTTATTTATTCTGAGTAGCACATTACACACATATAATTAATCACACTTTACTTGCATCAACATTTCATGAAATAAGGGATGCAAGCCTGACTATTCAACTATGAGCTGGCAGTGTTGGGGGCAGAAGTGTCATAGTCAAAGGATCAAACTCAGACATGTGCATGAACCCTCTGAGCCATCTATGCCTAAAGTTTAGAAAAACTTCCTTTATTTCTTTATCATTTACAATTAAATTAAATATCACCTTCATAACCATAGGCTGCCATATTAAATCGTGACATAAAGTTTCTTTCATCTAGCAAATATTTTCTTGAGAGATCAAGTAAATATATATTTAACCATATGTTTGCTATTTTCTTACTATTTGTTCTAATGTTTCAGGATTCCTTATTTTATTTTCTTGTGCACACATACATAACTTCCTTTATTCATTTTTTAAGGATATGTCATGGGCATTTTTCTTATTTTCTCTTAATATGACTTGATTTTTCTCTAAATGAATTTTTGGGACTAATAATTCTTTTCTTTCAATACTTAAATAATACAGCCATTATGTTATGGCCTTCAAGGTTTATCATTTTTACAAAATCTTAAATAGTTCTAATCATTTTTCCCATAGATAATGTGTTCTTTATATTGGGCACTTTTAAGACATTTTCATTTTTGTTTATCTAAGTTTGGCTATGATGTGCTTTGCTAAATCTTATTCTGGGTTTATCTTATTTGGAGTTTCCTTATATTATTGAATTGTGGGTTGATGTCTTTTACTAAGTTGAGAAAATTTTTAGTCACTCTTTCTTTAAATAGATCTCATTCTCACCTTTTGTCAGTACTGCTGGGACTAGATGACCTAAATGTTAAATCTTTCATGATATTCCATATGTTCTGTGTTCTGTTCATTATTTCCATCTACTATATTCCTTACTTTAGATTGAGGAACTGCTATCTTAAGTTAATTTCCGGTTTCTTCTCTATTACTCTGTTAAGACTATTTGTAAGTTTCTCTTTTACCTTTTGTATTTTAATTCCAATTTTTATCTCATATGCTTGGCTGAGATTAATTTTTAGAGACTTCCTGTATTTCCATAATATCTCACTGAAGCATTTTTATGAGAATCCCTATAAAATATGTGGCAGATAATTCTGACATCTCTGTCATCCCAGCATTTGATTCTGTTATTTTTCTCCTTTCATTTGAGTTGAGGTATTCCTGGTTATTTATATAATGAACAAAATTTAAGGTGCTATTTGGTTGCTTTTAAATATTGTTATAGATCTCTGTATATTAATTACCTTGTGTCCTTTAATCATCTCTAACATATCTTAGTAGAGAATAAGAGGATATCATCATTACAGTGTGGAGGTGAATTCCTAATTCTCTACTTGAGCTCTATTGACGCCTACTGGAACAGGGGTTCTACATAAATGAGGTGGGACTTCAGATTCCTAATCATTTTCTGCTAATACACCCTATGTGAGAGGGAGAGGGGAATCTGTTATACCCCATAAAAATGCAAGGGATAGTCACAAATGTACTAAGGACCATTCTACCATCCCAGTGAGAAGCTAAATGAGTATTTTACAACACTGTGTAAGAGTGGAAGTCCAGATTCCCCACATGGTTCCACCAATACCACCTTCAGAGGATTTGAGGCAGCTCAGTACAATCTGGCAGGGGAAGACATCTAGATTGTCTACTCGATCTTCCATGCTGATTAAAACGGCATTTCTGGATTATTGGCCTTGCTCAGGGCACACTTTTAAATATATGTGCAGGCAAGAAGACATTCCAGGGAACTGACCTCATATTGTCTTTTGAGTTTTGAAAGCCCCAGATATTTTTTTTTAGTTTTTTACTAATCAGAATGTTCTTACAATTCTTAAATTGATACAATTCTTAAATCTGATGTCCAAGCTTTACTTAATATGAGACATCTTTAAGTGTGTCTGATCATTCCATCTTAGTAGAAGTGAAAGTCCTCTGATTATTTTTAATATATTTTCAATAGAAAATATATTCATGCAATTTAAAAGATGCAAAAAAAGTAGAGAAAACTTCTCTTCACACCTCTGCCATAGACTTTCATTCCTATTTCAATTAAAGCAGAGTATCTTGCATTTCATATTAAAAATAGTTTACATAGGGACCAGGAATGTGGCTCAGTTGTAGAACATGCATCTTATATGTGTGAGGTCCTGAATTTGATCCCAGAATCAGCAAAAATGTACAAACATCAAAGATAGTTTATGCAGATATTACCAAATTCTTATTTAAAAAAAAACCTTTTATTTTATACATATAGTAAAATCCTAAACATGCTAAATTTGGTGCTTTGATTTTTAGTGACAATATGATTATATTCATATGAGTTTAAGTATACAGATAAGTCTTTTGTGTCAGCTCCTAGGCCCCCAAATGTTAATATTTTATATTATTATAGTTTAATACCAAAGCAGAAAGAATGACCTTGACAACCCCACAAATGAGATCCAGTTTCTAGTTCTAGATGCAATAGAGTATTTGCATGTGTATCTCTTTACAATTATGTCACATACAGGCTTTTTTATGACCACAACCACAATCAAAATGTTAACTTCCCATTGTCCCATCACAAAATCCTCTTATGTTATGCACTTCGTTATATATAGCCCTCCCTTCCAGAATGATTCTTAGACTTTCATGAATGTTAAGTAAGATTATGATGTTTCGTAAAACTCAATTTTTCTAAGTTTCAGTATGTATAGATATTTTGTTCCTTTATCTTTTTTTATCTCTTTATGTTACTGAGTTATATTTTATGGCATCTATGTGGGTATTTAATAACTAATTTGCTAAGGGACATTTCCTTAGTAGTAATTTTCAGTTAGGACTACTATGAATAAAGCTATATAGAACACATTGTCCAACTTCCTGAATGAAACTTAATTTTTCTGGAATAAATACCCAATAGTACAATCATTGATTCAAATAGTGATTTATTTTTTAAAAAATTTAAGAACTGTGACACAAATTTCCAGAGTGGTGGCACCATTTATACTTTCACCAATAATGCCCTGAATTCTTCATTTTCTCTACAAATGGGTTTGCTAATAATTATTGATTTAATTATTGTAATTTGCATACCAACTTTTTTAAGTGGTCTTTAGTATTCTCACAATATTGTACAGCCAATACCACTAATTCCAAAATATTTTCATCATCATACATATGCCCACCCCCAATCCTATGCCTTCTAGCTCTCACTCTCACCTCAATTCCCGCCTCTAGCAAACTTTATTACTTTTAAATTTTTCCCATAATCCTTCAAATGATACATTCCCTTTTCTACCCTGAAAATATATAATCAAACTGAAAATAAGTAAAATCACAGTCAGTAGGATGGAAGTTTCCTGAGGTAGAGGGTTTATTTTTATTCATGTAGTCTATTTTGTTTATTGATAAGTTCCTAGATGCCTAAAGCAGTCTGGTCCATAAGAGTAGCTTCATCTCATCACTATAATTAAATGGAATAAGAAACAGTGCATGATGGAATAAATTGCAGGCTCATGTTAAATTCCATTGCTGGTTCAGGACAGCCATTTCTATTCTTATTGAACATTAGAGCAACCTGTCAAGTCTGTAAAAGGTATAAATGCCAAGGTGCTTGCCCAAATCTTTGGAATCACCATTTCCTGGTATCCTTTATATTTGGGTCAACAACAAGGGCCAGCTCTAACATGATATCCTGACATTGAGGAAAACGTGAACAACTTGACCTGAGAGCAGATTAGCATACCTTACCAGCTAACGACTAGACAAAACCAGAAGACTCGGCACCCTTTGGTAGGTCCAAAAGCCAAGATCGTGACTTACAGATGACTGGCTACTAGAACCACGACCAGACAGTATACATCTTGGGACCAATAAAAAAGCCCTAGTTTAGGGTTTGAACTATGACTTGTACAATAATCATGATCCCCAGTCCCAAAGGTCTGACAGAGACAACTGCAACAGAATGGGGCTTCTGGAAGCACAAAGAAAGACGCTATCCTAGGTGCCATCCTAGGTTCAGTGCAAAGATCAAGATCACCAACCACAGAAGATGGATTAAAATGACACTGAGGTAACAGAACCTCTAGAACCACAAAGACTGACTTTATCATAAGTCCCACCTCAGGATCTGTGCAGATACTGAGACCTCTAAACACAGAGCTCTGATTGGATCACCCTAGACAGAGCAGTAGTCTTCCACACACCAAAAAAAACACCACCGGGAGAATAAATGATCCTGAGCAAAGTCTAGAGCTGATCCCATGACAGTATACTCCAAGGACGGAGAAACCCCATATTTCTTAGGCCAAGTGAATTCCTTTTCGAATGACCCCAATATTTACTGTGCCAGGGCAGGAGGGGAAAAAACAAAAATACAAAAAGCACAAAACCTTGGTTATTTTATATATATATATTTTTTTACCTTCATTTATTATGGTTATTATTATTATTTTTATTTACCTATCTATTTTGGTCGATTTCTCTGTTTGGATGTGATTATTGAAATTGTTGTCCCCAAATATACTTTTTTTTTTCTTTTCTCTTTTTTTGTTATGTGCTATGCCATGTTTCTTATTTCAAGACCATGGCGTGTTTTTGGTTTGTTTGTTTTTGTTTCTCTTTTTTTTTTTTCGTCTATTTTTTGTGGTGCTTATCGATATAGCTGGAGTCCTCACTGAATAATTGACACTTTTTTTTTCTTTTTTTTTTTTTGGTACTGGTGGAGTGTTTCACCTTCTTTTTCTCCTTCATCTCCCAAATCGATGATGAGAGCCTCTAGAAGGATTCCACCCATTTTTGGAGTATTAGACTCTTACCCCAGTTTATATATCTTCTCTTTTTCCGGCAAAACCATGCAACTTGAACTAGCTAGTCCTGCCTACAGTTAGAGGGGGAGATAAAGGAGGCATCAAGACCAAACAGGTGCAAGACTACTAGGTAGTGGGTTGGATACAGAGGGGACCACATATTCTAGCCGCCCTGGGGGTCAGGGAAGAGGAAATGGGAGGTAGGACAAAAACGGAGGTGTAGGGAGGACAATTTGGTGATGGGAATCCCCCCTGATTCTATGTAAATATGTACCTAAAATGTTATTGTCAACAATATGTAAGACACTATGATCAAAATAAAAATTATATTAAAAAAAATTAAGGTCCTAATTTTTTTCTTTCTTTTCTAGTTTTAAGACACTCTTGTCAGTGTTCGGATTACTACTGGCTCTGCACTCAGGGATCATTCCTGATGGGGCTCAAGGAACCATATATATTTCCAAGAGTCTGCTGCATACAAAGCAAACTCCCTACCCACTGTACTCTCTCTCCAGCCCAATATTTTGAAGGGTCCATACAACTAGTTCAATTCTAGAAGACACACAAGAATTTCTAAGACTTTGCAGTCGATCTTAGGACTGAAGAGAAACTGAATATGGAATATAAGACCTGCTTACCAGAGTCTGACTGCCCAAGGCCTAGCAGGCACCACTTAGACAAGGAAGGGTTTTTCTGGAGACTGAGTTTAATGGGGGTAGGGAAGTTAGGGGCCTTACAGTAAACCCTTGGGCAAAGAGAGAATGCTCAGGTTAGGATCAAGGTGAGGGGTCAGTTAGAAGAAAGGGAAGGACTGGAAGAGCTACAGGGTAGCAGAAACAGTGATTCCAGCCAACAGTTTTTTCCAACAAAGCTGTTCAGGAAATGCAGAAATATCCAGGAAATACAAGAGAAATAGCCAAGAGAAACGGCCATTCCTGCATTAAGTTGGGAGAAAGGTTTTATACCCTACAGGCAAATACATGCCTCTAAATAACCGTTACTAGGGGGTCCTTTCTAATTAATTTCTTCATCCTTAAAGGGAAAGACCCTTTATATGACTGTCTAGGGGCCACATGGTTCTGTGTAACTCAAGATTGTTAGAACCAGTAGATTTGTGCAGTCTTCCCTGGGAAAGAGAAATGTGGAAAAAAATCATAACCAAAAGATTTCTTTACGTGGGAGGTGGAAATTGGAAGTCAGAGACAGATGTTTGAGTTCTGAGCAGAGCTACGTGTGGCCTCCAAACAAACGAACAAAAACCTCACAAAAAATTTGAATAAATAGTTCATCCTGAGGATGAACTGAAAATCTTTAGACTCCCACCACCAGGCCACATCTCTATTCTAGAAATCCGGAGGATGAAATCCTTCCCTTCACATTTTACAATCTTCCTGACCTCTTGGTAAATAGCAGAGCTTGCCAGAGCATTATCACCCTTCTAGTATGATACATGATGGGAACATTCACTGCGATATCATTTTTTGTTCTTAGACAAAAATGTTTGTAGCCTAAGTCACAGAAATAGGTACCTATAGAGACCAGACAAGTAATTTAAGAGTTGGGTTGATTGACTATGGGAAAGTGAAGGCCCAGTGCCTTTCTAAAATGAGGCAGCCTCCTCTTAGTTCTAACAGAGCTTTACTAATTTCTAAAATTGGGTCAATGTAATCAGATAAAAAAATTTAATAGGTATCTGAAATCTTTATTTTTAATTTAAAGTGATTCAATTAGGTACATATGCTGCCGAGTACGATTGTCATCTGGGTGCTTGTACTGCCTGAATATATGGTGCCCAAGCATATATTACCATATTTTCCTCTTGAGATGTGTAGTTTCATACTTAATATAACTAATACTGGGAGTGCTTCTCTCTCTCTCCCTCTGTTCCTTGCTCAGAACTTCCAAATAAAACCAATTTTTATTTCCCCAAAAATTAGTGATTCAGTTTTTAAAAAATACTGCATATCAACCTTGTGAATTCTCTCTCTCTCTAAATAGATATATAAATGCTCTTTCTCTATATTATGTCTATAGCTTAGTAATGAGTTTTGTACCAACATAAACAATCTGCTTTTATCACGTTTTGATCATGGATCGGTGCCATTTTTGAAATTTTTGGTGGGTCCAAAAGTACTTCAAAATAAAAGCCTTAATAAAATAAGAAACGGCTGATTTTGGATCATTTTATTTTTTAAACATTGACCAATTAAGTTAAAAAGCATCCATCTGCTGGCAAGTGAAATAAAACTCATTTGGCTGCCAGTGTGCAATTCTGCAGTTAAGCATCACGTTAACAATTGTGAACTGTGAAGTCCACTTGATCTTTGGCTCTGAAGCTTATCAGCTCTAACACTAAGGAACATTTTTGGTCTCCCCCTTTTTAGGTATAGAACAAGAAATTAACATCTCACTGGATACTTTCCAGGGTTAATGAGCAATGCGTGGCACCAGAAATGTGAGAGCTGTTATGTAATTAGTCGCCATCATAATATCAGGAAGAATTCACACATCAGACTGGTCAAGTGTTGTCTTTTGACAGCTAGGCTGGCATCCTTTCTTACTTCTGCCTGCAGTAAGGCTTCCAGAATCATTTAAACAGAGCTGAATGTCACTGAACGCCACATTTCCTCCCACAGTCTGGACCCCCAGGAAGTCCCTAGGAAAGGGATGACACATTTTCTCCAATGACAGTCCTGCCTCTCATTACATGAAACATGCTGAAATCAGCCTTTCCTCGCCTGTCTGTCTCTGTGTCTTCTATTCTACTTCTCTCTTCTTCACTTCTGAGGAAAGTAAGGAAAAGCAAATGCAGCAAGTGAAAGATTTGAAGTTTTGATCCCGCTTGAAATTCTTGACAGAGGTCAAGAATGAACTGACAAGTGAGAATGGACTGCAGCAGTGAGTGAACCAAAGGCCTTGGCCAATCCAGGATATCACTGGTATCCAGGCTGGGAGAAGAACAAAAGATGGTTGACTGGGAAGTGCTTCCCTCTGAACCCCACAAGTACAAATGCCTTACACCAGGCTTATTCTGGCATTTTCCTCTTGCAAAGCCAAGTAGCCAAAATTTAAAAAGAAAAAAAAAGCCCCTTTCTCTGTATAGTAAGTAAAAATGGTAGCCATAGAGCTACTGTTTAATAAGAAGGAAAGGAAAGAAGGTAGGAAGGAAGGAAGGAAGGAAGGAAGGAAGGAAGGAAGGAAGGAAGGAAGGAAGGAAGGAAGGAAGGAAGGAAGGAAGGAAGGAAGGAAGGAAGGAAGGAAGGAAGGAAGGAAGGAAGGAAGGAGGGAGGGAGGGAGGGAGGGAGGGAGGGAGGGAGGGAGGAAGGAAGGAAGGAAGGAAGGAAGGAAGGAAGGAAGGAAGGAAGGAAGGAAGGAAGGAAGGAAGGAATGAAGGAAGGAAGGAAGGAAGGAAGGAAGGAAGGAAGGAAGGAAGGAAGGAAGGAAGGAAGGAAAGAAGGAAGGAAGGAAAGAAGGAAGGAAGGAAGGAAGGAAGGAAGGAAGGAAGGAAGGAAGGAATTAGATAGTTTATTTCACCTAAATATTATATTAGTGTGTCCTGAGAGCAATGACTGAAAGAGGGCTGATAGGGGGTTGGATTAGGGAAGGGAGAGAGGAAAGCTGAAGACCCAACATGTCAGATTACACAAAGTGCTGAGATGGAAAATAAGGATAGTTGTTCTATTTTATCCCAACAGGCAAGGGCATTCTTTCCAAGATGGGTCAATGGTGACCAGGTGTGACAAGGCAAGCTTCTCCAAATTTTGGGGAGTGAGCTCTCAAGGAGGGGATGATCAGGGTTCTGCCCTCCAGGCTAAAGGCTTCCTAGTCCAGAAGTAGCCCTGGAGGAGCTCAGAAAACATGGGGTTAACAAGGTGTTAGCTGTTGTAGCCACTGAACTCCTTGGCATCAAAGAGATGTCAGTATCACAAACACAGATGGCCACTGACCTGGATTTGTTCTAGAACCTTCCTTCTCTGCTAGACATCGTGTTTCATTGGGAACTGAAAATGTTTCTGGTTTTCTCTTGAAGTATGTATTATTAGCAGTTAGAAAAGTGCCTGGGACAGAAGACTCTGTGGTTACGTAAGATACCAACTTGGGGACTGGGCAAAGGGGAAGCAGGAAATCTAATTCTCTGTTATACTGCATTTGGACAATGAAGCCCAAGTTCTCTCAGGCCAAACAAATGAACTTCTCATCATGAGAAGATCCATCCTATTTTTTCCCCTTTCCTTATATCTCTACGAGAAGACAGGTGCTTGTTTGACATGCTGTGGTAATCACTTCACAACATCCATAGCTCAAAGCATCATGCTGGATGCCTGAAATATATACAACGACGTGTGTTAATTATTCCTCAATCAAGCAAGGTGGGAAAACTATAATTTTAGCTGAGAGATTGAGAGAGAAAGACTGAGAGAGATTTCACATTTCAGAGACATCCCCCAAAATGCTTGCTTTCTGTTGCCATCATTTTACCCCCCACCCTCAGAGAGCTCAGATTTGAATGTCTGGAATAAAGAAAGACCCAGCTCAGCAAGTGGGACCATGGATGTTGGCCAAGTGACAGGCGTCTAAAGTTACCCTGTCATCCTCCTGCACAGCCCGGCTTCCAGGACAACTTTAGCAAAGCAAGGAAAGGATTTTATTAGAATGGCACTTTGCGGAGCTCACTCAGCCCATGGAAATAATCATTTCACTCGATGTGGATTCTGGGCTCCTCAGTTGCTAGGGGTGTCGGTCCTCCCTGGGACTTGGGCTAGCAACTGTCTGCTTGTAGCACTCACAGGGGCGCAGGGAATTAACAGCGGTTTGGAAATCTCCCTAATTAGTAACAATGCCACTGCTTGAGCTGTCGTTTCCTTTCTTTTCTTTTTTCTTTTTTCTTTTTTCTTTTCTTTTTTTTTTATAAGCCAAATAACATATTGCCTGAGTTTCTGGAAGACGGGGAGCTATAAATAAAACGATAATTTACTTGAAGTCTATCACACAGCTAGACCAAGTTCAGAAGTAAGTTTTAATTTGACTAATGAGATGAAACTTTCTCGGCTGCGCGTGGGCTGTAAGTATAAATATCACAGTTGGGGAGGGGCGTTCCCCAAAAGGCCAGGGAGAGAGCCCTCCTGGAAGGCAAGAACAAAGCTGAGCAGGAGAAGCTGCTTGGGATGGGGACCCTGCCTGCTTCACCTCTCAGCACCCTTCTTTTGAGCCAGGAATTCCAAAATATCCCCTTCCGCAGGAGGAGCATGTTTCCCCTTCTATTCCATTGGAGGTTTTTGTAAACATGAACACTGCTTGCATCTTCAAAAACAGTTAAAGCCAGATATACATGGTGGCCCAGAGGCCAGGCTGATGGTGTTCAAAATCCCGTTTCCTTACAATGGTCTAAATGGGATTTGTCTCCAACACCCTTGGCCCCAGAGTATAGCAAGAAGAAAAAAAACTGAGTGGAAGAGGAGAAATAAATATTAAAGGGTGGGGGCCAGGGGCCAAGTGGTCTCAGGTGCATTGGTAATGTTAAAAAAATGACAGAACTAAATATACAAACCAAAGTCAACAGCAATGAAATTAAGAGACTCAAATTCTAACCATCTAAATTTTAAATGGGCCTGTTATTCTGGCGGGCTGGAGGGCAAAGGCTTATTATCAGTATACACTCTGAGAACACTGTGGAGAGAGGTAAACACTGGTGGTCGGATTGGCCCTGACTCATGCATGGTATGACTGAAACCTAACTCTGAAGGACTTTCACAATGGTTTCAATAAAAAAAAAAAAAAGGCAAAACAAAAAATCCCATCCCGTCCTTTTTTATTTTATTAAAAATAATTGTAGTTAGATAAATAGGTACAACAGGATTAATGTATGGATTTGACTTGTAAAATGATTGCACCTTAACCACTACCAAAGTGCCCAAGACCTTCCCATACTGCCTTTCTGTCATGTCCAGTCTCCTCTCCTCCTTTCTTAACTAGATGCAAGGATGAAAATCCGTTCACAGGATGTATGTGATCTGAGAGGGAGGGAGAGAGAAAGGGGGAGGAGTGGCTGATTCTTGTTTCTTATGCTAGGAACTTTAGTTTGGCTTCAAGCACAGCATATGATCCCCTAAGCACTGTCAGGAGAGACCCCTGAGCATAGAAAAACCAGGAGCAAGCTCTGAGTATCATCTCCGGGTGACTCCCACTCCCTCTTCCCCTCTCTCCCTACATCCTTCTGTCTCACTCCTATAAGACCATGAGATCTAGGTGCATTAGGGCTTCAATTTCATTTCCTCTTTTTCTAAAAGACAGTACTCCAGATGCAGGTACAGTCTGAGGGGCTAGAAACAGAACTTCAACACAGGGATTTAGGGGGAAGAACACATGTCAGCTCAGAATCTGGGCTGGCTGGTATGCTGTGTTCCCCTCCATGAGAAAGAGACCTATAGATTCCCAAAGAAAGTACCATCTGTTTTCTGGGATGCTGGTAGTACCTGAGTACCCATCTCTGTCCCTGCTGTGATCAGAACTGCAGCCTAAAGCAGCCTGAGAGAAAGGAACCAGAAAGAACAATGAAGATGGCAGTTCTATAGTTCTTAGAACTCCTGGTCTGCCCTTTTTTCTTCTTCCCCTGCCCCATTGTTTCTCCTGTCATCTGATAAACTGGTTCTGAAATTCTGAGAAAGAACATCATCATGCCCTCCCTGCTCAGTGCCCCCTAAGGAATTATGGCTTTTACATAATAAAGCAGCTCTTGCCCATTCACTAGCCTGCCTGAATATTGTGTGTCTGTCAAGCCCTACCACCACCCTCACTCTCAGCTCCTACTTCAGCCGAATATAAAATTAGTCTCTGCCTGACCCCCCAGCTTCTGCTGGCCATCTTGTGGATACACTCTATTCACACTTCACCCACCTGACATCCCCTGAGTCCAAGCTGGGGGGATGGGTCTAAGGGGCCTCCCCAGCAGTGTGGGTCCTTGCCTGAGCAAATGGCAAAAAGGGACTTGAGGGGCCGGGAAGGTGACAGGTGTCTGCCTTACGAGCGTTAGCGTAGGACGGACTGCAGTTCGATCCCCCGGTGTCCCATATGGCCCCCCCAAGCCAGGAGCGATTTCTGAGCGCATAGCCAGGAGTAACCCCTGAGCAGCAAATGGGTGTGGCCCCAAAACAAAACAAAAAGAGAGAGAGACTTGAGCTTCCAAACCTGGCTTGACCAAAGAACTCACCTCTTGGGGCCTCTTTGGGCTCATGGGTGCTTTTTTTTTGGGGGGGTCCACCTTTGTTCCTGTTTTTGGATCATTATCTGACAGTGTTCCATGATTATTCCTGGTGGTGTTCAGGGGTCTGTAAGCAGTGCCAAAGTTAGATATGAGGTTGCTCTTATGCAAGACAAGAGCCCTACACACTGTACTATCTCTCCTGCAACATTTTATTTTTTGTTCATGGAAAGAAGAGCCTGGGCAGGCAATTAGTTGCTTTAAAAACTAACAGGTGTTTTTTGCAGATTCTTTGGCTATCTGTGTGCCCTGAAGTGAGCTAGCTTTCCAGTTGGAGGCAGCACTGGGAATGCAGAAACATTGAATAGTGATGGCTGAGGGAGGGAGAATTCAAGGTATTTCTGTTCCAAAGACATCCTGCTATCTCCTGGTATCACTGAGACCTCCAGAACATTCCTTACCTAGCAGGCATCAGTGCAGATGGTGTGAGGGAGAAACCCCAGCAGCTCATCAGCATTCTCAAGTTTTTATGTCTTCAGGGCCCAGATAAGAACAGAAGAACAGACCAGATGTTCATCAGACAACACAGAGTTGCAGGAAGATGGGAATTCAAGATCTTTCAAATTTTTGGTGCCCCAAATACTGAGCTTGCTAATGCACTCAACAGGCAGAATCCAACCCAGGAGAGATCAGTTACAACTCAGATTTGAAGTTTACCTGGATGTGGCTCAGAGGTAGAGTGTGACTGGCATGTGTGAGGCCCTGAATTGAACTGGGACCACCTCATCATGAAGTACAACCCCAGCAATGCAAACAACAGCACCAACTAATCAAAAGCATGAAATTATGATAAAAATAAATGGGATCAGTGAAATAATACAACAGGTAAGGTGCTTGCTCTGCACATAACCAACCTCAGTTTGATCCCTTGCACCCCATGTGGTCCCATAAGCCTGCCAGTAGTTATCCCTAAGCATTACTGGATGTGGTCCAAAAACAAAGCTAAAGATAAAAGGAAATAATAAAGCCCAAGAAGCCCCTACATTGACCAGACTCCTGCCCTCCAGGCTTCCGCAACAAGGCTGAGGAATAGGCAGGTAAGAGCAAAAGGAACCAGACACTCTCTGGGGACCAAGGGCCTCTCAGGTGCCTTATGGATCAAGGTGAGCAGAGGGCAGTGTGGAGGACAGGCAAGGATCAGTTTGACTCTAGTGGAAATGCACTGAGCTACAAGGAGGGGTGTCAATAAGTAGTTAGCTCTTAGAAGTTCCCAAGCCACATGGGAACCTCAGCTCCAGGCAGAGCCAGAGAATCCAGATCAGCTGTCATTCCTTTCTGGCCAAACCCTTTGCTTCTGGTCAGGGGGGGACGACGACTTACCTTGAATCCAATGATCCTTTGAATTCACAGATTCTCACAAGCAAACAAAGTATATAAAGTCTGTGACAGTGGGCCCCCTAGTGCTACCTACACTTGGGCTCCTTTTCTAGGTAAGTGGATGGGTTGTGTCTCCTTCCACACACCCCTTGAAGGGGGAGGCAGGAGTTTTAACACTCATTGAAATGGATGCCTATTGCTTCAGGGTCAAAGCACTGAGTTGCTAGTGTGAAATCTTCCCATTTCTCCTCTCTGCCTTTGGCAATTGAAAAAAAATAAAAAATAGAGATGTAATGAAAATGCCACAAGGCAGATGCAACCTGGAGTTCTAAATCACCCCAGAAGAAGGTTGCCCCAGAGCTATCTCAGTTTGACTTTGGTTGTGTTAAATTGCCGGGATATCACTGTTCTTTGTCATTAGAGTATCACCTTGCCTGACACTAGAAGTCTAATCAATATCAGGAATAACCACTATAGTCGTCTAAAGACCATATTTCAGGAGCTGCACTGTGGACTGTCCTATGGACTGGACATCATTGAAATTCACACTAAACCTATGAGAGAAGTTTTGGAAAAGGTCCACAGACAAATAGTTAAGGTGTGGTAAAGCTGTGACTCCCTGTCCAGGCCATCTAATGCCAAAATTTGATATGCATTTTTATGATTAAACATAGAGGAATGGTTGAGAATCCCACCTGGAGAAAATTTATATATTATACTGGAGGAAATCACATAGAAAAATACCTATAGAAGATGACACCGGAGAGATAGTATGGAGGTGAGGCGTTTGCCTTGCATGCAGAAGGACGGAGGTTGGAATTCCAGTCCCCCAAGCCTGCCAGAAGTGATTTCTGAGTATAGAGCCGGGAGTAAGCCCTGACACTGCAGGGTGTGATCCAAAAACAAAACAAACAAACAAAAAAAAATAAAGAAGATGACACCAATTAATTTTGTACACAAAGAAAAACATAAACAGAGAATGGGATAGAAGTACCATTTATACTTTTAAAATCATAGGTTATTTCTCGGAAGATTTAATTTTAATTTTTATATCCTTCTATGATATATTATGATTTATGCAATGAGCAAATAATTTAAAACTGAAAGTCAATGTATTTTTAAAGCAAGATAGTATCCGAATCAAAATGTGAATGACTTAAATCCAAAGTATCCACAATCCAAGACTCAACTAGTGTTAGAGACAAGTAGCTCTTAAGCTGTAGGATGTGTTTAATGTTTTTAGGTTTTATCCCCAATGATTCTGAGAAAGCAAGATTAATGTTCCAAATTTTCAGCTCTAAAAGCTAAAATTCAGTGAACTTGTTGAGTTACTTGCCTAAGGGCACACTGAAATGATATGACAAAACCCTATTTTTTTGGCCCACACAATGATATTCTTTCCATGACACAATGCACATTATGATAGGCCTCTCTAGTTAGGAGTTCCTTGTTAGTTTGTAGTCTTATATTCATCCACTGACATAAATGTAAAATTACTTAATTTCACACACACACACACACACACACACACACACACACACACACACACACACACACCAATAGCAAATGAGAAGTAAGGTCATGTTCCCCACATCATAACTCCTTGCAGCCTTGGTAAAGACCTGGAAAGATATTTCTTTCCTCCACACAACACATCTTACCTAGTGTGAGTCAGCTGAGTCTAATCCAATATAAAGAGACTGATGTCTAGGAATGAATACCCATCACTCGATGTAGAAAACTTTTAAAATTTTTCATCATGAAAATTCAAATCTGTACCAGCAGAAAGTATGACACACTCTCCCAGAGCCAACCCCCAGCTGCTCCAAGAGTCAAACTTATGCTTTATTTATGTTGTAGATACTCTACTTTTTTCATTAATACATGATTCATTTAAAAGCAAATTTGAGGCAGCATGTCACTTGCACCAAAATACTTCCATAATGTCTCATAAAAATGGGCATTTTTATAAGGCAATACTCTCAGCTCACTTTAGAAAATTACCATCTTATTCCCCAGTGATCTAAAAACAGGTTGTGTTTTTAAAAATTTTTTAATTTTACATTTGGTCTTTGGTTAAAAATATTAGGGAATTTTAGGGATTAAGTATGTGTATATATGTCTAGTTCTTACCACTCCCATCTCCAGAGTTCCAGGTCACACCAAAGAGACCCTATCTTATTCCCATGTCTTTTCTTCCTGTCCCCTATCTCTATTCCTTTGTCCCCATCCACTTCCTGTCTAGAAATCACCATAGTTTTCACCAAGGTATTAGTTTTTTGCTAATGGCTCTTAGCAATTAGTAAAAGCAACATCCACAAATCAAAATTCATGTAAAGCTCATTTACTGCCTTTGGTAGTTGTCTTTCAAGATTTTTATTATAGGATGATGATTTAACTTGTCATCTAAACTTAAACAGCTCTGAGAGTAGAAGAGAGTCTAAGGTACTAGAACTAAAAGAAAATTGATCTAGAAAAAAACATATGGAGACTCTCACCTTGAAGGTGATTAAAGAGGCCTGAATGTGAAGGTTCAACCTGTGGGCTGCCAGGACTTAAACTTCATGCTGTTCTAAAGGGTCAGGATCTCCAAATCTGAGTCAAGAGAGCCTTGCATCAAGAACCATAAACTTCACTGAGATGTTTAGAACTCAGGAACATGAAGACAGAATTATAGGTACATCTAGCCAGAGAGAGACATTAACATAGATACATTTGTATGACTTAGAACTGGGGAATCAGGCCCAACATTATTATCTCATGGAGTGCCACAACTGGGCTACAAGTAAGCATTTGTATTTCCACTTCACAAGTGGATAAACTGAGTCAGAGAGATTAAGGCAGCTGGCCAAGGACACACAGGTGGCCCTCCAAGTCCTGGAATTTAGAAAAAAATTTAATAACTTCATTAACAACCACAACCCAAAAAGTCAATATGTTTGTACAGCACCACACACAGGGAAGGGAGCTGGTTGATATTTGCATATCTTTAAATCTTGCTCTAACTGCTGCCATTCCATTAAATAGACTAAGCAACTATGAATGATTAGCAATTAATAGTTATTATGCCTCATTAACTTAATGAAGGATTCTGCCTTTATAGAAAATGCAGAGTTAATTAGAAAAGAAGGTTGACCCCTGCTTTTCAGTTATTTTACTGGGAAGGATTTGTCTGTTTGGAGATGATGCCCAGGGTCTAGAAAATTATGCTCACCTGGGGCCAGGTCACCCATGCTGCTAATCTCTGAGCAAATAAGGGACTGCAGAGCTTGCTTTGTAAACTCAAAGCAATAAAGAGCCCTATCATTAACTAAGCAAACTCTCAGGAAGCCAAACATAAAGAAAAGTAATACAGATCTCTACTCACTAAGCAACTCATGACCCAGAATGTGAGCAGTTTGGGAACTGCTGAGATCCCAGGGTTCCAAGGTAGAAAAACACTGCTCTAGAAAGAGAAAGATAAGGCAGAAAGTATGTGGTAATGGTGGATAAAATGTCAACAGAACACAAATTCAGAAGCACAAACCCAGTGGGGGACTGTCATGCCCTCTACATCCCCTACTCTGGGTCTGCACAGTTTCCCCACACTCTCAGCACCTGGTCCTGCCCTTGCACCCCTAATAGCTACCAAAGAAAGACAGCCAAAAGGAAAATCTACTGGGACTAGGCCCTTTGGGATAAAGCTCAGTGGGAGGAAGAAAGCCCTGCAGGAAACCTGAATCCCATCTTCATCTGGGTGACCTCTGATCCATGAGTGGTTTCAAATTCTTTCATATATGTATATGCTTATTTTTTTTTCATGAAACATCCTTCTAACCCTCCTCGCCCATCTTTCATCAATTCATCAATTTTTCTAGGAGAATATCACCCTCGAGGTAAAACAAAGCCCAGAAGTACCTGCTTCTCAGAGGTGTAGCAAGCTGGAAACGAGGTTTGTGTCTGCCCAACACCATGCCTGTGCTCTGAGCTGTGCCCGTTCTCTCCTAGTCCTGAGAGGAATTTTTCTCTCTGAAACAAACTCATTTCCTTTGCTAGGATATTGGTACATGTTTTTACATCCTCTTTGGGAAGAGGACGCCCTAAGGCTGGTTGATATTTCACACTTAAAAGTTTCTTCCCAGGGCATCACATTGGTGAGAACAAACTGGACAATGCTTCAGTAAACAACAGCCCAGTGGTCAGACCATCAAGTTTTCTTTCACCAGACTTGATTCATGGCCCTGCGGGACCAAACAACCTGTTTCTAAAACATTTCCAGCCACTGAGTCAACAAGGTTACAGGCATGGATTTCTGCATGCACAAGAGCATATGACAGAACTTGCTGTCCCAACACTTGTTTTATTGCCCAAGATGAACCAGACTCCATAGTGTCAGAAGCCCAGTTTTCCTGCTGATCTGGTACAACATGGCACCCACAAGAGAGCTCTTCTCACAGAATAGTGTGCCAGACCTTTAATGTTATAACTTCTTCTCTGAATTTCTCCACTAGGCTTGGGTCTTTTCAGGATGGTGCCTTGCATGGCTCAGCACCAAATAGGTACCACCTACCACCTGTGTGAAGCAGGTAAAGAAACAAGAGCCTGCATAAGTCACACTACTAAAGCTCTTTCTCTATCCTGACTCCTATTATTACCTCCTCCTGCACAGACAACTTATCTGTCTGACCCTCCACTTCCTCTTCCAAAAATACTCCAAGCCCATTCTCCTGTGCAGTCTTCTCACCTGCTGCTTCCTCTTTATGGAACACAATTTTTGAGATAACTATTCCGAAGATTCTTTTCTTGTATCTCATGCAAAAAAAAAATCTCTCCAGTCTCCATCAGTCTTTCCTAGCCTCTTGTTTTATTTCCTGCACTGTCGACATTCTGGTCATATTCAACTGTGTTGCAGAACTATTTGCTTCGTCAGTATTTATCTTTCTGCAGAAAATGTGTCTCCATGAAGCCTGGGCAGCACTAGGCTTATTACTGTATCCCTCCAACTGGAATAGTGTTTGCAGTTCATTGACACTAGACATATATTTGTTGAATTAATGAATAAGTGAATGAAAAAGCAAATATGTTGATAAAAAATGTATTGCCGCTGTATGGAAGGCAAACTACAAACATACTCTTAGCTGCCTACAGAAAAGAGTATGTAAAAGGAAAAGTAATGTCTGAGCTTTCCTCTAGGAAAAATAATTCATTCTGACATTTATTTTCTGGATCCTTAACCCATCAAAGTAAGCCCTGGTGCCCTTCTACAGTGTATTATGACAGCAAGATGATGGCAAATTAAATGTGTAATTAATGTTTATTATTGCTAACATGTTAGTTTGCCATCAAATTTATGTCCCATTAGATTTGCCATCCCCAAGAGTGACAGGTTGGTGTCGTGGCATCAGGGTCTTTGAGAAAAGCAGACAGTTCACAGCAGTCAGTAGTTCTAGCTCATCCTCCTTCAGGTCACCAAGCTAAGAGGCTGAGAAAGCTCATGGAGTCATCCTGCAAAGACTCTACTGCCAGCTCATTGTCCCAGCTCCTCCATTAAATGGACATACTGGGAGTGAAAAGAACTATGTATGTATTTATTTGTTCAATAAATTTTATCTTGTATGATGTGAATAAAAAGACATGAAAATAGAAAAATGGTGGGCTGTTTAGACTCTGGATTTTGTCTTAAGTTCACACAGAAATTTAGAAATTGGGACAGCTTAGATTCATTCCCACCCAAGCACACGTTCACTGCTCTGGCACCTTCATACTATCTATCTTCCCTTTGACTTCATTCTTCTCATTCTCTTGGTTCCTGGAGTCTGCTGTTAATCCCTCTGTACTTGCCAAAGCATATTCAGCATTCATCAATTCATCTTTCACCTGGCTTGCCCACTTTCCACTCTTAATAGATGTTTTCCAGGATCTTCTGGGACTTCTCCCTCCTTTTACCCAACCCAATTTTAACTCTCCACCTAGCTTGAATGGATATTGAGCTCTCCAGAACTTCTTGATCTTAGAACAGTATTAAATTTCTTATATTCACTCAAGATCCTTGCCCAGGTCACCAGCCTCAGCCTCATTTCCCAGCATTCCTGAGTTAGGCATTCATTCATTCTTTTCTTTTGTCTCACTAGAGCGGGTTTTAATTTTCCTACTTAAGAGATAGCTCGGGGCCAGAGAGATAGCATGGAGGTAGGGCTTTTGCCTTTCAGGCAGAAGGATGGTGGTTCGAATCCCAGCATCCCATATGGTCCCCCAAGCCTGCCAGGGGCGATTTCTGAGCATAGAGCCAGAAGTAACTCCCTGAGTGCTGCCAGGTGTGATCACAAAACAAAAAAAAGAGAAAGAGATAGCTCTATGAGTATACTTTTAGGTGCAAACAGGACAAATTCACAATTTGAAATACAAAATAATTTTCGCATATCAAAAAGAAGTATGGGGGAGGGGCTGGAATTATATATAGCACAGTGGGTAGGGTGTTTCCCTTGCATGCGGCCAATCCCCGGCATCCCATATGGTCTGCTGAGCCTGCCAAGAGTGATTTCTGAGCACAGAACCAGGAGTAACCTCTGAGTGCCAGCAGGTGTGGCCCAAAAGCCACAAATGAAAAAAAAAAAAAGAAAAGAAAAGGAAGTCTGGAAATAGGACCATACCAGAGGCAACAACACCACAAGTATTTTCAGTGCTCTTTACTTTTTGTGTATTTTTGTTTTGAGCTTCACCCAGCAATTAATAGGAGCTATTCCCAGGAAGATGTTGAGATGACCACAAGGTAACATGGATATAGCATGCAAAGCATGTGCTCCAGTTTATTGAGTTTTCTCCCATCAGAGGAGACTCACGTATGACTTTTCTCAGTGCACTTTTTCCTGGTGTGGCTCTGGATATTATTACACCGTTGCATGAGCTACTTCATCTCTATAAAGAAAATCTTCCAGGCAATCCCTGTAGACATCCCCTCACATCTCTATGGCCAGATTGTATCTCATAATTCTAAACTTTCTGAACCAGTCACCAGCAATGGAAATAAAGCAAACTAGATATAGTACATCTAGCTTCTTTCCTTGTACTTAGCCAACTCAGATTCTACTCTGGCACCCACGCTCTGTGAGAAATGAGCCTTGAGCACAGAGCTAAGAGTAAGTCTTAAGCACCATCATTCATCACACAAAACACTCAAAGAAAATAAACAAAATAAAATAAAATAAACTGAGTTACTGAAACTTGTTTAACTATATGATTATAGGGTAGAGGGACACTTATACATAACAGGTTCTGACAAAGTGAAAGGACAAATAACTCCTGGGAAACTTAGCTTCCATGTCTGCTTGAGCTAAAACCACTCAGGAGTTGGGCTAGGGAAAGTGAATTCTAGCTGCAAGCCTGCCACTCCCAAAGTATGTGACATTTTATGCAATTTGCCTAGTTGTGCCTGTTTTCCTCATTTGTACAGGTGAGCTGACCACAGTACCCGCCTTTTGGGATTGCTGTAAAAATGAACAAATTTCATGCAATTTGTAGCAACGTGGAGGGAACTAGAAGATATCATGATGAGTTAGAGAGTCAGTTATAGTGAAAGGGACAGATACAGAATTGATCTCTCTTATATATGGAACTTAAAATACAAGTAAGTAAATTAGCAACAGAGATTCAAAAGCAACATAATAGGGGAACTAGCCCACACAATTGAGTTGGGGAGGTTTAAAGGGGAGGCTAGGTTCCTAGTGTTGAAATTATGTTCATGAGAAACCATTACTAATAGCATTGTAAACTCAAATAATAATGACAAAAATAAAAATTAATGAGCTAATACACATAAAAGAACTAAAATGGTTTGTCTGTTAAAAGTGGTATCTGGTGTTATTTTGTTTGATGATAACTTTCTGGAACAATCATAAAGAGAAACTCTAAGTTACTGACCTCTGGATAAATGTCATATAAAAATAGAAAATTGCCTAGACTGTGACAGCAGCTCCAAGCCACACAAAAGAATCATTCCAAAACAACATCCACATATTGTGTGGTGACCACATGTTACTTAATGTGCCCATTTTTCAAAATATAAAATAAACCAGGCAATAAGAATGAATAGCTCTACATGAGAAAGTAGGCATAATAAAATGCCTTTGGAGGGAGAAGGGGAGATATTAAAATTAGTGACAAAGTCTTCAACAAAGATATGAACATGTTCAAAGAACCAAAGAAGCAAACAGACATCAACTAAGAAAAATATTTAAAGGAGCATGAATAGTATAGGGCTGAAACACAATAACTGAAAAAAGAAATCTCACTGGAATCTCCACAACAGACTTAAGCAGGCAAAAGAAATAACAAATGAACATGAAAATAGATCAATGGATATTATGCATGCAAAAGAAGAAAGAAGAAATAATGGCAAAAAGGGAGGTTTTCAGAGGAATATAGATTAATAATGAACCAGTGCATACATACTGAGACTACTGAGGAAGAAAGGGACATAAAAGATCAAGTAATGAGTAACAATTTTACCAATGTGAAAACAAACTCCTTGTCCAAGAAACTCAATGAGTTCTGACGAGACATAGCACAAATAAATCTACAGTCAGACACATCCTACTCTCTGAGTTGAAACCAAAGATGAAAATGAAACTTTGAAAGCAACAAGAGAAAAAGAACTCAAGCACAAAGGAATTGCAAGAAGATTAACAGCTAGCTTCTCATAAAAAATAAGGCATGAAAGCAGTGAGACAAAATAATCCAAGTATTGGGGGTGGGCTGGGACACTCAATCAAGAATCTAAATAAATTCAGATAAAAAAATATTTTTCAAAACGAAAGCAAGACCAAGATTCCCAAGATAGATTAAAAACTAGAGAACTTGTTGCAAATAAAGCTGACTTTCCAAATAAACTCTCAAGGAAATAATTTAAACTATAAGTGACAGCAGATAGTAATTTAAAACCACTCTAAAAATACCATGCACAGGGGTCGGAGCAGTGGCATAAGCTGTAAGGCGTTTGCCTTGCATGCATCTAACCTAGAATGAAATGAGGTTTGATATCCTGGCTTCCTATATGGTCCCCCAAGCCAGGAGCAATTTCTGAATGCATAGCCAAAAGTAACCCCTGAGTGTCACCAGGTGTGGCCCAATAAACCAATAATGCACATAAAGGAAGTTTTGAAGTCATTTATTTGAATATATATAAAAATATTCTCTATTTTTCTCTTCACTTTAAAGGAAATAGCATAAAATTATATAATTTTGCTAATTCTTTAATATATAGAAGTGTATGTATTTATTACTATAGTATAAAATAAATAAGCAAGATAAATGGGGCATTTGAATAATAGAATTATATCAGGCTTACTTCAAAACCACAGGCGAAATGCACTGAATGAGAAATATAAAATAAGTTTAATATAATGATTTCTATAACTATATACTTATTCTTTGTTCCCTACTTATATAATTGAAGTAATTTAATTCTACAAAGTATTAAGTACAAAATCATGTTGTTGGGATTGTGGCAAACATAGGTAAGAATATGTAATAAGAAAATACATACAAAAACATACAAGAAAAGGCAGTGAAGGAGAGATGGGATGGAACTATGTACTATATTGAATAAATTCCTTGGATTTAAATTTGTAAAAAAAAATTCTGCGCTCTCCTTCCTGGGAGCCGGGAGTCTAGCAGGAGGAGGCTTGGCAGGCCCACGCCATGCCGGAGGCCTGCTTGGCCAGGCCTAGGGGGGGGTGCGGGATTTGGGTAACCCCAGCACCCCTCTGCCGCCTTGCTCCAGATCTCCAGGGCTTCCCCGGGCCACACCCCTGGGCAAGCCGGTGAGTTGGGTCCCTTGGTGGAGTTTGAAGGTACCCTAGGCCTTCCCCCACTATCCATGCGGCTCCTTAGGGAGGGTCTGGGTGGGGCTCTGAACTTCTGTTCTCCCAGCTTCTTGAAGGATCTCTCCTTCCTGGGAGCCGGGAGTCTAGCAGGAGGAGGCTTGGCTGGCACTGGTAATCTCTGTCCAGTCTACATTTTCAAAATCGCGCGGGGGCGATAGCACAAGAAACATTAATAGTACTCTCACAAGAAACATTAATAGTACTCACTATCATTGAATTATGTTTTTATGTATGCAGAATGTCCATTTTGTACTCTGCCCTTTTGCATACCCCTTCATAAGTTCATATTTCTCTTTAACTTCTTTAACTCCTATCATCATTACTCCTTTTTTACCCTTTCTAACTTAAGTACTGTTGAGTCCTAATTCACAGACCAAAGTGGTGCCCTAGAGTTAACACCCACTCAACTATTTTAAAAGGCATAAAAAGGACACATATCTTTTCAACATTTTATGGGTGTTTTCTTTGACGGCTATAACTTTTGCTAAATACTTTCTTATACAGTGATGATCCCCCCCCCCCATGTTTTTTATCTTCTCTTTATGAACTGCTCAATATGGAATTTGGTGTGAAAGAATCCCTCAGTTTAATACTTATGTTTGAACCAAGTCATGGGTCTTGTTGGAAATGTTCTTATGCCCCCATATATCTGATAGCACCACGTGGCTTTATATCTTGTTTGCGTAGGCACACTAACATAGGAAAATACTATACATACCAATAAGTTCTTATCTAATAGAAATGGGAACTCACAAATCTTGTAGTGCAATGAAACCTTACACCCTGAACATTGACATAAAGACCTGGCACAGGCCTCAGAAGAATGGGCATTCTCCATTTACCCCTTGATCTACAGAAGACATTTACAAAACATCCAAGGTTGTATATAACATCACCTGGAGGCATTCCTGTACCAGGGACGACCCTACAGCTGCTCTGACATCGATCTACTCAAAAGAGACATCCCTTAACACTGAGAAGACAACAAGAACAATGACCTGTTTACTGGACAGGGCTTGCTGTATTGCCCCTTTATGGTGAGGTTTGTCTATAACATCACCTGGAAGCAATCCTCTACCACGGAAGACCCTACCACTGCTCAGACATCGTCCTGCTCAAAAGAGACTTCCCTTAACACTGAGAAGACTTAACAACAACAACCTGCTTACAGGACAGGGCTTCCTGCATTCCCCTTTCATGGTGAGGTGAAACGAAAAGGCACTCCACATCATGACTTCAATGTAGGACATGCAGATTCCAGAATCTTTAATACAGAAACATGAGACCAACAACAGAGACTGTGTGATAAGTGTGTTGGCGCTACGGACAATGTCTTGGAGCGAACGATAACTTTCCTGAGGCCTAGAGCTGGTCTTATGCCAGGAAACTTCAGGGGTAGGATCTCTTTGTATTTAGGCCAAGGCTATTCCTTTCCATGCCTCTCATATTTTGGTGGGCCTATGCAAACAACAATTGCCACTCTAACACCGTTTTTACTGTGCTCCTTTGACTCTAATCCTTAAAACACACCCACTTAAAATTTGAGGTTAACTTAAGCTAATATGCATGTACATGGAAATGTAAAAAATACTATGCCTCTAATGTTTAAGGAGTTACGTAAGTTTGATGGCTTTAGATTGCCTTGTGTGCTGTTAAGAAATATTATAATGTGCTACAATCTGGGGACTTGAGGGAAAAAGTAATTGCACATGGATTCTGTTTTATTTATCTTAACTTTCTTTGGTGAAAATTCAAAGTTAAGATATCAGCAAGGGGACTTCTTCTGATAATTATGTTATGGGTGATTGTCCTTCCACTGTAACTTTACCTTATCCTCTTTCTTTGCATCTTTTGTTCTCATAATTCATAATAAAAAATTATAAAAAAAAATTATAAAAAAAAAAAATTCTGCATTAAAAATAGAAAAAATAGGTGCTGGAGCAGTGGCGCAAGTGGTAAGCACTCTGCCTTGCCCATGCTTGCCTAGGACGAAGTGTGGTTCAATTCTCCGGCGTCCCATATGGCCCCCCAAGTCAGGATTGATTTCTGAGCACATAACCAGGAGTAACCCCTGAGTGTCACTGGGTGTGGCCCAAAAAACAAACAGACAAAAAAGTTAATGAAGCCACTTAATATAAAATACAGCAATAAAAGAGAAAAAGTAAGAATAAGACAAGTAAATAATTTTTAAAATGACATTTAAATTCAACCATATCAATATTAATTTTAAATGTGAAAAGAAAGCTTCAAATTCAATTTTGTTCTAGTCTATAGAATTTAATTAGTATGCAGAATAAAAAGTGATGTAAAGATAGACTGTACAAACAGTAACTACAAGCTAGAATGACTATACTTGCTTTACATCAAAAATTGTTGCTGGACACAAAGGGTTATTTTATAGCTCTAAAAGAGTCACTCTGACAGCATCACAAAAATAAACTATGTGCAACTCCAAAATTCCAAAATATGGGAGACAAAAGCTAATGGGCAACTAAAAATATAGACTTCAGTACTCTACTTTATCACCAGATGTAATAAAATAAGCAGTCCTTTGAGACATTAAAGAACTGAATAACAGTATATCTAACAGAATTAATTGGACCTAACAAGCTTATGCCTGAAAATAACACCCACCAGCAACTATAAAATGTGCTTTCTTTTCAAATACTTCAAATACTTTTTAAATACTTGTAATTTCTCCCTACATACATATGTACATACATATCTATATTTGCATATATGATTTTTGTGAATTTAAAAGTATTTTAAGTAGTGATAATGGCTTTTATGAATTTAAAAATATTAAAATCATACAAAGTGTATTTAAAATAATAAGAAGTCCTTATTTTAAAGTATATTCTTAAATAGCAGTTTTTAAAAGAAAGTTAAATATGAGATTAAAAATTATGTATTGGAATTGATAGATACAACAGTGGATAGACATGGTGCTTACCTTTTACCCAGTTGAAGTGGGTTCAGTATCCACCATCACAAATATCCCCATCACTAGACCTCCCAAAGTACAGAATCAGGAGTAAGTCCTGAGTATAGCCTGGTATAGCACAATTACCTCACACCCAAACACATTTTTAAAAAGCATTACTTGTCATAAAAAAAATATTTAAAATACAATATAACTGAAATGTAAATGCTTTCACTAAACAATTGCTCAAAGATAAAATTATAGTCATAAAATCTTATGTTAAAAGTGAAAACAGACTTCAAATTATGAGCCTGGGGGCCGGGCGGTGGCGCTGGAGGTAAGGTGCCTGCCTTACCTGCGCTAGCCTTGGAAGGACCGCGGTTCGATCCCCCGGCATCCCATATGGTCCCCCAAGCCAGGAGCGACTTCTGAGCGCATAGCCAGGAGTAACCCCTGAGTGTCACCGGGTGTGGCCCAAAAACAAAAACAAAACAAAAAAAAATTATGAGTCTGGACTTTCCACTAGTTTAAGAAACTGGAGTTTTGGGGCCGGCAAGATAGCATGGAGGTAAGGCATTTGCCTTCCATGCAGAAGGACAGTTCGAATCCCGGCATTCCACATGGTCCCCGGTGCCTGCCAGGGGTGATTTCAGAGCGTAGATCCAGGAGTAACCCCTGAGCGCTGCCGGGTATGACCCAACCCCCCCCAAATAAAAATAATAAAGAAAAAGAAACTGGGGTTTTAAAACAAAAGTAACCAACTACAAACATGTTTGTAACCATGATGCTTAAATAAAAATATTATTTTAAAAAAGGCAAGAGTGAGAAGAAAATAGTGAATATTAGAGTATTTGTAAATAAAAATAGAGAATAGATAAGCACATAAGATCAATGAAACGATAAGCTTATTCTCTGTAAAATTAACAAAAGCAATAAAATTAGATAAACAAAAATTACTAAAATCAGGAATGAAAAAATATAATTATCAACAACAAAAATTTCAAAAACCATGAGTGGGTTAAGGGAAGTAGAGAAGGGGAAGTAGGTATGGGTAAAGATCAAGGATGATCAAGTATCTTACTATAAATTGTATAGTAATTAGGGAAAACTAGACTTTTGGATAGAAAAATGTAATATAATATATACTGATAGTGATATATACTAATAAGGCTGTACATTTAAAACATTATAAACCTATGCTGCTTTTAAAGTAAACAGAGAAAATGCTATAAAATTTTTTGTCAAAAATAAACAATTTAGTTGTAGTGGAAAAATTCTTAGAAAATTAAAAATCAGGGGCTGGAGAGATAGCACAGTGGCAGGGCATTTGCCTTGAATGTGGCCAACCAAGGACGGACCTGGGTTTGATTCCCGACATCCCATATGGTCTTCAGAGCTTGCCAGGAGCGATTTCTGAGCTCAGAGCCAGGAGTAACCCCTGAGCACTGCCAGGTGTGACCCAGTTAAAAAAAAGAAAGAAAGAAAATTAAAAATCACTAGAACCGATTCATATTTTCAATGAAATTTCTATCTTTTCAGTAGAAATATGAAGAGCCCTTTAACAGGACAAAACATCAGATTCATAAATTGTAAAACCTCACACAAATAGAAAATTCAGATTCATATATTTTGTTGTATTTGTAAAAAAATGAATAGTTGGTAAGTTCTGCAAATTAAAAAAATTAAGGGTAGTCAGCATATGGGAGAAATATTTGAAAATACTACATGTCAAAGAGAATTTATATCCAGAACACATAAAATACATTTGCAAAGCAATAAATAAATAAATTTCACTTTGAAGTAATTCAAATTTGAATAGACATTTCTCAGAGAAAAATATTCTAAGTGCTCAGTAAACACAATTTTATACCTGTATAATGACTAATCAAAAACAACAAGTGTTAAAATGGGTACAGAAATATTGGCATCAACATACATTTCTGGTGGAAATATAAAATGGTATCTAAAGCATTTTAGAAAAAAAATTACTCTGCTATTTCCCTTAAAGTCAAACATAGAGTTGCCATATCATGGGGCTGGAGAGATAGCCTGGAGGTAAAATTTGCCTTGCATGCAAAAGGACAGTGGTTTGAATCCCGGCGTACCATATGGTCCCCTGAGCCTACCAGGAGCGATTTATGAGCGTAGAGCCAGGAGTAACCAGAGTATCAATGGGTGTGGCCCCAAAACAAACAAAAAAAGAGTAAGCTCAGAGCACCACCTGTTGTGCTGCCCGTGTGACCCAAAACCAAAAAAAAAAAAAAAAAAGAGTTGTCATATCATGTACCAATTTTTTTTTAATGCATAATTTTTTTTATTTAAAACCTTGATTACATACATGATTGTGTTTGGGTTTCAGTCATAAAAGGAACACCACCCATCACCAGTGCAACATTCCCATCACCCAAGTCCCAAATCTCCCTCCTCCCCACCCAACCCCCGCCTGTACCCTAAACAGGCTCTACATTTCCCTCATACATTCTCAATATTAGGACAGTTCAAAATGTAGTTATTTCTCTAACTAAACTCATCACTCTTTGTGGTGAGCTTCCTGAGGTGAGCTGGAACTTCCAGCTCTTTTTTCTTTTGTGTCTGAAAATTATTATTACAAGGGTGACTTTCATTTTTCTTAAAACCCATAGATGAGTGAGACCATTCTGCGTTTTTCTCTCTCTCTCTGACTTATTTCACTCAGCATAATAGATTCCATGTACATCCATGTATAGGAAAATTTCATGACTTCATCTCTCCTGACAGCTGCATAATATTCCATTGTGTATATGTACCACAGTTTCTTTAGCCATTCGTCTGTTGAAGGGCATCTTGGTTGTTTCCAGAGTCTTGCTATGGTAAATAGAGCTGCAATGAATATAGGTGTAAGGAAGGGGTTTTTGTATTGTATTTTGGTGTTCCTAGGGTATATTCCTAGGAGTGGTATAGCTGGATCGTATGGGAGCTCGATTTCCAGTTTTTGGAGGAATCTCCATATCGCTTTCCATAAAGGTTGAACTAGACAGCATTCCCACCAGCAGTGGATAAGAGTTCCTTTCTCTCCACATCCCCGCCAACACTGTTTATTCTCATTCTTTGTGATGTGTGCCATTCTCTGGGGTGTGAGGTGGTATCTCATCGTTGTTTTGATTTGCATCTCCCTGATGATTAGTGATGTGGAACATTTTTTCATGTGTCTTTTGGCCATGCGTATTTCTTCTTTGTCAAAGTGTCTGTTCATTTCTTCTCCCCATTTTTTGATGGGGTTAGATGTTTTTTTCTTGTAAAGTTTTGTCAGTGCCTTGTATATTTTGGAGATTAGCCCCTTATCTGATGGGTATTGGGTGAATAGTTTCTCCCACTCAGTGGGTGGCTCTTGTATCCTGGGCACTATTTCCTTTGAGGTGCAGAAGCTTCTCAGCTTAATATATTCCCATCTGTTAATCTCTGCTTTCACTTGCTTGGAGAGTGCAGTTTCCTCCTTGAAGATGCCTGTAATGTCCTGGAGTGTTTTGCCTATGTGCTGTTCTATATATCTTATGGTTTTGGGGCTGATATCGAGGTCTTTAATCCATTTGGATTTTACCTTTGTACATGATGTTAGCTGGGGGTCTAAGTTTAATTTTTTGCAAGTGGCTATCCAATTGTGCCAACACCACTTGTTGAAGAGGCTTTCCCTGCTCCATTTAGGATTTCCTGCTCCTTTATCAAAAATTAGGTGGTTGTATGTCTGGGGAACATTTTCTGAGTATTCAAGCCTATTCCACTGATCTGAGGACCTATCCTTATTCCAATACCATGCTGTTTTGATAACTGTTGCTTTGTAGTACAGTTTAAAGTTGGGAAAAGTAATTCCTCCCATATTCTTTTTCCCAATGATTGCATTAGCTATTCGAGGGTGTTTATTGTTCCAAATGAATTTCAAAAGTGTCTGATCCACTTCTTTGAAGAATGTCATGGGTATCTTTAGAGGGATGGCATTAAATCTGTATAATGCCTTGGGGAGTATTGACATTTTGATGATGTTAATCCTGCCAATCCATGAGCAGGGTATGTGTTTCCATTTCCGTGTGTCCTCTCTTATTTCTTGGAGCAGAGTTTTATAGTTTTCTTTGTATAGGTCCTTCACATATTTAGTCAAGTTGATTCCAAGATATTTGAGTTTGTGTGGTACTATTGTGAATGGGGTTGTTTTCTTAATGTCCATTTCATCCTTATTACTATTGGTATATAGAAAGGCCATTGATTTTTGTGTGTTAATTTTGTAGCCTGCCACCTTGCTATATGAGTCTATTGTTTCTAGAAGCTTTTTGATAGAGTCTTTAGGGTTTTCTAAGTAGAGTATCATGTCATCTGCAAACAGTGAGAGCTTGACTTCTTCCTTTCCTATCTGGATTCCCTTGATATCCTTTTCTTGCCTAATCGCTATAGCTAGTACTTCCAGTGCTATGTTGAATAGGAGTGGTGAGAGAGGACAGCCTTGTCTTGTGCCAGAATTTAGAGCGAAGGCTTTCAGTTTTTCTCCATTGAGGATAATATTTGCCACTGGCTTGTGGTAGATGGCCTTCACTATATTGAGAAAGGTTCCCTCCATTCCCATCTTGCTGAGAGTTTTGATCAAGAATGGGTGTTGGACCTTATCAAATGCTTTCTCTGCATCTATTGATATGATCATGTGGTTTTTATTTTTCTTGTTATTGATGTTGTGTATTATGTTGATAGATTTACGGATGTTAAACCAGCCTTGCATTCCTGGGATGAAACCTACTTGATCGTAGTGGATGATCTTCTTAACGAGGCATTGAATCCTATTTGCCAGGATTTTGTTGATGATCTTTGCATCTGCATTCATCAGTGATATTGGTCTGTAATTTTCTTTTTTGGTAGCGTCTCTGTCTGGTTTAGGTATCAAGGTGATGTTGGCTTCATAAAAGCTATTTGGAAGTGTTTCCACTTGTTCAATTTCAAGAAAGAGTCTTGCCAGGATTGGTAGTAGTTCCTCTTGGAAAGTTTGATAGAATTCATTAGTGAATCCATCTGGGCCTGGGCTTTTGTTTTTCGGCAGACATTTGATTACTGTTTTAATTTCATCAATGGTGATGGGGGTGTTTAGATATGCTACATCCTCTTCCTTCAACCGTGGAAGATTATAAGAGTCCAAGAATTTATCCATTTCTTCCAGGTTCTCATTTTTAGTGGCGTAGAGTTTTTCAAAGTAGTTTCTGATTACCCTTTGAATCTCTGTCATATCAGTAGTGATCTCTCCTTTTTCATTCCTGATACGAGTTATCAAGTTTCTCTCTCTCTCTTTCTTTGTTAGGTTTGCCAGTGGTCTATCAATCTTGTTTATTTTTTCAAAGAACCAACTTCTGCTTTCGTTGATCTTTCGGATTGTTTTTTGAGTTTCCACTTCGTTGATTTCTGCTCTCAGCTTTGTTATTTCCTTCTGTCTTCCTATTCTTGGGTCCTTTTGTTGAGCATTTTCTAGTTCTATTAGCTGTGTCATTAAGCTACTCAGGTAAGCTCCTTCTTCCTTCCTGATGTGTGCTTGCAAAGCTATAAATTTTCCTCTCAGTACTGCTTTTGCTGTGTCCCATAAGTTCTGAGAGTTTGTGTCTTTATTGTCATTTGTTTCCAGGAACCTTTTTATTTCCTCCTTGATTTCATCTCGGACCCACTGGTTATTGAGCATGAGGCTGTTTAACTTCCAGGTGTTAAAGTGTTTCTTCTGAGTCCCTTTGGAGTTCACAAATAATTTCAGAGCCTTGTGGTCAGCGAAGGTAGTCTGCAAAATTTCTATCCTCTTGATCTTATGGAGGTATGTTTTATGTGCCAGCATGTAGTCTATCCTGGAGAATGTCCCATGTATATTGGAGAAGAATGTGTATCCAGGTTTCTGGGGATGGAGTGTCCTATATATATCCACTAGGCCTCTTTCTTCCATTTCTCTCCTCAGGTCTAGTATATTCTTGTTGGGTTTCAGTCTGGTTGACCTGTCCAGTGTTGACAAAGCCGTGTTAAGGTCCCCCACAATTATTGTGTTGTTGTTGATATTATTTTTCAGATTTGTCAACAGTTGTATTAAATATTTTGCTGGCCCCTCATTCGGTGCATATATGTTTAGGAGAGTGAATTCTTCCTGCTCTACGTACCCCTTGATTAATATAAAATGTCCGTCTTTGTCCCTTACAACCTACCTGAGTATAAAGTTTGCATTATCTGATATTAGTATGGCCACTCCAGCTTTTTTATGGGTGTTGTTTGCTTGGATAACTTTTCTCCAGCCTTTTATTTTGAGTCTATGTTTGTTCTGACTATTCAGGTGCGTTTCTTGTAGGCAGCAGAAGGTTGGATTGAGTTTTTTGATCCATTTAGCCACTCTGTGTCTCTTATCTGGTGCATTTAGTCCATTGACGTTGAGAGAAAGAATTGTCCTGGGATTTAACGCCATCTTTATTTCAAAATTTGGTGTGTCTTTTGGGTAGTCTTGTCTTAGATTAGGTCTTTCAGTTTTTCTCTTAAGACTGGTTTTGTGTCTGTGAAGTTTCTGAGCTGTTTTTTGTCTGTGAAACCATGTATTCTTCCATCAAACCGGAAAGTGAGTTTTGCTGGGTATAGTATTCTGGGTGAAGCATTCATTTCATTCAGTCTTGTCACAATATCCCACCACTGCTTTCTGGCATTGAGCGTTTCTGGTGACAGGTCTGCTGTAAATCTCAGGGAAGCTTGCTTGAACATGATTTCCCCTTTTGATCTTGCTGTTTTCAGAATTCTGTCTCTGTCTGTGGGATTTGTCATTGTGACTAGGATGTGTCTTGGGGTGGTTTTTCTGGGGTCTCTTTTGGTTGGTACTCTTCGGGCATGCAGGATTTGATCACATATATTCTTTAGCTCTGGAAGTTTCTCTTTAATGATGTTCTTGACCATTGATTCTTCCTGGAAATTTTCTTCCTGGGTCTCTGGGACTCCAATGATTCTTAAGTTGTTTCTGTTGATCTTATCATAGACTTCTATTTTCGTCTGTTCCCATTCTTTGACTAATTTTTCCATTGTCTGCTCATTTGCTTTAAGTTTTTTGTCCAATCTCTCCTGCTGTATGGAATTGTTATGTATCTCATCTTCCACAGCACCAAGTCTATTCTCAGCTTCTGATACCCTGTCCCAGAGCTTATCCATTTTGTCATTCACTTCGTTTACTGACTTTTTCAGTCCTGTTAGTTGACATGTTATTTCAGTTTGGAGTTTTGTCATTTCTGCCTTCATATTTTCTTGGTTCTTATTAGTGTTCTGTTCAACTCGATCCATGGTTTCTTGGAGTCTGTTGAGCACCTTCCATATTGCTAGTCTAAAGTCCTTATCTGAGAGGTTGATTAGTTGTTCAGTCATTATCTGGTCCTCAGAATTGTCATCTTCATTCTCTATGTCTGATGCTGGCCTGCGTTGTTTCCCCATTGTCACACTTGTATTATGGGTTTTTCTATGTGTTGTGGTGGTATTCATTGTCTATATGATGTAGGCAGCACACTCCTCTGGCTCCTCCCTTTCTGGATGGACTGACTTGCCTCTAAGCGAGGGGAGTCCTCCGTGGATGAAGCCTCACACTGGGTCAAATCTTAGGCCCGAGCATGCAACAGAGAAGACAGTCCAGAGAGAAATGTTTGCTTCTGTGATATAGCGCCGTTCTTAGTGTGATTTTTCCTTCTTGTTGCAATGGAGTTCTTTCCTTAGAAAGAGTGCACGGCCGCGTAGCGAAGCGGAGCGGCCGTGCTCCTCTGAGCCTCTTTTTGCCCCACTCGCAAGAGTTTCACGCAAGAGGACAGTAGACAGACATAGACAGGTCACACTCACAGTCTTTCACAGCTGAGCCCCACTGGGCCGGTGTACTTTCGCGGATTTTCCCCGCCTGGTGTCACACACAGGGAGCCAGCTTTTGCAAAGGTTAGCCGGTTTTTATGCTCTGAAGTCCCTCCCTGAAAATGGCGTCTGGGCGAGCGAGGTTTCTGGAGGCTCTTTTTGCCCCACTCGCAAGAGTTTCACGCAAGAGGACAGTAGACAGACATAGACAGGTCACACTCACAGTCTTTCACAGCTGAGCCCCACTGGGCCGGTGTACTTTCGCGGATTTTCCCCACCTGGTGTCACACACAGGGAGCCAGCTTTTGCAAAGGTTAGCCGGTTTTTATGCTCTGAAGTCCCTCCCTGAAAATGGCGTCTCCCAGGCTGGGTACCACTTTCTCGCCGCCTCCCGATTCCTCCTCGCAGGCTGCACGGAATAGGACTGACAGCCGTCTGAGACGGGAGCGAGGGCAGCAGCTGCAGTAGCCGCGTCCGGGCCGAGGTGCGGCGCCTCCCCGGTCTCCGCCCGCCTCCCTCGCTCATGTACCAATTTTATACCTAAGATAAATAAAAGAATATATGCATGTAACTATTTGTACACAAATATTCAAAGCAACATTATTCATAGTAGTCAAAGATGAAAATAATAGAGTCCATTAACTGATTTGAGTATAAATAAAATTTAGTATTTTATACAATGGGATTAGAAAATTAAGCATGATATTGCACACATTCAAAGAAACATTATCCAGAATAGTCAAAGATGGAAATAATAAAAAGTTCACCAATTAATTAGAGTATAAATAAAATTTTATATTAATACATGGAATAGAAAATTAAGCATGGCACATTAAATTTATAAAATGCTATATGCCAATTACCCTTTAATAATACTGAAAATGTTTTACTTCCTAGATTAATTAATAAAACATTAAAAAATTTCAATGTTAAGAAAGAAGCTAAGGCATTTGCGTTGCACTTGGACAAGTCTGATTTGATCTCACCATCACACATGGTCCTCTGACAACCTCCAGGAGATTCCCAAGAATAGAACCAGGACTATGCCAGGAGTACCTCCAGGTGAGTGTCTTATACCACAAAATCAATTAATGAGCAAAAAAAAACACCAAAAACAAATAAGCATAATTTAAAAGAAAAAAAAATCAAAACTCACAAGCCCAGGCCAAATAAAGCCCTGTCTGACTTGAATGAAGTAATCTTGACCCTTGTTTCTCCATGTTCATAATGAATCATTGCTGATGAAGATTGAACATAAATGCAGTGGAAAATGTAGAACCCTTGTTTGTAGACCACAGAGACAAAAGTGAGTTTTCACCTTCTCCTAGTAAAACTTTGCACAGCCTCTATTTTATCATCTGTCAAAGAATGGATGATGTCCACCTTGGATGCATTGTTAGGAAGATGGCTACTATGTCGAATTCAACCTATATCATAATATTTACCAACATCAGTATTATAGTCATCAACATGCTCAAAATAATAAAGAAGAAAGAAACAAATGGCCGTAGAATGCTAAAGACAGACTCTTAGGTCCTAAAAAATAGTTGGATGCTTCCGACATGTTTTTGTTTGTTTGGGGGTCACATCCAGTGGTGTTCAGGGCTTACTTACTCAGGGCTCTTCACTCAGAAATCACTTCTGGCTGGCTCTGGGATCAGATGGGAAGCCTGGGATCAGACCATGGTTGGTCAAATGCAAGGTAAAGGTGCTACCTGCTGTGCTATTGCTCCAGCCCACCTCTGACATGAAACTTTTTTCCATGTGTAAAGCAGGAATAAGAAAGGGCACATATCGCCCTAGAGAAGTCCTATGAATTGGGAGCACAACTATGACAAACTCTGCCATGAAAGCTTGTTGATAGTTCTGAAGCAAGGCACAAGCCCAGCATAATGAAAAGCTCTGAATTTTATTCCTAGCACTGCCTGGTCCTCTGAGCTTGACCACATGTGGACATGGAGGCCCCAAATTACCACTGCACGCAAATATCACTGTGAACTGGCCCTAATTAAAATATATTTTTTTCTTAGTAAATAAATTAAAAGAATATATTAGTGTTAGTGAGTGAATGACTGAATATTAGGCCATTTGTATAGCCTGATTTCTCCTAAAAAGAGTCTAATATGTCAAAATGCTGTGCAGCATGAAAAATTATTTCTGAAATGGAAATCCTAGAGAGGTGGACATTTTGAGTTGCTTTTTCCTTATAAAAATGAACTATGAACAAGACATACTGGTGAGAAAAAATGTCCAGTCTTTATGTGAAACATAAATAAACTGTGACAATGAAGGTAAGTTATGGCCTTAAATATTTAAGGGGGGAAAGTCAGAGGAACCATTAGATCAAGTTGATAAGGCCCATTCCAGTCTTGGCCTGGGCAGAGAGAAAAAGTAGGGATTAATATGGTCTGAAAACCATCAAGTTTTCAGTAGAAGGATTCTATTCACCTTAAACATGGAAGCCAGTCTAGTTCTGGCAGAACAAATACTGGGCTTCTACTATGGAAGTTACTTATATAGGTATAATTATTCTCATTTTATAGAAGTGGTAACTGAGTTTCCAAGTAGTTGTATAACATGCTTCAAGGGCTCTGTGTAGAAAATTTAATAAACCTCCCTTGTGCTTCTCAGTGTTTTAGAAGCACAAATATAAGAGCTCTTATATCAACATTGTGATGAAGGAACCATTACTTTGCCCACTTCTCAGATGAGGACAATGAAACAGTCATGTTGTTACCATCTTGTTCCCAGGTGTCTGGCTTTAGGGTGCCCCCTATCCAGCACTATATTACACTAGCCCAGTTGTTTGCAAATCAGGATCCCAACTCATGTTCATTTTTTATATCCACTTTATTTTGTTTTGTTCTTATTTCAGTTTTAATTATTTTATTTTATTTTATTTTTGCAGTGTCAGGGTTCAAACCCAGGGCCTCATACATGCCATTACTCTACTGCTAAGCCAGTCCCTGGTACATACGTTCACTTTTAATGAGAAATATTCTGTTCTACTTGTTGCCTTCCCTTTGGAACAATGTAGTTATTAGAGATGCCAAGATCTGGGGAAAGGAGGGAACTTATTTCATCAGAAAACATGAAAAGGAGGGAACTTATTTCATCAGAAAACATGAAGTGGTATCAAAGATTGCAGTGAATTAGACAATGTGTGTCCCTGTAAAGGAACCACCATCATTTAAACCTGACTTTGATTATCTTCAGAAATTAGGGAATCTAGTGTTGTCAGATTTTAAAGTAGCATCTTCTAAGTTTTAGAATACTAAATACTATAGAGAGCACATTCTAGAGGAGTCCACATACATGACATCTAGGAGGGAAACTAGGAAGAGCTGACCCTACTCTGAGTTCTTCGACGAGCCAATCACACAGTTGTGCTCCCCAATCCATAGGGCTCCTCTGGGATGATGCGTGCTTTTTTATTCCTGCTTTACACATGGAAAAAAAGTTCGCCTTTATTTAACATGGAATTTTAAAGTGATAATTAAATCAAATAGGACTCTTGGGTCATCAAAATTAAGTATTTTGGGATTGTGGTTTCCATTGACTTGCTTGAGCCCTTGTTTTCTATTCTGGGTCATGGGAGATGTTGTGCCCAAGGGCAAGGAAGAAGCATCACAGGACAGACATTGTGAGTCTGTCTCCCTTATAATGAGGTGCTGCACATGGAGAGAGTAAGTTCTTCTTTCCTGTTGGAATCAACCAGAATAAAAAACTTTGGGTCAGAGATTCTGCTGAGGACTAGGGAGAAAGAGAAATGCAAGCTCAAGTTCCTCCTGGTACACAGCCAAGGTATTCAAAATGATCTAACCTTTTATTTATTCAATCATTTGGGAGGGGGGGGGCTTGGGCCACACCCAGTGACTCTCAGGGATTACTCCTGGCTATGTGCTCAGAAATCACCCTGGCTTGGGGGACCATAAAGGACTACCAGGGATTGAACCGCAGTCTGTCCTAGGTTAGCACATGCAAGGCAGATGCCCTACTGCCTGCACCACCACTCCAGCCCCTAGGGATTCAATTTTTTTTTAATTACTGCTGACTTTGAGTATCTTCTTTATGGCAGATCTAAACCCTGCACTGGGGGATTATGATGTAAATGAAGAAATCAGGACACCTCCATTGCTAACCATGCAAATCGTAGTAGGAACATTGAGTCAGTTTTTAGAGAGAGGTGACTGGTGAAGATACATGAGAAGTCTCAGCTTTCATTGCTTTGGGACCCATTTTGTTTTCAAGTGGAGAGAAAGGCCTTTGGGTGAGTAATAGTTTAGTTGAGACATGGCTGAATATATAAGCTAGAAAGAAGAGACTGGTGGAAGAGAAAAACTGAGGTTTATCTGCAGAGAGGGGGGAAAATTCAACCAAACTGAAACATGGACAGAGTGGAGGGAGCAGTGGTTCAGAGTCAAACACTTTTTTTTTATTTCCAGGATTCTAAGAATGTAGAATTCTAAGAGTCCATAATTCTGAGCATCTGTGATTCAATAGCTCTCTACTATGAAGATTCTCTGAATGTGCTCTCCCAAGATTCTCTGAATACACTATTCTAAGTCTCTGGCTTTCAAGCACAATGATTCTGCATCTTAATTTTACAGCAGTCTGACCCTGCCCTGGGTTATTCCTTTGCTAGTGTAGACAAGACTGTGGAGAAGTGTTTGGAGGAAAAAAAGCCTATTCACATTTGCTCTGAAATCTGCCTTCCAATTAGACCCTGTGTTCTGCTCTGCTCTGGGAAAAAAGACAAAAGAAAATGCAGACAGTGGCTCTGCTTATACTAATGAGTGATCTCCGTGGGCAGAGTTAATGCTAAGCCCTGTTCAACCGCCAGGCCATTGCTCGCATGGGGTGAACACACAGACTAATTTATGTGAAATAAAAACACATTTTTACATGGTGCCCTGACACCAAGACAGGCATTTCTCCCCACCAAACAAGTCCAATTATCATGCTATGCTCTTCTGGCTTTTCTGCTCTGTGAAAAAGGCAGCAGATTCTATTAACCCTTTGTAACATTGTTAACCTTCCTTAGAACACTAAGAAGACCAAAATACAGAAATTAAAAAATGGGAGCCGGAGAGATAGCATGGAGGTGGGCATTTGCCTTGCATGCAGAAGGACGGTGGTTCGAATCCTGGCATCCCATATGGTCCCCTGAGCCTGCCAGGAGAGATTTCTGAGTGTAGAGCCAGAAGTAACCCCTGGGCACTGCTGGGTATGACCTAAAAACCAAAAAAAAAGGTGGGGGGAGGTTATCAAAGCCTCTTGGAGAGGGGGACAGGAAAGGTGAGACTGGAGATGGAGGCTAAGATATTGGTTATTGGAAACCTTGTGACCCAGAAAAGCTGATGACTCAACCACCATTTGTCTATGACTCAGTGGCAGTAATCACAGGATTGGAGAGGGCTGGCATGGCATTAAATAAATATAGTACAGTTGAGATGCTTGGGGGAAAATGAACAGAGTTTGGCTGTTTTCATACATTGAGCACAGAGCATGCAGCAGTCCATATGCCATAGGCTGTGGAACTGGACAATAATCAATGATTCCCAATTAAAAGGTCTTAGCAAGTGGAAAGTTCCTCAGAGAGGGCATGCTTGCAGCTTTGTAGAGGGTAAATGGACAGGGATGAGAATCCAGGCATGGAGCTGAAGAAAGGGCAAGTCATGTTCTTCAAATATGACCTGGGAATAAAACCAAGAAAGACAGATGAAAGTGGAAATGTGGGTTGTAGGGTGTCTTAGTCTGCTCAGGCAACTGTAACAAAGTTCTCACACCAGGAAGCTTAGAAACAACACAAATTTATTTATCACCAGTTCTGAAGGATGTAGTCCAAGATTGTGCCCCACAAGGCTGAATGAGAATAGTGAGCCTTCTTTGGGTTCTTTGATAAGTGCACCAAGACTGGGCCTGACGACCTACCCAATTTCCCAAATCTTTTGCTCTTTCTCATAGGAATATCCTGTGAAATAGGTTTCAACAAATGCTTTTAAAGGACTACAAACCTGTCCATTTCCAAGGAAATCCCCAAATATTTGGGGTTCTTTTAAATTGAGTGAAGTCAATTAAATCTTTGACTCACATGACAGATATACAATTCAAAATGGCTTAAACAAATAAGAGACTCCATATTGCAATGTCCTGTGTAAAAGCTAGTTCTGGTTAGCTCCAGACTAGCCAAAGTAAAATCAGATGTTAAGTGCCCCCCTTCATAATTCAGCTCTTCTAATCCTTAACTTTTGTGTTTCTTCAGCTTGGTTTTACTGAGTACCAATTGATCCCAAAGATGGCAAAGATGGCCACCACCAGCTCCAAAGGACAGCATGTCAGTTAAGTCAGTTAAGACATGCTGTGTTGGGGAAGGCGATCTTTTCAGGTTGCTTGGCTTTATTGGTCTGTTTGGAAACAAGTAAACATCTCTGAACCAATCACAACAATGACTGGCTGGGTTGAGATGCTTTGCTCTCTGATTGGTTAGAGCTAGTCAGATATCTATTGGTGGAGGACAGAGGATGGGTTGATGGCCTAAGATGGAGCAGGGGGTAGTTTCCTACAAGAAAAGCAAGGGTTGCAAGTGAATATGTATGTGTGCATGTATGTATGTGTGTATGTATTTTCCACTCATATTTATTTCATGTGTTTATGGCTTTATGTTGTTTATTTGCTGCAGTCAGTGCAGCTGTTATATTCCTCAGAAAGATGCTTCTTGGTAGGAAAAATATAACACTTATAAATAAGTATGTGTTTGCTTTGTTTATGTGTGCTGTAAAAAATATGTGAATCTTTGTGAGTCCAGACTAGAACAGGGATGTAGATCTGTAAGACCCAAGAGTGAAAAGGCAGCATGGGTGGGGTGGGATGCAGTTACCTTCCCATCTTTGTGTGGCCATGTCTCACATCTGCACAACCAGATATCTTTTTTATGGATCTTCCATATTACCAACAGTCCATCCCAGAGACAACTATTTGCTACCCTAGATTGGAGACAGGAATACTGTTTTTCCTTTCTCTTGAATGTTGTACCTTTGATCTTCTTTAGCTAGATGGAGATAAATGAAGGGAAGATAAAGTTTGTGATTTCTCACCTCGGCAACTGGAAATAATGAAGTGAAGACTTGTGCCCAAACCTACAAAGCTAGATTGTCCCCTGAGTGTTTTGACTGCTGCCTGTAAAAGGTATTCTCCCAGCCTCAAACCTGGGAATCAGATTGCTCAATATCTCAATCCCAGCTTTAACTGCTCACTTGCCCAGTTGTTTCATCTCTGTAACTTACATTTCTTCTTTTATATCATTGAATAAACACTACCCCTGCCCCTGGGGTAGTGACAAAGGAATAACATAGGCAAAGTCTTAGTCTGAAACCTACTTAGCACACCAAAACTACAAATTATGTTCACAATCATGGTTGATACACTGTCCTGCTGTTTTTCAATTTCCAGGCACTTAGATATCTTTTTCTTAATTCAATTGAGTGAGAAAATTAAGATAATCAAGTTGTATAGTGACAATTTTATGTAAAATTGTCTCTCTGTGGATGTTTCCTAGCTAAACAGAGAAGAGTATTTGAATTTTTTTTTAAAGTCAACTTAGATCATTTGGGACAGAGGAGGCAGGTTGAATGCACAGAAATAAGAGCTAATCAAACAAGGAGTCCCTACGCTGACCAGTTTGGTATCAGCTTTACTAAAAGAATTAGAGGAGGCAGAAATAGCCCAAATACCTCCTAGGGCTAGGCCTTCCCATTGGCCACAAGATGGCAGAACCTACCTCTGGACAATCTTTTGGCCATTCAGGGTCTAGCGAACCTCTGCTCATATACTTTATACCTGCGACCTAACTTGCACCTCTAACACTTCTTGTGCCATTCCTTCCATCTTGAAGTAACAGAATCACAGAGCTTTAACTCTCTGCACAATTGTTTCTCCTTCCATGAAAAGGAAAATGTCACTTCCTTGAAAATGTTTGCAGGGTTTTGGGGTGCTAATGTCCTCAGAAAGATGCTCCCAGGCTCAGTGCTTGTAGTACTTCAGCTGAAGCAGAGGTGAGTGCCCTGGAGCCCTAGATTCAATAGTAAAGACTTAGGTTCAATAATCAGGGTGGGTTGTGCCTGAGACTAAAGTCCATCATCCTCAAAAAACCTTAAGCGTTCTAGAAGACTCTTCTCTTAGGCATTGCAAATAGTAATTCCAGATTATTCAGGACAAATAAAGATGATGAAGCTTTATATCTTGTTTTATAGATGAAGAATTGGAGGCAAGGAGATATGAAGTTATTTTCCTAAGGCCACACAGCTAACTGAATATAATAAGGAAACACTCCAGATGTATTGCTCTCTAACCTGAGATCCACTGGTCAGCATTAAGCAAAAGTGGACCATTGTCATTCTCTCTCATTCTTATTTTCTTGAGTCTAAATAGCCTTTATTTTTAAAGACAATTCACAAACTTTTGGAGCTTAAATACAGATCAACCAATACACATAATGATGCCATCAAATACTCTCAAAAAGCAACATCTGTCCATATTGTAAGCAATGTGCTTTGATATTTACCATATTCTGTATCATTTTTAAATTCTGGTCACCATCTGCTAACCGCTGAATTGGTTTTATGTCAGTCATCAATTAGTCAATCATTGACTCAATTATGAATTACTATTATTTCAGATTTGCGTCCATACCTGGCAGTGTCTAATTCCTACTCTTGTCAGAAGTACTCAGAGATCACTCCTGACACTGCTTGGAGCTTGCTCCTGGTTCTACGTACAGGAATCACTCCTGATAGGGTTTAGGGAACCTTATGTGGTGAGATCAAACTCAGGTATATGTGCAAAGCATGTATCCACCTGCTTTTCTATCTCTCTCTAGCTCCTGAACCTTGGTTTCTGAAATCTCATATGGTGTTTGTAAAGCAGGGAACTACTTCCCATGAGCTTTTTACCTAGCCCAGCTCTGAGCCAGATGAGGTCTCCATCAAGGTCAATTTATCTAAAAGTTCAAACAGGAATTAAGTTTGCAGCCAAAAGCATACTGTTAGCCCCTAGAGTTCCTTTATTTTTCCTGTATATATAAATATATATACATATATATATATATTTAAAGTTACTCACTTTTAAAAATCAGGAGATTCATAGATGCACCCAGATTCAGTTTCTGAAAGCATCCAATCTGCCATATCTGGTTAAGTTCTGGGTGGGGAGAGGCAACCACATGACCCTCCCTCAGCTGAGCTGAACCCAGCCACCACTGCAATCCATTTATTGAAGCAGTTACTCACTCTCACCCAGGGCCCTGGATTTTGGTTCTGGCTAAAGATCTATATTAAAGAAAGACAGGTGCACTCTCCAGATGAGAGCAAGTTTTTCTTTCTGTTTCTTTGGGGAGGGGGGAGGCACAACACCTGGAATTACTTTTGGCAAGGTGCAGGGAAACATATGGAATGCCAAAGATAGAACCTAGGTCGTCCCTGTGCAAAACAAGCACCCTACCAGCTGTACTATCACTCTTGCCCTGAATAGTAAGTTTTTTCACACCTTTCTATCCTCCCTTCTGCTCTGATTAGAACCTGAACTTAAGGCATAATTGGATGCCTAAAACATCTGCATGAAAACAACTTTTGCTGCTTCTATTTGTTTTGTTGTCCCTGGTAATAATATCCCTTTGCTATCTTGCCTGAAGTTTATTCTCTCTCTCTCTCTCTCTCTCTCTCTCTCTCTCTCTCTCTCTATATATATATATATATATATATATATATATATATATATATATATATATATATATATATATACATATATATACTTTTTTTTTCTTTTCTTTTTGGGCCACACCCAGTGACGCTCAGAGGTTACTCCTAGCTATGCACTCAGAAATTGCTCCTGGCTTGGGGGACGCTAAGGGATCGAACCGTGGTCTCTCCTAGGTTAGCTTGGGCAAGGCAGATGCCTTATTGCTTGCGCCACCACTCCAGCCCCTACTTTCTCTCTTAAGAATGTTTTGACTCCCTCTCTCCCTGATCCTCTCTCTCTTCCTCCTCCTGTCCCTCCTGCTTCCCTTCTTCCTCTCCTTCCTCCTCCTCCTACCCCTCCTGCTCCCCTTCCTCCTCCTCTTCCTCCCCCTGCCTCTCCTGCTCCTCTTCCTCCTCTCCCTCCTCCTCCCTCAAAAAAATGTTTCGACTCTGGGTACCAAACAGATGCCTAGAGATGCTATTTGCTGTGACATCCCTGGCAACGTCAGCTCTTATGAGAATGGGATGTTTCTAAGCCCTGGCTCAAGGAGTTGTATCTGCATTGGTCACTGATTGATTTTGGACTATCTCTTCCATGCCTCTGTGGCTTCTTCACCTGGGAGATGGGAATGACCATCTATCACAGCTAGTGGGTTTGGGAAGGAATCATCACACAATGCCCAGAAAGCACTTTCCCTCTGCACCTATTATATCTCAGTTCGGAGCCCCTGGAAATCAGGCTGAGTAGCTGGTAGGTCTTGAAGAAACCTGAGGTCTCAAACAGGAGGGTCTGACAGAACCTATCACCAGCTCTGGCTGAAACTGCAGGCAAAGGACTTGATTGTGTTTCAAGCCCACCCTTTGTGCTCATCATTCCCTAGGGCTCCTGGTAACCATAGCAACCCAGCTTACAGGTTGCCAAGTTCAAAACAATATATCTCTGAGGAGCGAGAAGTTTTCCTGACATGGCCCATTCTGAGGAGAGGGGGCTGCAGACTCTGATGTCCCCACTGTCTCTGGGACCAGGATGAAGATCTATTAACCTCCCTTAGTCACTGTCCTCTGAGAGATGATGCAACTTTGCTAGTGAGATTTTGTTAGTCAATGCTCAGGGAGGGAACCTCAAACACCACTTAGGACACTTGCCAGGCAGCGAATTGAAACTGATCTGGGGGTGTCTGCTGTTGATTTGGTTATGGAAGGTGTGAACCAGAGCAAGTCATTAGCCTCTCTAGGTATCAGACCCCTCTTGGGTAAATGGCAAGAGCTGCTCAAAAGGCTCTTTGTACAAGTTTGTGTACATGGAACCTCAGCGGGGTGGAGGGAAGGTCTGGCACACAGGGGAGGACTTGGGGGGGAGGTGCTGGCCTGCTTGCCTCTGCTCCAGCTATGGCCTCTCACACCTGGGTCTTGGACCCCTGATGGTGCACCTTTGTTCCCTCAGACTCTTTTGCCCAGACCATTCTTCCTATCAAGCCTCAGATCCCTGCCTGTTGAAAACACATTTGATTTTTCCTAAGGAAACGGCTGCACAAATATTCATGTACAAAGATCTTAATCACAACGGCATTTGTAATGACAAAAAATTGCGAGCAGGAGAGATATCCAGCCCTGGAGGATTGATTAAAGAAAGTAAGTCACATTCATACAAGAGAAAATGATTTCCTTGTTTAAAGTGACAATACACATCTATATTTATCGATGCAGATTAATTCCTGAATTATCAAATAAAAGCAGATCATTCAAGGAGCCACTTGACAGACAACTGGGTAGGAAGGCAGACAGAAAGACAAGAGGATAATGCACTGACAGTGGTTTCCAAAATTGATGCACAAAGTTCCTACATACCTCTGCCACACAGTGCCCATGAGACACCCCCCCAGTTTCTCTGCCACTTTTAGTACCTCCAGATGTTTCTCCTCCCCCAACCATTGTTTGTTGATTGACAGTTACAATTTTAGTGCATAATGTCACCTCACTGAGCTCCAGACTTTTCACTTACCTTCCTGTGTAACTTTCTGGCAAGTCTGAACCCTCACCTCAAACTTGACACTCTCACGTGGTATTTTAGAACCTCAACTATAAAAATAATATTAATTCATTAAAATTAAAAATAGTGTTTAAGTAATTTTCTTGAGCTGACTTACCTGGGAATATACATATTTTTCACCAGGATGGTATGTATAACATAATATTCCTAAAATATTCATCACTGGCACACTTGAGTCTGCATCAACATTCAGGTTGCCTATCTACTTCCTTCCTTTATGGTCATCTCTGGATCCCAGGAAACTTCCTTCATTCTTCTCTAGAGCCCAGGTGGCTTTTCATATGTCTCTGACATGTTTTGTGTCCTATTCTGTTGTGTACCCACTCACCACCAGAGCTTGCATGCCCAGAACACCAAGGCAATGCTGCTTAATGCTTTCAGAGAGCAATAGGTGAGGATCTGAATAAGCAGGGAGTAAGCAAAAGGTGCATTTCACATCTTAAACTTCTGGAGGGTTTCTCCTCTGTCTTTCTCGATTCTTTTCCCTTTTGCTCAACCCTTTGGATGTTCTCTCTTCTAAGTGAGATACCCTATTGACCTGGGCTCTCCTCAGGGTGAAAGGGGGTAATTCCTCAACCCCACCCCCACTCCCTGCACAGGAAGAACAAATAGATTTACATCAGGCAGATGAGTGGATAAGCAGATATTCAATTTAATTAGATCTATATGGAGATTAACCACAGCTGTAATTCTAAAATATGAGAAACATGAAGTTGGAACTGGGAGAGTTAATTTCCAAGCTAAGGAATGGAGCCTGTGGTAGAAGAGAGCAGCTTTCTATGACAGCACCTGCTGCTAGATGTCTGGCCTTCCCAAGTCTCTCATGAAATGCTTATTTCTGTAGATGACCTCAACCTGGGCCATCCTTCTATGGATGTACACATTTCTTATGTGGTAGTTACAATATATCTCAAAAATCCCATAGCTCAATGAATCTAATGGTCCCAATCCAAGAGGGGAAGTACAAGGAAAAGCCTGCGCTATATATCTTAGGACAAGCCTATTGAACTTCTTTGGGAAGATAGGCCTTCAATAGTTGGCTTGCCAATTGCATTCTGACCAGGATTCGGTCCTACCAGCTGGGAAAGCATACTGCAGGGGATCCTGGGAGGGAGTTCAGTGGACCCTGTCCTTAACCTGAAGATTTGTAGGATAAAGAATAAACAAACATCAGCCTTGAAAGAGGGATAATACTGGGAAAGTGTTACCAGGGTGTTGTTGATGTGATCTCATGAGAATCATTGAAGCAGAACACAAGAAATGGGCACAATTCCAGAAAGATCAAGTTCCTCAACTGATGTTTTTTTAGAGGCTGCTTTTTTGAGTTTCTTTTAATACCCTATGATGGCATGATATGTTATTAAAAACTAATGAAAATGCAATGGTTTCCAACCTCTGTCGCCTTGGAATCACTCCGAAGATGTGCAAATGATACCAAGACTCCATCATTGCTTCTCACTTGAGAGAGTCTGATTTAATTACTTTGAAGTAGACCTGGACACCAATATTTTTTCATAAGCTCCTAAATAATTTTAATATGCAACTGACGGATAAGAACTACTTTATTCAGGGAAATCATATCAGAGGGGGACAAGATCTGGGTGTTGAAGGGAGGGAAAGTGATATGCACAATACTCCTACAATAACAATATTGCAAACACAGTGTCTAAAAGGAAAAAAAAGGAGTTAGAGAGAGTGAAAGAGAGAGACAGAGAGAAAAGAAAATGTCTACCACAGAGGCAGGCAGAGGAAATGGGTGATGGTGGGTAGGAAATTGGGGATGTTGTTTATGGAAAATGTGAACTGGTGAAGGGTGTTGGACATTGTATGACTAGAAATCATTAACAGCTTTGTATCTATGGTGAGTTAATTTTAAAAGTTATTAAAAAAAAGAAAAGCATCACAAGGTCCTGGAGTCTTTCCTGTGGTCTTGTTCTCACTCCTTCGGTAGGGAACTGTTTTTCTAACCTTCTTAAACCCTGAATTTTTTTTAGCTAAGCATGCTTTGCAGTTCTATCATCTTTGGCTTGAAGTAGCAAGGTTGAGTTCCAGCTCACCCATTGAAAGATTTGTATTTCACAAATTCCCACTGCATCTGCTATTTTCAAACAATGTGCAGGTCAAAATGAAATGAAGTGCCAGTGAGATAATACAGCAGGTCTGGCACTTGTCTTGCACACAGCCAACCTAGGTTTATCACACCATATAGTCACCCTTCCCAGCACCCCCAGCACTTCCATAAGTGATCACCGAGTGCAGAGCCAGGAGTCAATGAAATAAAACAACAAAGTCACTAGGGTTTCTCATTGTGTTGGGTTTCTATTGTTTCTTAAGGGAGGTCTGATTACATCCCCTTTTGTGTTTTATTTTTCCACTTTGAAAAATGAAACCTGAGACAACTACTCTGTGTTACAGGTTCCCACATTGTAGGAACCAGTGTAGGGTTCATCTACTTCTCTTTTTTTCTAGTAAAAAGAATTGCAGAAACAGATGCCAGGATGAAACCCTGTCAGCTTGAGTACCCGAGTTTCTTCAACAAGCAGAACAACTCCCCACATGTTGGACTTATGACAGGAGTGAGTAATAGACTTGTGTGGCTTGGAGCCACCAAGGTCTGAGGGTTATTTGTTACCTCAGAGTAATGTAACCTGTCAGAGCTGGAGCAAGACCAGAGTGGGGAGCTCGTTGGGAAACATTCATTACACAAATAGAGTAACAACAGTTATGTCAAACTTGGGTTAAAATTGTGTATAGACCCAGACCAAGAAAATAAGATAGATTTCTTACTGTCACTTTCAAACATTTTTATTATAACCTGCAGTAGGAATTTTACATTATTTCATAGTCTAGTGCACACGTAGGCACTCACAGGCACACACAACTTTATTATATTCCACACTCCTCAGTCTTTGATTACATCCACAATATCTTCTGGAGTTCTTGCTGCTTTTGTTGGTCAATCCCTCTGTGCTTGAGTCTTTTGTGAATCTAGGTCTCAGCTCAAAGTATCTTACTCTCTATAGTATATCACACACTCAACAACATGACCAGAGTCTAGTGATATTGATTTGTTCTACTTAGTAACCTGTTTTCAGAGCTGTGGCTTTCTCCTCAGTATCTATGGACCCTTGTCCGTCTGTCACCTTGCACATCTCTACAATATGCACCTCCCTCCTAGTATTTGACACATGCCAGACAAGGAACAGGGGCTTACATGTCAGCATGCCCTGATGATGCAGATGCTTAGAGAATATAACAAGTGTCTCTAAAAGGCACCCATTGTTGTTACCAAAACTCTGCTTTTCTGGGACACTCAGCCCTACTCACAATGAGGTTCAGGTAGAAATGGAAAGTGTCTTTCTGGCCTCAAAGACAAGTATAGTACATAATTCAACTTTGTCCTGATACAATGTGAAAATTGTAAAAATCATTTCAAGTGTCATAGTCACATTTTATGAAAAAATTATTACTTGTAAATAATTTCTCTGTATAGAATAAGATAGAGGCCAGGTTTTTAATATTTTATTGCATGACTGTTCAGTTTTTCCAACACTGTTAAAGAAACTTTCATTGCTCTATGTGATGCCTCTGGTATCTTTGTTGTAAATATGTTTTTCAGTTTTGGGGAGCATCCCAAGAAGTGCCCAGGAAGTGATAAAAGTGCATTGGTGAACTGGGCCAGATGGTTTGTGTTAGGGTCTGGTGATGATGAGGCCATGAATGTCATTCCAGAAGTACTTTGAGGATCCCAGGATTATACCTGCCATAACTGAGGAGCTATCTAAGGGATCATTTTGATCCTTGTACATGAAAGGATCTCCTGATCCCTGAGATGTCTCCCTGATCCAGCCTTTGTTGCAAATTAATCATCTATATAAGTGGGGTCTATTTCTAAGGTCTAAATTCTGTTCCATAAATCTGTGTATCTGTTGTTAATACAGATTATATATATAATGGGATTCTACTCAGCTCTGAAAAATAAAAATTTTATCATTTCAACTAAGTTTATAAAACTAGAAGTTATGTTTAATGAAAAAAGTTAGATGGAGAAAGATAAACACTGCATGATTATAGTCTTATATTACACATAAAGAAAATAAATTAAATAGGGAAGAACAAATTTTTAGGCTATTAAAAAAGTAGAAGTTAGCATATGAAATAGTGGTGATGTGGTAAGGGAGGTAAAAGAGACCAGTAGTATGAAGATGAATGAAAATTAAAATTCTGGTGGTGAAAATAAAATGTTGATCGAAAAGATCATACTGAAAAAAACATAACTAATATTACTTTAATAAATTTTTAACTATCTGCCTGAAAAGAGGCAATCTTTTCATGACTGACCCATTTTTATAATCTTTTTTTTTTTGGGGGGGGGTCACATTCGACAGCACTCAGAGGTTACTCCTGGCTCTGTGCTCAGAAATCACTCCTGGCAGGCACTGGAGACCATATGGGATGCCGGGATTTGAACCACTGTCCATCCTGGGTTGGCCGCTTGCAAGGCAAATACCCTACTGCTGTGCTATCTCTCCAGCCCCTCATTTTTATAATCTTTATTGTAGTAAGCCAATGCAAATGTTAGGGTTCGTTTTGTTAAAGCAGCTCAGCATAGTCGAACCTGACTAACACAGCACTCAAAATGTAACCAACCCCTGTTCACATTTAATTACACCACAACAGCTGACCCTGTATTTTGCATGGTTAAATATTTTTATATTACTTATGGTGGGATTCCAATCAACTGATGGATAGAGTAAACATTTGTGTGTATAAATGAAGAAGGAAACAAAAAAGTTTCCCATCTCCTTCAAACCCTGAAGCTTCTCTTAAAAAAGAGACAAACAGAAAATTCTGGCTCCTAATTAGGCATTTTTCCCTGCCCTTGAGCTTAGCAAAAGGGATCCATCCAGACTGAATTCATCACTTCCAATGATTTCCTCTCGTGCAGGCACAACCACATCAATTAGGCCCCAGGATGGATGTAGGTAAAACTTTGCTCCAACAAGGATCCAACCTGTCTTGCCTCTAATTGTCCATTTATTTCTCTTGCAAACAATGTCAATTGCCCAGATGCTTCGTTCACAGAGCTATGTCTGCTCCCCTGGGAAGCAGGCTGGGGAAGCAGCTGAGTGTGGCTCGAAGGTTTCCATGGTAATTACGTACCAACCGCCAGAAAGAGCTGCCCAGTGAAATCCCTCGTTAGCTGCAAGCCAGCTCATTAGAAGAGGCCTTTAGCACTTGCTCATATTCTGGAACATTTCTTCCTGGTGGGTTAGGAATGGATGCTCAAGGCTTTGTCCAAGCAAGGCCAAGTTTCTTTGGCCCCGTGTCCCAGGAAAAGACATGGCATGAAGAGAGAGTAATTTATTCTGTTGTCCCTGGGGAAACAGATATTTGACAGCCTTGTCCCTTGTGTGGAGAACCCCAGTTAATGGCAAGCGGAGCAGGTCAGAGATGTGAGGACAATTCAAGAAGCACGGCCTCCATCCTTCCAGCCTATGGAAACACAGAGAGTCTCTGAAGCAGCTGCTAACAAGCAGGGGCCAGAAAAATACTGGAGGACTCACAGAACCAGTCACAGACATTTGACCCACAGAAACCCCCATTCAGAAGGAGCTTATAGCTGCTTAAATAAATGCATTTCTGTCACTGCTTTAACATGTGCAATGATGGCTAAATAAAGGACCTTAAATTCTTCTTTTCCTAGTTAGCCTTATAATGGTATGAAGCTGCTGTGATGTGCTCACATGAACAGATGTACTTAGCAGGAAAACTAAGGCTGTGGGTATGGAGGAATCCCCCTCTGCATACATGTAACCAGAACTTGCTGGATCACCAGACCCTGGATTCCTGACACTACAGCATCCCCTCCAAGAATCATGACTTTAAGTTAGAAAGACAAGGGACAGGGACCTGTTTTGCTGCTCCCTCAAACTATGAGTTCTAGGCAAATGGTCTGCCCCTAAAAACTTGAGAATTCTCATTTACAATATGGAGTTGTTTCTAGGAGCTATGTCAAAGTGTATAGTATCGACAGATTAGTCGTAACACTGTCTTCTGAGCAGAGTGTCCTGTGACTGCCAGAGGATGCCAAGCCAGGCAGCTCTCTCCTTCTCTGTACTTCTTCCCGCCAGTGTCATTCCTTAGAGCAGATTCCCACTTGTGACCCCGGTTCTTGGCTCCTCCTTTCAACCTTTTGCATTTGACCCATCTCATCTGCCTATGCTCCCACCACAAGAGAATTTTGTCTGGGTGGGAGGGTGACTCTTCCTTTTTGCCTATCTCAGAGAAACCCAGGGAATAAGCTGGAAGTGCACGTTCCTCAGGCATCTGCTCAAGTCTCCTTGGGTATAGTTATCTCTGGAAAAGTCAAGCCCCTGCTGATTGGGGCCTGGCTAGATCACGACCCTGGGCTCAATGCATCAGCGGGCAGAGGAACTGCTTATCTTAAGCTGCAGCAAGCATATGGGAGGCTAATTGGCAAACCAGGGGAGAATGGAAGTCTGTTCAAGCATGACCTGAACCAGTTCATTTTGCCAAGGACGGGCAGCCTGGTGTGGCTGTTGATAGAAAGGCAAGGAAGAGGCATGTGATTCCACTGCCTGTGGGAAGGACATGGTGTGGGCTGCTCTTAAAGGTCTCTGCAAAAGTATGGAAGGGCAATTGCAATGCAACTGTGGCCAATAACCAATAGACTCTGGGGACCATCAAACACTATTGTAGGCCCTGAGGCTCTCTACCTGCAGCCCAGGTGTGATGTTGTCTGGGACCTGTTGCTGGGATTTGTGCCACTGTGTCCTGCCACTACTGTTATTTCTCAGCATTACAAATTCCCTTCATCAGTAATGTGTGACTATTTCCAGCAGAGCCAAGATAGAAAAAGGCTCATAGGGTGTAGTGGCTACTGTCATGTTGAGCATCTCAGTATATCTTCCCAACTTACAGGCTAGAGTTGTGTTTACCCATTCAAAAATGAATCCACTTCTCCAGGACAAACATGAGTATATGAATCAATATGGGAGTCCCTGTGTGTCTCATGTAGGCAGGGCCTGGGCCAGGGATGGGGCTGGCAGCAGCAAAGACAAGTAAGAACAACTTGACACTGGTCAGTGGCCTTGGAAAACCAGTTTCCCCAGGACAAGGATGGAGAGGGCACAGCAAGGCACAGTGAGTGAGTGGTGGCAGGAAAATGAATCAGGGAGTGGTGAGGAGCTGCATGCCATTAATCATCATGAAGAATAGGTCCCAGGGAGCTGTTGTGGGCTGCTTCATGATTAATGACCTTTTTAATTTCCCCGCGCATCCTCCCAATTATACAGGGGTTCTGGAGGAGGCTCCACCTTCCCTGGGGAAACATGAGGGCCTGCAAGATGCCCCAAAGTCAAGAAAAGAACAGATCTCTCGGAGACCCTGAACCATTCTCTAAAAAGCCCTGATTCCTGGGTATAAGGGTTCTGGGGCACATCAGACCAGACCACAGGGCACATCAGGATTTAGGGACTAGGAAAGATGGTGCAGTTTTAGGATGGATGTCCCACTTCTCCCCAAATCTCTGTGGCAATGAAAAGAATTACAACTACATTTCTTTTTTATTTCTTTTTTTTGGGAACCACACCCGGTTGTACTCAGCGATTACTCCTGGCTTTGCTCTCAGAAATTACTACTGGTAGGCTTGGGAGACCATATGGAATGCTAGAGATCAAACCCAGGTCTGCCCCATGCAAGGTAAATGCCCTACTGGCTGTACTATCTATCACTCTAGGTCTAACCCAACTACATTTCTAGTTCAAGCTCCACATTGTCAACACAACACATTCTTTATCTGCTCCAAGATTATCTTTCTGTTCTAGATGCCAGAACAGAGGCTGAGAGTCTCAGGCAAGGGACTACTTGGACTTCCCAACAAGGTAGCCAAGTGGTCTCTAGTTTACTCACTATCCCATCTTACCCTTGTGTGCCAGTCCATGAAGTACACTTCCAGGGAATGTCTCATTCTTGTTAGCATGGCTAACTTCATACTCACTATGCATCAAGGAGCAAGAGGGACCCCGAGAAGGCCATCTCTCCCCCATCTCTCAAAACACCCCCCACAAACATTCTTCAAGTCCCTTGTATATACTCATCCCCATGCTCTCTTGTGCAATAGGTGCAATGGCATTACTCAGCCTCTTTTGTTCTCTCATTTCCCCTCACCTCCCTTTCCAACCCTAGGAGGGCACAGATCTCTGCTCATGCAGCCTGCTCCTCTGTTCTTCCCAAGAATTTGGGCCAACGGGTCAGCGGGTTTATTCTATTGCTGCTCAGAGGCTTTAAGAATGTGCTAAGTTTCTTTCTCTTCTTTCCTCCATCCTCCACCCCCTTCTTCTCTCTCTCCATTTATCTTCTCTCCTTTCTCACCTTCTTTCTCTTCTCTCTCCTCTATCTTCTTTTTATCTCACTCTTCCTCCTTCCTACTTCTCTCTCCAGCTCTTTCCCCTCTTTATCTCATCCTCCCTCACTCTCTCCTTTCATTCTCCCATATCTTCCCTCTCTCTCATCTCTCTTGTACTCTATCTAATTTGGAGCATGTCATAAGAAAAATAAATGTAGAGATAATGATTAACTTTGAATAAATATCATCCTGCTACACTCACATAGTGCCATGTAGAGACTCTGAAGAAAAAACAAGTACATTCCAGGAGGAAAAAATCAATGAAATTGTTCATGCAGAGAACAGTGTTTCTTCATTATCAGGAGCCTAGGTTTTAATTTCAACAGATGTGGATTAGGAGAAATTTCTGGACCCCACTGAGTAGTGCGTGACCTTGGAAAAAAGGCTTACTCTCCTCAGTTACAATACCCTTGTCTGATAAGAAGTAGAGGGGGGTACATATTACCCTAAACCAAGACAATGTGTGGAAGAGCTTTTCCAAGTGCCTGCAAACAGTAGAGAAACTGTTGACATAACTGGAAATGGAAGGGGAGTGAGCATGGGCAATGGGAAAGAACAAGTAGAGGAGGGAGAGAGGAAATGTACCACCTGTCACTAGAAAAGTCACAGTGACAGAAGGTTACAAGCTGATAAAACAAAACAAAACACCCTAACTCCAAATCTCTGTGTGAACACTGTGTGAGAGGCTGTGTATTGGGAGAATGGGTGGAGGTTCTTTTGGTCATGGAAGACACTAGAACTTCAGTGATGGGTGCAGAGATTCTTATACTCTTACTAAAATGACAGACCATGCCCCTAGAATTATATAACATTGAAAACTCTCTATACAACAGTAAAAAGACAAACCCCAAACTACTTTTCAAAACTCCAGAAAAGATCTTAAGGCAAGAATGGCAAATGGGTTCATATATTTTAATGACTAAAACCAAAGTCACATTCTTCATAATGTCTCCAAAGCCAGAAATGATTTGGACCTGACTGTTTTTTTCTATCTTTCATGTATCTCTCAACCCCATATGCCAGTCTACAAACTTCCAATTTTAATTTCTCCCCTGTTCATAAAACAAAGACTCTATAGCCTGTCTGTCCATTATATTACCCACGAGCTTTCAAATACATAAAACCCTAACTCTTGGGACTTCCCTGCTGAAGCCTTCTATAAGAATTTAACAAAAGTCATTTCTTGCTTTGTTTCCCTGCTAGAATAGTCTAGAAGTCTCCTGTTTATGGGTGTGCTTGCTAATGCTCTTTGTTTTTATCAGAATCTTTGCTCATGAGGCCAAGAACCACATCTAGTTTTCATTATTTTTTAATGTTTTGTTGTTGTTTTATTTGTTTTTGTTTGTTTGTTTTGGGGCCACACCTGGCAATACTCAGGGGTTATTCCTTGCTCTGAACTCAGAAACTACTCTCAGTGATGCTCAGGGGGACCATAGAGTATGCCAGTTTGGCTGCATCCAAGGCAAACAAACACCTTACCCATTCATGTACTCTAGTTCTGTTTCCAGGTTTTCAGTTCTTTTTTTTTTCTTTGTTTCTTTTTTGAAAGGGACGAGAGACTTGTTTAGGGACTACACACAACTGTGCACAGAGGTTACTCTGGGATCTGCATTCAGAATCGCTCCTGACAGATTTAGGGAATGATAAGGAATGCCTTCCATCAAACTGAGGTTGGCCATGTGCAAGGCAAACATACTACCTATTTCATCCCTTGATTTTAATTGTTAGCATATCTAATTAACCCAGGATTTGGCACACAGTCCAGAATGAGAAAATCTTAGCGAAGTAGATGGATGTCTAGATAGGTAAGTTAGAGTAATGGAATTTAGATATCATTTAACTCACCTATTCCCTAGAGTCATGCCCAGTGAGAAAATCAAAGACCTGAGTCTCAGAAGGATTCTCCATATGATGGCACCCTTTCCCATGCCCAGACTTCTACCCTCTATCCTGACTCTCTAGTACTTCTTTTTGGAAACTTTTCTAAGCCTTTCATTTCACAAACCTATTCTGCTTTCCTTGGAAGACACTACACTTTCCTATAAGTGAAAGAAAATATTTTCTTTTAACATCCCACCTTCTTAGATCTTATGACTCTGGAAGTCCAACATCCTATTACTGATAAATCAAGATTTACACTTGCTGAATGGGAACGTGGAGGAACTTCAATTGAGGAAAGATGGTTTTAAACTTAAAGATATGGTTGGCATCCCAATTCTGAATCAGTCTACCCAGGAGTAATTTTTTTTTCCTAAGTCCTTCAAGAACCATGCACACTCGCCAAAACTAACATTTCTTTTTCCCAGAGCAATGCAGTGGTAACTTTATTTGAGGAACTCAAATCCCTTTTGTTAGCATAAGGAGAGCAGGTGACAGATTGTCCCTTCCTGTACTAAGCAAAACCCCAGCAATTTTATCCTAGAAGTAGCTCCTCTGCAGCTAAAATTCCATTATTACAATAGTATCAGCTGTTCATCATCTTTCTCAACCTTCCAGGATCCCTAAAGCTCTTACTTAAAACTGTTTATCCTCTCAGTTCAGGATAACTATCCTTTTATTTCTTTTATTGAATCACTGTAAGATACAGAATTTAAAGTTGTTGATGGTTGAGTTTTACTTATACAATGTTCCAACACTCATCCCTTTATCAGGGTTCGTTTCCTACCAGCAATGTCCACAGTTTTGCTCCTGTCCCCCACATCCTACTCTGTCTGTCTCTATAACAGACACTCTTCTTCTTTTTCTCTTTCACCTCTTTTTTTCTTTATAGGCATCATGGTTTGCTATAGTTATTGAAAGGGTATCATTCATATCACTTTACCTTCTTTTAGCATCCAGTTCTTGTCCAGAGTGATCCTTTCCAACTCCCATTGTCATAGTGGTTTCTTATTTGTCTTAACTACAATTCTCCCTCCCTTGCAGCAAGATTCCTACCAAACACTAGTCCTCTTGGCCCTTATCTCTATTGTCTTTGGGTATTTCTCTCAACACTGTGTGTTTTTAATATTCTACAAATTAATGTCATCATTCTATGTCTGTGCCTCTCCTTCTGACCCATTTTACTCGGCATGATACTCTCCGTATCCCTCCATGTATAAGCAAATGTCATGACTTCATTTTTCTTAACAACTGTATAGCATTCCCTTGTGTAGATGTATCATGACTTTTGTTATCTATACATCTATTCTCTTGCACTTGGGTTGATTCTAGATTATAGCTATTGTAAATAGTGTTGTGATGAACATAGGAATGTTCTAGCATGTGTTTTGGGGCCTCTTGGGTATATTTCCAAGAGTGGCACTACTGGGTCAATTTCTAGTTCCCTGAGGAATGCCCCTGCCAGCCACACCAATGAATCAGAGTCCTTTTCAATGTCTGCACAAGGGTCAACACCATAGATTCATGTAACTCTTTGAAAGAGAAGCCCAATTAGCAGGAAAAACTCATGGACATATTAGTCTCACTGTTGAATGCATTGGGCCCCTTTCAAGGGTGGCGGTGAGGCAAGTCCCCTGCCTTACTAAAAACCCTAGACTGCACACACAAATCACACACACACAACTACATCTATGCCAATGGACTAATTTTATCACTTCTCCTCTCATCTCTGCAGAGACTCCAGGTATGCCAATTTTGTGGATGCGTTTTCAGGGAACTTTGGAGATAGGACAGAATGTCTCCCCCAAACACTTTTGTATTTATAGATGCCCCTGGCAACCATGTCCATGAACCAGAGCATTCTGCCAAATCTGCACAAGCAAACACCACCAGAGGCCCAGCTAGCAGCAAAAATTTATGACATACTTGCCTCGTAGCTGATCACACTGGTGGCCCTTCAGAGAGCACACAGCTGCTTGTGTGGCTATGCAACACCCCAAAATTTTATTCTGATTTCCCAATAATAACAAGCAAAATATTAAGTAAATTAATATTAGTCAATTTACTTAGTAAGAATAATTAATAATTTAATTAATTTATTAAGCCTGACAAGGGACAGGCTTTGAGGAGAGGAGATTGGAAAACTGATGACCAAGTTGGAGGGAATTTTACATTTATAATTGGGTATTGACAGCCAGAAATAACTCTATTTTGAACAACTCTATAAACACAGTGTCTAAAATAAATAAATTTAATCAAAAGATAAAAAGAAAGACCCTTACACACATTAAAATTAGCTTAATAATTAAAAAATAAAATTAAAAAAGGAGCTCTGAAATGTGTTTTCAGAAGTCAGATTGTATGAACAACAACTAAGTGTTGAATTAGAACACATTTCTCCTAAGACATCAAGAAGTTTCCACCTGGGGCCCAAGCAGTGATGTGGAGTAGTAAGGCATCTGCCTTGCAAGTGGTATCCTAGGATGGACTGTGGTTCAATTCCCCGGCATCCCATATGGTCCCCCAAGCCAGGAGTGTTTTCTGTGCATAGCCAGGTGTGACCTCTGAGCATCACCAGATGAGCCCCCCTCCAAAAAAAGAAGTTTCCACATATCATCTTTCAAGATGGCAATATTTTGGGCAAAGAGGAAGGGGAGGAGGGAGAGGAAGAGAGAAGGGACACTTGAATTCAAAATTGGCTATTGCTTAGTGCAAAACCAAGATATGAGAATAATTCAAATTCCCAACTACCTATAAATGGATTAAGAAGATCTTGTTTGCACTATTTTTAATGGAAGGTTGCCTTGCCTTTTTGTTTCTCCACTTTCAGCACTAATTTCTTGTCCAGAGCAATCAGTACCATCTATCATTATCCTAGTAGACCCTTCTCTACTCTAGCTACTCTCACCATTATTTGTGGAGAGCTTTCTATCCTGGGATAGCCTCCTGACCTTTGTCTCTATTGTCTCTGGGTATTATTACCATACTATATCTTGTTTTTTCTATATATCACAAAATGATTGAAATTATTCTATTTCTATCCCTTAAGGAAAGGGGGAGAGAGGAAGAATGAGAGGGAAGAAATTTGCCTGCCTCAGGGGTGAGGGAGTGAGAGTGAAAGGAAAATGAGATACATGGGTGACTATGACAGAAAGGATACACTGGTAAATATTTATGTACATGTATGACTCAAAACCAACAATGAACAATTTTGTAACCATGGTGCTTAAGTAAAGCAATTAAAAATCAAAATTTCACATACTAAAAATAGAAGTTGTGGTATATATACAAAATGGAGTATTATGCAGCACTAAGAACATATACAATCATATAATTTGCAGAGAATATACACAATGATCTCTCTTATATGAGGGACTAAAGATACACAGTGATTTAGTGTCAATGGACCAAAGGCAACATAATGCGAGAACTGTTCTATATAATTGAGTTGGGGGGCATTATGGGAAAGGACTTTGGGGTTTTTGTGAAAGGGGAGAGGTACACTGGTGATGAGTTTGGTGTTGGAATTATGTGCATGATATCCATTATTAACATTTTTGTAAATTTCAGAACCTCAATTTTAACAAGAATTTTTTCATGTACAAGCCATAATCTAGTTCAATCTCTACCACTGTGTAAAGTTCTTTGAGTATCACCAGGAGTGATCCCTGGGCCCAAAGCTACAATTAAACCTGAGTTCAATCTTGGCACTATATGACTTGCTCCCAGCATCATTAACATAGTCAAAAGTGGATCAACCTGTACCACATTCATAAGTCCCATATCATTCCATGATATGCCTGAATGAAAAATAAGAACAAAGAAATTTACAGTGGAACAAGCTAATTACAAAGGTATTCTTTTGTGACTTAATAAATAGAATAAAACAAGTTTTGGCCCAAGCCCCCTCAAAACATACTTTTTTTGTTGTTTATATGCAAGTATCCAAAAGGAAGAAATATCAAACCAGTCAGGAAAATTGGAAATTTCTACTATAACTTGAGTGGTTACTATTTATCAGATGCTTTATCCCAAAACAGAAGATAAATTATATCAATTCTTTTATCTATTCAGAGGTATAAAATTGAAGTTTTCCTGAAGGAGAAATTGTAAGCTGGGCCTGGAATTCTGTCCCCCAACTCACTGAGCAGCACTCTTACTGTTTTCTCTGGTGTCTCTAGAAAGACGTTTCTTCTTTTACAGAGAAAATATCTTTACTCAAGTCAGTCATCAAGTAAGGTGTGGGTCAGCATCTGAGGCCAAATTTCTGGTGTTACATCTAAGAGTCTTATTCAGCAACTTGGTGAGCAGGGATTTAAAAATTGGGGCAAAGGATTGGCTCAAAGAGTTAGAGCACAGATCTTGTATCTATGGTTTCTCTGAGTTCAACCTTGACACTACATGACTTCCTCTCAGCATCATTAACAATCTTCTAAGTACTCTAAGATATTATGACTTTTGTGACCCCAGCACTACTGTGCCTGACCTTTGTGTATGACTATTGTGACCTCAGCACTACATCACCAGTCTCTGTATCAAGCTGCTTGGTTGAAATTTGTGGGCTCCCACCCACCACTCCAGCATTGCTGGGAAAGCAGTCAAGAATGACTGAATAAATGAACAAATAAATACTGCAAAGGAGCCATTTTTAGTCATAAGCTATAAATGAGAGCAAAACTCTTTGGACCTCCTCTTTAAATAGCTTATGATTGAACAAAAGAGGCCATAGAAATAGAGAAATAAATCAAGATTAGTTGAACAAATATTTATTTATTTACTTTGATTTTGGGACCACACCCAGTGGTGCTTATGGGTTACTCCTTGCTATGCACTCAGAAATCGCTCCTGGCTTGGGGAACCATATGGGATGCTGGGGATCAAACCCAGGTCTGTCCTGAGTCAGTCGCATGCAAGGCAAAAGCCCTACCACTGTGTTATCACTCCAGCCTCTAAACAAGTATTTAAAAACTCTTAAAAATCCATTAAGCTGAGATTAGAAAAAGAAAGACATGACAGGGGGAATAAAAAGAGGTGGGCAAGAGGTAACAGAAGTAGAAGGCAGTGTAGAGATATGGAATACTTATTTATCAGAACTGCAGAACCAACAACACTAAGAGCATGAAATTTAAACTACAATCAAACTTAAAAGTGTGCCTGTCAAGAATGAAGGTTGGAGAGTGGGCAGGAAAGGGAAATTGACACTGGTGATGAAACACTATATGCCTAAAACTCAACTATAAATAACAGTAAATATTGGAAATTTAATTAATATTTTAAAAGCATGTAAGCAAGTGATTTTTTAAAAAAAAAGAATCAATTAGACAAAACAATTCATGTAGCTGCAAGGGATTTATGTTTCTCACTGATTCCCCAAAGGTTTATTATATATTAACCTGAACCAATTATAGATATTTGATATTTATCTGTATATAAAACAGATAAAATTCCTTTCCTTAGTAAGCTTATACTCCAGAAGTGGGTTATAGATAATAAATATAAATAAGATAATAGAATGAGAGAAGTAGAATGCCTGTTGTGAATACAGGCGAGGGTGGGGAGGGGCGACATTGGTGGTGGGAATGTTGCACTGGTGAAGGAGAGTATTCTGTTTATGACTGAAACCCAACTACAAACATGCTTGTAATCATGGTGCTTAAATAAAAATGTATATAAAAATATACAAGGGATAAAGTGCTTACCATGCAAAAAGAAAGATAATAAAATGTGATAAAAAATAAAATGCATCCCCAAAAATAACAAATAAGGAGTGTTGGAAAAGAGACAATCAAGTACATATTTGAAGGAAGGTTCGACCTACATGTACTCCTACATGGGAAAAGAGTTTTGCTTTCAGGGGCACAGCACATGCACAAAGGCCTAAAACAGAGATATAGCCTAGTCAAAGGAAGACGTCAAGGAGACAAATAATAGAATAATAGAAGACAGAATAATAGAAGTGAGGAGGGAAAGGAGAAAAGGGGAATTTGAGGAGATGGTGTGGGCAAAGCCACTCAGGGCTTTGGAACATAGTGTAGTAACTTCAGTTTTTTTTCAGTAGGTGAAAGAAGGATGACTGGTAGCTTCTGAGACAAGAATAATCATGATACGACTATGTCAGCAATTTAGAGGGGATTCAGCCAGAACAATGGGTGAGTATCATGACCTAGAGGTGAGTGGTGCTGGTGCTTGGAGTACAGTGCCACAGGCAGAGGTAAGAATTAGTCAGGTTCTAGTTGGATGCTAAGCATTGGATGTGCAGGATTCATGGGGGAATAGAGAGTGCATGATAAAGAGGTTGGTAATTTTGCAGCTGAGTGATGTGGGAGGAGGAATAAAAGGATCACCGTTAACTGATGATGAAAGTGACATCTTTGGTCAAGCCACTGTAGGCGATCTTTTTAAAATTGGTTTGGTGTCTTGATTTTTGTTTTGTTTTATTTTGTTTTGTTTGGGGCCTACACCTAGCAGTTTCCAGGACTTATTCCTGGCACTGTGTTCAGGGATCACTCCTGCGAGTGCTCAGGAAACTATATGCAGACACTGAAGCTAGGTTAGCTGCATATAAGACAAGTACCCTACCTGCTCTAATATCTCTCTGTAAGACTTAAGAAACTCCTGGAGCTAAGACTGCATGCTCCAGTCTACCAACATGGGACCCCACACTCTCTAACTGCGACCACCCTCACCCCAAATCTCAGCTCTATCCAAAACTTTATTGATGCACTGTATGAAGACATTACAATATATACATATGTGTGTGTATCCTATATCCAAGTAGGTGACACTTCTATTTATCAGACAATATTCAGCCTCAAAACTCAGTAAACCCAATAGAGTAACTAATCAACAATTTTCTTAGCATACTCAAGTGACATCACATGATTTTAAAAATAACATGAAACACAGATGTATAATTCTACCTTTGGTAGAAACAATACAACTGGTCACTTCTCAAGTGCTGAAGAACCTGAAACTCCATGATTAAAACCTACAAAATGAAGAGAATAATGGCTTTAACTAAGAAGGTTAACTGCAGTTGCAGAGGAAGAGATAAACCTAGGGAAATCTGGAATGGAGATTCCATTCCAGAGAGACAAGAATGGATACTATTTATTGCTTAGGGGATCAATAAATCAAGAAGTGCAAACTTCAATCAACATATACTCACCAAATGTTAGGTCAGCAAAGTTTGTAAGCTTTTTGCTCACAAACCTAGAGAAATACATGGATAGAAACATAATAGTAGTGGGAGATTTCAACACAACACTCATCACTGGTTAGATCCATGAGGTAGAATATCAGTAAAGACATAAGAGCCCTAAATGAGAAACTAGAAGAGCTGGTACTCATAATGGATTTATACAGGGTCTTCCATCCTCAAAAGCTGAACACATGTTCTTCCCTAGTGAACATGAAATATTCTCTAAAATATATCACTTTTTAAGGAATAAACCTAGCTTACAAAAATTCACAAAAATTAGAATCATGCCACATTTCTTATCAGAACAAAATGCCACAGAGATAGAGATTGATTGTAAAAAGATGTGGGGAAATCCTAACACCTGAATATTGAACAATATGCTACTTAATAATAACTGGATCAAAGAGAAAATAAGAGAAGAAATAAAGATTCCTTGAGATGAATAATAATAATAAAAAAACAAGTTACCAAAATATGTGGGACACAGTAAAAGTAGTAGTTAGATAGCAATACGGGTATACATAAGGAAAGTAGAACAAGATACAGTCAACGATTCGGAAGCTACCCAGGGAGCCAGTGAGTGAGTAAGAAATGGCTGCATGTGGGGGTTTCCAGGCAGAGTGCTGATTGCTCTACCTGCAGAGTCTCCACCCAGTTGTGCTTCTTCTGAGGAAACTGAGGACCTGAAGGGAGCCCTGTCCTACTCTTCTCTGTCTTTCCTGAACTCTGGAAGCTCTCCTCAGAGCCCTGGGAAGCGAACCCCAAAGAAACTACATTCGGAAGCTACCCAGCGAGCCAGTGAGTGAGTAAGAAATGGCTGCATGTGGGGGTTTCCAGGCAGAGTGCTGATTGCTCTACCTGCAGAGTCTCCACCCGGCTGTGCTCCTTCTGAGGAAACTGATGACCTGAAGGGAGCCCTGTCCTACTCTTCTCTGTCTTTCCTGAACTCTGGAAGCTCACCTCAGAGCCCTGGGAAGCAAACCCCCCAAAAACTGAAGCTACCCAGCAACTCTCCTCAGAGTCCTGGGAAGCGACCCCAAAAATACAGCATTCTGAAGCTACCAAGCAAGCGAGTGAAAATTACGCCTGTCCAGTGGGGCCCGACTGTGAAAAACTGTGAGTGCTGCCTGTGTGTGTCTCTCTACTATCCTGCTGCGTGAACCTCTTGAGAGTGGGCTGAAAAGAGGCTCCAGAAGGCACTTAGCTCCACTTCCCTACGCAGCCGTGCTCTCTTTCTAAAAAAATAACACCATCACAAGAAGAAAATAAAACACACTAAGAACTGTGTTGGATCACAGAAGCAAGAACTTCTCTCCAGACTGTCTTCTCTGCTCCGTGCTTGGGCCTAAGATTTGATCCTGTGTGAGGCTTCATCCACGGAGGACTCCCCTACCTTGGAGGCAAGTCGGCCCATCCAGAAAGGGCGGAGCCAGAGAAGTGTGTTGCCTGCATCATATAACCAATGAATACCACCACAACACGTAGAAAAACCCACAATACAAGTGTGATAATGGGGAAACAACGCAGGCCAGCATCAGACATAGAGAATGAAGATGACAATTCTGATGACCAGTTAATGATCAACCAACTAATCAACCTCTCAGATAAGGACTTTAGAGTAGCAATATGAAAGATGCTCAAAGACCTCAAAAAAACCATGGATAGAGTGGAACAGAACACTAATAATAATCAAGAAAATATGAAGACAGAAATCACAAAACTCCAAACTGAAATAACATGTCAACTAACAGGCCTGAAAAAATCAGCAAACGAAGTGAATGACAAAATGGATAAGCTCTGGGACAGGGTATCAGAAGCTGAGAATAGACTTGGTGCTGTGGAAGATGAGATACATAACAATTCCATACAGCAGGAGAGATTGGAAAAAAAAACTTAAAGCAAATGAACAGACAATGGAAAAATTAGTCAAAGAATGGGAACAGATGAAAATAGAAGTCTATGATAAGATCAACAGAAACAACTTAAGAATCATTGGAGTCCCAGAGACCCAGGAAGAAAATTTCCAGAAAGAATCAACGGTCAAGAACATCATTAAAGAGAAACTTCCAGAGCTAAAGAATATATGTGATCAAATCCTGCATGCTCGAAGAGTACCAACCAAAAGAGACCCAAGAAAAACCACCCCAAGACACATCCTAGTCACAATGACAAATCCCACAGATAGAGACAGAATTCTGAAAACAGCAAGATCAAAAGGGGAAATTACATTCAAGCAAGCATCCTTGAGATTTACAGCAGACCTGTCACCAGAAACACTCAAGGCCAGAAAGCAGTGGTGGGATATTGTGACAAGACTGAATGAAATGAATGCTTCACCTAGAATACTGTACCCAGCAAAACTCACTTTCCGGTTTGACGGAAGAATACATGGTTTCACAGACAAAAAACAGCTCAGAAACTTTATAGACTCAAAACCAGTCTTAAGAGAAAAACTGAAAGACCTAATTTAAACAAGACTAACCAAAAGACACACCAAATTTTGAAATAAAGATGGCGTTAAATCCCAGGACAATTCTTTCTCTCAACGTAAATGGACTAAATGCACTAGTCAAGAGACACAGAGTGGCTAAATAGATCAAAAAACTCAATCCAACCTTCTGCTGCCTACAAGAAACGCACCTGAATAGTCAGAACAAACATAGACTCAAAATAAAAGGCTGGAGAAAAATTATCCAAGCAAACAACACCCATAAAAAAGCTGGAGTGGCCATACTAATATCAGATAATGCAAACTTTATACTCAGGAAGGTTGTAAGGGACAAAGATGGACATTTTATATTAATCAAGGGGTATGTAGAGCAGGAAGAAATAACTCTCCTAAACACATATGCACCAAATGAGGGGCCAGCAAAATATTTAAAACAACTGTTGACAAATCTGAAAAACAATATCAATAACAACACAATAATTGTGGGGGACCTCAATACTGCTTTGTCAACACTGGATAGGTCAACCAGACTGAAACCCAACAAGAATATACTAGACCTGAGGAGAGTAATGGAAGAAAGAGGCCTAGTGGATATATATAGGACACTCCATCCCCAGAAACCTGGATACACATTCTTCTCCAATGTACATGGGACATTCTCCAGGATAGACTACATGCTGGCACATAAGACATACCTCCATAAGATCAAGAGGATAGAAATTTTGCAGACTACCTTCGCTGACCACAAGGCTCTGAAATTATTTGTGAATTCCAAAGGGACTCAGAAGAAAAACTTTAACACCTGGAAGTTAAACAACCTCATACTCAATAACCAGTGGGTCCGAGATGAAATCAAGGAGGAAATCAAAAGGTTCCTGGAAACAAATGACAATAAAGACACAAACTATCAGAACTTATGGGACACAGCAAAAGCAGTACTGAGAGGAAAATTTATAGCTTTACAAGCCCACATCAGGAAGGAAGAAGGAGCTTACCTGAGTAGCTTAATGACACAGCTAATAGAACTAGAAAGTACTCAACAAAAGAACTCAAAAATAGGAAGACAGAAAGAAATAACAAAGCTGAGAGCAGAAATCAACGAAGTGGAAACCCAAAAAACAGTCCGAAAGATCAACGAAAGCAGAAGTTGGTTCTTTGAAAAAATAAACAAGATTGATAGACCACTGGCAAACCTAACAAAGAAAGAGAGAGAGAGAAACTTGATAACTCGTATCAGGAATGAAAAAGGAGAGATCACTACTGATATGACAGAGATTCAAAGGGTAATCAGAAACTACTTTGAAAAACTCTATGCCACTAAAAATGAGAACCTGGAAGAAATGGATAAATTCTTGGACTCTTATAATCTTCCACAGTTGAAAGAAGAGGATGTAGCATATCTAAACACCCCCATCACCATTGATGAAATAAAAATGGTAATCAAAAGTCTGCCCAAAAACAAAAGCCCAGGCCCAGATGGATTCACTAATGAATTCTATCAAACTTTCCAAGAGGAACTACTACCAATCCTGGCAAGACTCTTTCTTGAAATTGAACAAGTGGAAACACTCCCAAATAGCTTTTATGAAGCCAACATCACCCTGATACCTAAACCAGACAGAGATGCTACGAAAAAAGAAAATTACAGACCAATATCGCTGATGAATGCAAAGATCCTCAACAAAATCCTGGCAAATAGGATTCAATACCTCATTAAGAAGATCATCCACTACGATCAAGTAGGTTTCATCCCAGGAATGCAAGGCTGGTTTAACATTCGTAAATCTATCAACATAATACACAACATCAATAACAAGAAAAATAAAAACCACATGATCATATCAATAGATGCAGAGAAAGCATTTGATAAGGTCCAACACCCATTCTTGATCAAAACTCTCAGCAAGATGGGAATGGAGGGAACCTTTCTCAATATAGTAAAGGCCATCTACCACAAGCCAGTGGCAAATATTATCCTCAATGGAGAAAAACTAAAAGCCTTCGCTCTAAATTCTGGCACAAGACAAGGCTGTCCTCTCTCACCACTCCTATTCAACATAGCACTGGAAGTACTCGCTATAGCGATTAGGCAAGAAAAAGATATCAAGGGAATCCAGATAGGAAAGGAAGAAGTCAAGCTCTCACTGTTTGCAGATGACATGATGCTCTACTTAGAAAACCCTAAAGACTCTACGAAAAAGCTTCTAGAAACAATAGACTCATATAGCAAGGTGGCAGGCTACAAAATTAACACACAAAAATCAATGGCCTTTCTATACACCAATAGTAATAAGGAAGAAATGGACATTAAGAAAACAACCCCATTCACAATAGTGCCACACAAACTCAAATATCTTGGAATCAACTTGACTAAAAATGTGAAGGACCTATACAAGGAAAACTATAAAACACTTCTCCAAGAAATAAGAGAGGACACGCGGAAATGGAAACGCATACCCTGCTCATGGATTGGCAGGATTAACATCATCAAAATGGCAATACTCCCCAAGGCATTATACAGATTCAACGCTATCCCTCTAAAGATACCCATGACATTCTTCAAAGAAGTGGATCAGGCACTTTTGAAATTTGTTTGGAACAATAAACACCCTAGAATAGCTAAAGCAGTCATTGGGAAAAAGAATATGGGAGGAATTACTTTCCCCAACTTTAAACTTTACTACAAAGCAATAGTTATCAAAACAGCATGGTATTGGAATAAGGACAGACCCTCAGATCAGTGGAATAGGCTTGAATACTCAGAAAATGTTCCCCAGACATACAATCACCTAATTTTTGATAAAGGAGCAGGAAATCCTAAATGGAGCAAAGAAAGCCTCTTCCACAAGTGGTGTTGGCACAACTGGCTAGCCACTTGAAAAAAATTAAACTTAGACCCCCAGCTAACATCATGTATGAAGGTAAAATCCAAATGGATTAAAGACCTCGATATCCGACCCCAAACCATAAGATATATAGAACAACACATAGACAAAACTCTCCAGGACATTGAGACTACAGGCATCTTCAAGGAGGAAACTGCACTCTCCAAGCAAGTGAAAACAGAGATTAACAGATGGGAATATATTAAGTTGAGAAGCTTCTGCACCTCAAAGGAAATAGTGCCCAGGATACAAGAGCCACCCACTGAGTGGGAGAAACTATTCACCCAATACCCATCAGATAAGGGGCTAATCTCTAAAATATACAAGGCACTGACAGAAATTTACAAGAAAAAAACATCTAATCCCATAAAAAAATGGGGAGAAGAAATGAACAGACACTTTGACAAAGAAGAAATACAAATGGCCAAAAGACACAGGAAGAAATGCTCCACATCACTAATCATCAGGGAGATGCAAATCAAAACAACAATGAGATACCACCTCACACCCCAGAGAATGGCACACATCACAAAGAATGAGAACAAACAGTGCTGGCGGGGATGTGAAGAGAAAGGAACCCTTATCCACTGCTGGTGGGAATGCCGTCTAGTTCAACCTTTATGGAAAGCAATATGGAGATTCCTCCAAAAACTGGATATCGAGCTCCCATACGATCCAGCTATACCACTCCTAGGAATATACCCTAAGAACACAAAAATACAATACAAAAATCCCTTCCTTACACCTATATTCATTGCAGCACTATTTACCATAGCAAGACTCTGGAAACAACCAAGATGCCCTTCAACAGACGAATGGCTAAAGAAACTGTGGTACATATACACAATGGAATATTATGCAGCTGTCAGGAGAGATAAAGTCATGAAATTTTCCTATACATGGATGTACACAGAATCTATTATGCTGAGTGAAATAAGTCAGAGAGAGAGAGAAAAACACAGAATGGTCTCACTCATCTATGGGTTTTAAGAAAAATGAAAGACATTCTTGCAATAATAAATTTCAGACACAAAAGAGAAAAGAGCTGGAAGTTCCAGCTCACCTCAGGAAGCTCACCACAAAGAGTGATGAGTTTAGTTTGAGAAATAACTACATTTTGAACTGTCCTAATATTGAGAATGTATGAGGGAAATGCAGAGCCTGTTTAGAGTACAGGCAGGGGTCGGGTGGGGAGGAGGGAGATTTGGGACATGGGTGATGGGAATGTTGCACTGGTGATGGGTGGTGTTCCTTTTATGACTGAAACCCAAACACAATCATGTATGTAATCAAGGTGTTTAAATAAATAAAAAAAAGATACAGTCAACAACAAAAATGTACATCTTAAATATCTGGAAAATCAACAATAAGGGAACTCAAACAATAGTAGGAAAAAGAAATAACAAAAACCAGAGCAGAAATCAATGATATAGAAACAACAACAACAAAGAATCTGTGAAGCCAGGAGATTGTTATTTGGAAAGAATATGCAGAATCAACAAACCATTGGCAAGTCACATGAGGAAAAAAAGTGTTCAAATAAATCAAAACAGATATGAAAAGGGAGAAATTACAATGGAACCCCAGAAATCCAAGACTCCATTAGAGCTTACTATGAACAATTTTACTTTGTTAAACTAGAGAACCTAGAAGAAATGGACAGATTTTAGGAAATATGTAATCACCCAAAACTGAATGAAGAGCAAGTAGGTAGCCTAAACAGGCCAATTACAAGCAAGAAAACTGAAACAGTAATTAAGATTATTTCCCCAAAAATAAAACCCCAAGCCCAGATGGATTTATGAGTGAGTTTTATCTAACATTCAGAGAATTTCTTACAATGATACTTAAGCTCTTCCAAAATATCAGAGAGATGGGAACTTTCCCTAACACCCTCTATGAAGCTAACATTACGCTGATTCCCAAAACTGAGAGAGATGCTATCAGAATGAAAACGACAGATCAGTCTCACGAATGAATCCTGATTAAAATATCATCAATAAAATCTTAGCAAACATAATCCAATAGCACATCAAGAAAAGTATACAACATGTTCAAATCTGAACAAAAGGGACTACATTAAACCAAAAGTTTTCTGCATGGCAAAAATAACATGGTCTAAAACTAAAAGACAAATGACTGGGAGAAAATATTTGCACTCAGCACATCAGATAAAGGGTTGCTATCTAGGATATATAGGTACTGATAAAGGTTAACACCCCCCTAATCTAAATACCCTTCAAAAAATGAAGAGAGAAAATAAACAGACACCTCTTTGAGAAAGACAAATGGCCAACACACACATGCAAAAAATGCTCATCATCTCTTTCCATTAGGGAAGCCCAAATCAAGATGGCAATGGGATATCATCTTATGCCAGTGAGTATGGTATAAATAAAAAAAACGCACTGAGAATAATCTGGGTTGACAGGAATGTGGTGCAAAAGGAACTTTTCTCTACTGCTGGTGGGAATGTTGTCTGCTTTAATCCCTATGGAAAATTTTATGAAGGGTTCTTGGTAAACTCAGAATTGAGCTACTATGTTACCTAGCAATTCCACTTTAGCTTCTCTATCTCCAGGACATAAAATATTATATTACATACTAATATATATTGGGATATTACATAACTATAAAGAATTACACAATCATGCAATTCACTGCAACATGGATAAAACTGGAAGATATGATTAAGGGAAGTAAGCCAGGAGAAAGATACTACAAGATATCACTCATATGTGTGTACTTAGAATAACTGCATGAAGGAATGCAATGATTCAACTGTGGGTTGTCTAAAACACTCTTGAACCTAGAGTATAATGAGTAAAAGGAACAAAATGCACTCAGGTGCATTGATGGTGTTAAGAAAAGACAAAATAATCATCCAAACTAGGTAGTCAACAATAATGAAATCATGAAACCTAAACTTTAGCAATCAAATTTAAAAATTTGCTTATTACGAGGATAAGCTGAGGTGGGAGTTTGGGGTGGTGCTGATATGTGTTGGACTCTGAAAACATTGGTGGATGGAGGTTGATACTGGTGGTAAAATTGCTGCTAAACATTATATGCCTAAAACTTAAGTATGAATAACTTTGTAAATTGCAATGCTTTAAATAAAATATTTAATTTAAAAAAGTGTAGAAAACTGTTTTGTATCTGAATTATTCACTAGGTGAAGTGTTGCGTTTGAACTATATACTTCTGGTTATATTCTTGCTTTATATAGTTGTTAAAATAAAGTTATTCTCAGGGACAGAGTGATAGCACAACAGTAGGGCATTTACCTTACACACAGCTGACCCAGGACAGACCTCAGTTCGATCACCAGCATATGATATGGTCCCCCCAAGTCAGGAGCAATTTCTGAGCACATAGCCAGAAGTAACCCCTGAGTATCACCAGGTGTGGCCCTCCCAAAAATATATGTGTGTGTGTGTGTATATATATATATATATATATATATATATATATATATATATTCTCACCAGAAAAAAATAATACAGTGAAATGTCATTGTACCTTTTACTGAGTTGCCTTTACTGAGTTTCCTCTGATGATATAATTTTGCAAAACTATAGCACAAACTCACAGGCCATGTATTGACATTGACACAATGCAGATTTCAAACAGATTTTAAATCATAGAATGGTTCTTTGACTCTTGTTGTTTCCTATTTCAATACTCTTCTCAGAAATCCTCATTGTAAGCTCCCAAATAACCAGGACTCAGAAATCTTACATTTCTAGGATAACTTCATGTTAAGAGGGATTATTGAAATCCCAAATAGAATTAACCATAGAAATGTACAAAATTAATTGTAACTCAAGGAAAGGCATGGTAAAACAACAGCAAATACTTTTTATCAGATTCATAAAAGTAAAAACACTGATCATGTTTGGTGCATGTATATCTGGGGGAAGATGGAAAGATAAGGCATTCCAATATTCCTTTTAGAAGCTTACTGATCTTTGAGAAATAATCTGGCAAGAGCCATTGTAATAAAAATGCTTTGTACCCTTTGACATAGCTATCTCAATTTAGGGCAATCTATGTTACAGAAATAAAAGTGACTACAGAGACAAGAGTATTTTATTGCAGAGTTGTTTGAGGTGTAAAACTTACCCACTCACATACCTTGAACACACATTGAATGCCAATCAGTCAAAGAACAGTGTGATTCATGTTGTAAATTCAAACTGAAATATTATGCAGCTATTTAAAAAGATGAGATGATCTAATCATAAATCTTCAGGATTTTTGGTGTGATAAATGGGAAAATCAAGCCAAGAAATGGTATACATAATATGATCCAAGTTTAGCTAAAAGAAAAAAAATAAAAGAACATACACAAATGCATTTGTGCATGTTTTCTGAGCTTAAAAAAATGTGAAGCAAGATATAAAACAGATAGTCAGCATTGCTTTTCTTAGGGGTATGTAGGGGAAAAAATCAGAATAAGCAAGGGAAGATAATTGATTTTTTTGTTTAAATGCCTTTGAATTGCTTGTCCAGCTACAACAAACTTGCAATCTTTGTGGAGATTTACAGGCAACTTAGAAAGTAATAGAGAAGCAGCATAAAAGAAAGATCAAACGCACTCATCTATCCCGAAGGAGGGAATAAGGGTGGTGGGATTTTAGAAAAAGATGAATCTGTATCTGAGGTGGGGACCTCACTTTTTTCTCTGTTGGGAACTAGCTTTCACCTCCAAAAACCTACTGCTCAGGGGAGGAGGAAGTAAAAGAGCTATTGCAGGTGGGTCTACAAACATGGCATTAACTAGCTCCTGGGCATTTATTTCCCAAGGAAACCGATGCCTTTCTTGGATTAGCTTCAGGGAGGACTGTGAAGAGAAACTGTGTATCTTCACACACACACACACACACACACACACACAACAAAAAAAATTGTGCTCTAAGCATCCCAGCAGGCAAGGTACTTGCATATGAACACACAGCTTAACTGAGTTTATCCCAAGCACCACATGTGGTCACAAGACCACCAAGTGTTCCCTGAGCACAGTGCCAGGAGTAAGCCCTGAGCGTAGTCACACATGTAGCCACAAACTACCACCACCTCTACTACCACTACCACCACCATAACCACCACCATCATCATCATCATCACCACCACCACCACCCACATACAGATATGACTGTTAAATTTCCTTTGAAAGCAATTTTTCAAATTTGAAAGCATTTTTTCAAATGAGCCCCAGCCATAGTTCCTGGGTTTATGCCCTTACATACCATCACCAGTTAACATCACCAGTTAACATCCTCCTCCTGACATCTGCTATGTGTTACCTCTGTTCATACTTACACAACCTATATGTATATGTGTGTGTGAAGAAGCACAGTTACACTTCACAGTCCTCCCGGAAGCTAATCCGAGAAAGGCATTAGTTTCTTTGGGAATCAATGCCCAGGAGCTGTGTAAGGGGAGCTTTATTTATTCTCAACTCTGGGGAATTTGAGTATTTTCCTATCTTGGGTTTTCTTGCCAGTAAGGGCCCACATTGGCATTCTTCCAACTGCCTGACCATCTTCTGTGTTCAACTAGTAACAGTCACTTGGGTATAGCTGGTACAGGTAAAAAGTTACTCAGTCTCTCACACTTGGCCTCACTGGGCACCTTCACAAAGAGAGTTCTGCCTCCTGACTGCACAAGACTGAACCAGAATCTTAGTACTGGGCCCAGCAGCATGATATTTTGAGGAACTTTCATTTTACCTCTTTCAAGTAGTTGCACAATGTTGAAATTGAGGAGAACCATGCTTGGAGTTACCCTCTGTGGCACTGGTTAGCCTCTCTCATGCACCAAGTCCTCATGCTCAGAAAACAGTCTCTCATCTAATTTTGTCTATCAGAAACCATTTTCTGATCCCTCAAACAAAACCTATCTCGAGTTCTCTACCTTACTTTTAACTAAACTCTAGGCACCCCAAACCATCCAGATGCTCCCTAAGGTTTCCTATCTTTCCTGCTTCTGCATGCTGCTTGCACCAAAGTCCCAGCCTGCCTCATCTATTAAATGACCTACAGTGATGAACAACGGGAAGATAAATCTACTTCATTCAATGGAAACATTTACCCAACAAGTCTGAGTCATCAAAGCCTCGAATTTTTGACACGTTCATTAATTTTGTTCAACTTTATTTGTTAACCACAAAAACCAGGACCTGTGCAAGTGCTGAAGGTTTTTCTGTTACATGAAGATGTATTTGTTGTAAAGGAGTGCTGAAATGAGCGTTTCCTTCTACACAGGGATTCTTCAAGTAATTACATCCAGCAAAGTAAAAGAAGAGCTCAGATATATGCTATTCCATTAAAGCTGGATTTATTGGGCACCTGACAGGTGAAAGGCACTCTCCAGGGTCACCCAGAAGATGATGAAACAGAGGCAGGTTCTAGCCTGCAAAAGCTTTTGTCTGGAAGAAAAGAATATGTAGGAATAACTATAATAGGACATGGGATTTGTTCACAGACAATGTGAAGACCATTGAGAATTTGACTCTTTTTTAGTTAATGTGACCTGACTTCTGCTTTGCAGTACCACATATATGATCCCTTTGACTTTATATGGCATGGCCTTGAATGGCCATACTCTCTTGCTTTCAGTGAAATTTTATGATAGGTTCAGCCAATAAGAGTATTCCCTTATTCTGGATATAAGAAGTGTTTCTGGAATGTGTCAGTTGCTCAAATTACTCAGTAAGAGTCCATTCTGAGACTTTTTAGAAACTCCTAAAATGAGATTTTGGCTCCTGAAGTCCCTGGTCTAGGGAATGTCTACCAGAAGCCAGTAAGGGAGTTCTAGAGAGAAGAGCTCTCCTAAAAATAATGGCAATAAAATATAAAAAATAGATACATATGACATTGCTGAAGTTACTGCAATACAGCAGCCTTTTGTGTGAAGGGTTTTATGCTTTAGTTATGCCAAGCATGGTTTCCATCACTGATAGCTGAGCACCCAATGCAAGTGAGAAATGGATCAAGTGTAGCAGGATTTAGAGATGCCAGGAAAGGGGAAAAACTTGGCTCTCAGAGAAGGGCAACATGGTCTGGAATCACTTTCAGTGGTATACAGCAACAAAGCCCCCACTAATAGCTGCATCCCAAAATCATTTTTATTCCAGAATGTCATAGCTCTCAGAGGTCTTTAGTAAAAGATTACTTCTTTTTCTTTTGAGGCCTTTTCATCAGACAACAATGAGTACTTCCTGATTTATACTATCATATTCTTAAGTAATACCCTAAAAGACAGGCAATAAGAGTATTTACCACATATAATTCAGATGAAGACTGAAAAAGAAAATATGTCTCCAGTTTTATCAGAGGAAAAGGAGAATGATGAACTGGGCTTTTTGGTTGTTGTTTCTTCTTTCTCTTAAAATGTTTGCATCAAAAGTGCAGAATGATGGTGCCAATACCTCTCTTATCCATGAGAGTATTTTCTCTCCTCATGACCTCTCTTGCCCATTTATTACTCTCAGCAATACCCTTAAAAGATATGCTCAAATGTTCTCAAGTCTCATCTTCACTCTGGAGCCACCTGACAGGAGAAAGGCTTTTGTTCTGCCTGTATACATATATGTGGTTACCAGTTTAATTTATTGCCATTTCATGTAGGCATAAGCATTCTGTCAACCCCACATGAAAAAGTCTAGTAGAATTTGGCATTCCATAAGTGGGAAATGGGGCAGCATGGCTAATAAAAAATCCAATCCCAGGATCACTGAGCAATAAAATATATATACCAGTGGGATTCATCAGAGCCAATTCCAAGCTTACTAAACAGTAAAATGTATATGCCATGTGAATAGATGTGGCAACAGAAAACTGGTTTGGTGGCAAGACTCTGAAGACCTAGAAAGAGAAATAAAATTGAGTTGAGTAGGGGTTTGGGTTCCTAAATGAATTGCCTTTCTCATGAAAGCAGTAAACCTCAACTCTGGAGGTAAATCCATGAGGTTACACCCATGCTCATTTACAGCTAATCTCAGAGAAAGCTCCTGTGGTGCTTATAGCTGATTTTCCTTTGCTTGGTGTACAAAATGATTAGGTTTAATTATTTGCTAGATACTGTGATAGAAGAGGAAATTTTTCTGTCTGGTTCATTTCTATATCCCAACACCTATATTAAGGCATGAGCTTTAGGTCCTGGACAGAGATGATACCCCCCCCAAATGGTTAAATGGTAAATGATCATGGAGTAATAGTTAAGTCCTGATTAGGATAGTCAAACCTATACCTCTAAGACTAGGGAGAAATAAATGCATCTGTTTGGGACAATTTTATTATCCCTAAAATGAAAAGGTTAGTTTATGTTAAGCTATCAGGGTTTTTTCATTTATAGCAGCTTAGCTCTTTTAATAGACTTAGATCTCAAGCAAAATTTTCATGTTTATGACAGACAGAAAGGAGGTACTCTACTTGATGAGAGTAAGAGGAAAACAGTTGGGCTCTTAATCAACTGTAAAACCAGAGAGTGCCCCAGAACAGTTTGCCAAACAGTAGGAAAGTGTGTTTACTGACTTGACATTACTCAAAATAAGACTCAATTCTACTTTTCAATAGAAATAGAATTCACGGAACAGAAGCAAGAGATGGGAAAAAGCAGGGTGTATTCCAGCTCTGTCTGGTTGAAACTCCTGATTGTTTTTTAAGCATCAATTTACTCACCTACCTATCCACTCACCTACCCATCCAACTGTTAATTCTCCTATTTATTTTTCCACCCAGCCATCCATTTCACCTCCCAATCTATCCATTTATACTTCTTTACTTCATGTCTTTATTTGTTTATTGAACAGCTGTTTATTGGAGTTCAAAGCACTGCATAATCAGGAAAAGATCTTCAACATCACCAAACACCAATTTTAGTGATGACGTCAAATGCAAACTAGATTAGGGAAACCAAAAAGTTGATACAGCAGGTAGTGTGCATGCCTTGTATGTCCTTGATAGAACCCAGGTTCTAATCCCAGTACCCCTAGGTCCCTGAAGCCTACCAGAAATGATGTCTTAGCTCAATGTCAAAAGTAAGCTCTGACATTTTTTTTTCTGTTCTGGAGGCTAGCTCTGGCCAGCATGGGGTGTGGGGAGACCCCACACCAAAGAGAGGCCAAAGGCCCTCTCCCTAACTTGGGGTGTGCTGGGAGGCCAGGGATGCCCCCAGCCATCTCTTCCCTTCCTCCCAGACTTTAGGGGCATGCCTGGGTTCTGGCCCAGGCAGCCAGAAAGGTGAGTGCCAGGGAGGACTTTAAAGAGGGTTGGGCTGGGGCAATCACAAGCAACTTTCTTTCTCACTGGTCTCCATTTTCAAAACCACACAGGGGCACCAGCCCCAGCACGTATGATATAAATCAATAGGATTTTTTATGATTAATGTATGTTTTTCAGATGCAGAATGTAAATATTATATTCTTCCCTTGTCTACTGCCCTACAAGCTCATGTCTAGTCCTTCACTCCCTCACCCTCAACCATCATTACCCCACATTTAACCATTTTTACCTTCAGTTGTTGACTCCTCAAGAAGCAGATAATTATCCCCACACAAAGCCAGATGCCAAACCACACCCTAAGTGATATGATAGACTCTCAGCCTAAGAAGATACCAATACTCTGTTGCTATTGATCTACTCTCAGAAGCCTCCTTCCCTCCTCCTTCCTTCATTGTGGGCCTTTGCTTGCTAAGAGACTCGGTTTCTGAGAAGTCATGGCTCAAGGATTTTTCTTGATATGGGTCCATTGCCAGCCAGTTATCAGACTGCATAAGCCGAATCACAGACCAAAGTAATGCACAGGATTTAACACACCTTCTACTAGTTCAGAGACATAAAAGGGACACACACACATTTATATCTTTTAAATATCTTATATTCAAGATATTAACAACTATAACTCTTACTGAATATTCTCTTATACAGTGACGATTTTCCCCACTGTTTTGTCTGTTCTCTTTTTGATCTGTTCAATAAGGAATTCTGGTAAAAGAGTCCCTAGATTTAGAGATTATGTTAGAACCAAGTTACGGGAATTGTTGGACTTGTTCCAGTGGTCCCCTTATGCACCAATAATGCCATGAGGCATTGTTCCACTTTTACATAGGCACATTAAAATGGGAAACTACCATACATACAGGAAAGTTCTTATTAATAGAGATAGGGACACACAAATCTTGTAATGCAGTGGGACCTTACACCCTGAACATTGTCATAATGACCTGGCTCAGGCCTCAGAAGAATAGGCATTGTCCATTCACCCCCGAACCAGGATGCCATCTACGACACAACCACGGTTGTCTTTAACATCACCTGGGAGCAATCCTCTACCACAGAAGACTCTACCGCTGCCCCAGAATCGACCTACTCCAAAGAGAGGCCCCTTAACACCAAGAAGACATAGCAACAACAACAACCTGCTTTCAAGGCAGGACTATCCACATCACCCTCTAATTGTGAGGTGAAACTAGAGGACACTCCACATCAATTTGACTTTGATGTAGGATATGCACAAATTCCAGGATCTTTAACTACAGAAATCTGACACCAACAACAGTGACTATTCAGGGGAGTGGGAGGTAGGCTTATTGGCTTAGGTTGGACAACCTAGTATGCCTGGAGCCTAGAAATGTTCTTATGCCAGAAAACTTCGGGGGGTAAGGTCTCCTTGTATTTAGGCCAAGGCTTTTCCTTTACATGCCCCATATTTTGCTGTGCCTATGCAAACAACAATTGCCACTCCAACACTGTTTTAGCTGTACTTCTTTAACTCTTATCCTTAAAAAAAAGAAGAAGAAAAGCTTATTAAACCTTCTGCTAGGCCTTTAATGAGTTAATTGGTGATTCAATGATTTTCAAAAATATACTTACTACTGAACCTTTTCTTTCTCTTCCATCTTGTGAGTTTTTTTTATTTTTTTAAATAACTTTGCCTTTGTTTTTCTGAAACAAATTTATTATGATCAACTGTGTCAACTGTGTGATATATTGCCTTTAAATAAATTTTTGTAAAAATCCAAAAAAAAAAAAAAATAAGCTCTGACAACTGGCAGGCTTGTTCTAACAACCACAGGTCACCAATGTTTATTAGGTGCTTTTGGGTCAGCCAGAACTGAGTTCAAAACCCAACTTTACCATAAGTAGCTGTGTAACCTAAAACAAGTAATTTATCCATTTTATGGCCTTGTCTTCTAATCTGTAAAGTTGGAATAATAGTAAATATTTTCTATAGTTATTATAAGTATTAAAGAGTTAATGCTTATAAAACATTAAACATAATATGTGGTGCCTAATTAATATTAAAGACTTGTATTATGATTAATATTTTAGGAGCAGAAAGTCCAGCATGTTCACTACAGTATTTACAGTACCTGGCACAATTCCTATTCTAGTGTAGTGCATAATTATTATTTATTGAGTGACTGAATCAGGTGGCTAAACCACTAAAAGAAAGAGTAAAGGAAGACCTGCCCTGAACAGGTCACTGAGATACATCATTTCCTATTATTCTCATAATGACCTCAAGAAAAACATCTCAATGTTGACCATTTTTTAAAAAGAGAAAGATAAAGTGAATTTCCTAAATTATACAACTGAATAACTAACTTTTTTTTTTCAACAACCACAAAAGTATGTTCAGTAGATTCTTGGGAAGTATTCCATCCTGGTAAAGTGCTCTCTTTGGAAGGCAAGATTAACCAGTCTTGAGGATAGAAGCTAAGAGGTGGAAATGTGGTCTACCTTGTTTGCTTTTTTTTTTGTGTGTGTGTCCAAAAATGTTAGACTCACTTTTGAATTTTGAAGGTATCTCATAAAATCTAGACTCCTGTTTTCTCTTGAAAAATCAGAAGCACTCCAAACTCTGGGATTACATGCCTGCATGAAAATAATGAGTTGGAATTGAGACAAGCTTGATGACATTCTCCAAGGTGCCCACTCCTTTCTCTAGCCAACTCACACAATGTTTGTTTATGCACATACAACCAGGCTCCTCATTGTTCTGTGCTATCTCTTTATTTCCTATTGGCATCTAAATTGGCTCTCATGATCTAGTTTATCACCTTCAATCTACAGATGGGACTTTGAAGACTAGAGAGAAGTGGCTTGCCTGAGGCCACTCACACTTCAGTGACAGACTCTGGAATTTTAATTCTCCAATGTCTTTCATGACCACATCATGCACTTGTGCAGGAAATATTTTGGGTCAAATAATCCATACATATACATGCCCACAAATTATTATGGGAAATAGGTGGTGTCTTTTCTCAAGAGTACAAGGTACAAGAAAACAGAATCTTGATAGGAGTTGATAAATAATATGACTACCTATTTCATTACTAATCCCAACTGGCTTCCAATCATCTAGGCTACCATCAGGATGCTGACTTTGGGAGCATTTAGTGACACTTCTGCAGCTGTAGAATTAGCATAGTTAGCCAACAGTATGTTAATTTATTCTAAAGCCATCCAAGTGCAAATGTTTCTTTGAGAGGCCTACAAGGGGAACCTGGGGACATTGGGTTGCCTCTGTGACAACAAAAATATCAAGAAGCCAAAGTCTTTGACATCATCAATTTTATTTCTGAGAGGGTCTGCTTGTAGAGTCTTGCAGGTCCAACACTATTGTAGGGTCCTGAATTCTGAACAAGGAAAGATGCCATTTTGTAAGGACCACATGTTGTAAGACACATGTTAGGCTTTCTCAAATCTGTTTCCAGTAACACTGCCACAAGCTACCTGGCCATCAAAGTAGCCTATTTGGAAAGGACATGAGGGGGCAAGAAAAAGGTACCCTAGACAGCAGCCAATCATATTGGAGATCATCAGAAGCTAGAACCTCCCTATATAATTTTATTTGTGACCTTGGGCATGGTTATCTTCTCTGGGAGACAGCCCTGATCTGTCAGTATAGGGCTTGTGGCTAACGAAGTAGTTTTTTGGTTTTGTTTTTTTTTGTTTTTGTTTTTGTTTTTTAGAATTTGATCATTTTTGATTTAAACACCATGCTTACAAACATGTTTTTATTGGGTTTCAGCCATAAAATCTCATTCCCCCTTCACCAGTGTAACTTTCCTGAAAACAGTGTCCCCCCTTTCCCTCCTCCCCCATCTCCTGCCTGTCCTTAAGACAGGAATTATATTTCTCTCTCTATAATTGTCATGGTAGTTGGTAGTATAGTTATTTCTCTAACTTCACTTACCACTCTTTGTGGTAAGCTTCATATCATGGGCTGGACTTTCTGGCCCTCATCTCTATTGTCTGGGTAATATTACCATACTATCTTTTACTTTTCTTAAATTCCACAGATGAGTGAGACTATTCTGTGTTTATCTCTCTGACTTATTTCACTCAACATAATAGTCTCCATATCCATTCATATATAGGCAAATTTTATGACTTCATTTTTTCTAACAGCTGCATGGTATTTCATTGTGTAGATGTACTACAGTTTCTTTTTAACTTTACTCCAATTGTAGGTTTATATTAGAATTTTAATATTAGAGTTTAATATTAGAGTTTCCTAATCCTGGAGAATTGTAGAATCATGGGTCTAAAATTCAGAGTCCTTGTCACCTGGAACAAAGTCCTTTAGACCTTTTCTAGTGTCTCAACAAATGCATCCACCTATCCTGAACCAAAACATACCAAGTTATGGGTGAATTGATGTGTGCAAGTAAAGATGAAGAGAGAAATAAAAAGGAGTTTCTGGTTCCTGGTACTTGCAAAGATTTCTCATTTGGTCCCTGATATGGCCCTCCATGTTTTGTCTACTAGAACTGCATCAAAAATGTCAGCTATACATAAGAAACCTTTATGTGTTGGGAAATCTGTAGGTGTCTTTGCATGTGTGTATGTGTTCAGAGCCCCCCAAAAAGTGTTTTCTCAAACACAATTGACTCTTATATGCTACATAAACATCCTATATCCAATAATGCTCCCTTCTGTGAAAGGCCAATATGAGGGAGAATGATTTGTTTATGCTACTGAGAGTAAGTAGAAAGAGTTATATATATTGTTGTCTTAGAGAAAAGAGAACAACAAATAGAATTTGTGAATTGAAAGTCAGTGATTATATTGGCAATGCCCACAGTACAATAAGTACAAATGCAATTATCTCCAGAGACTCATTTTCTTGGTGTTGTGTTCATGCCTAAACTGATCTTCTGAGTCGACAGAAATCCTCCCTTCTTGTTCTATATGCTTGCAGTGCGTTTTGTTCAGGTTGCATCTGGTTCTTCAGAAGGCTGAGTGCTCCAGCAGCATCTGTCCTGCTTTCTTATCTGGCTTCATACAAAGTCAGTGCACTCTCTCATTCATTCATTCATTCATTCATGTTCATGTTTCTGGACATAGATGATTGAGGTGTGTTTTGTTATTGTTTTCTTTCTTTTGGGTTTTGGGTCATATCCGGCTCTGCACTCAGAAGTCGCTCCTGGCAGGCTCATGGGACTCAGGATGTCAGGTTTCAAATCGGGGTCTTTTCTGGTTGGCCACATGTAAGGCAAACTGCTTACTGCTATGCTATCGCTCCAGCCCACGGTGACTGAGTTTTAATGAACGTGAGTCTAAATAATTTAACCACAGTTGTGCCTGGGCCCCAAACTCCCAAGCATTGCTCTCCAGACTGATCTGAAATTTGATTACAATGCTCTATGGATCCTGAGACCTCAGCCTGTAGACAACAAAGTTTGAAATCACCGTGAAGATAGCTAGCTAGCTTTCCTTCAAAAGCACCCAACTTTGGGGCTAGAGGGATAGCATGGAGGCAGGGTATTTGCCTTGCATGCAGACGGACGGTGGTTCGATTCCCGGCATCCCATATGGTCCCCCGAACCTGCCAGGAGCGATTTCTGAACATAGAGCCAGGAGTAACCCCTGTATGCTGCTGGGTATGACCCAAAAACCAAAAATAAAAGGCACTCAACTTTGAATTCTACATGGTACAGAAATAAGTGTTGATTATATTTGTATTCTTTTTGTTTTGTTTTGTTTTGTTTTTGTTTGGAGGGCACAGCTAGTGGTACTCAGGGGTTACTTCCGCCTCAGTGCTCAGAAATTGTCTGGCAAGCTTAAGGGACTATGTGAGATTGCCAGAGATCTAACTCAGGTTCATCCTGGGTCAGCAGCGTGCAAGGCAAACAAATATCCTACCCCTGTGCTATTGTTCTGGCCCCTATACCTGCATTATTAAACATATTTGGTTCATTGGCGAGAACATGTCAGGAAATTAATTTGTCTTAGATGGCTTAGACAATCATGGAGGCTATGAAATCCTTGATAGCCCAATTGCTTTGATGGTGAGTCTTCCTGGGATGTTTAATAGTTCTCCTATATTGCAGTCTTACCAAGGACCTGCCCACTGCTTAGACTCTCTTCTAGGCTCAGCTGTTCCTTCTGTATAACTGCATTTGCCCAGAGCTTCTGTTTTGTGTGTCCCAGAATGGCTCTGCTCCCCAAAGATGGCATGTCTGATTCCAGCTATCTGGGTATCTCTAACTTACACACAAGGCTACTCTTTACACCGTGTTTTATTTCTTGGGTTTTCAATTTTTTATTAAAAAAAAAATGAATGCTGGATGAAAGATTTTTCATTCCAAACAGACCAGAGATTTAAGACAGCCAGCTGAGTGGTTCAAAAAAATGTTCCTTTAAAAAAATTTATTACAATTTCTTGGAAAGAAATCCCTAATGCTTGATATTAACAAATGTAGCCACTGAAGCCAATGCAGATACCCCCCGAACACCAGGAGCATTAATTACCTGAAGTTAGATTTATTTCATCTTTTGTCTTCCAAGACATAGCTGCAAAGATGAGAGCTTTTCTGTAGTCAGATACTAAGTCTCGACCCTGGATTTTTTTGCACTAGGGACCCACCAGGAAGTTAAGATGACAAAAATTTTCCTGAAGGGTCCCCTGGGTATACATACCTTCCTAGTCAAATATATTCTAGACTTAAGTTCTCTTCTTAGTTAATGAGTGTCTAAACTTAAAGAAAATCCCAAAGGCAGGAACTCAAATAGGTAAAAATAATAGTACCCCACATGTGAGTAAATCTCTTAACCTGTGATTAGGGTCACAAACCTGTTGGCTCCAGCGACTTCTGTGACTGAGGGAGTGAAGAAGGTCATTTCTGAAATTGAGGCCACTTTACCCTTGGTGTTAGTATAGCCCAAGCCACTACTTTCCTGGCTTTGTGGTAAGACATGGCTGGACAGGCTCAGCAGAAAGAGGAAACTTGGGCATCATAATGTTTGCTCTCAGGATACAGGCCTTCTCTGTGTCAAACATTTTGCTGACCTAGAATCAAACTAGGTGGCATTGGATCACAATGTATAGAGTTAGTTGAAAATAACTGAGTTTGTTATATGTGTATGTGAGTCTGTCGAGGGGAGTTACTGCCAGAGAGAGATGATAATTTAGGAAGGAAAGGAAGAAAAATTATTGTTTCCACTATTACCTTAGAGTCCCATCTTGAGCATATTACTTCACGTCTCTGAGACTCTGTTTTCACATTTGTGAAATACGAATAATGATAGCAACACCCCCAAATAAAATAATATATACATCATAGAATGTTTCATTAAAAAATAGTGTGGTGCTTTGTAGAACTAATATTTGTAAATCAGATTCCTCAGGGTTAGATGATACAGAAGCTTTAGTGCCACAAATGACCGAAAGGAAAGTACCTTGGAGGAGGTGTCAGTATACCTCAGACACTGTGCAGGAAGTTTTCAGCATGAGGGACAATTAGAACTTGAGCATAGGCTTTCATTGGACTCTACAGAGAGTGCTTTGGGATTTCTGGGCTAAGGATATATTGGTTGATTCAAATAGAATAAATGGGATCCTAGTAAGCTCTGAGTATGTCTTACTTGTGCAGCACATAAACCTAAGTATTGGGAAGCTAGGCAGAGAGCTAGCCAAAAGGGCAGCTGGAGAGTCTTGTCAGGAATGAATATTTAGTTTACATTTCTTTTTTGACTCTCAGGGACTATCAAGAGCATGTACCTGAAGTAGGGGCTAGTGTTAGTCCAAAGCCATTGCAGGTACTAGGCTACACTAAATGGATGTCAATATAGCCACCTTATGGAGTCATTCAGCTAACCTCTGAAAAAAGTGCCTCAAAATTTATTGTTAATGATCTTGAATGATTTAATTTTTTCTGTAGATAAGACACAAGATTTGTTCAAAAGGAAAAATGAAGGCTTTCTCCTTCAAGCCTATATTCTTCCTTGAACACAAATTTTGTTTACTAGTCTCTGTGTCTCTTTGCTTGTTTGTTTTTTCAAGCAAAGATTCCCGCACACTCACATGTTCCTTCCCTTTCCTTCCCCTTCACTTCTTTCTAAGTATTGTTTACTAAAAACTATCTTGCTTCACTAAAATAAAAAAGAGATAAATTAGTAAGAATTATATACTCAAAAATATGTTTTAGAAAAACCACCCATAAGCTTAATGTTCAGATTAGAATAATAGATATATGAGTTAATGGATCAATAGATAGTGGATGGTAAATGGATGGATAAATTAATATATTGGAAATATATTGGATAGAAAGATAGATGGATCAATGGATCAACTGATTAATTACTGGAGTAAATATACGATGACACAAGGATTAGACATTAATGCTCAGGAGCTGGAAGCAAAGTACAATGTGTGGGTAAGGGGTTTGCCTTGCATGCAACCTACCAAGGTTCAATCCCCAGAATCCCATCTGGTCCCCCAAGCCCACCAGGAAAAATTCTTGAACTCAGAGCCAGGAGTGACCCCTTAATATAGCCAGCTGTGACCCAAAAATAAACCACAAATAGATATTAATGCTCAAGATATTGTGGTAGCTGTGGTGCTGAGACACTCAGATATGAAAGCTATTGAAAGTCATGTATGACTGAACTTGGTAACCAACTAAATACAGAAAAAAAAAACAGACAATCAATAAAACACCTCCTAAAGTTCTGGCTTCAGTAATGGGGCTTGATAGTCATTCACTGAGAGCAGAAAAGAATTATACTACTTTCTCCAAATTCTTCTACCACACCAAGCATCTAATAGTTTGTGGAGGAAGATTTGACCCAACTTATTGGGAACTTCCCTATTTATATCCACCTTAGATCCACTTTAGTACCTATTCTGGGCTAGAAATCAAGGAGATTCTAAAGAGTTCTTAATAAACAGATGTAGAACTGTGTAATCAATGTGCCATAAGGGGTATAGGGATTTCTAGATTGAACCAGGACAGAGATCAGTCCACAGGTTGCCAAAGCAGCAATAATCAATATATTTATCCAGTTCTATCTCAAAATCAGGATTTTTTTTTAACAAGTGACCATTCTGAACAAAGAGATGCCAAGTTCTCAGGCTATGAGCACAAATCGTGTATTGGTCCTTTTTGATGTGAGGTGATTCATTCCTGTGGTACTGAAGAGAGTAAAAGGCTTAGGATATTGAACACTTTTTCCAACAATCCCTGGAACAGTTTTAAAAGCAAGACAATGCAGATCATTTTTATAAATTCAGTTGCATTCAGAAGTTAAGGGAATGATACTTTAAGATGATGCTCTTTGTTCATTTTTTATGTGTAAATGTTCTTTATCCATTAACTTTATCCATGCATGGTAATAAATGGCATTTTTGTATCTTTGTGAAGCAACCTTGTTTTATAGCATTATGTAGGTTTTAGGTTTGCAGCATTATAAATCAACATGTATATGTACTACATTATACTCATCACCAAAAGCCAAGTTTCCATCTGTCACCATAAAATTGACCCTTTTACCCAATTTACCCTACGCCTTCCCTTCTGGTAACCATCATTTTGTTCTTACAGGCTAAAAGTTGGCTTTGATTTGGTTTTGTTTATTTATTTGTTTTGTCTTTTCACCTGCCACCATGGATGACATAATATGGTGCTTGTCTTTTCCTATCTGACTATTTCACTTAATACAATGCACTCCAGGTTCACCCACATTGTTTCAAATGACAGGAATCCACCTTTTTTATAACTGGATAGTATTCCATTGTGTATATATATGGATATATATGTGTCATAGCACATATTATTTATCTAGTCACCTACCAATAAACACTTACATCTCTTTTATCTCTTCTTAATTATGAAGTATGTTGTAATAATGTAAATGTAGCATATATCTCTTCAAGCTTGTGTTTTGTAATCTTTGGATAGGTAGTGGAATGGTTGGATTGTATATACAAATTCAATTCAATTTTCATAAAATTGCAGTGATGTTATTCACAGAAATATCACAACATAAAATTTATATGAAGCATTAAAAATGTTGACTAGCCAAAACAATTCCAAGGGAAAAAGAACAAAATTGGACGTGTTACACTGACTTCAAACTCTACTACAAATCTACAATAATAATAATAAAGGCAGCAGAGTATTGAAATGAAAGTAAACATGCAAATCAATGGAAAAGTATCATGGGGCTAGAAATAATGCCAACATACATATAAAATTCATTTATGGCCAAGGATCTATGTAAGATGGAGAAAGAAAAATGGTTTCAATGAATGATTTCGGGAAATTGGGAAGACACATTTCTTAGAATAAAATTACACTCTCTTACAACATGTATAAAAAAATACATGCGCAAAAATTAACTGAAAATATAGGCTGAAGCCATGAATATAATACCTGGAAATGTATAAAAAATAATGTATAAAAATAACATATAAAAATGTGTAAAAGTAAACTAGAGACAAATTCTTGTATATCAGCCTGAATTATGTATTTTTTATATATTCTTAAAGGGAAGGGAAATAAATTCAAAAGTAAGCAATTGGGACTATATCAAAAATCATCTGTATAGTGAAACTAACCACAATTAAAATGAAGTGGAAGAGATGGGCTGAAGAGATAGTACAGATGGCAACCCAATTGCCTTCCATGCAGCCAACCCAGGTTTGATACTCAGCAACCCCTTCTGACCCTAACCATTGCCATCAGTAATTCCTGGATTCAAAGCCACACTGGCACATTTCCAGGTGTGGCTTAAACACAAATAAACAAAAATGAATGAATGAATGAATGAAAAGAGATATCTGAAAACTGTGTCAGACAAGGGGTTAATATCTGAAGCTTGTAAAGAATTCCTAGACTTAATAACAATGAAAAACAATGTGACTTTTAAAGATGGGCAAAGAATCTGAACATTCACTTCGTGAAATAAAAGATACAGATGACCAACAGGTATATAATACCAGGCTCATCATCACTTACCATTAAGGAAATGCAGTGGACAATGAGATCTCATCACACACCTGTTAGAATGGCTATTAGCAAGAAGACAGGAAGCAAAAAATGTTGACCAGGAGTCAAAGAAGATCCTCAGATACTGTTGGTTGGAATGTAGTCATTGCAGTCATTATAAAAGAATGAAAATGACTCTAAATATAAAGAATAGAAATATCAATTGATCATATATTTTAATTTTTTTTGTTTGTTTGTTTGGGGGCCACACACAGTTGTGCTTAGGGGTTACTCTCTGAATCTGCTCTCAGAAATCACTCCTGGTAGGCTCAGTGAGCTATATGGGATGCTGGGGATTGAACCCGTGTCAGACATGTACAAGGAAAATCCCTTACCTGCTGTGCTCTACTCTGGCCCCTGATTTTATGTTTAATGATTTATTCTGATAGTTTAAAACATTTTAATAATATATAAGTAGTTTTACGTTTAAAGTTTATGATAATGGACCAATCAGTTTAAGGTTCCTAATCTAGTACTCAACAAGCAATATAACTAATGTACCCCTGAGAAGAGACTTCTAAGGTTAAGTATTTATTTCTACTTTAAGATGACAAGCTGAAATCCACTGAATTAAAGTGACTTTCCCAAGGAAACTGACATATCAGTATCAGACTTGGCATTCTATACCAAGACCTACTATATTCCCTTTTATCCATTTATTCTTTCATGTATTTATTTATCAGTGTTTGCTGAACCTAAAATGTGACTTGTGCTGTCATAGACATTGGAGATAGCAAAAAAGAGAAGAAAAGAACACTGCCTCCCTGCAACTTAGAGTAGACCAGGAAGACATAAACTAACACTCTAGCTTATATGCCCAATTTACCACTGGGTCATGAAGATAGATCACTTAGGATCAAATAAGAAAATGGATAAGACACACTGCTCTCCCTCCTACCATCTCAGACCAACTGAGATGAACAAGAACCTGCCAATAAAACCACGTTCAAACTTAGGACATTAACTATCCATATATGTGCCAAGAAACTTGATCATAGAGTTCCCAGCTTTATGTTGTTCTCATACTTCTTTAAGTATAATTATCACAGATTTTGGTGCTGGAAAGAGTATTGCATAAAGATAGTACATGCACCTGATTCAGGTTTGATCCCCAGAACCCTATCTGGTACCACAAGCCTACAAGAAGTGATTACAAAGCACAGTCCTGAGAACTTTGGTCTCAAAAAACAAACAAACAAAACAAACAAACAAACAAATACAGATTCTAATTTTGTAATTCTAAACTATCTCTCCACATTTGTATTTTTAAATGATTTTCAAATAATTTTCTTTTTTTAATAATTTCTTTATTTAAGCATAGTGGTTATAAAAATGTTAGTAGTTGGGTTTCCGTTATAGAATGTACACTATCCTTTATCAGTGTAACTTTCCCACCATCAATGTTTCCCATTACCCTCACCCTACCACTCTCTCTACCTGTCTCATCCTATTTATCTCACTATCATTATCATGATAGTTGTTGGTATAGTTATTTCTCTAACTGCACTCACCACTCTATGGTAAGCCTCATATTATGGACGGTTTTTCTGGCCCTCTTCTCTATTGTCACTGGGTATTATTACTATACTGTCTTTTATTTTTCTTATATCCCACAGATGAGCGAGACTATTCTGTGTCTATCTCTCTCCTTCTGACCCATTTCATTCAGCATAATAGTCTCCAATTTAGGCAGATTTCATGACTTTTTTTCCCAAGACAACTTTCATGCAACTGGAGATTACACAACTCTCTCTTACTTCATGCTTCTGATTTGTGAGCTTTTTTCTTTACTTCCCTAAGTTGCCTGGCTTCAACTCAGTTCAAGTTTTGGGATCACTTTGCAAATTTGGGTTTAGGGTATAGTAAAAATTATCATCATTCTGTATAATGAACTACTTAAAAAATATTATTCTTGAGATCCTTCTATTGACTACTAGCTAATTTGGGGGCTTTTTGTCCCTTCAAGGTAAAGTGATACTTTGTTGCTGGTATTGTTCATCCAATATTTGGGGTCCTTTTAAGAAGGCAACATGATTGTGAGGGCAAAAGCCAGCACCCTAAATTCTCACTGAATTTTATCAGAATCTCTTCTTCTATCTAACAGCTGGATCCTGATGATTTTCCCACATCACTAGCACCTGAGTCCTGAAAATTAGAGATAAAACCCCACTGGGGAGCTAGAAAGGTGGCAGCATCTAGAGGCTACCTTCTTGGACTGGTGCACCTGCCTTGCTACCCAGACTCCTGTTTGCAAATACCAGAAACCATACCACCATAGTTGGGGGTATGGGTTATGAGAGGTTACAAGGCTCCCTCAGCTTTCCAATAGACAACCTTACTTGAAGAGAGGCCCTCGATCCCATGTGGACCTATATCTCATTCCATCTGTTGATTTGTTGCTTAAAGTGGAATCACTTGTCTTTCTCTCTCAGACCAGGCCAGGTTTACTTTCATCGAGCCAGAATGATAGACTGGTACAAAGGATTTGTTAATAGACTGAAAACCCCTACCTTAGCTTCGCCTGCTTTTCCTTTTTAGTTTGAATTCAAATCTAAATTTGACACTGGTCAACTCTATTTGGAATGGTGGGTTAGATGACCCAGAAGCTTGATATTGTTCAGAAGATTTTATAAATATACTGACTAATGGAGATGGGTGGATTATTGTGTGTTGGATTACTGGGTCCTACCCTATTTAGCATTCATACTGCACCACATTGGGTGTGTGATCTTGTGATTGGATTACTGGATTCCGTCTCTACTAGGTATTCCTTTTCCACCCTAGGTTGTGGTCTGGTTCTTGTTAATAAAAGCTCTGATTTCAGAAAAGCAGGAGCTCATTCTTCAGTCTTCCACCACTATGCTGCTTTTTTTTCTTAGGAGCAGAAGTCTTGTGTGGTGAGATTCCTCCAGGCTGGCGTGTTGGAATTCCTAAACCTGTTTTTGCACCCTTTCACTGTGTGGATTATTTCCTGTATTGATGATTATTTCCAGCCCATGTCTGTTCAGGTGCTTGTTTTGGAGCCCGAGGCTTTTCTTACAACTGTGGACAGAGTATCTTGTTTCACTAGGTTGAATCTACCACAGAATGCTGAACTCAGTGCCTGGCTCCTGACCAGCCACTCACAGCTTTCTCATTTGTGTGGTGGTTGTTTGATGTTTCAGCAGAGCTCTCTCAACCCCCAGAGAGGAAACAAATAAAAAGACAATAGATGGGCCCAGGAATGTAGAGAAAGGAGTAGGCAAGAAGGCTTCGAGTCTAGAAGGCAAACAGCAAGTCATAGTTTAAAATTTAAGAGAATAACTTCTAATGAATGGGATAGATTTATTTATAAAAATAAAAGTTTTATCTTACAATTCGAACAGGAACAGTTGGAAAGAGAAATCAAAGGAACGTTGCATGAGGCAGAGCCTAACGGGTGCCAGTAAACAGCCTTTGCCCTGCATGTGGGCGAAGAAACACAGGGCCAAATGGAAAGGCAGTTTTTTGGTTTGAAGTCAGGGAGAAATCCACATGAAAGAAGCCAGGGAATGCTGGGGGTGGGGGTGGTACATGAGGGTGAAAGAAGTGGGGGTGCCTGAGACACAGAGAGAGGCCTGGCTGCAATCGAAGTCGTGCTGGGCCCTGAAGGGCTAAAGCTTACATCTAAGCCAGCAAGATCTCCAAACAGAGACAGAGTTGTAAAAAGGCATGTATCAAAAAAAAAAGGTTTTAGGACACCCACAAAGGCAGCCCCCTAGGTAATTCTAACATATGACATCCTTGTTCCTGCAATCCAAGGCCCTTAGATATCCATCACGACATTGTGATGCCATGACTCAGAGCACAGAAAAAGAAGGGTATTATAAATATGAGAAATACGCAACAGAAGAAATAGGGCCAGGGAGATGGTTTGAAGAATAAATGCCTGGAATGGCTAAAACAAAACAAAACAACAACAACAAAACAGAAAGATAGACAAAAAGGCAGAGGAGGGTAAAGTAAAGATATGATCTTGGAGGCATCCGAATTGCACATTTTCTAATTAGACTCCCTGTAGCTCCTGTTTTACTGAACACCCACCAGTGCCCTGCCTGGCTCTCTCTGCACATTTTTAGGAAAATGAACTTTTGTATGTTTCAGTAGGAAAGAAAGGTCCATGATGAACTTTGCTTCTGGGAACTGAAAAGTATGACATCACAATCAGAATTTGGATTTGAGATGTTGACTTAGGATTTAAATTTACAAGACCTTAGAAAACTAGGCAATTGACCCAACTGGGCCAAAATGGAAAGGCCAATCTCTTTTCATTTGTTTATCTTTCCTGATCTTTCAGTGCTCAAATTAGAAAATAAAAATTTCTGGTAATCTAAAACTGGTCACAGAATTCAGAGAAAATTGTAAGAAGTATTTGGAATTTGCCTGGACAATTTGTTTGGAGGATTATGCTATTGGACCAGGATATTTGTATTCATATTCATCATATGACCTTAAGAATTTCTAAACTTTTGAAGATGGATATATAAGAGATATAGGTTTTGATGTGTCCTTGTTAAAAGATTAACAGAGCAATATCAGTTCAAAGATGGCCTACTAAGGCAATCAGGATCTTCCTAGATAGCAGAGGGGGGATATTTGTCTGACTGAGAACATCAGAAGGTTAAGGACTGGAAGAAATTGGGCTATATATTATTTGTATCTTTGCTGTGCTTCTAGAAAGTGTTTAGAAAAAGAAGAAATGTACAGTGTTGGTTTTAATAACATAAGGAAGTATTAAATGCATTTTATATTGTTAATATCCTATTATAATTAGACCATTCTATTATTTCAAGAACATTGTATAACCCTCTCTGAAGAATTTGCATGAATATATAGACAAGCATAATTTGAACAAACATAATAGACCATTAGTATTACCTTGAGAAGCAGAATGGAATCACTTGGAAAACTTCCAAAAGTAAGAAAGGAGTTAAGACACTGAATAAAATCTGGAACTTCTTGTGGCTTATTCTTGAAAGAGGTTCCATTAAGGGGAAAAAACATTGCCACTATTGGCTGTTGCCATGATACATAACAATATTTCACCTATCACTCATGATCTCATTTAATCCCTATACTAGAGCTGATGAGACGTTACTCTTAATATGGCCCTCATCACCTTTTATAGTGTCCATCAGAATAACACTCCAGCCCTGCCAGTTTCAAGCTCTTCTCATAGTCCTAACTGTAAGTATAAAAGCCCCCAAAGTCTGTATGACCTGATAAGTTAGTTCCCTCCTTCTTGCTTTCCCACTCCAACCGCAGTGGCCTCATAGCATGAAGATGTTCTCTATTTAGGGTCCCTGGGCCTTCTGGCTGACACCATTTCCAAATACCCATATCACTGACCTCCTCCCCAATTTCATTTCAATTCATTTGCTCAAACTTTGCCTACCGAATAAGTCTTCCAATGACTATATTTTTTAAATATTTAATTAAATGTTCTAATATTTTAAATGGTACTGCATGCATGCAGCTTCTTCCTTCCCTTTACCCTGCCCTACTTTAGTGGAGTGCTTAATTTACTTCTTTATTATGCTAGTTACTCACTATCTATCTCCCCATTCAAGTATGTAATTTCCAAGAGAATAGAGATTTGGGCTTGCTTTATTCAGTGTTGTATTCTGAGCACTTAAAATGGTGCCTTACATAAAGCTGTTCAATGATCATTTGCGGAAAGAATGAACTAATTGCTGTTTAAAAATGAGGAGGCTGTGAAACTAAAAGATAGAATGATTAAGGAACTGGCTCAAGCTCAAAATCCAGTTGGACCAATAAAAAAAATCCATTGCATTTGGGCCCTCAAAGAAACAGTAATTCACCAAAAAAAAAAAGGTGAATTCTGGCAAGGATCTCCTATCTTCCTTCTGTACCTCCAGAGACCCCTGTATTCTCTCTTCTTACAAAATAATAGTGATATCACATAAATTGGCATAGAAATAGATAATAAATGGAGTATTATAAATAATAAATGGATTTAAAAACAAACAATATAATGTGTAAAAAGAGATTCACAAGACAAGTTCTATGCTCTGATTTATATAAAGGGAACCTGGACAGAACAGTGAGAAAGCCTGAGGCTGAGAATGAAGTGGGAGCAATCAATACTAGGACCCCCGTGGGGCAGACAGAGACACTTAACAGCAGTATACTTTAAAAGCTGCTTTCCAGGGTTGGGAAGGCAGCTCAGTGGTCAAGTATATGCTTCATAGGTATGAGCCTATGTTCAACCCCTGGCACCAACAAAAAGTAAAGTTTAGACTATGTCAAAGGAAAAAAAAAATTAAAAAACCTCTTGGTTTGTCATTGCAGAACTAAGTTGCCAATTGAAGAGTGAAGATCAAATAGTTTCCAGTTATTAAGATTCTGGCCATGTATGCCCAACCCCTGTGCTGACAGGTCTGGGGAGAAAGACAGGCCTATAGATGTATAAAACAGATACTGAGTTCACATCTGGTTGAGAGAGAGCCCCTAAATATAGGTTGTCCCAGCGTGCTCTGCAGCAACCGTGGAGTAGCCTTAACTGAATGAATGATCTGGTTATTTTCAGAGACACTTTGAGATGAAGTCACAAAAGCTCACGGGTGCTCTTTCTGAGGATAGTTCATAGAACCAGCAAGAAAGACAACAGAAGAACCTGGTGAAATGTGGATTAAAGATCCAGTTGAACATGGTTCCAGAATGCAGAGTTTGCCTTTTCCCTTGGCTATGCCCACATGTCCGTCTGCCCCTCTTTACCCCCCCCCCCCCCGCATCCACTCCACTACCTCATTCCCCCAAGCAGGACAAAGCCAAGAGGAAGTCAAGAGGGCTGAAGAGCAATGAAAATCTGGGAATCTCAGTGCCCTGGGATTTTTACTGGCCCTCTAGATTGAGATAATGATGCAGCCTCAGTCTTTGGCTGAGCTATCTTCTCTCTATGCAAACCGGAGTAATTAATAGATAACAAGCAGGTGGTCTCCAAACTCCCAAGGTATTTCCCAGACCCCTTCTGCAAGGGGCCTTTAGGGATCTTTCCATGTAGGAGATCTTAGGGATATTTCCATGCCTTACCTCTTTTCTGAGTTGCTTCAGACAACAGAAGGGACCAGGGAGATCATTTATCCGACGAGCTAGCTCAGAGTTTTGGAATTATAGGTTTGATGTATCCATACCTGAGATATGAGAATTAACCAAGAAGTTAACAAGCCAATGCTTTCCTCACCCTGGTAAACATTTAAATGCAGAATTCTGAATCCATACCGTCTGAATTCTTTCACATAGGTATCTATTTATGTAAGTACAGACACAGATTCGTGAAGAACGCTCCCACGCCCTCGCGTGTGCCTAAGCGCGCCCGTGCGCGCGCACACACACACACACACACACACATACACACACACACACACACACACACACACACACACACACACACACACACACACACGTCACTGCACTATCTACCTTCTCCCTGTAGGGGGCAGCATCCACAGGCTCCTCAGCTTCCCTGTGCTGGAATTCCAGGGCAGAATGCTTTCTGCTAACCATATATTAACTCACTCCCATTGTGAGCTTCATGCCTGCGACCAAACTCTGAATACTGATGCCTCCTGCACAGTCGAAGCTGGGATCAGAATTGTTCCCACTCACTTCCAAATCACCCCTACCACTGGCCTCCCCGACCCTTTCCACGTAAGGCTGAATCTACTCAACTAAATATCCTCAATTCCTCCAAATACAATGGTTTACCTTAGAATCAATCCATTGCATCCAACCCCGCTGCCCCTTGCCCTTCCTTCTCTTTGTCCAGAATCAACAACAATCCAGCCTCCCAGATGGACAAGTTCTTCCTCATGTAGCCTCTGGGACGCGGCCTCACCCAGGGAAGCTGACACAATGTCTTCAAACATTTTTAATTGCCCTGTCAAACTGACAATTATAGAACTAATTATTGAAGAGACGATACCAGATACACTGACTGAATCAAGCGTCAACTGAGTTTTTATGTAATTATGCAATTTAATGAATTGAAGGCTGCAGTAATGGACGATTGCTGGTTAATTAGGAACTCCCTCTATGCTAATAATGCCATTTATTTTCAACTCATGGTATTTATTTTCAGTGTCTAAAGCATTGGACCCGTCTTCCTACGACACTGGCACATTGAATTTTTTTGAGGGTCTGACTGCCAATTGTGCTATTTATAGGCAACAGACTTTTTCTTCACTGATTGAAGAGCTCCAACTAGCTCCTATTACATTGCAAGCAGCTCATTTTAGATCAAGATTTTAATTATCCTCAGACTGGGCATTCTTTCTATGTTTTCCTCCTCTTGAAATCAGAGGGAGATCAAAGTAAGTCACTCAGATGACCCTCTCGGTGCATGCACCTCAATGAGGTAAAAATTCACAAAAGGACAGTGGAATTCACTGTTGTGCTCTCTTCTTAGCCTCATCCCCCCATCTCCATGGATTCCTCTCCTAGCACATCACAGAACAAGAATCCAAAGTTGGGTGCTTCCCAATGAAGGCCCCAGGAGATTGTGGCAATGTCTTGAAATGTTTTCAAAAGTAGAAGTTTGCTGTGAGGTCCAAAGAACTGAGAGCAAAATTGCTGATGATCAATGTTCAGAATAAATACCATCCCCCAATTCCCAACAGAAGTTGGGAATTATGTTGAAATAATGCAGACATAAGATGCTTGTCTTGCATGCAGTGGATCCAGATTCAATTCTTAGTTCCACATATGATCCCCAAGCACTGCCAGCTAATCCCTGAGCCCAGAGTAATGAGTAATTACTGAGCACAGCCAGTTGTAATCTCCCAAACCAAAACAAACAACTTTGCCCCAACTTCTCTAGGATTTAGCATGAAAAATTGTGATTAAGAAGCAAATGGCCCCCAAGCCGGGGGCAATTTCTGAGCACTTAGCCAGGAGTAACCCCTGAGCATCAAATAGTGTGGCCTAAAAAAAAAAACAAAAACAAAAAAAAAAAAAAACAAAAACAGAAAAAGGGCCCAGAGAGATAGCATAGCGGCGTTTGCCTTGCAAGCAGCCAATCCAGGACCAAAGGTGGTTGGTTCGAATCCCGGTGTCCCATATGGTCCCCTGTGCCTGCCAGGAGCTATTTCTGAGCAGACAGCCAGGAGTAGCCCCTGAGCACCGCCTGGTATGGCCCAAAACCAAAAACTAAAAAAAAAAAAAAAAAAGAAGAAGAAGCAAATGGCTTTCAACACCCCTGATTTACAGAGAAAAGCAAGGATATTAGCATCCACAGCACAAAGAACCATCAGATGTAAGGGAAGTAGCTACGTAAATTGTGAGTGTGAGTCACAGTCATCATCAAACTTGATGATGGTTTCTTTCCTCTTTATGAAAATAGAAACATGGTGAGTTCAGATCTCTCTCAAAGAAGAACAAGACCAACAACAAGGAGAACAAGAACTAGGATATGAGCAAGAACAAGAAAAGGAGGAGGAGGAAGAAGAGGAGGAAGAGGAAGAAGAAGCCAAGGTCTTTGTTTTGATCTTAGGTCTCCAAATACCCATCCACCCAGGCAGTCTAGACCAACTGGTGCACATTCTGGAGCAAAATAGGAAAACCAAGAGAATGTGGTCAAATTTTCATGTGGCTTAATTCATTCAATTATCAGTTCAAGATTATATCTTTCCTACTCTTCAAGAAGATACCTATTGTTTGTTTTTTTTTCCTGGACACCACTGTTTTTCTCACTTAAGAAACAACTTAGCCCTCATTCATTTTCCATCTGTTGGTTTGGAAGGTACTAAACTTACTTTAAGATTCATGATGGTCTGATTGGTCAGTCAAGCATTATAGACCCAGGAGTCAAATAGTAAATGATCTATTATTTTCTGGGGTGGAAAATGGAATGATAAAAAGCTGGTACAGACAATAGCCATCTATGCCAGTTTCATGGGAAGTAAAGAAGAAAGAGGAAGGAAGGAAAGGAGGAGAAGGATGCAAGGAGAAAGAGGATGAAAGAAGAGAGCCAAGAAAGAGTTTGACTCCACATTAGACTGACTATATTTTACTACTGGCTCTTTGCTTGGGGATTATGCCTGACAGTGCTCCTTTGGACCATATGTGCTGATGGAGATTGACCCAGAATCAGAGACATGTTATGCAAGTGTTTTAACCCTAGTACTATCTTTCAGGTACCTGGACCCAATTTTTTTATTGTTTTGTTCTTGAAATGGCAGGGTTGGGTTAAAGCCAGTGCTCAGATTTCATGAGGCTATAGCATCAGATATTGATGCTATAACTCTAACAAACTCCATCCTGCTAACAACTAGCAAAACTGAGTGACTCATCTGTTTCTGTCCTTGTATCAGTCATTTTCTATCTAAAAAGAACTTGATCATGTGTAATTTGCATTGTCCAAGGAGAGATGCCAAGTGAGTCAAGCTTCAGAAATCACTTGCTGTTCCTTCATTCTTTTCCACCTCAAAAGTCTCAATCAATAAAACAAATGATACTCAAAGATCCAAATCACCTGACTGCCTCCTCTTAATATCCCTGCCTGCTTGGGGGGAAAAAAAGGCACAGAGAAGAAAAAAAAAGCAGTATCTGTAATAAAAACTGAGAAAAGAACTGTTCTCTTGCCAGACTATCCCGTATTCTTCTCCAACACAGGGTTCAAAGCCTATCTAATTAGCTGGGCTCAGACCACGGAAAGAAAATCTTGCCTGATTTGCACCTTCACAGAATTCCATGGCAACAATACCATCTGGAATGAGGGCGACAATTAGGATATATTTAATGTGAATAACCTTACTAGTTTCAGGTGTGAAGCATGCTGGGAATTCAGCAGCATGAGCTTATAGAAAATGGAGAGGGCTGAGGTGGCAGGCACAGATAATTGCAGAATGATGTCCCACCCCAGGACTTTTTTTTAAGAGCATAGTCCTATGGTCTCATCTCATCATCTAAAGTGCCCCACTGTTTGCACTGGATTTGTGTTGGATATGGGTATGGGTTTGCATTGGGTTTATATTGGGTATGAAGAAAATCAAAATTTGCTCACAGTCATTAATAGTAAAATTTGCTAGAACCTTGGATGGGGGCACTTCCAATCTAATGTTATGTCTCAACTCAAGCACATAATGAAGAGAATAGAAAATAGAGTCTCAAGCTAGGCAGAAGAATCTTCTGGCAAGTCTGGAGAGAAGATCTAAGCCAAAGTCTGTGGGAGGAAAGGATATAGAGCTGCAAGCCAGTTGCAGTGGTCAGAGAAATGTACAGGCAAGAAAGATAAAACAAAAGCTAAGAACAGGGACGAGGGAGGGCAGGACAGTGGTAATATGAGGACTGGAAATGACTTTGGCAGAGCTTGCAAACTGGAAAGCAGATGTCCTGTCTGCAGGAACAGCTGTGGCTCAGTCCCAAGCCAGAGTCACCAGACAAATGAGCAATGGAAAACTTCCTTGTGTTCCGACTCCTCAAGAGAAGCCAGAAATCCAGACTTTCTATGGAAATCTCCCACACTTGAATTGTTTGCAACAGGCTTTGTGCATTTTGAGACTCTTTGCAGCCCAAACAAAACCGTCTGCAGGCTAAATACAAACCCGGAGGCTTCTTGTTGGAAACTTCTGCAGTGAGGAGTTTGGAAAGCTTGGTGCTCCCCCACCTCGCACCCAGCGAATCACCTCCATGGTGACAGCTCCTGTCACTGAGGGAACACCCACTGGTAACTAAGGATGCTGTCGTCTCACTTATAATTGGGAGACTGCAAGGAGTGGGCATTCAGATGAAGCTATCAGTGACTTTAGAAGGAGAAGATGAGGCTCCCACTGGACCCAAACCCAAACTAAAGCTCACAGAAAAGAGTATTGGGGTGGCATGAGCAAAACCAGAGAAGATGCTAAGAACTAGTTCTCCAAAGAATAACTAGCTCTGTCCATACTGTTCACACACACCATTGATATAAGTCATGGTCTCACATCCACTTCACTGTTCACACATCCATTTCTGTGTACACATTGTAAGCCCTCACTCTGCAGACATCCCATCTCTGTGAACATGAGACCACCACCCCCTCACAGTTTATAGACACTATCTTTGGACACATGGTACCATAACCACCTCACTGTTTATCTACCACATCTTACATGACATCATAACTCCCACTTTTCACATCACCCCCATCTCTGTGCACATACAAGGAAACTTAATTCCTCAAGATAGTAAGTAGTCCCTCTCCAGATGCTCTCCAGCAATTGGTGATGGAACATTGGTTCAGACATTGTTTTTTCCATCAAGATTACTGAGGTATATGCCCCAGGTGTTCCAGAATTCCTAGACGAAGATGCTTACTCATAGAGCTCTCTTCCTAAACATGCCCAATGGACTCCCATCTCCTCTCAGCTAACTTCCACACTATCCTGTTATAAATAGCCTTCACCCAGATCCTGTCTTGTCTCTGGGTCTGCTCCAGACAAAACTAAACAATAGCACACATTAGTGTATTGCTGTGTATGTAAACATTTTAGTGGGATTGTTATGTTGCTGACCCTACCCTGACCTGTGATTATGCCTTATCCTAGGATGTGGCCTGGCATTCTGCTCCCACCCTAGGGTAGTACCTGATTCTGCTCCCACCATTGGGTGGTATCAGATTCTGGGGTATAAAGCAAGGGTCTGTGAAAGGCAAAGGGCTTTATTTTCCCTGGGGCCAATTCTGGGGCCTTTGGGCTTCAGCCTCTTCACGGAATAAAGAGCTGTTTTTTTCGGAAGCCTGACTGCCTGTGGCTTTCTTCCCGCCACATTGGCCTCAGAACCGTTGGCTGAACAGGGTAACAGACGGGTGATCCGAGCTGGAGGAGAAAGGCCTCATCCTCCATCCCTCCATCAGTCAACCACATCAGAGGCTGACTAGAAACAGTATTCTTCTGGGAAGTGACTTGAGTTGGATTGAATTCCCCAATATTCCTTATTTCAGATGCAACAGTGGGAATAAGGCACTGGGTGGAAGGACATGTTCACTGACTCTAAGAGTAAACCTTTATTTCTATCAACCCAAAGTATCTTCCTGGTTGGATGATCTGTGATAGTGTTTCTTTCTCTGAGAATGATCTGGGCCTCACAGTAATAAATTGTTTCCAGAGAATGCTCTATTTCTGTTTCTGTTGTTTCTGTGTAATGAATCCATCAGGGAAGATTTTGCTAAGAAAAATCTGAAATGTTCTCTTGGTCAGAGATCTGGGTGAATCCAGTCATGACCCTTCAATGTATCTAATGTGCCTGCTCTGTGAGTTTTAGAGACAGCCTAGGATCTGGGCCCCTTTCAGCTCCTCACAGATCATGAAGAAAAGTGGTATGAGTGAAGCACCTGGCCTACTCACAAGAACCCTCAGGGACATCAGTGAGTAGATTTCAGAAACATGGGTGCAGCACCAAGGGTCTGTCACTCCCTTAGTGGAACACTCTTCAAAGTCAAATCCTACAAATCTGGCAGAAACTGGACTCGTTTTCTGTTGCAATTCAGCCCCTGAAGTGGTTGACTGATGGAGGGATGGAGGATGAGGTCTTTCCCCTTCAGCTCAAAGCACGTGTCTGCCACCCTGTCTAGCCGATGGTTCTGAGGTGAAACGGCAGGTAAACAGCTCGCAGACAGTCAGGCTTGCGGAAATATTAGCTTTATTCAGTGGACCAGACTGAAGTCCAAAGCCTCAGCATCAGTTTCTGCCAAAAGCCTCTCGCCTTCCACAGACCCTTGTTTTTATCCCCCAGAATCAGGTACCACCCAATGGTGGGATCAGATACCACCCAATGGTGGAAGCAGAATCAGGTACCACCCTAGGGTGGGGTCAGAATGCCAGGTCACACCCTAGGGTAGGGCACAATCACCGATCAGGGTAGGGTCAGTAACATAATAATCCCCTAAAATATTTACATACACAACAGTTTTCTACCTCTGTTTCCATCCCCCTTTTCTTTATCCCCATCACACAGAAAAGACTGGAAGTCACTCCTAATTCCCCTAGTCTCCTGGAAATGTCACACATACTCCAGCTCTCAAACCCCTAAGTGCCCATGCTAGGTCACTTAATGGGGTCACATCCCACTGTTTCCGATTCATGTTAAACTGATGTTGAGTTTATTTTGCAAAAACAGAAATCATGAGTTCAAATAGTACCAAAAATGAGTTCTCCACACCCCACAACCTTTTGGGCCTCTTTAGTACACTTAGGAGTTCCAGAGTCACTCTTGGTTATTCTTGGTGATAATCATTGGCCACACCAAGTAGTGTTCAGGTACATCCAAGGCTAGGCCTAGAAGTCCTAAGGAAAAGGTGGTATAAGATCAGTCCATGGTACTTCACTTGCGCTAATTCTCAGACCTCAGATCAGTTTTGAAGCAGGACCCAGGAAAGACATAAATGTTGAAGTTTCTCTAAAAGCAGAATCTAATGGAGAATTTTTCTGTTTCTCATCATACAAGATCACATAAGTGAAATGTGCCTTATCCTTCTGCTTCCTTGTTTATCTCCTTATTCCTGAGGAAAAACCCAAACTTCCAAAAACATTTCATGATCTATCCAGTCTCAATCACCATTTCCTGAGTGAGAAAGGTCTTCTCCAGCACTGCAGACCTACCAACCTGCTTTACTCCCTGCCCTTGGGAGGGAGTAAACCTGATAAGGGTTTGGAGATGGGAGTACAAGTTAGTGGTAGAAGTGCTCCTTCTCCTCCTCCTCCCTGATCTAGTCCACTACACCTACAGCTGCTATTAGGGACTCCTCCTCCTAACTATAACTTTTCCTAAGACCCGCACAAGACAGATTTTTTTATATGGCCTTCAGTACCAGGAGGTCAGTGGGCTTTCATTATAGCAAGACCCCTGGACTTTCCTTTCTACTCTCAGCTATTTGCACCCACTTCTAAAGTCCTGTCATCCACACAGCTGCTTTTTCTCCTGAAGGAATTAGGTTTCCTGCCAACCAGGACTGAGCTGATCCTGTAGGTCCCCATCTTGCAGAGTAAAGATTCTGTTGAAGAGAGATATTGATTCAAGACAGGCCTGGTGGAGTCACTTTAACTCACTGAGTTTTAGTTCTTGCAACAGCAAAAATGACCATCAGCTCTTTCTCCAACAAAAGAAAATGTGAATGATGAATTTCCCTGAAAACATTCAGAATTCAAAATAAATGTTTGTAGGAATGGTGTGACACACAGGTAACACTATTTAAATAGGGGGGGAAATCAAAATTAAAGATAAATGGGCCTTAGAAAGGGTACTGAGAAAGGTGAAGGCACTGCCTTGAACATTGCCAACCCAGTTCAATCCCCAGTACTGTGTGTGGGTCCGTAGGAGTGAGCCCTAGGCACAGAGCCAGGATTAGTCCATGAACACTGTCAAGTGTTGTCCCAAATCCTCCCAATAAAAATATATTATGCTTAATAATGTGAATGCTGAGAAATATATTTTGCTTTCCAAAACCTGATAATCACTCAATTCCAAATCTTATGAGGTTACTGTCCTTCTCAGTTTAAAGGTTAGAAAAAGGAAAAAAAGCATTTACATCTTATTTATTTTTTATTTTCTAATTTTCTAAACCATTTTTATTGAGAAACTGGAGTTCATAACACTCTTAATCACAATTTTCATGAATATATCATTCCAACACCAGTTCTGTCACTAAGGATCCTGCTTCCTTCCACCAGTGCCCCCAAGAACCCTCCCAACTTCCATTACCTCTTATAAGTTCAGTTTACTAGCCAAAATCTTCAGTTCTGTTCACTCTGACATAATTAACTTGTTATGTTTGTGTGTGTCTGTGTTTGTAGGCGGTGACACTTACACAAGTACCGATGAGTAACTCTAATCTGAAATTCCACAAAACTGTAAATCAAAAAGGTTGTTTTTCAACAACTAATTTTTTAGAGATATGGTAAATTATAAGAACTTAAGGATACTTCTATACTAGTACATTTTAAAGTTTACATGAAATAGGTAAATCTTCAAATGTAAAATTTAGTAAGAGTGAAGAAAAGACAACTTTCTTTTTCTGAATAGGCCTACAAAAGTACAAAGTGTTTTATCCTAATAAAAGGAATATTGGCATTATATTAGAAAACATGGTTAAATACTACTTACGTGTTCACATTAATAAGTAAAAGATTGTAATATAAATGTCTATGGATGTAAAGAAAAGTAATCAGACATAGATCATTTAATATAAATGAGATATTAATTCATTATTAAGATTGTATAAAATTCCTTACCAAGCTTGAAGTAAACATACATTTTTTATTATAATATAATAATAATAAGCTCCATGAGTGAGTGCTAAGTGCTAGAAACTGTACCCTGTATTTGAAAGAAACTCTTTTAATGCTTCTTGCAAAAATGGCTTCCAGGCCATGAATTTTCTAAGCTGTTGCCTGTCCAAGTAGCCCTGTATCATTCCTCCAAATCTGAATAACAGTATAGCTGGATCAAGTATGTTTAGTGAGGTGTTCATTTAATTGAATCTTTGTACTATATCTCTCAATTCTCTCTGGTTCATAGAGTCTCATTTGACAGCTTTGCTGTAAATCTTCTGGACTTTCTTTTGTAAGTTCCTTTGTTGATCTTGCTGCTTTCAATATTCTGTCTCTTCCTTGTTTTTTTGTCATTAAGAGCACAATGTTGTCTTAAAGTTTTCCTAGTTGAGTCCATTTTATTGAGAATCCTCTGCGCTTCTTATATGTGGTTGCCTATATTCCTTGACCCTGGTAATCTCTTATAATGTTTAACTAGTATTTTTCATCAAATTTGCCTTCCTGATCCTCAGGGACTTCTTTATTTTTATACTGTTTCTCTTTGAGCTTATCTCATAGTTCTCTGATGTGATGTTTATTTTCTTTTAGACTTTATTTTCTATCTTCTGTTGATATCTAGAGGCTTCCTCATTCTCATCTTAGAGCTTCTCAAACTTTTCCTCAAGTGCTGTCATTCTGCTGCTCAGCATTTCTAGTGAGTTTTTTTTATATCATCTACCTTGCCCTTCACATCTATAATTTCTGCTTGTTTTCTCACTTCTGTTCTCAAACTTTCTTGTGCTTTGATGACTACTTATGCCATCATTTCTTTGAGCTCATTAAACATCCTCACCATGGTGTCACTAAAGTCATTTTCTAAGGATTTACAGAGCTGGTTGTGCTTTTCGTGATTGTGTGTGTGTGTGTGTGTGTGTGTGTGTGTGTGTGTGTGTGTGTGTGTGTGTGTGAACTTGCTGGGCCTCTATGCTTTTTCCTTATTGGTTTTCCAGTGCTCCAGCTATGCTGACTTAGATTCCCTGGAGACTCTCAGGGATTAGACTGAAAGTTGCTCTTTTCCTTCTCTACCTGTCTTCATGAAGTAACAGGAAGCATAATTATGAAATTTGCTGAGTAGATTCCTAGTGTGGCTGTTATACTTTATGAGCTGTAACATGGCTCATATGGCAGAGGTTGGGTGTGGATGGAGGCTGTTGAGACCAAGACAGAAAGGAGGTCTTTGTGGCTTTTTTAAAGAGAACATTTGAGAGATTGAAGCTTCTTAATTCTTCACTGTGGAAGGAAAATTGGGTCCTAAATAATTTATTGTATTTTAAATGTACTGACAGAAGCAGTTTAAAAAACTTTGCTTTTTTCAAATAAAAAAGAATTAACCTACCTAAGTGTTTTAAATCTTTTAAAATATTCCTTATAAAATGGTAAAATGAAGAGGAAATAATATTCATAAGAATAAGCTGCTGAGTGGAAAGGAATTCCACTCAGGAGTGAATGTAGAAGGAGAAAGGCTAATCTTGGTCTTGATTCTTTTGCCAGGACAACCTTATCCAGAACCAGCAAGGAATATATTGTCATTGTTTATGAGGTTTAGTATAAAGATCTAAGACTCCTATAGCCTGGATTCAGGGGGAATTATCCTTATAGCTGAAAATAGATGCCACCAATTTATCAATTGTGCAGCCACTAAAGAAACAAAATAGAGATTCTTAAAAAAAACAAAAAACAAAAAAACCTCGTGGGGGACTGGAGTGGTGGTACAGTGATAGGGAGTTTGCCTTGCAAGTGGCATTGACATAGGCCAGGCCATGATTTGATCCCCTGGGGTCCCATATGGTCCCCCAAGCCAGGAGTGATTTCTGAGTGCATAGCCAGGAGTAATCCCTGAGTGTCACCAGATGTGCCCCCCCCACCCAAAACAAAAACAAAAACAAAAAAAAATCTTAGGACTAGAAATGCTGGATGATCCATCTCTCCCACTTCTGGATATTTATCTGAAGGACCTGAAAACATTGATTTGAAGATAATTTGAATATATATGGCTACTCCCTTAAGTTCATCACAGCATCATTTACAACAAGCAAGAGTTGGAAATAACATAAATATCAACATAAAAATCAACAAAGTGGATAAAGAAGATGTGTTATATATAGACAATGGGATACTACTAAGATATATAAAGATGAAATGCTGCCATTCGTAATGCAAGAATATATACCTAGAGGGCATTATGCTAAGTAAAGTAAGTCAGATGGAAAAGTACAAACACTGTATTATTTTATTCAAATGTAATGCACTAAGAAATAAATGAACTAAGTAAGCAAAAATAAGTTTTTATACTATATGAACAAAATAGTAGTTCTCAGAAAGGAAGGGGGCAGGTAAATCAGGTAAAGAAAGTCAAACTGGGGCCCGGAGAGATAGCACAGCAGTGTTTGCCTTGCAAGCAGCCGATCCAGGACCAAAGGTGGTTGGTTAGAATCCCGGTGTCCCATATGGTCCCCCGTGCCTGCCAGGAGCTATTTCTGAGCAGACAGCCAGGAGTAACCCCTGAGCACCGCCGGGTGTGGCCAAAAAAAAAAAAAAAAAAGAAAGTCAAACTGCAGAATGATTGATAGGAACTATAATTGTGATGGAAGGCATGCAGTAATATATACAGATTGTGATTTTAATGGATGTACACTCTGAAATCTAAATAATGTTATAAATCAACACCACTTCATTTTTTTTTTAAGAAAGAAAGCTCAAAACAAAGCAGAATCAGCAAAACCATGATGGATTTACTCAGGGACACAAATAAACTGGGGGTAGGACTTGCTTTAAGAGTCCACAAGCCATAAAGGATCATTAAAAAATCATTTTCATGAGAAATCATGATTTTTGTCTTTGAGTACATCTGCAACTATTGTGGTGGGGAGAGTTCTGAGTCTTCTTGAAATAGCAAACATGGATGTTTGGATATCATACTGATTGCATAACTCAATCCAATAAATATTTGTTGATTATTGACTAAGCCCCAATCACTCTGTTGAATGCTTGCAAGAGCAAAACAAATAAGAGCAAACAGTAACATAATTATCTAATGCTTTCCAGATGCTACCAAATGTGCAGGCATTTTAAAGTATTTTGCATGTATTAATTCATTTAACTTTACAACTATCAAGATCAGACACCAATTCTTATTTTATGGATGACAACACCGGGGCATAGAGAAGTGAATTAACCAAAAGGTAATATTCTAAATTCTGTGTGTGTGTGTGTTTGTGTGTGTGTGTGGTTTTGGGCCACATATGGTATGCTGAAGGGCTATTCCTTGCTCTGTGCTCTGAAATCACTTCTGGCAGGCTCAGGGGACCATATAGGATGTCAGGGATCTAACCTGGATCCATCTGGGTCATCAGCATGCAAGGCAAATGCCCTACCCACTGTGCTATAGCTCTGGCCCCACTATTCTGAATTCTTTAAAATTATGCTGGAAGCTGAATGAGCACAAAGCCCAAATATGTTGTCATCAAATGAAGGTGATTATCTAAGGATAAAGTAAGATTTGAAAAATAAAGGAAGTATGGGGGTGGCTATACCAGATTGAATGAACAGAACATGTCTTTACACACAAAAATAAGAGATACATACATAAACACACATGTAATACAGACATGGGTAAGTGAGTAAAAAAATACATAAGCAAAAAGTAAGAAAGAAAAATTCTAAGAAGCAGTGGATGAAAAACTGAAAACATAAAGGGGTAGAGAGACAATGATGATGGAGAAGGTGTTAGGACCAAGAATTCTGGAATGATAGTTTTGATGGAGAACCCCAAAATCTGTCATCACCCCAGTCTGTGGGAATCATCTCCCAGCCCTTTCTGTGCGTAGGTGCCAGAATGCAGCTCCTCACAGTGTTTTTTGGACAAAAGAAGTCTCAGATTGCTGTGATGCAGTTAATACCCTGCTTACACATCAATTTGAGGAGAAGGGAGGCAAATAGTTCTCATTTTTTTCTTTAACAGCAGCAAAAAATAAAACACATAGTACTAACTCAATACATTATCCTGCAGGGGAGTGACATTGTCAGATTTATGTTCTATAAAGATCTCTCTGGCCACAGTGTAGAAAATAGATTATGCTGAGGGGAAGGGAGGGTCAAAAGGGAATGTGGAAATACCAAATAAGAGACTATTTCACAGTCCAAGAGAGAAATAATAATGGTCTAGAGTGTCAGCACAGATAAAGGCAATGAACACATCCTAAAGGTATTTAGAAGATTGTGGCAAATACCAATAACTACCCAATCCAACACCCACTCTTACCAATAAAATTTATAACCAATAAAATCCTATGTATGATCAGATTGGCAAAGCATGTGTTAAAAAATCTCCACTTCCCAATCTTTATCACAGATAAGGGTGACCTGACCCTCTCTTTCAGTCACAGCTGAAATAATAGGGTTTGAGTTACTGAAAATGAAATCCTCTGGTATGTGTTTAAGTTTTTTCATTTATCCCCTTTGGGATTAGCCATTGGTCCAGTGTGAAATCTGCATGCCATGCAAGGAGGTGTAAGCAGTCATCTTGAAGTCATGAGTTTATGTTCAGTGTCAAATGTCATCAATGAGGAAGGTAGGACAGAGAGAACAGGTGGTCTGAGCTTGAGACTCTTTGATGACATCAAAGGGTTCCTGAAAAAAATCTGGGTGAAAAACATCAGCAAGTTTCTTATTGCTGATGTTTGCTTGGTGCGTGTGAGTTTGTTTGGTGAGCTGGTTGCACATGTTTGAAAATGTCCATAAATCCAGATACAGAGCAAGATGACAAAGTGAGTTGTGAGTGAAAATTCAGACAGGGGCAGCCAGAATCTGAATTTGTCTCCTGCCAACTCCATGGAAGAAATAGCAACTATCATAAAGCAACATTAAGCCAAATATGAAGCTCAAAAAGCTGTAATATTTAACGGGCATAAATATATTTAGGTCATAAACCCATTTTATCCAAAATATTAAATCAAGAGTACCCACCACCTATTTGAGCAGATGTGTTTATGAGCAGGGAAGGAATTAGGAGCTAAAGCTCTAGCAACGAAAGTAGCTGAACTAGAAAGCCCCACGGATCCATTGACCAGTTTTAAGCCCAGATTTTGGAATAATAAATATCTGGGTTATAATCCCGGTCCTCTCATATGCTGGTTGGTAATGAGAGATCCTATTGCCTCACTGTTCTTGATTTAGTTTCCTCCACTACAAAATGGAGCTTGTAATAGAGACATCTCACAGCGTTATCTTAAGAATTAAAATCATTAAAAATCAATGCCTTTCATGCATGAGACCTCAACTCAATTCCTAGCTTTGCAGAAACATTTTTTAAAAAGTCTTCATGCACAGTTACCTGAATCTCTGACAGATGAAAGCTCTCTAAACAATATATATATATATATATATATATATATATATATATATATATATATATATTCTATGCATACATTAGAATAGATCCTTCTTTTACTTCTTCCCATCTGTTTTTTCTTTCTTCTGAGATTTGTCTCTCTTCGTACCCAGTTTTTCCATACAGGGCTGGGGAGGTAATTGCTTTTCCAAGGCCCTTTGGAAACTTCAAAGGAGATTTCACAGGAGAGAGCATTTTATTTTATCATTTTATTATTTTTTTTTTTTTGGCCACACCTGATGCTCAGGGGTTACTCCTGGCTATGCGCTCAGAAATCACTTGTGGCTTGGGGACCATATGGGACTCCGGGGACCGAACCAAGGTTTGTCCTGGGTCAGCCGCGTTCAAGACAAACGCTATACCACTTCACTATTGCTCCGGCTCCACCAGAGAGAGCCTTTTAAATGGCGGCCGCAGCGAGAACTAGAACTGGGAGACTATAGGAAGAAAACAAAGTTACAAGAGGGCCACAGTTGGTAAAAGATTGAGGAGCAGTTCCCACCTTCAGTTCCCACTGAAGATTGAATCACACCCAGGTCAAGCTGTCAAGGGCTCCAACAGTCATCCTACAATTTAAAGGCAAATAAAAAATAAAAAATAAAAAAAAGACTTCACTGCCAGTTGGCTCCTTGTGCCTTGTGTGACACTTTCAAAGAAAGTCTTTGTTTATTCCTCAGTCTTTATTGAGACCTGAGAAAGCCAGATGCAGGGAAAAGCTCATTGCTGGGAAAGAACACGAGAACTGCTCATGGGGACCTGGAGTTCTTCGCTGGACGATGCACCACTAAGACTGTTAGCAGCCACTGAACCATTCATAGTCCATTTTTCATCTTACCTAGCTACAAACCAGTAGACTACTCTGGAATTGGTGTGGTTGTGAGATAAAGCCAGTGGAATGAAAATGCAAGTGATGTGGCTTCAGGTCTGGGCCATAGACTTCCCCTACTTGCTTTTCTAGACTTTCCTCTTTTTTCTGCTGACTCCTTGAACTCAATTTACCTGGTGACCACAGGAGGCAAAGTCAGGGTGATCCTTGAGTGCAAAGTCAGTAGTAAGCCTTGAACTTTGGGGGGTGTGATCCAAACAACTAAAACAAAACGAAACTAAAAAAGATTTCTTCTAGGGCAGGGCCACAAAATGTTGTATGGAGGGCGGCAAACGGCCCTTGGGGCCGCGAGTTTGAGACCCCTGCTTAAGAGGAAGACTTCTCAGATGCAAACAGCTGAGTTTCTGGGAGGCTCTATGTAAAAAATGAGGCCAACTGCTGTGAACAGTATGAACTGTGGCATCTTAATAGACAATGCATGTCAGTACGATGATTCATTGCAGGTTTGGGTCCTTCCTCAACTCGTGTGCAGTCTAACTAACCCTAGCTAAGTAGGCCAGAACCTGAGCTGTTATTTTAGATAAGAGCATACCCTGGGGCCGGGCGGTGGCGCTAGAGGTAAGGTGCCTGCCTTGCCTGCGCTAGCCTTGAATGGACCACGATTCGATCCCCCGGTGTCCCATATAGTCCCCCAAGCCAGGAGCGACTTCTGAGCGCATAGCCAGGAGTAACCCCTGAGCGTCACCGGGTGTGGCCCAAAAACCAAAAAAAAAGAAAAAAAAAGAGCATATCCTAAGAAAACTCTCATTTGGAGACTGATTTTAACTTTTGGGTTTTTGAATATTTTATGCCTTTTTGAAAAATGAAAAAGCTTGCATAAGTAAAAATAAATATCATAATATGAGATTCATAGGTAGTAAAGAATTAAGTTTTCTTTATGTTCCTATGTTCCCAATTTCCATTCCAGAAAACACACAAGTTCTAAGATTTTCCCTTAGAAGTGTATGTACTACACCCATGCAAGTATGTGATATAGGCAGCTTTATCCATAAATAGATATACTATTCACTATCTCAATAAGTTTCCTAGGGGCCAGAGCGGTGGTGCAGCAGTTGGGCGTTTGCCTTGCAAGCAATGACCTAAACAGACCGTGGTTCAATCCCCAGGTGTCTCATATGGTCTCCAAGCCAGGAGTGATTTCTAAGCTGATAGCCAGGAGTAATCCCTGAGTAAGGCCCAAAGGCCCCACCAAAAGTTTCCTATAAGAGATAAATATGTGGTGACATTTTAGCTTCCCAATAATCTAACATCACAAACAGTCCGGAAGTATATATTCTAGAACATGTCATTTGGCAAAGAAGTGACTTTAAGAAATTTGGGACCAGGACATCTGATTATCTTTTTTATTTAATATTTCCTTGGAATGTTATTAGAATGTAAGTGACATATATTGAAAGTAGGCAATTTCATAGCCTGGCATCTGCACACACATATGATATAAATACCAAATTAATAAAAATCACTGAAAAATTTCCTCATGCCTTTTGATAATCCTTTTCTATATCTATCCCCAATCCCCAATTCGTTTTGTCATTATATATTAAGCTATATTTTCAAGGATCTTTTAAAAAATGGAATATAGTGTGTATTTTGCTTTTGTCTGCACTCAGCACAATGATTTTGTCATTTATCTATATTGTAGTATGTACCAATTTTTTATTCCTTTGTATTACAGAGCAGCATTATCCTACAATATGTATATACCATAATGTATTTCTACACTTACCTGATTTGAGAGCCAATTTATGGCTGTAACAAATAAAGTTATTAGGAATACTCGTATAAAACAACCTTTTCATAGACCTATGCTTAGAAGGAAGTACACAGGAAAGTAGAACAGAATGCTAAGCTATATCTAAATTTTGAAGAAATTGTTACATTATTTTCCCAAGTAGTTGCAGATGATTTTTCCAATCGTTTTATCCCTCTAGCAATATTTTTCGTGATCAATCTTTAATTTATTTAGGCATTTGATTATCCCCTAATAACAAACTGCATCTTTTCGTGTGCTTAATTACCATCTTTTTTGCAAATACCTTAAGTCTATGATTGGACTACAAATATATTTTTGCATTTTGTAAGTTTGATGTTTATTCTAGAGCATGTTCTTTTCATATATAATGTGCAAGTATTTTCTCCCCATATGTGATTTATTTTTTCATTCTTTTAGCAATATCTTTCAAAGAACAGATGTCTTCCATCTCTGAAAACTCATATTTTAGGCATCAAGTCTAAGACATTAATCTTGTAGCATGAAATTCATAATATTTTTCTATCTTTTGAGGAGGAGTGAGGACACACCCAACAGTACTCAGGCTTACTCCTGGCTCTGTGCTCAAGGATCACTCCAGGCAGCCTCAGACCCTCAGACCCTATGTGGTACAGCGATTAAAGTAGGGTAAGTACCCTATTCATTGTATTGTGACTCTGACCCCAATTTTCTTCTATCTTTTCTTGAAGAACTTATACAATTTTAACTTTTATATATAAATATAAATTTCATTTTGTATTAATTTTTTGTTTGTTTGTTTTTGGGTCATACCCAGCAGCGCTCAGAGGTTACTCCTAGCAGGCTCGGGGGACCATATGAGATGCCTAGACTCGAACCACCATTCTTCTACATGCAAGACAAATGCCTTACCTCCTTGCTATCTCTCTGGCCCCTTGTATTAACTTTTATATAACTTTTATATCTGTATATATGTGTCGGGATTCTTTGTTTTGTAAGAATATCCAATTATTTCATAACTACTTTTTGTTATGAACATTACAGAAATGCTGTTCAAATTTCAATTAACTACATATGTGTTTAGGCATTTTCAGACTTCAATCTGTTTCATTGACATATTTTTACTTTATGTATTTTTGATCTTTATGCATTTATGTTATAGATTTTATGTCACTATCACACTTTCTTGTTTATTCTTGTTTAATTGTAAAGCTTGAATAAAATATATAAGTTCTTATAACTCTATTCTTTTTTTAACTTGTTTTGGCTAGTGTATACCATTTGCATTTCCATATAAATTTTAGAGTCAGCTTGACTGTTTAATCCAAAAATAATCCTCAGCTTGCTGGAATTTAGCTAGGATTATATTGAATCTATAAAACAGTCTGGGGAGCACTGACATTTTAGAAACTTTGAGCATTTTTTTCAATTTCCAACCACAATGTAGCTTTCCATTCATTTACATCCTTTCATTTATATTCATTTAAACTCAGAAATGTTTCATACATTTTAGTATACAGGGTTTTCATGTCTTTTATCAGATTTATCATTACATATTTTATAGTTTTATGCTTTCAATTGCAGTATTTTAACTTTCTAGTTGTAACTTTTTTGTAATGCAGTTGGTTTTGAAATGCAGTTGGTTTTTGTACATTGTTTTGTTGTGTATCCTCTGCTAAACTCATATCTATTAGTTGTTATAGCTTTCTTGTAGATATGATGGAATTTTCAACATACATACACAGTCATGTCAACTGTAATGAGTTTTTTTATCTTCCTTTTTTTTCTTTTAGTTTTTGGGCCACACCCAATGATGCACAGGGATTACTCCTGGTTATGCTCTTAGAAATTGCTCCTGTCTTGGCGGACCATATGGGATGCTGTGGGATAGAACTGCAGTTCATTTTAGGTCAGCCACACGCAAGGCAAACGCCCTTCCTCTGTGCCACCACTCCAGCCCCTCTTCCCTTTTTTAACCTGAATATCTTATTATTTTTCTTGCCTTACTACACAGACTAGAACCCACAATAAAATGTTAAATATAAAAGGTAGAACTGGATATCATTGTATTTTGCTTTTATTGTAAAAAAAGCATTGTTTTATTATAAGCATTGTTAGCTATAATAGCCTTTCTGATCATTTGCAGAAATAGGAAGTTCTAATCCTGACAATATTTCTAGAGAATGAACATTAAATTTTTATTAAATACTTTTGCAATATCTATCTAGATGAGCAAATAATTTTTGTATCTTTAATTTAGTAAATTTAACTGAATTATACTGACAGAATTTATTTTGTGGCAGGAAAAGAGAGCTCTCAAGCAGTGCTCTAGAGGACCACCCCACACCAGACAATTCTTTTTGTTTTTGTTTGTTTTTTTGTTTGTTTGTTTGTTTGGGGGGGCATATCCAGAAGCACTCAGGGATTACTCTTGGCTCTATGCTCAGAATTCGCTCCTGGCTTGGGGGACCATATGGGATGCCAGGAATCAAACCTGTGTCCATCCTGGGTCAGCCGCATGCAAGGCAAACACCCTACCACTGTGCTACCACTCTGGCCCCCACTGACAATTCTTGATTAACCAGGGAAAAGATCAGATACATCTTATTCTTTGGAGTGTTGGGAATTATCTCAGACAACCCTGAGAGGCTCTGTAGATGCCTCCAAGGCTACCTCTGTAGGGGCTTGGTGACCTTTCAGTGACAGTAATTGAGCCACACACTATCTCTAGGTTCTTGAGAGAACTTTGAATGTTAAATCAATCTTGCTTTCCTGGGGGCAGGCAGAAATAGCATCAGATTTTCATGAGATAATATTTCATATTTTTCATATAATAATTCTGTCTGGTTTTGGTATCAGGCTAAGTTTGGATTCATACAGTGACTTAGACGGAATTGCATTCTCTATTTTCTAGATGATATTGCATAGAATTGATACAACTTATTCATGAGATGTTTGGTTTTATTCTCCAAAGAACTCATGGAACATGAATTTTTTTGTTTTAAAAATAAATTTAGGCCTGGAGAGATAGCACAGCGGTGTTTGCCTTGCAAGCAGCCGATCCAGGACCAAAGGTGGTTGGTTCGAATCCCGGTGTCCCATATGGTCCCCCGTGCCTGCCAGGAGCTATTTCTGAGCAGACAGCCAGGAGTAACCCCTGAGCATCGCCGGGTGTGGCCCAAAAACCAAAAAAAAAAAAAAAAAAATTAACTGTTTTAGAAATATAAGATTTGTCTAGTCATGTTTTTTTATTTGTTACATTTGTTAGTTTGCCTTTCCAAAAACTTTCATTTCATTAAAAAGCCAAATGCAATCATATTATTGTTCATCATCACCTCTTCATTATCCTTTAAATAATTTATAGACTATTGTAGAACATCTACATCTCTACTTTTTTAATCTCTATTCTTATTCTTGATATAGCAACGTGTATTTTCTCTCCATCTGTTTGAAGGTTCATAGATTTAATCAGCTTTCAAAAGCCAATGTCTTTTATTTTTCCTATTAATTTTCCACTTCTTCTTTGCACCCATACTAATTAAATTATATTAGATACTGTTTCCCTTCTACACTTGTCTAATTTTTTTCTGTTTCACTTTGTGAAACAGTTTCTATTTGTTATATAGTTCTGTTTTCTGTGTCATCCAGCTCATCTGCATTTTCTTCTGTGATTTGTAATTTGCCTTCATTTCACTGTGTGTATAAAGGCACACACACATGTGTACATGCCTATTTTACAACATGCACTTCAGATATCATCACCATAAGTTTATCCTGGATATTGTTTTAGTGTTAACCTGTTTAGTCAATAAAAATATAGCATGCACAGTTGAATTTGAATTTGAGAGGGTAATTTTTTTGCCTTCTGCATTTTCTTGAGTATTGGGGGGGCACACTTACACTAACAAAATTATTATCTATTTTATTTATTTTATTTGAGGTACTATAATTTATAATACTGCTCATGCATATGGCTTTCTGGAAAAACCTTCCACCAGTGTCTTTGTCCCTCCATTGTTGTCTCTGAATAAAGCCAGAAAGTTCATAGTTTATCTGAAGTTCATTAATACACTTGTATTTTACCTGATATTCTAAACCTTTTTACAACTTATATATCTTATCTTTCTTAACTATATTGTTTATAATAATTCTTTTAATGTCCTGGTTCACGAATTCTACAACATGTGCAGTTTTTCTGTTGGTTTTAGTTAATTGTCTCTCTTCTCATTATTAGTCCTAGTTTTAACTTTCTTGCTTTGCTGATAAGTTTTGTTGAATGACAGTCTGGCTTCATTAGAGCTGAGTACTTGTATTACTAAGAATATTTTAGTTTTGTTGTGAATTGCAGTAAATTTGTTTGAAAAGTGGCTTGATCCTTTAGACTTTTGAGAGGACAACTGTGAGATCTTTGTTAGCCATTTAGGCAATGCTTCCGAATTATCCTGCTGTGCTCCTTTCTGGCACCAGGAAACAGAACTCACGCATAACCCAGTGAAGAATTCCAGTGAGTGCTCAATCTAATCCTCACACATGGCTCTTTTTTTATATCCTAGGGTTTTCTGATACATATAAGTTGATCCCTGCTCATTGAAGATTTTGAGAAGAATCCTCTGCATAAATTCTGTGCATTTCTGCCGTCCTTCCTCTGCCTCTTCATGAAGCACTTTCATCCAGTATTTGATCTCCTTTTGCCTCACCAGAGTTCTAAATCTCAGTGGCTTTTCCCTCCTTTTGCTAGAATCTGTACTCTTTCTCTAAGCAGTAATCTCTGTCCTCATGTTCAGCCTTTCCTGGTCCAGTCAGCTCATTTGGCTTCAAGAAATCTTTGCTTATATATGCACAAAAGGAGAGACTTTTAACTCATGCATAAATTTGGGCAAGATCTGCTAGCACACAACTAAAGCAGAAAAGTAATAGAGTTTAGGAAATTAGCATCTTGGAGATCACAGAAATCCTTTCCTAAAAAATGAAAGAAGGGGCTGGCAAGATAGCATGGAGGTAAGGAGTTTGCCTTGCATGCAGAAGGATGGTGGTTTGAATCCCGGCATCCCATATGATCCCCTGAGCCTGTCAGGATCGATTTCTGAGCATAGAGCCAGGAGTAACTCCGTAGTGCTGCCAGGTGTGACACCCTTCCCCCCCCCCCGAAAAAAAATGAAAATAAAAAAATCCTGGATCTGGAAAAGATATTAAAGTTTAAAATAATCTTTATTTTAAAATTACTAGTTTTTAATTTAAATAAATAAATTAATTAAAATTTAAATTTAAATAAAGATTTATTTAACAACTGTGATTACAAAATTGTTTATTGTTGGGTTTCAGTCAAACCATATCCACCATCCTTCACCAGTGCACCCTTACAGCCATGGATGTCTCCCATTTCCCATCCACCCATGCCTGTCTCAACAACAGGCAATTTGCCCCCCCCCCCCACTGTGGTTTGCATTATTGTTAATTAAGGGTTGTTTTCCATATTAGTTTCTTCACTTTCAGCACCAATTAATCAGTTCCAACAAAGAAGCATCCTTAAGGTTTACAGCAGATTTAACCAAACAACCCTCAAGGCCCAAAGACAATAGTGGAATATAGTGACAAAACTCAATGGAATGAATGCTTTTTCAAGAATACTTAACCTAGCCGGACTTACATTCTGGTATGATGGAAGGATACACATCTGAATCATAGTAAACATAGACTCAAAATCAAAGATTGGAGTACAATCATTCAAACAAACAGCTCCCTTAAAAAGGCTGAGGTGACATACTAATATCAGATGACATAGACATCAGGATCAAAAAGGTTATGAGACAGAGATGGGCATTTCTTATTAATTAATGGATGTTTACACCAAGAAGAAATCACACTTCTAAACATATATGCTCCCAATGATGGGTTAGCAAAATACTTAAAAACAACTTCTGATAAACTTGAAAGAAAGACATCAGTAGCAACACAATAATAGTGGAAGACTTCAACCCCACCTTGTCATCTATTGATAAGTTAACCAGAACTTAACAAAGATATACTGGCTCTGAAGGAAGAAATAGAGTGGCTTAGTAGATATATATATTCAATATATATATTCAATATATATATTCAATTTTATTATAAGTAATATATTCACAATAATGTTAAGGAAAGGTGAAAGAGAACAATAGACAAGTATGCACTCACTCATGTGGGATTTCACAGTCATGGCATTGCTCATTTCCTTAAAAAAATTTTATTACACGAACTTGAGAGAGTTAAAAAGTTATTGAGTTTCGAGTTTCAGTCATACCAATGTTTCAACACCATATTTTCAGTGTTTATTTCCCACCACCAATTTCTCCAGTTTTCTTCCTGTATTCTTTCTGCCCTCTATGATAGACACTTTTCTTCTCTTACTCTCTCTCCACTCCCTCTTTCTAACCCCTGCCCATGTGTGTGTGTGTGTGTGTATGTGTGTGTGTGTGTGTGTGTGTGTATGTTTGTGTGTTTTTCTTTTAGGGTCTGTGGTTTGCACTGTGGTTTGCACTTTGCAATTTAAGGCTAGGGGTTATCACTGATCAATACTTCAGACTCAATCCTTGAGAAAATATCTGAGTTTTTTTTTTTCAGCTGAAGTCTTGCTCCTCTCTCCACTGCTTACTCACCAAGTAAGAACTTGCTCACTCTTCGAGGTGAAAAACCATGTCAATTAATCTGACATACTCAGGCTGTCTCCACTACAAAGTCAACAGAGAATGAGTCTTGCTCAAATTTTAACTAGCATCCCTGGAAGACAGTTAGTTACCACTGCCTTCATTCTATAAAGATATATCTGGAGGCACCATGTCCCATGTTCAGCCTAGAAGTCTTTTTTATATAATTTTTGTATAGTTACATATATATAGGTATATAGTTATCTGTTTATAAAACTTTAAGATGTTTCACATGATATCACAATGCCTAATTTTTCTTAGATGGAAAGAATAGGAAAAAATAACAGAGATATTTCTATAGGTTAGGAGCAACTGCTCCTTTTATATAGCCAAATTCTCTTCAGCTTGACACACTCCTGACTAGTTCCTATTGCCTCAAACCTCAACCCACTTGTACCATATCTAGAACCTGATTGAACTTTAATTCAAAGGCCCTCATAATAAGATACTCACAGATTCTGTGTAAAAAACCCCATAATCTGAGCTTGGGCTTCAGAGGGTTGAGCTCAGAGAGTTCATGCAGAAGAAAGTAACCTGATGGGTGAGGACTTTCCCCTGTCAAATACACTCTAGAGGGGCTGGAAAGATAGCATAGTGGTATGATGTTTACCTTGCATGCAGATGATGGAAGGTGGTTTGATTCCTGGCACCCCATACGGTCCCTCAAGCCTTCCAGGAATGACTTCTGAACACAGAGCCAGAAGTAAACCTCTGAGCACTGCCAGGTGTGACTCAAAAACAAAAACAAACAAACAAACAAACCAATACTCTCTACATGCCCCACACAGGCCATATGACATGGAAAAAGTCAAGTCTCTGCTTCCAGCCTAGAAAAGATAGATGTGCAGACTCAGCATTTCTTTCTTCCCATCTAGATGTGCAAAATGACAGAGGATATCCCTAGAGATGAAGCAGAAATAAATTCTCGGTTTCATTCTAAAATGCTTATAATGTTTATATTCTGTTCTTTGATATTAAAAAGAAAACTTTTCTATAAAATCAAGTTATCAGAGTGAGCCTGGTAAACCTATGTTCTACTAGGCAATCCCTGTAATATCTATAGTTTCAGGTATGGCTAAATCCAAGCGTTCAAAAATGTCATCAAGAGTTTGCCTCTAACTTCGATTTTGTAAATCCTTCCCCCAGGGGCCTGGCTAGGGAGGAGAAAGCGGCTTTCCAACAGAGTTGACAGCAGTGCTATACATCTGTTCTGTGGAAATGCTATACATTTGCTCTGTGGAAAATATTAAGGATGACAAAATAGAATAGAAAGTGCATTCAGATGCCAAAGGGATGTTTTTCAGAAGCCAAAGGAATAAAAACCCTCATAAAAAGAGAAGCAAAACTTCACTTAGTTTTTAACCTTTTGAATATATGTGAAACTACTTGTCTACCCTTGGTCCCACTGATCCTGCATACTCCAGGCCACCTGATCTCACTCCTAAATCACAGCACAGTCCCAGGGCTCACATCTATCCTGTATCCTTGCTCAGGGTCTCCAGCACTTTCTCCATGTAAGACAACTGCCAGAACATGCTGTTCAGTATTGGAGAAGAGCTCCCCCTTGGGGTTGTAGTCCAAAGGCACCAGAGCTAGTAAAGGCCAGGTGCTGATTCAGGGGCAAAGCTGTGCTAAAACCCCCCATGATCACAAGCAAGATGTCTGTCTGTTGGTCGCCACTGGTGCAAGACACAGTGTGCACAATTGTTGCTCAGAAGCCCTGTGAACATATTTTCCAAAGAAATTCAGGTGTGCAATAAATGTCACAGTACTTTATTTGTCTAAAATCAAATTAAATCTGACTTTAATACCCCAGTCCCCCTGGGCAGAAGGAAAATTCAATCTCAGTATTATTGAAGCTCTTCTCCCATGGTTTGGACAGATTTCTGGAGGGTTTTTTGAACTACAAGGGCACATTCTTTAGAAAGCTTCCATGGTCTGCGGTAGCCCACTCCTGGCAGAGGGGACACATGCAGGGAAATGTTCACCCACAAACTGAACAGATCAAACCCACAGAACACAGAGAGACATTACTGGCTCCTAAAAGACTGCACTAAGAGACTGTAGGAAGGGATCTTGCTCTTGGATACAATGTGGGTTCATCCCCAATGATACCTCCTCAGGCTGATCTTTAGCCAATCATTCACTAAGTGTGCAGTGGGCATCAGCTTTATGCAGGCCACACATTAGGCCAAAGCCAGTCAGCATTGCTCAAAAAAAGTAGGTCCTGCTTAAGAGAAGGTTAGTAAGGAGGGCAATGAGCAAAGAGCCATCTGAGAATTCTCACAACGGCAGTTAGAAAGTGAAAAAAGTTCCAAGAAATTATCTGCTAAATAAAGTTTTGAGGGTATCTGCCCCTTCACTAGATTTTCAACACTGAATCTGACTCCAAAGACTTGGAGAACCATGTGCCTTATTTGTCCTTCATCCTTAAATGTCTGTCTGTCTGTCTATCTACCTATCTATCCACCTACATACTCCTAGGAGTATGCCCATGTCACACAGGAAACTAAGGACTAAGAATCTCAAGAGTTTAGTGCTTTGTCTATAACATCACCATTTCCTCAAGGCTCTCTTCATCCCTGCTTCCTTCATTGCCTTCCCCACTCTCTGCCCTCAACTCCCTGCAGGTAGAATGTAGGCCCCTGAGGAAATTTCTCCTAAGTGTTTAAAAACTTATACACTTATAAACTGCCTCCCACATGAAGTGTCACCTTATACTAACAAGAACAGCCTCCATCAGAAAGATTGGAAATAGGACAAGAGGTTGGGTATGGGTTATGAATGCATTTCCAGCACCACATGGCTATGGAGCATTGATAGGTGTGGTCCTTCTGGTCCCCAGTACTGAATGCCTGATTAGCTCTGCATCCTCAGACCCTAGCATTGATCTGTTTGCCAAAAAATCACTGGGAATGTACCTCATCCCGGTATTGCCAGAAGCCTCAACAGCTAAAATCATATCCCACAATCACCACCATATAAACAAAGGCTCAGCTTCACATTTTCAAGACTAATCTTAGAAGAGATGCCAAGTCAAGTTGATGCAATACACAAGTACACCAGTCTTCAGGCTGAAAAATCTGCAATGCTCTCAGAATGGATTGGTGGGCCAAGAATAGTCCCAATTATACAAATTCTGAAGCTCCTACTTCCACAATATAGACAACCCAGTAGGAGCACAGCAAATTAGATGGGAAAGTAGCTTAGAAGCCAACAAAGCTCAATAAATGAAAGCTGTAACACAGAAGGCTCAACTAGCAACAAACAGCTCAGTAAGCCTTCAGACAATGATTTTAATAACCCCACTGTGAGATAGAACAATTTCCACAAAATTTCTTTTACTGAAGTATTTTTCAATAATTTCATTTGCCATTTTGTTGTAACAAGCAATATAAAACAAATTATTTCATGCATACCAGGGGGCAGGCTAGGGAGGGTGGGAAACTGAAGACAATGAAAGAAGGAAGATCACACTGGAGTTGGGACATTGAATGCCCAAAACAACTATATTATGAACAACTTTGTAAACCACAGTATTCAAGTAAAGTGAAAAAAATAATAAGCCACATTTGCATGCAGCCAACCTGAGTTCGGTCCCCGGCATCCCATATGGTTCCCCTGAGCCTGCCAGGAGCAGTAAATTTAGAATGCAGAATTGAATGACGAAGTAGTGAGAAGTGCAGAAAGAGGCAGACTATAAGCAGTATAGAGCTTGGTAGATGATCTTTGGCATTTTGATAGTGGCAGAAGGGTAGTAACTTTGTATACCAAAATTATTAACTTTAGTATAAACATATTCACACAATTTTTGTTTAAATGTTCGGTTTTGAAACCACACCAGTGGTGCTCAGGGGTTACTCCTGGTTCTGTATTAGAAATTACTCCTGGCAGGCTCTGGGTACCATATGAGATACTGGTGATTGAACCCAGATGTGCAAAGCAAAAGTCCTACCCATTGTGCTATCATTTCAGCGCCCACCCCCAAATTTGATGAACTGTGTCCGAGTGTAGGCAGGTGTCTGTGATGTACTGATGGCCTGGGAGACAGACGGGCTCGTGGCTCAGGCCACATTCAAACAGATTGAGTCATTCTTCCTGGGGAGAGACTCACAGATTCAATTCACAAACTCACAGATCATTCCAATAGGCCCACCACCATTCCAACCTCCCCAAACCTCAGACTTCTGCTCACCCTGCTTAAAACCCCTAAGCCCTTTGAGGCTGGAGTTCATCAGAAGATCAGCTCCCTAAATAGGGTACCCCAAGAAAATATCCCAGACAGAGGAAATGTCCCAGGAGGAATCTCCACACAAGCCTCTCTGATCTTCTGAGATACAATTAAGTGATCATTTTAGTCAAAAGTTTAACAATGGCTGGGGAGATAGGATGCAAAGGGTGAATGCGTTGCATTCAGCTGATCCAAGTGACCCATATGGTTCATGAAGCATTGCTAGGTACAGCCCTGGGGGCCTAAAACACTGCTGGGATGATCCAGAATCTCCCTGATTCTGGATTGGGCTTAGTGGGCCCAAACAGTAACTGAACTCTTGATCTAGTTGTTTGAAAATTTCCGGGAGGGATCCCTGGACCTCTAAACACTGCTTAGAACCCCACTCCCCATAAAATATTTAGTTAAAAAGTTTCAGAGACTACATAGTTTTGCACTGTTGGAGTCTGCTGAAAATCTGCTTACATTTGTTTCCTGGGCCTCCCTCTATCCTCAGAAGCAGCTAAGTGAAGTGAACCCAGTTCAGAGATGAGAACACCGAGGCCAGCAAGGATGCAGTCAAGCAGCCAAGTGAGGCTGACAGATAAGATATGGAAATGGAAGCTCATAGTCTGAACTGGGCTATGAACCCTTTATTGGGAGCAATGGCTATGAAAATACAGGTTTAATAGAAAGGTAGCCCGTAGAAGGGAGAGGGTGTGTGGCAGCTACAGTTAAGCTATGAACTCTAGCCTTGCAGAGAGAACTTAGCCAGGCCAAGTTCTCATTGCCTTTCTCAGTACTTTGGGTGTCCCAAGATTGCCATTTGTAAACTTAGGTAGATTCCAAGAGAGTTAAGTCCACTAGTCCCAGTTTGCTGTGCTTCAAACATGGAGGGCACCCTGATGCAAGCCTATTATGGCTCCCCTAGGGCATAAAGGATCCCCAAGTGCATATGGAATGAAATCTAAGTAGGTGCTGCCTTCTGTCTTCCCTAGAAAGAATCTGAAAAGTTACATGATACCTGAGGTCAGACAGAAAATCTGTGAGTGCTGTCTCCTCTCTGGGAAGCATAGTTGAGATTTCTGGGTTGCCTATCTCATGTTTGCCCCAGAACCAGGACCCTGGGGCTTCAGGGCTCAGATCTGTGGAGTGGTCATCTGACATGGATCCCATCTCACAGGGTCTCAAATGTCTTTCTGTTTACTATTTTAAGCTGAATTGCCATACAGTTATAAAGATGCTGATGATTGAGTTTCAACCATACAATGTTCCAACATCCATCACTTCACCAGAGCACATTTCCTGTCACCAATGTCTCTAGTTTCCCTCCTGCCTCTCACCTTAGCCTGCCTCTTATTAGACATGTTTTTCTCTCTCTCTTCTCTTTTATTCTTTTTTCTCTCCTTTGAATTCTCTCTCTCTCTCTCTCCAGGAGCAATGAAGAAAGCACACTGACCAGAAATATCCTTCTGTCTAAGGGGACAGAGGCCTGTTATGAGGCCCCCATAGCACCTGAGCAGTTCTGCCTGGGAGCTGGGTGGAGGCTGCTTGCCTCCAAATTTATCCAGAGTTGACCTTGACTTTGGTTGTGAACTATGGGAACCAGTGAATCTGGGCAGCCTAAGATGGAAGAAGAGACACACAGAATTAGGTATTCCTAAGATGTTTTATTCTTTTTCCTTTATAAATAAATTTTGGTTTAAAGCACCATGATTTACAATCCTGTTAATGAGAGAGTTTTGTGAATAAAATGTTAGAGCACCAATCCCTCCAAAAGAGGGATTGGTCCTATGACCCCTTTGAAACCTCACCCTCAATAGCTCCCTACAGAAGGCCAATTCTCAGTTTCTATTGCTTTGGTGCATTTTCCACATGCTTACTGTGTTTCTTTATATCCCCTAGACAAGAGTGATAATCCTGGATCTGTCCCTCTCTTCCTGACTGACTTCACTCAGTAGAATATTCTTCAGTTTTATCTATGAAGCAGCAAATTGCACGATTTTGTCTTTTCTTGTAGATGGGTGGTACACTATGTCTATGTCCCATATATCTACGTACCGTATGCCTCTGTGCCATATGTCTATGCCTATGAATCATAATTTCTTTATCCAGTCATCAATTCTTGATCATTTGGATTGTTTCCAGATTTGGGCTATTGGAAATATTGATACAATGAACATTGGAAAGAATATGTCTTTTCTGAATAGAATTTTGGGGTCCTTGGGGTAGATACTGAAAAAGTAGAATTTCTGGGTCCCATGGAAGTTCACATCCTAGTTTTTTGACAAATATCCATATTGTTTTCCAAAATAGTTAGATCACTCAGCTTTCTCTGCAGCAGTTAATAAAGGTTCCTTACCCCTATCTCCTACCCCACTACATCCCTGCCAACACTGAGTATTTCTGTTCTTGTGATGTGTGCCTGTCTTACTGGTGTGAGTTGATTTATCACGGTTGTTTGATTTGCATTTCCCTGCTGATAAGTGATGCAGAGGATTTTATTTTCATACATCTTGTCTTCTTTGAAGAAGTTTCTGTTCATCTCTCATGTGGCTTTTCTTGACCAAAGAAATGTAAGTCAAATTGAAAGATTTATTTGGGAAAGTATAAACTAGAATGTTGCAAGGTGAGGATGCACAGAGTAAGGAGAGACTGGTCAGAAGCATATGGCAAAAGGAAAGGAAAGAAAGAAAGAAAGAAAGAAGAAAGAAAGAAAGAAAGAAAGAAAGAAAGAAAGAAAGAAAGAAAGAGAAGAAAGAAAGAAAGAAAGAAAGAAAGAAAGAAAGAAAGAAAAAGAAAGAAAGAAAGAAAGAAAGAAAGAAAGAAGAAAGAAAGAAAGAAAGAAAGAAAAAGAAAGAAAGAAAGAAGAAAAGAAAGAAAGAAAGAAAGAAAAGAAAGAAAGAAAGAAAGAAAGAAAGAAAGAAAGAAAGAAAGAAAAGGAAGGAAGGAAAGAAAGAAAGAAAGAAAGAAAGAAAGAAAAGAGAAGAAGAAAGAAAGAAAGAAAGAAAGAAAGAAAAAGAAAGAAAGAAAAAGAAAGAAAGAAAGAAAGAAAGAAAGAAGAAGAAAGAAAGGAAGGAAGGAAGGAAGGAAGGAAGGAAGGAAGGAAGGAAGGAAGGAAGGAGGAAGGAAGGAAGGAAGGAAGGAAGAAGAGAAAGAAAGAAAGAAAGAAAGAAAGAAAGAAAGAAAGAAAGAAAGAAAAGAAAGAAAGAAAGAAGAAAGAAAGAAAGAAAAAGAAAGAAAGAAAGAAAGAAAAGAAAGAAAAGAAAGGACGGAAGGAAGGAAGGAAGGAAGGAAGGAAGGAAAGAAAGAAAGAAAGAAAGAAAGAAAGAAAGAAAGAGAGAGAGAGAGAGAGAGAGAGAGAGAAAGAAAGAAAGAAGAAAAAAGAAAGAAGAAAGAAAGAAAAGAAAGAAGAAGAAAGAAGAAAGAAGAAAGAAAAAGAAAGAAAGAAAGAAAGAAAGAAAGAAAGAAAGAAAAAAAAAAGAAAGAAAGAAAGAAAGAAAGAAAGAAAGAAAGAAAGAAAGAAAGAAAGAAAGAAGAAAGAAAGAAAGAAAGAAAGAAAGAAGAAAGAAAGAAGGAAGGAGGAAGGAAGAAGGAAGGAAGGAAGGAAGGAAGGAAGAGAAGGAAGGAAGGAAGGAAGGAAGGAAGGAAGGAAGGAAGGAAGGAAGGAAGGAAGGAAAGAGAGAAAGAAAGAAAGAGAGAGAGAGAGGAAGAGAGGAAAGAAAGAAACAAACAAACAAACAAACAAACAAGTGCGTGACACAAAGGTATGGAGACATCAACAGTTGCCACAAAGCCCAGGTAAGTGGAAGAGCAGACAGACAGAAGGAAAGGGCAGGTGAGCTTTTTGAAGTCCTGTATTTCTTTTCCTTTTATATAGGTCTGTTCGTTTATGTACCACAAATGCATGCTTTTATTTCTAGTCTTTCTGATCTTCCTGCACATCACTCCCCAACAGCAGACAACCCATGTTAACAACTGCTGTGGATCTTGACTTTTTGTGCTCCTAAAATCCCATAGCTGACTGGCCAGAACTAGGTGCTCTGCCAACACCACCCACAGGGCTGCATCAGCTGTTAAACCCTGAAAGATGGCCAGGCCCCTAGTAAGTGCTGCAACCTCAGGCATAAAAGCTGTAGCTGAGAGAAACTCAGGTGACAGGCAGATATTGCCTTGGCTTCCTTCTGGTCTTCCTTCCACAGTCAGAGCAGCGAAGAGTGACAAGGTAGGTGTTCCTGATTCCTGTAACATGTAGCCTCCATAGGTATATCCTAATGTTTGCACACTGAAGTCACAGTTTATCTCTCTGCCAGATTTAGGTCTTTTTTTTTTGGGGGGGGTTGGTTTTTGGGTCATACCCAGCAGTGCTCAGTGGTTACTCCTGGCTCTATGCTCAGAAATAGCTCCTGGCAGACCCCAGGGACCATTTGAGATGCTGGGATTTGAACCACAATCCTTCTGCATGCAATGCAGATGCCCTGACTCCATGCTATCTCTCCAGCCCCTCTCTGCCAGATTTAAAAATTTGGGGTGGAGGTAAGGACAGGCACCACACGTGCGTCCCATTTAGTTCTTGGAATCAGGTGTGATGTCTGTGATTCCAATCGCCCCCAGAAGCAGCAAGTCTGTCCTTGCCACTCGGCTGAAAGGTGCAGTCACAAGGAATAGGAGTCCCATTGCACCCTGTCCCCCTTGCCTATAGTGAGCCCTGAGTAGTGCCCTCAGATCTCTCAATGTTCTGAGCATACTGCTCTGGACGAACTGAATCCAGATATTCTGTCATCATACAAAATCAGACAAATGGAAAGCACAAAGTGGGCGATAGAATTCAAATCCTCCTCTCATAGTGATGTTACTGGAAGTGAAGTCAATTTTTCAAGGTAAATTTGGCCAGTAGCCCATATCCACACTATATTTTACATGCAAGTCTCAGCTCACATTTCACAGAATCCCACCTATACTTACTCCTACCTGGATACGCCCCCACACCAATTCTACTTCTCTCCCCCATTCCACCAACCTTGCCCACTAGCTGATGGCCTTTGCTTATCCCTGTCTTGAGTTTTCTCAATATAGACCTTTTTCTGTCTGGCTTTTTACTCATCATTCACAGCTCATCTTAGTATTACCTCCTCAGAGAAGCCCACTGTGACCACATCAGCCTCTATGCCACATAGTCACAGAACCAAACTTCTATCACACTGACTTATTTTCTGCAGGGTAGCCATTGTTCCCTTACACTATCCATTTATATATTTATTTGCCTTTTTTTGGTTTTTTTTTGGGGGGCATACCCGGTGATGCTCAGTAATTACTCCTGGCTATGCACTCAGAAATCGCTCCTGGCTTGGGGGACCATATGGGATGCCAGGGGATCAAACCGAGGTCCTTCCTATGTCAGCTGCATGCAAGGCAAACTCCCTACCTCTGTGCCACTGCTCTGGCCCCACCAGTTTATATATTTCTGTAGACATATGTTTTTTGTCTTTCTTTCCTTTGACAGACAAAGCCAGGGCTTCCTTTTCTGGTTCCTCACTTTGTTCTCAGCACCAACATCTCTGTCATAATAGTTGCTCAACAAATACTAACTGAAAGGATACTTGAAATAGGAAGAATGAAACATTAAAAAGGCTGAGAAATGCCCAGGTTGACCAGAGAAGATCCTGGTACTTTCAAACTACCCTTCATGGGCTTATGAATCTATTAACACATCACCACAATAATCATGAACAATATGTATGACTGTGTACCAATAAAGTTTTATTTACAAAAATTGACTATGGGCCCAGATTGTGCCCAAGTTGGTTAACTCTGATCTAGGTGAACCCTGATAGGATATTTTTATAGGGACACCCCTTGAACAAAGCACAGCTTACAATTCAGAAATGAGCTTTTGCAAATTGGTTCTGTCAGGATCCAGGCTCCTGAATCAGCCTGTGGGATCAGGACTTTGGACACTAATAACAAGGAGGCACAGTCCATAAACTTCCTCACGTGGCAGGACATTGGCCCCTCACAAGGTTTTCTGCTGATTTTCCAAAGAGTTGTGGAGGTGGGCTCAGCACCATGATCATTGATGCGTCAGGGAAAAGGAGCCTGCGTGTTTAATTAAATGTTATTCAAGGAATAAAATTCAGGCCCTCAGCTGACAACGCAGAATATTAAAGCATCAATTTCCTGAAGGAAACCTGCTTTAATGAGATTCTCCAAATAAATGGAAGGGAGGAAAAAAAACCATATTAATCCCAGCTGCTAATGTCAGCTCCATCAGCCCACAGCGATGTCTTGATCAACAAAAGCTGATGATATCGGCTTACTGGGGAGAGAAGGTGTGGATGCTACTTGGTGTGCTGAGCTCCAGAGGCAGCCAGAGCTCCAGAAAGAACATCTTTCACACACACACACACACACACACACACACACACACACACACACACACCAGTGTCATCTAAAAAAGCGCAGGAACAATTGGATAAAAAAGGAAGACCTACTTAAGTTGGGAAGAATGTCTACCAGCCAGGACTATATAACAGCTTCAGTGAGAGGGAGTAGAGTAGGGTCTGTTTCCATGTCCGGTGGAGATGAGGTGATGTCACAGCTAATACATGTTCTATTAGTTTTTCAGTAAACTCAAACTTATTCATGAAGGAGACATTTGAACATGCATCATTGAGAAATATACATTGAGCATGAGTCACATGTGCAGAAAAGTGGTAACGAAACTTCATTAGGGGTACTGTGATGATGAGACTAAAGGTTTAAAGGGGCGACAGTGCACAGTTTTCACTGGCCAATACCCTCTGGCTTGAAATTTGGGGTCTTTTATATTTGCAAAAGTTCTTAAAGTTCTGTTCTGGCCCAAACAGAGCCAATATAATGGAATGGGGTTGGGAGAACCCAACCAAGATAGTCACTCTCCAAAAATTAGCATAGGCCCAGTCTGCTTTTTGTTTTTCTAGCTCCAGAGTGTCCTAAACTTTAGGTCAAAAAACAAAACAAACAAAAAAAAAACATAAAACAAAAAAACAAGAGCCAAACCTGCAAAATGCTTTGACATCAGAAACCCCTCAGATGAGAAACACTAAGAAGCTGCACCCTCAAGACTCAATTTGTCAAAGTTGATGGGCACAGGGCTAAAAAGCGTACAGCGCTCTGAACTCTGCTCAGTCCTGTTCCAGCAAACTTTCATGCATGTTGGAAAGGTACAAGGGGAAAGATTTATTGCTTCCCTAAAACTGATGTTCTATTCATTTATGTAAGTGACCTGAAGTCCTTAGAGCAATGCAGATGCCCATGGAATGCTCTCCTCTGTCTAACCCTCCAATCCCCCTTTGCCCATGTCATCAAAGTGAATAAGTGCTATCTACCCAACCAAATACCATCTTCGTGACTTTTTTCTTCCTTTACTCCTTCCTCCATTATTCACTGTCTATGCTACCTTTCACTGTTCTTAATCATTATTTCAAATAAATCTATTTTGAAAGGACACTTCAGTTCTTTCTTTACTCGCAATGAAAAAAAAAAAAAACTGGTCTTACTTGCCATGGGCACAAAAAATTGCCATATAGACAAATACAAAGGCCAAGGGAGATAATACAGTGGCTAGGTTACTTGGCTTCAAGTGATTGATCCAGGTTCAACATAAGCATCCAGAATCCTCAGTATTGCGTGCAATCTACCCAAGCACTTTCAGGACAGATCTCTGAGTACACGAACATGGCTGAGTGTGGTCCTACTGCTTTCTAGCCCCAAAGAAACAAATGATAAAAACTGAGCATCACTATTATAGCTAAATATAGCTGCCAGATAAAAGTTGTGAGTGTGAGATTCCTTCTCCTCTGTTAGAGAGAGAAACACAAGTTAGAGATTGCCTGAGACTTGCTTTCATTAATGTTTAATGGCAGGAATGCAGAGCAAGGCCTCCACCTTAGCTCAGTCTGGATCTGTGTCAGTGACTCACCCATAGCCTCCTTGCTATCAGCTCTCCCCTCTATCCATGGGCCTCTCTCCTCTGCTTCTCAAGACCACAGAGAAGCTTCCCTCTAGGACATGAGCTAAAACAAGACTCTGCTCCTGAAGTGTCTGGGTAGCATCGAAAGTCTGCTGCTGAGGTCTTTCCTGCATCAAGGCAAATTGGCAGGAAAGCAGGGACAGGACAGTCTGGCTTTCTGGCTCTTAATTCCATCTCCTAAAGTAGTAACAGGCACACAGCAGGCATCAAATTAGCAGGGACTGGATGCCTCCAACAACGCCCTCTGTTCTCTACCATCCAGATTGCTTGCTACAGATTCAGCATAAAAATTCTGTGTGTAATTCTGCCCATCAGATGCTGTAACCTAAGTCTGACACCTTCTCAGAAGGATGGGAGAGGCAGCCCGTGTTTATTAGGGGTGGGTTAATCTTCTGGGAGGAGTCTGATGGAATGTCCAAGAGTTGTTATTAGTCTTCATTGGATGCTAAATATAAATACAAAGAATCAGAAAGGACAACCAGATTATGAAAAATCTCCCAAATTTACTTCTGCAGTGCTGTTAAATCCACTTGTGATTAAAATAATTCATCACTTATCTATAGCAAGCAATACAGGCAGACTACCCATATGTGAATATGTCTTAGAAATATGCACCAACTTAAAGTAATTTTTTAATAAAAATGCATTCTTTCTAGCCAGCAATTTGGTTGCAAGGACAGCCTGCTGACAAAGGGAACTGGACTGCTCTGGGAGTCAGCGAATGTTTTGGGAGTGAGGAGGGTGGCGAGAAGAAATAATACTAGAAGGGTCACTTATTCCCAATGTGCTACAGATTCCCAGAGCTCCCCTTGACCTTTATTTACCTCCCTCTCTTTATATTTTGTGGGGGAAGGAGGCAATTGTGCTGCTGTTACTTTTTAATTAGATCCATGTGATGGTTTCAGCAACATCTGGCTGGGATTGTAGTTTCCTTGAAAGAGTTAGGAAAAACTTTGAGAAATGACCCAGATAAAGACCCATGTCTCAGTAATACTCAAAGTGCCTTTGGAATGTCATTTAAGGACCATCACCACCTAATCTCACCTACTATTTTCTGCTGCCAAGATCTTCTAGAACTGTCAGTTGCATGAAATTCTCCCCTTTCTCAGACCAAAGTGTAGAAAGGAGAAAGTTTGTGTATGTGTTTGATATAAAAATGGAAGAACAAAAAGGCCTACTGGAGACAGAAGAAAGTAGCAATAAGAAAATATACATTGAAGAAACAGACAGTAAATGGAGTGGGGGAGATATTTCTCTCTGTACCTTAACTATATCTTGAGATTTTTGAACAATGTGAATGTATCACCCACTTAGAAATGAAGTAAAGGAGGAGGAAGAGTGTGAGAAAGGAGTACAATTCTAAGAACATAATTCCAGGCTTGTGAACTCAGGATTTCCTCGAGCCCACATACAATCTTGAATACCTGGACAAGAAAATTCAATAGATGCTTCAGAACCCAATTCACACACCACTTTCTCTAAAAATATATTACCAAAGAAAAAATTCCTCTATGTTCCAAAGCCCCCTCATCTGAATGTAGTAGGCTTCCTGAGAATTAGAGACCTGTGCTTGGCTAGAATCTCAGATACTATCATGGCATCCAACACAGAGTAAATGCTTAATAAATATTTATTGGATGAATAAAATATAAGCTAATAAAAACAATAATAAAACTCCATACCATAATGGTTATGAACACAGAGCCAGAGGAAAAAAAACTAAAAGAGCTGAAACAGCCTTGCATAGTTAATCCCTAGTACCTCATGGTCCCTGAGCACCACAGTATATTGCTCTGTTGGCCCCCAGCACTGCCAGGCCAATGCATTGAGCCATCTGATCCAGTTGGCCAAGTCTTTCTAGCAGGGGTCCCTGAGTTAACTGAGTATTGCTTAAGGGCAACCTTCCTCCCAAATAAAAAGGAGGAAGAGTTGGCTGGCTCTGTGTGCCCTTAAAGATGTAACTAATCCCTAGATCCGACTCTCTCTCAACCTCTGAAGTGTGCACAGATTCCATACAGGAGTTCCCATGTGATAATCATTATTGTTAGTTATATTGTCACGCTTGTATTATTTGATTTGTGATAACAAGGGTCATGCTACATGGCAATCACTTATCACAGTGGTCGGCAAGCCGCAGCTCGAGAGCCACATGCGGCTCTTTACACTTTTTCATATGGCTCTTCTGTGTTCTGGGAGGCCGCTCCAGGAGTCAGGACTCTGCTCCTAGCCTCTGTCTGTGTGCAGCCCCGGCGGCCAGCTCCACACAGCTCTGATTAGAACCAAGGCCAATGTTCACATTAATGTTTGTGACCTTGTCAGTCATGGTCAGGATGTAATTTTCTCTACATCGTAAGGCAAATTTTACAGAATTTAATGCTATGGATAAATAATATCATCCTGAAGTTTTTGTTTCATTAGTTGTGTTATTTGTATCCTCCAGAACTATGTGGATACTTGATTGCAGAATATTCTCAATGAAAACGTATTGAAACTAAAAACAGTGTACCATCCTATGTATTTTTGGTTTTAAAAATGTGGCTCTCAAAATAAATTTCAATCGTGGTTTTGGCGAGATTTGGCTCAGTTGAAAAAAAAAAAAGGTTGCCCGCCACTGACCTATCACATTCCTGTGTTCACGTGACATGGGATGTTCTTCAGGACTTCCTTCTTTATTGTATTTCTTTAGTGTCAGCTGTAGGCTGGAAGTCAGCAAATAAACCAGTTCTCAGAAGGTTTCTGGGTAGATCTAAGGGAGGGGCAAATCTGTGAGGTTCCTTCACCCAGAAGAGAAGGAGGCCCCTGAGAAGATGGGCAGGTAGGAATCTGAGCCCCAGCAACACAAAAACCCCAGAACTGGAAGAGATCTGAAGCCAGCCTCAGCCTTGAATCAAAAATGCATTGAGACAAATTATATGAACAGAAGTGGCACTGCCACTGGCTAAGTCAGATGATGATATTAATTGCACAGTGAAAGATACGGTGATAAACCTAATGTATAAACCTAATGTATGTAGCATGATATATAGTTGATCTCCAGTGATGCATACCTGAAAGTTCTATAATGTAGCAATACAATGCTGCTCCCACTAAAAATGTCATGGAAATTAACTGAGCCCTAGATTTGTGATCCAGACATCTTCTAGCAAGAGCCCAGCTTCCCCAGCCCCACTCATTCTTGCCACCACAGGCTGTAGCCTTCAATCAAGCCCTCTCACAAAGTCCCCCTCTGCCAGGCAGCCCTTCTGTGTTGTGTCTTTCCCTGAGCACCAGGGGTCTATAGCTGCTATGCTAAGCTTTGGTTTCTTCCAACAAGTGCAGGGCTCTGCCCTCTGCCCTCTGCAGGGCCACCTTAAAAGCACCACTGCCTTGATTTACTCAGACTAAAGAGCAAACTATAATGGATTTTACAGTGTTGCTCATATATCAGAGAGTCAAAGCCAGGGCTTTTGTAGGCCTGCCTAATTCTAAAACATAGACTCCTGATTGCATCCCCACACTGCCTGACTTATGAGTCATGTAGCAAAGGCTCAGATGTTATATTAATTCCACCCTAACAGCTCGTTCAGTGCCCTGTTTCAGTTGGGAGTGTGTCAACCCTCGTAAAGAGTCACCTGTGACACACTTAATTACCTTCCCAGATCGGAAGCTCACTCTTCCTCTGCCTTTTCCCATCCAGTCTCTTTCTAGGAGACAACCTGATACTCCAAGATCATAGGGAGGGTCTTTTACACCCCTACCCCATCTCCCAGCTTGGAGTTCACCATCAAGGGAAAACCCCAGTCTCTCATGACCTGCACAGTTCTAGATATGAATCAGAGACCCAGTGCAGCAGACTGAGTTTGTGTTGGGAAACCAGGACTCTTAGGGAGTGAGCTTTCTGTTGACCCAGGCAGTATCTGGTGCACCTTTAAATGTCACTGTGTTGGCACCTTCATTCTTACCTTGCCTGACTGGGCTTGCAAATAGCAGACAGATAAAGAAGTAGTCACCTCCCTGAGATGTGCAAATCCACTTCTCATTTATTCTGCTCACTTTCTTTCATTAAAAATTCACTGTGAATATCTCACATTGGGCCCTGAAAACCCAGACATAAACAGACAGACCCTGACCTCAGAGAGAATCCTGTGGAACTAGGGACATAGAAATGGAAATGGACAACAAAAAAAAATGTTAGATGGACAGGAGAACCCATAACATTGTAATTAATCAGCACTTGGCTTCATTCTTTCTTTTGTGGCATCTAGCCCTGCAGACCATGTTGTTGGAGACAGACCCTGTCCACCTTGTTGATCACAATTTCCCCTTGCACAGAGACAGTACTCAGTGGGAACATGAAGTATTTCCTGAAAACAAATGAATAAATGGATGAATAACTAATAAACTGCTGAGTAAAAATATGGATGGATGCATACATGAAAGAGTGAATATGTTCATGAGGTAATGATTCAGTGAATAAAAGTATGAATTGATGAATTAGTGACTAAATGAATAGGTGAGTGAAAACATGAAGAAGAATAAATGCATGATTTAAAGAACAGGTGAGTGAATTAATATATGAGTAGATTAGTGGATGCATAAATGGTTACTAAGTTAATAAATGTTTTAAGGAAAATAATAAATTAGTGAGTATATGATATGGGTGGATACATGGATGAATGAATGAAGATATAATTTAATAGCTAAATGAGTGAATTGCACACAACAGATGAGTGAATGAAGGCATGACTTAATGAATAAAGGAATGAACAAATAGATGCATGAACGAATAAATGGGTGCATGAGTGAATGAATAGATGAGTAAATGGAAATTAAAGAATAGATAAATTGATGGATGCATTGTTAGCAAATAACGAAATATCCTAGAGATTTATTTAAAGTGTAGTTGGAACATAGAGGCAAGATACCACACCTTAGAAAATCATCCAATACTGAATAAGTTTGTCTCCCAGATAATGCATTGATGATGTCTAAGATGACTACAACTTCAGAGATATAAACTGCTCAGACCATGGCCAGGAAACAGGAAACAGAAAGCACACAAACCAAAATGTTAGGGTGTCCTGGAAAGGATAGATACAGAGGATAGAGTACTTGCCTTGCATACAACCAACCAAGGTTGGGTCCCCACCACAACCCTAAGCACGGCGAGGAGTTATCAATGAGTATAGAGCCAGGAGCAAGCCCTGAGCACAAAGAATTGTGTGGTGAAAGAGAGAGAAGAAAGAGAGGGGGGAGAGGGAGAGAGAGAAAAATGTTAGAGAGAAATGTTGAATGTGGCTGCAGGAATCACTTCTGTCCTGTATGATCTTACCATCAAATTTCAGAACAGTCATTAAGAGACAAAGACCCCAGTAACTGTGCATACCCAGGAAAAGGGCAGGGCCACCTCCACACTCCTGTCCCATTACCTCTCCTCCTGTCCAGCCTCAGTCCCCAAACCTGTAGGTGTGACCTTGAGCATCTGCCTTCCATGTGGTGGAGGGAGAGACTGACAGGCCTGTGCTGCCTTTCATGACAATCTCCAGTGATGGGGCCAAGACGCGCCCTTTCCTGCCTCTGACAGGTCCCCAGGCTGCGCATCGACCCAAGTGCCTACCCCACCACTGTGATTAGCCAGGGTGCAGCGACAGCAGGCTGACATTAATTATCTGTGAGTTGGACGCATCGAAGAGCACAAACAGAGGCTGTCAGAAGAGCAATGCGGTGCTATTATTGTCCTGAGCGCTGCAGCTGGGCCCACAGGCAGAGATTCAGTCTTGCAAGTTCAAGACAGGTTGGCCCAAGCAAGCAGCCATTCACCCCTGTCTCCAGGGAGATACACAAACAGGCTTTTGGGGAATCACTGCAAAAGTCGGGCACCCAGTACCCAGCTTATGTGTATACCCTACCCTGTGCCCACATATTAATCCACCCTGCTTCCAAGTAGAGCTCACTCCTCTCTACTTCTCTGTATCCTGCCTGCCCACCTCTCATCTCAGCCCTGACTTTCTACTCGTGGCCTCCAGCCAGGCTCCCTCAACCTTTTCTGATGCATCAGCCTAGGTCTCTACTCAGGACACTCAGGATACCCTACTGCAAATTATGTGTGGTTTGCCAGTTTTCCCCATCAGCTACCCTCCTTAGCTTTCTGTGCCCCCCTCACCATCACATTCACTCAATTTCACCACTGTGCCCCAGGCCCTCCTGACCTGTGCACAAGCTGTTTCCCATGACTAGAATGTTCTTCACTCCCATATTCCAAGGGTCCTTAAATCTCATGAGTTTCTCCATCCACAAAGCTCCTCCTCATTCCTAAACTGGGCCTATTGTATTGTCTCATTACAGCTTAAAGAGCAGAGGCATGGAGACTAGATGGGGAGTTTTGGTTCAAATTCAGCCTCTCCTCTTGCCAGTTGTGTGATTCGGAGCAAGGTACTTATCTTCTCCGGGACTCCTGTAAATAGAGGGTAATGTCAGATTCCAGGTTGTCCCCAGGCCTTTATAAGTTAATAGGTAAAACAACACCCAGGAGTGTCAGGTAGGCCTGAGTTGTATGTTGCTGGCTGTACATAATCCATATCTGTGGAGCTTAATTTTGTTCTGGGGCCATACCTGGCCATGTTCAGAGATTACTCATGATTCTGCTCTCAGGGATAATTCCAGGCAAGGCTCTGGGACCATGTGAGGTTCTGGGAATCAAACTCAGGTTGACCATGTGCAAGGCAAGTGCCCTACTTACTGTATTATCTCTCTGGTCCTTCATTTCTGTGTTATCAACCATATTCTCATGAGTGATCAACTGAGTCATTCTGTCTTCTGCAATATACAGGTTAAGTTTTCTACACCTCAACACTATTATCCTGGGAACTGGGGGCTAAGTTGGGTAGGGGAGCTGCCCTATGCACTAAGGGATGTTTGCAAACAGCCTGGTCTCTGCTCATAAGAAGCCAGAGGAACCTTCCTGATCATCACAGCCCAACATTACCTGGAGTTCAGGACAACAAAATCACCCCAAGGAGGCCCCTACTGGGGACCATGGTAGCTTTGGGATTTTCTTCACTTTATCTTCCAGCACCTGATGTGTGACTGAAGCTGAGGTAGGTGCAGTAGGCAAAGGAATACAGCTTCAGCATGGGAGCATGGACAAGGAGGATCTCCAGGCTTGAGACTGACTCTGTCCCCTACCTTGGAGGTCACCAGGAAGGCTCCTCCTCTGCAAAGTAGGAGTGTGGAGCAGAGGAAGCACTTAATACACTGTAGAGGCTGATGTCAACCTTCTGCTATGGGAAGGGAAGATTTCCATAAACCACTACTTCTCAGGTCTGGTGCTCATTGCATATGATCTGTGTACTTCAAGAGGATAATCTATCCCTTCATTTTTTTTGAATGCAACTGTTAATACATCTTATAGGGGTGACCATGGAAGTCTGTCATGACACAGATGGGGTCTGACCTGCTCAGGCATCTCCCTGTCAGAGCTGCCTGACTGATGGCATTTTGGATAGAGGCCATGTCAAGTACATCTGGAATGATGACCAGTCCAGAGTCTTTAATTACATAGGACTTACCATAAGGAGAGGGAAGACACAGGTCAAGTCCAGGCCACACTGCTCCTGAGTGGGGCACTGACTGACCCTACCCTCATTGTCCAGAGTCCCATCTCCATTCAACATAGCAGAGACAAAGATCCTGCATGACAAGATACTGGAAAAGAGGGCAGACTAGATAAGGGCAATACTGGAGCTTAGAAATGAGAACATAGGAAAATTTTGTATCTGAGTTATTGCACAATAGTACAGCAGGTCGGGATATTTTCCTTGCATGCAGCTGATCCAGGTTCAACCCTATATCCGGTATGGTCCCAAGCCCACCAGGAGTAATTCCTGAGTGCAGAGCCAGGCATGTGACCTTAAAACAAATAAACAAAATGACTGTTTTGTCACTTGAAGCACTTGCATCTTGAACTATAGCTGGGACAGCTGTGCATCTGCTCAGCACTGGGTCATGGGGAGGACTGAGTAGATGACAGGCAATAGACCATTATGGAGCCTCATTCCTCCATCCTGGAACCTTCTCACTCTAATTGCACCAATATAAACTAATCCAAAGCACACCTAAAATGAAAGTCGGGCTCCAAAAGAGCATGAAACTATTCTCTAAATAACTTTTTTGTCTAGGGGCATTGTCAGTAAAAATGCCAGCATCAGATGAGCCTAGAACATAGTCAAGACACTTGTGGACATCCACAGCCCAAGGCTGCCACTGGTTTCTAGATGCTAGAGAGTCCACACTCACAGGGCCCACACTTATTGTCAACCTCTGGCACTTCTCTATCAGTCTCCATTGCAGTCAAATTCCCAAGTAAAGGTCTACAATGAAATTTACACTCTAAATTTAAACTCTAAAATTAAGTGTGTTAAATTTCTTGTGTGGGTGGTCATTTACCAGGAATTTCACAGCTTCATGGGATTAAAACTTTAATTAGGAAAGAAGGCATTTTTTCAAAAGGAAACTTTGGTGGGGGCAAGAGGAGAAGTCAAAAAGACCCTAGAGGTGCTGGAAAGATAGTACAGCAAGTAAGGCATTTCCCTTGTACACTGCTAACATGGGTTCAATTCCCACCATCCCATGTGATCCCTCATGCTCCTTCATGGTCCCCTGAGCACACCACCAGGAATATTCCTAAACTTAAAGACAGAAATTGTTCCTGAAAACTGCCAGGTGTGACCCCCTTACCTACTAAGTAGGTAAGAGCCTAGTTCCTGAAACAGATAGACCTAGATTCAAGTCATAATTTTAGTCTATTGTTCAATATGCAAAAATTAAAAAAAAGTTTTGTCTTATGTTCCCATGCAAGTTTGACCTTATAGTGAACACTCAGGCCCTCTAATTGAGGAAAACAGTTTCTATCCCATGGAAAGTTCTAGAGATTAAATTAGATGAGACCTGTAAAAAAAAATCTTGAGCTTTTTGCCAAACACAGAACCAGTGAAAAATCATGATAATTCTCATCCTACAATAATCCATCCTTTACTCCAAACTCAGACATATCAGAATCAACCTGATGAGCTTGTAAAAAACCAGATTGCTTGTAACATTCCCACCACAAAAAGAAGAGTGTATTAGGTGACAGGACAGAGGAGTGAGTGCTGATTATCATTTCACAGTACGTAAATGGATCAAATCAAGACTTCCAATACCTTAAACTTGATGTTATTTGTCCATTACATTATGTTATTTGTCCATTTTGTCTCAGTATAAGAAAAAGATTGCTGGGAAAGAAGTAAAGCGTGGTCCTAAAAGATTCATCACAAGGTTCTACTGTTGTAGGGGCTGATGGTGTCTTGACTATGGCTGATGATAAAGAAGCATGAATGTGTGATAAAACTGTCCCTATGGAAATGCAAGCACACATAAGTAAAAGTTAAATGGGATATTAGAATAAGATCAGTGGGCTACAGCACTATCAATGTTTTTGTCTTAATTATTATTTTATAACTTTGTCAGATGTTACTAGTGGGTGGGAATGATTGTGGGGGTACATGCAAAATATTTTCCTTTGTTGTTCTTTCCAACTTTTCAGAATCTGGAATTATCTTGAAACTAAAATAACGATCTAGAATATATCCTCCAATGTCTCTGATTAAATAGATTTAATATAGTAGAACTTAAACTTTTTATGCAAATCACATTACTCTTTCCCCCTGCTGTATTGACATATAATTGACATATAACATTCAGTGTGTGAACTACAAGATGTATACTGTAATAAATTGCTGTATATTTATATGGCAGACATGCCTTCTATAGTTAAATATAGTTAACTCGCTTGTGATATGATGAAGACATATTTAAACTCTGCTTCCTTAGCAGCTTTCAAGTCCACTTTTTGATACTGCTCACGATCTCCATCATGCTACACCTGCATGCCCCAGAAATCAGGCTTTACAGAACTGAGACCCCCAGTGACCGAGTGTGAACTTTCCCCCCACCCCACTTTTGATTCCGCATATAAGAAATTGTTTGGAACATGTCTTTCTTTAATTGACTTCACATCATGTTTTTGTGGCCCAACCACATTGCTACAAAAGGCAAAATTGCTTCTCTTTACAGTGGAGAAATTTTCCATTGGCTATCTAGTCCTTGTTTGTAGTCTTTTGCCTATCATTGGCAACTTGAATTTTGATCGCATTTCTAGGCACTGCGGAAGCTATAGGACAGAGAACCAGACTTGGAGAAGTACTGAGTTGGGTCCAGACTATGCTGTCCTATTCAAAAAGCCCCCAAAGAAGCCAAAAAATTGGCATTCACATGGTAACCTAACCTAATAGTGAGCAATCTTTTGATAAGAAGACCATGACTTCTCCATGAATTCTTCTGAAGTTTTAAGCTCTTTCCATGGTGCCCCTAGCAGCCCTTTAACTGCATGATTAGACCTGATTCCTGCCACATCTGACATCCAAGTCTAGGGATAGAGGAATAAGATGAATGCCCATCCACACATGAGCTTCTTAAGTCTCACTCCTGTGACGTGGTAGCCACATCACAGAATCACACCTCACAGAAGGGAAGGCTAGGAAATGCAGAGGATCACTAGGGGCTTTGTTCCCAGGAAGAGGAGAAAGACTCAGAAATGTCCAGTGTCCCCTTGACCAGTCAAAGAGCAGCAGTATGTGAAATTCAGAAGAGAAATGAGCTGGAGAGAAAGAATGCTCCAGATTTCTATCTCTTCCCCACTTCTGTTATTTAACATCTCCGCTGTTTCCTATTATAGTCTCAGGAATAATAACCTATAAAGAAGATGATTCAAGTTTCTGGAGTAAGTCTCCCTCCCCCACAAACTATTTGTCCCAGCTCCCTAAACTGCCTGGTCTCCCTGTCCAAATCCAAGGGACTTGAGAGGAAGCTACAATCAACTGTTTTAGTAATGACTCATGAGGCCTTAGGTTGGAGACCACTGTGACTCACCAATCACTCCATTCTCACCATGGCCCCAGTGGTGATGAGAGAGTCCAGCCTTTGCCCAGAGTCCTTAGTAACAGGTCTTCTAGGCCCTGAATTTCTTGATGCCATTGATGACCCACTTGTCACTAATGTCACTCACGGCTGAATTTGGGGAGGTATTTTCTCAAACTCTATAAGCACCCAGTCTGTAACTAATCACAGAGAGCAGAGAGCAGGATATTGGCTGGGGGCATGTTTTTGCTCTCTCTGGGAGAATTTTAGATAGGATGATCATCTTCCCTTATGTAGGACCAAAGATCCTGTGATCAGAGAGATAGCTCAGTGATTAAGCTATGCATAATGGGATGGAGGATGAACTCCATCCTCACAACCTCATGACCTCCAACAACTATCAGGTTGTCCAGGTTGATCTTGGAGGCCTTCCAGCATCACCACCCTGAGGAGCATCACATCATCCAGCCTGAGCTTTGAATCATCTGACCTGCTTGGCCAAGAATCACTAGAAATGGCCCCAGACCCCATGGATGGGGACTTGGGCATGATGGTGAATATAGCCCTGCAGCTGAGGTTCAGCTTCTCTGAGGGAATGATGGGCTAGGCAGTATCAGATGTGAAATTTCCAGAGCTGTGACAAATTTAACTAAATTTATTTATTTTTTACCTATTTGTGGGTTTTTGTTGTTGGTGGTGTTCTCTTGTTGTTGTTGTTGTTGTTATTGTTATTGTTGTTGCTGTTGTTTGTATGAGACATACCCAACAGTACACTGGGCTTAGCTTGGCTCTGTACTCAAGGATCACTCCTGGAGAACTCCGGAGACTATATTGGGTATTGGAGATCAAACCCAGGTCGACTGTCTACAAGGCAAATGCTCTACTTATTATATTATCACTCTGGCCCGAATCAAATAAAATTTATAATTAAATATTTTCAGTTAACTCTGAATTTCATGTATTATGTGGGTTAAAAGAAGAGACTGGATATTAGCTCTGGTCAATGAGATTTGCCATATCTGACATAATGAAGCACTGGCACAGGTGTTGTCATATAACACATACAAAAATACTTTGGGCCTTTGTCCTTCCTGATTCCAGGCATGGAGCTCCTAAAACATAGGGCAACAAGCCACTCACTCATCTCCAGGGAAGGGAGATTGAGTCTAGTTGCCAGTGGCCAAAGGATTCATCAGTCACACAAGTATATCTGCATCTCCACAGCAATCCAAAGATGGTTCAAAGAGTTTCTGAGTGGGTGAACACAGGGAGATTTGGGCAGCTCTGCCATTTCCCATGTTTCTGTCTCTACAGCTTCCCCACCTGCCTCTCCTGAGCTATTTACTTTCATAACAAAATGTTGTCTTTGAGTGCTGGGAGTTGCTCCATCTAATGTACTGAACTTTGGAAAGAGACCTTTGGCTAAAGAGGTGGGATGAGTTCTCACAGCCCTTAGCATGTGAGACCTGGTTACCTCCAAGTAGTGCCAAGACTGATTTTAATTGTGGACACCCACACAGTGGCTGGATCCATCTCCCTGGTGGTAGGAAAAAGATCACATGTAGCAAAGCCCTGATTGATTGATTGATGTAGAACATTAATTATCATCAATAAATCTGGTTTTCTTCATGATGTCCAAATATAATCTTCCCTTTGGAAGGAAGAGAAGCTACCACACCCACCACCTCATTTCATTTGTTTACATTATTTATTTATTTTTTAAAAATGTCTCCTGTTAGAACAAGAGGCCAGTGGTCAGAATTCTGTCTGTTAAGTTACTCTTGAAGTGACTTTCCTTTGGCTCAGACATAGAGACTGGTGCTGGGTCCCCTCTGAACTTCCAGAATTTTAGGTGTGCCTGCTGAGGGCCAGTGTGGGCTGAGTGCAAGAGGCCAAGAATCTGTTGGGAGAAATCAATCTGGCTGACCCCAGCACGATCAATGTCAGCTCCATGAATTCTCCCTGAAACTTGTGAAATGGCATCAAAGATTTCAACAAAGTCCCCATCAGCTGACAAGCTGTAATGACTTCTCTAATTTTTCTTAACCGGATTTTAATTTTTATGTTTATTATTTGGGGACTAATGAAGCAGAGGAAATGCCTCTGCCTGCAGATCCCACTTTTATTCTCTCCTATGAAGCAGTCGGAAGAACTCGATTGCAAAAGGAAAGCATTTGGCTCCCAGTGTTTCATGTTGTGTTCCTGCTCCCTGGGCTTGGAGACAGCTCGGGAACTTAATTAAAATCAATGGAGAAAAAGGATTGAATAAATCACAACATGAATATCTCTGAAAGTCTATAGTACTGTGCAGCCACAATAGAGGTGAGACTGTTTCCTGCTCTCCCTCTGGAAAGAGAAAAATTAAAATTGTCTCAGAGTACACTTTATATCTCTCTCCCTACCCCTCTCCTTCTCCCTCTCTCTCTCCTCCCTCTCTCTCTCCTTCTCTCTCTCTCTCTCTCTCTCTCTCTCTCTCTCTCTCTCTCTCTCTCTCTCTCTCTCTTGCTTGTTTGCTTGTTCCTCTCACCCCCTTCCTCAAATCAGAGCTAAGATTGACAAGAGGTCGAGGAGATTAATTTACCCTTCATTTACATGAGTTCAGGAGAACATAGAAAAGACCTACTTTTGATATACCTGGAATTTATCTTCCTGGAGGTACCTTCCAAAGTCTGTGCTTGATCTCAGTTTGCAAGAATTCAAGACATTTGTCCCACTTACCTTCATTTTTATTGGCTCCTGACACCTATTATTTACCTTTATCTCGGCTCTCATTTACAAAATAGTCCAGGGGCTCTCCCTCGTACTTAGGAATGATACCAAATAAGGGCCAGGAGAGTAATCTGTGGACCTCCTTCTTGACCCCTGCTTCCTGGCCCCATTACACTTAACCTTTCTCTTCCCAAAGAACTAAACCTGTTCTTAGTGGTTCCAGGGGAAGGAAATCTATCGAAACCTGGGACAGCTCTCATTTTCCACAGAGTGGCTCCCACTCAAATCTAATCTGAGTTCCTAAGGCCTGTGACTGGATCTTGTCCTTGAGGACCATCTGAAAATGAGTGAATGAGCCTCTTTATTCCCTGTTACCTGCTCCCTCCAGCTTCCTCCCCAGGGCTCTGCCCTCGTGAATTCCAAAGCAGACAAACTCCCATCCCAGAGACTGGCAGAAACTGTGCTTATTAAATATTCATGATTTCTCCTACCAGCCCCAGTTCTAGGGTTGCAGAAGTCACTGGCCAATCCTAGCCTGCTCTGTAGCAGCTCAGCATAGCGGAAGAGCAGAACAGAATAGCTGTGACAGAGTTATAAGAAGGTACAGACTGACACACACCCCCTTCAAAGCAAGGGCAGGAGAGGGAAAAGAAGGAAGTATAGTATCCTGGTTCTAATCTGTGCAAACTGTAGGTAAGGATCATTCTGGGAAGAGAAGCTCAGCAGAAGAGAAAAATGGGGAAAGATATTGAGCTTTGTTCTGAGCATATTGTGGATCATGCCCAAGATATGCCCAAACTGCTGGGTGCCTTAAGCCTGTGTGGAAGGGGAGATTTGAGCTTAAATTGTGAAGATGGAGATCAGATTTGGGGAGACAGAGAAAGCAGTACAGGGACAGATTGGTGGCCAGGAGGCATAATACCTTCTAGAGAGACTGATCCCAGAGTTTTCCTTGGGTGGCCATTTAACCAGTTGCAGCAAATATGGGGAAAGATTTTCCAGAGGCCCTTGGAAAGGCTGCTGGGCCTGGTAAGGGAAGAGCCATATCACTGATACTAGTGTTTGCCTACATCATGTCTACATACTTCAGCTCTGTGTTACTAGGAGATGGACAAGTGTGATGGAGAAAAACCAACCAACTGAAGATAGAAAGCAGAAGTGTAGATCGAACCTTACTGACATTAGCGGGCATTGCTCAGACCTCCGGGTTTGATTCCAAGGCAACCATGAGCATCCTGATGACTTCTCTTAGAGCTATTCAATCCGTCTCAGCAGAATGGCTTCCTATGTGGTGCCAAAGCTGAAGCTGGGGGATAATTTCAGAGAACTGATGAGTGCACAAGGGTGGAGGAATTTGTCAAATAAAACAAAAGAAGCAAAACACAGGGAAGGTGAAGAAGATGTCAAAAATATAAGCTGAGGCTCATGCCACGGGGAATTTCAGTAAAGATTCAAATACAAAATGGTCCAGTGAATCTCACTAGCAGGTCTCAGTCACGAGATATTTGTGTCCTCCTAAAATTTAGGATATTGATTCTGATCCCCTAATTATTCTAATTCTAATGTAATAAATTGTATTAGGAGGTGAGTTGTTGAGGGGAGTTAGGTCCTAGCAGCGGGGCATCGGGGGAAGAGAGGGTGGAGAGCATCAGATGAATGAGATTTGCGCTCTAATCTCCCGTTCCCCTTTTCTGTCATAGAAAGACTCAGCAAGAAGACAAGTATTTGAACTGGGCAGAGTGAACTCACCAGAGCCTTCATTGTGGACTCTCAACTTCTGTTAATTGGCCATCTGCTGTGCAGAATAGAGACACACAGTAAAGAGTCTAGAGATAAATTTATTAAAACTCAGCACTGAGAGCCTACAAGCAGAGAGACTTGGAGTTCCCAAACAAGGGGAGAACAGTCAATTATACAAAATTCATGGGTCTTTTCCAAACACCCACCCTCAATTCCAGTAATTACCAACAGCAAACAATTGTACAGAAGCAGATATAATGCTTAGGACATTATTTTTTGTTTGTTTGTTTTTTTGTTTTAAGCCACACCCAGCATTCCTGGCAGTGCTCAGGTGACTATATGGAATGCCAGGGATCAAGCCCAAGTCAGGTTTACAAATGGCTAATTACCTTATCCAGGGTACTATCATTCTAGCCCCAAGGATTAGAACATTCTTGGCTAGATTATTTGGTTTTTGTTATGTTTTCTTTCTTTGTAGGTCAAGACTTCTTGTCTTATCAGTCAGGACACTCTGTGGCCTCAGCTCTGGACTGTCTGGCAATTTTACCCTCTTCCTGTTATTCTACAACTATGGTTGGTGTTGGGCCTACTTATACTTCTATGCTCTGAGACATAAATGTGGGTGTGTATTAGCCTTTTCCCTATCTGCTGTAGCACCTCAGCCTGACCAGGAAACCATGGAGATGGGGTTCTAGCCATAGATGAGACAAAGTTGAGTTGAGTGGGTTTTCTTCTTGTAGGGGTGGTACTGGGCAAGGGGCCAATAACATAAAAGATCACAAAGGTATGAAAAGTAGAGTAGAACAACAGGGTGTATTCACTTCCTCCTCCCTTTTGGGGATCCCTCAGTCATGACTCTGGAGTTTAGGCATGACCAATTTGATTAACTAAACTACTTGTAGGGCACCCACCATACCAGGGTATGCTGAGACCTGGTTGGTGGTGCCAATCCCATCCTCTTTACCAGTTTGATACTACTGTGAACTTACCCCATCAAATTCTGCTAATTCTACTCCAATTGTGGTGCCTGTGTTAGGGCTCTATCTTCACTTTACTGCTTATGGAGCACCTGGTTCTTCAGGAGTTGTTCCTTATAGGAGCCACAGACATGCCATCATTCCCACAGTTCTATGCTTGCCCTCTCTCTTCTCACTCTCCTCCCTCTCTCCTCTTTCTCTTTCTTTCCTCACTCTCCTCCCTCTCTATGTTACCCCTCTCTCCTCTCCTTTCTTTCCCACTCTCTCTCCTCCCTCTTTCTTTACTCTCTCTCCCTCTTTCTTTCCTCTTTCACCCTCTCTCATCTCTCTCCCCACTTTCTTCTTTCTCTCTCTCCTCTTTCTCTTCTCTCCCTCTCTCCTCTCTCTCACCAAAGAGAGAGAGTGAGCAGCAGTAATGTCTTCTGCCTTTCCTGGATGTCTGAACACATCTCTGTGTCCAGGAGAGCCCCTAGAAACAGCAGCAGCTCTTTGCTGACTGTGCCCCACAGTGTCTGGTCTCTAGAGAGTGCCCTTCAGTCTTGGAAATTAATAGGGAAATAGGACAAGGCCAACTCTGTGCCAAAGTCTAGACTTGTGCACAAATATTCCTGGGTTCTACTCCTAAGGTCCCAGTGTCTTACCTATTCAAGGGCCCATTCACATTCCCAAAACATGTTCTTGGGCACAGAGCCCTTTCAAAACATAGACCTAATATTCTTTCAAAAATTGAAGAGTGGAATGAAATGTAGGGGACAGCATGGAATGTAAAGAAAACAGAAAATGCAGGAGACAGCAGGGAACTTTCACCCCATCCTCCCTTTGGGAGTCCTCACACATGACTCTAGGGACTCATACACATTACCTAAGTACCTAGAGCTTATTATTTAGTCCAAATAAGTTCCCTCTAATCAAAGCTATAATTCAAATGTCAACATATGTCCTGAGTAGGATACCAGAGTGTAACCTTGCCCTTGCATTGGGTGACAGAAAGAAATAATGCCTGTCTAATTATAATTCACTTCATATTTAATTTAGGATGGATGATTACAGTATCAGGGGAGAAAAAGAAGAACATATATTGTTTCTTATAAAATGTGGCAAAAGATAAAGCACAAACAGCCCTCCTCTAATGTTGAAATGCCATGTTGGAATTAATATAGCATGAATCAATTTGGTAATATGCATATTTTACACTAGATTTAAAGCTGTGAGACTCAAACCACATTGCCTTGAAAATGTATAGAACCCAAAAGAAAATAGAGGGAAGAGAGATAGTATGACATCATGTGAGCACCCAGATTAAACCAGACCTGAAGCCCAACATCAAATCCTAAATTCAATAGCAAATTTTCTTCCTATTATTTGGGCTGAAATTTCTGCCAGGTATGCTAGTGTGCGGAAATGTCCCCAATAAAAAAATCTGAAATGGAGTGGAGGAAGTGGGGATCTGTGACTGTCCTGGCTTTCAGTGGGAACCGATGAAATTCCCTCCCAACCTTCCTGTAGGATTCCCCTGATTCCCCACCATGATTCAGTTTGCAGCTGTCTTTTCTTTTCTTTTCTTTTCTTTTCTCTTTGATGGGAAAGGAGGAGAGAGCTGTTTAAGCGCATAAAGAGCCCAAGTTCCTTTCCTCCTGCTGGAAAAATGAGCCACCCACCTGATTTATCACTCACGTTTTATTTGCTTTTGTTTTCATCAGCTTCCAAGATGCTCTGATTTATTCACTAAAAAAGCACATCCTAGGGAAAGCACTGGTTTCCGAGTAACAGGCACTGCCTCTGTACGCGGAGGCAGTCCTGCATGGATGATCCATGTGGGTTTAGGGCATTTTGCCAAGAGGTCCTAATAGTGCTCAGAGTCCAGTCTGCACGGAACTCCACATCGCAGTGGGGCAGAGGCAGCTGCTGAGAGCTAAGTGGCTACTGCTGTGTAGGTTAGTGGGCTGGGAGCCATCGGATCATTATGGACAGAGGGATGCTCAATGCTTCCTCCTGCTCCACCTGTCACCCCAGGACCCAGCACAGGATAGAGACGGAGAAAATAAATGGACAACAGATGCTCTGGTGCGAGAACTTTCAGATATGCTCCGTCACCCCCCCCCCCCAATTAAGAGGAGCGCCAAGAAGCACTGGAAACTCTGTTTTTAGCTAGAAAGAGAGCACAAAGGCACCAGATGAAGACTAGAGCAGTAGTTTCCAGACTTTGCCCACCTACAGACCAATGTCCAGTCCATGCTTTGATGGCACACTGGAAGTTAAAGACAAGTGAAGTTGACCATGGTTCTCAATACTTTCATGTGTGTGGACTGATATGTATATGTAGACCAGCAATTGAAAACCACTATACTAGAGAGATGTGGTTTGGGACTAGGAGTCAATTCAAACAATGGATTCAGGCAGGGAGAGAATGGGGAAAACAAGGAAAGAAAAAAAGCAAATCTCATCAGAAATGAGATTCACTCACACAGACGTCTTAGAGCTAAAATAAGAAAAGATTCTGAGGGATATTAGAGTATACAGGAAGGAAGGAAGGAAGGAAGAAGGAAGGAAGGAAGGAAGGAAGGAAGGAAGGAAGGAAGGAAGGAAGGAAGGAAGGAAGGAAGGAGAGGAAGGAAGGAAGGAAGGAAGGAAGGAAGGAAAGAAAGAGGGAGGGAGAAAAGAGGGAGGGAGGAAAGAGGGAGGGAGGGAAGGAGGGAAGGAAGGAAGGGAGGATGAAAAGAGGGAGGGAGGAAAGAGGGAGTGAGGGAAGGAGGGAACGAAGGAAGGGAGGATGGAGGGAGGGAAGGAGTGAAGGAAGGAAGGAGAGAGGGAAGGAAGGAAGGACAAAAGAAGGAAGGAAGGACAAAAGAAAGAAGAAAGAAAAGAAAGAAGGAAAGAGAAAGAAAGAAGAGAGAAAGAAAGAAGAGAGAAAGAAAGAAGAAAGAAAGAAAGAAAGAAAGAAAGAAAGAAGGAAAGAAAAGAAAGAAGGAAAGAGAAAGAAAGAAAGAAAGAAAGAAAGAAAGAAAGAAAGAAAGAAAGAAAGAAAGAAAGAAAGAAAGAAAGAAAGAAAGAAAGAAAGAAAGAAAGAAGAAAGAAAGAAAGAAAAGAAAGAAAGAAAGAAAGAAAGAAAAGAAAGAAAGAAAGAAAGAAAGAAAGAAAGAAAGAAAGAAAGAAAGAAAGAAAGAAAGAAAGAAAGAAAGAAAGAAAGAAAGAAAGAAAGAAAGAAAGAAGAAAGAAAGAACTTTTTAAAATACAATTTTTCTAAAAATTCCATTTTTTAAAATACAATTTTGGCTTCTAGTTCTGCAAATAGAGAGTTTAGATCTCACTTACTACTCAATACTAACTAAACAAAGCCAAAACTCAACTACTCTTCTTAACCCCTGCAAAATGCTGAGGACTAACTAATTCTCCCAACATTGAGGTGACAAGCAGATACAGAGTGACAACTTGGCGGAACTGAAATCCATACAGAACCACTCCATATGTCTGTGGGAACCACAACAAGTGGAGAAAAGTCCAGACGACAAGTGCAGAGGATTGTTGGAGGTTGCCATTGGACAAAGCAGACACATGGAAACTCCAAGGGACCAGGTGGGTTGGGTTGGGGAAAGGCATCCATTTTATGAGTTAAACCTCCAGGAGCTCTACCTATTTTACACTGTGAGTTCGGATAAAAATTCCCTTATACTCTGTAGGGAGAGGGGAAAAAACTATTTTTAAAATGTTTAAATATTAAGGCATCATGATTTACATAGTATGCATAGTTAAGTTTTAGGTGTACAATGTTCCAACACCTATTATACCATCAGTGTCAACTTCTTTAACCAATAACTCCAGGCTCTCCTTCATCCTCCCAGATGGCCTCATTGACAGGACATATTTACAGTGTGCCAGAGGTCCCTGAGCCCTGCTTCTGTTATGTCCTGTGCATCTTTTCCACTACTCCCCTTGACGTCTTCCTTCTATTCTCACTTCTGTAATCTATGGCCAAGGAGATATTAGGTATCCTCGCTTTGATACTTTTTCCCTCCTCCCTTTGATACTTTGCATTTTCTCCTCCTGTACACAGATAAGTGAGATCATCCAATATTTGTCTATTTTCAATGACATTCATCAAGGACTTAGAACAGTATATAAAAAGGTTTATATGGAATCATAAAACACTATGACTAGCCAAAGCAATACCGAGAAATAAAAAACTGGGAGTTATCTCATTACCTGACTTAAAACTATAGCATAAATCTATAGTGATCAAAACTGCATGGTATTGGAATGAGAATAGACTTTCTGACCAATGGGTTAGAACTGAGTACCCAAAGACAAAGTCCCAGATCTAACAAAGGAGCCAGGGATGTGAAGTGAAGACAATCTTAACAAATTATGTTGATAAAAAACCATTTCTATATACATGTTAAAACATGAAGCTGGATTCATACCTCATATACCTTACACAAAAGTCACTTCAAAGTGAATCAAATATCAAAATCCATGAGTAGAGAGAGAAATATCAGCAGAGAAACCCAAGATCTGGACCTCAAATATGTTTTCAATGATACGGTTTTATTGGGAAAATGCATGCAACCGAAACAAAAATGAACAAATGAAACTTTATCAAATTAAAATTTTTGCCTGGTTAAAAATACAGATTAAATTGAAAGGTACCCAACTGAATGGGAAAAATATTTCAGTCAAAATATTATAAATAGTATTAATATCTAAGTTATATAAAGTATTCACTAAGATCAACAATGACAAAAAAAATTCACAAACCTAATCCAAAAAATGGGAAGAGGAAACAAACAAACCCTTCTCAAAATAAATGGATAGCCAATAGACACAATAGAAGTATTCAGCATCACTTATCACAGAAATCCAAATCAGTATTTTGGAAGAGCTTGAGATGTAAAACTGTAAGTCTTAAATGTTTGATAAAACTCACCAGTTAAGCCATCTGGACCAGAGATTTTGTTCTTGGGAAGATTTTTAATTACTGTAATTTTAATTACTATATTTTAATTACTATAATTACTTTTTTCCTCATTCAGTTTTGGAAGGTTACATGATTCTAAGAATATGTTCATTTCTTCTAGGTTCATCAGCTTCACAACATAGAATTTTCATAGAAAACATAATATTTTGGATTTCTGAAGGATCTGTTGTGAATTATCCCTTTGCACCTCAGACCTGATTTATTGGGCCTCTTCTCTTTTTATCTCCTCTGAGTCAGCCAAAGTTTTGTCAAGCTTGTTCTTTTCTTCAAAGAGCTACCTCCTGGGTTCATTGACTCTGCATTTCTTTTGTTTCTTTGTTCATTTGTTTTAAGAGGTATTTTATTTGGGGAATGAGGTGTAACACCATAAATACTTAGGGAGACGTGTTTAGGTTGCTTATTTAACCCTTTCTTTATTCCTGAAGTGGACCCGTTTTGCTTAGAATTTCCCTCTTAGTTCACCTTTTTCTATGTATCACAGATTCTAATTGTTTCCTCATTCTCATTAGTTTCCAAGAATATTTTTTAAAATATTCCTTGATTTCCCCTTTGATCTATTCCATTTTTTATTTAGTAGTATCTTGTTCTGCTTACATTTGGTTTTTTTTAAACCTATCTCCTTTTTATGGTTTATTTCTGCCTTCATAGTATTGTGGTGTGAAAGGATAGTTGGTATTATATCTATGGTTGTGAATTTATGCCTATTTGAATTATACCATAGTATGTAATATGTCCTGGAGAATAATCTATGTGCATTAGAAAAAATGCATATTCAGCTTTTTCTGGATGGAAGAACCTGTATATGTTAACTAATCCCAGTTCTCCTAATCTTCATTTAGGATTCTTGTATCATTACTGATATGCTGATCTGTCTAAAGGCAACAGTGGAGTGTTTAACTCTACCACTACTATTTTATTTCTGTCAGTGTGTTTCTTTAGTTCAGAGAACAGAAATTTTATAAACTTTGCTGACCCTTCAATTAGTACACATATTTTTATGAGTTAGTACTTCTTGATTTATTGTTACCTTAACCAATAAATAGTATCTATCTCTGATTACTTCTTTTAGATTAACTGCAATTTGGTCTGATGTAAGTATGACTCAACTTATATAATTACATTATTTAATGTAATTATGTAACATTACATTGGTTTATATAATTATTTTCCATCCTTTCACTCAGACTGTATTTATCCTGTATGCAGAAAAACATGAACTATTTTTTGAATCATCCAGTCACTCAAACGCCTTTTGATGGAAAGGTGAATCCACTGATATTCCAAGAGATTACTAATGTAGAATATTATATTGCTATTTTTGGTGTCGGTTTTAGGGATTTATTCCATTAGCCTTTTAAAAAATATTTTTTAGGCAGAAATGTTTTAGGCAGAAAACATTTCAACAGCAATCCTACCACCAGGGCCAGCTCCTATCATTACTGTTCTCATAATCTGTCACCCCACAACTCATAGCCCACATTTGCCTGCAACTTTGGAAGGTGCATTATAAAGTTTAATGGTGGCAGCTTAGATCTCATGTTTTCAGTGTTATTAACTCTGTTACTTTGGTAACCTACGCATATTTCCTATAGTATATTTTATTTCCTAATCCATATATTCTATAGAATACAGATAAGTGAAAAATCTTGTATTTGTCTTTTATCATCTGTCCACCTTTTCAATAATTCTTAAATGATTGCTTTAATTATAGTAAAGATCACCAACTCTTCTTTGTCTGAAAGTGTTTTTATCTCCTTCTGAAATCTAATGACAGCTTTTCTGGGTAGTAGACTTTGAAATGAAAGGTTGTTTTTTTTTTTCATTTAGTACTTTGTATATGTGCTTCCACTCTTTTCTTGCATTTATAATTTAAAATGGGAGAGTTTTTGTGATAACTATTTTATTTCTCTTGCATTTAAGGTTTTTCCTTTCTTGTTGAATGCTTTAAGAAGTTACTTCTCTCTCATTCTCTCTCTCTCCTTCATGCTATTTTGATAACAATGTATCTTGGTGTTTTTCTGTGATCCTATTTTGTTAACTTTGAGGCCTCTTAAATCAGTGCAGAAGCCTTTCTCTAGATATTGAAAAAGTTCTGAGCTATTATCTCTTCCCCTTTCTTTTTTCCTCTTTTTATATTTCTATAATTCAGAGGTTATTCTTCATGCTGTTATATGTTAAGGGTATTATATTTTCTTCCGTTCTTTTACTTCTTTTATCTTTGCCAACTTTATTGTTGTTGATGAGTTGTATTTTGTCTTCAAGTTCACGGATACGGCTCTTTACATTCAGAATTCTGTTGCTGTGGCTTGTTATTGTGTTCTGGAACTCCTTTAATTCCATTTGTAGGTATTCTTTCATACTTTGAATCAATTTTTCTTGAGTTGATTGAATCCTTTTCTCAGTGATTGCTTAATTTCCTTTGCACAGTGTTGATTTGAAACCCTCCACTTCCAAGCATGAGAATTTTGAGGGACCTGAGAGCTTGCTTGGATTTCTGTCCCTGTCTGCCAAAACAACTGAACTCTTCCATTTTCTCCGTTGTTATTAGATTTTGGGGGAGTGATGACAATGGGATTTTAGACTCCTGGTTATCTGAGTACTAACCATTTAACACTAACAAACTACTATTTAGGCCTCTCTCTTCTTTAGATTATTCCCATTACACCATAAAAGGTGCTTCAGTGGGGCAAGCAAGTGCAGATCTGTTCCTTCCTATAAGTTGCCAGGACGTTGGCCTCCATGAAATAAGACCTTCCAGCTGCCCTTAGAGTGTGTTATATGAATGAAGTACAGTCTCCATAACAGGTGTCTGCTCAGTTCCTAGTGATGGGGGATGACTTTTTCCTGTAGTCAGATTCCTGGTATGTTTAGTGCATACTGCACACACCTCGGTTGGAGGAATCTAAATTGGAAGTGGCATCAGGTTCCAAGTGGCTGGAGATTGGGCAGAGCCCAGAGCAGGGAGCAAGCAGCTCAGGATCCACCTTGAGAAAGAAACTATTTTTTAAAACACCACTGTTAAGTTACACTTTATTTTATCTAAAACAAAGGTCATTCCTGGTTTCTTTGTATGTTTGTTTACAACTAAGATTTACCCCCAAACAGAAATAGTCTTACTTGTAAACCTGATTGGGACTGGCTCAGGATAGCCTGAGCTCTGTCCTTACTGCCCCACCCAGGGGTGGTCTCTGTACTCAATACAAAACAAAGTTCTGGCAGGCAGCTTGGTGGAGATCCTAGGAAGACTGCCAGACTATATGTGTTTCACCCTCAGCTTGGTTGGATTATTTCCTGAGTGACCCTGATTCAGACTCATTCATCTGGGGTTGGAGATATGGTGAGTGGGGTGATTTTACACACCAAAATATTTTGTGTTTCTTGAGATTATCTGACTCCAAATAAATGATCTAGCCAGAAACTAATCTGCAGCAGATTTATCAGGCCCAAGACTGTAGGATAAAAAAGGGAATCCCCAACTATAGCCTTTCTGATTCAAGTGACCCTATTTCGAATATTAAAAATCTGAGAAACAACATGTTCATAATCTAGGAGGTGGGCTACAGGCTAACCAGACTGGAACTTTGTGGTATGGGACACTTGCCTCATTCCACATTTTCCCAACATGAGACTCAAGGCCTGTAGACTTTGAAAGGGATTCTTCCATTCTTCCCTATCAGTAGCAAGGAGATACTCCATCCTAAACCACCTTACAAACTTCACTTCTTGGAGACTAGAAGGAGAGTACAGTAGGTAAGGCACTTGCAAGTTGCTCACCCAAATTCATTTCCCCTCATCCCATATAATCCCTCACCACCTCTAAGAGTAATTCCTAAGTGCAAAGCCAGGAGTAATCTCTGAGCATGGCCAGATGTGGCCCCCAAAGAAGCAGACAAAACAAATCAAAATAAAATTAACTCCATCACTTTTCTACCTTCTAGTATACTTGCAAAGAACTCCTCAGACTGAGTTTATAATATTATTTATAATTCTTTCTAGGACAAAGCAGAGAAAGAATCAACAATCTTCTCTAGCTAGGAAAAAAATTATCAATAATCTCCAAAGTCTCCAAGCCACTATAAAAGGCTGCAGCTTTCAGAGGGTTCAGCTTTTGTAAAATGTACCCAGAGCCACATTATAGACCAGTGAAATGTTCAGACACTTCTCTCAAACCCTACCTGGCAATGTTAGGGTACTCTAATCCAGTCAGACAATTAAAAGAAAAACAGATCTAGCATCTTTAATGCTAGAGCAGTGATCCAAGCCAGTGTACTGTAAAGAAAGCCTATAAAAAGCCCTAGCAACAACTGTTCTAAGATGCTCTGATAGCCCTCCCCTATAGGAGTACTTCTGATCTTTTCTCTCAATAAACTTTCTCTCCTTTTCAAATTTGAATGTTGCAACTGGTAGTCAATTTTCAGCAAGGTCAGAAGAATCCAGGACCATTCAACCAGGCTCATACTGCATTTACACCTGTTCTTATCCACAACACTTTCATCCATTCTCTGCATCTACCTCTCGAAATAAATTACAAGGTTTACTAAAAGAAAGGCAAATGGCACTGGTTGAGATCAAATTAATACCAGAACTGGGGTCTAATATGTCAGGAATATTTAAATTACCAGAGCATAATTTTCATTAAAACTATAATAAGTTAAGGATGTTAGTTACTAAACACTGATAACATTGTTTGGCTTCTTAAAAAATGCTCATTTAGGGTCAAAGAGATAGTAGAGCAGAAAAGGCACTTTCCTTTCACTATCATATATACATGCATGTGCTCCTGTGTATGCCCTATAGATGCCAAGTGTATTGTGTTTTACTGTTACTTGTAAGCTTTTAACATTAAAAGCTTTATACTATGTTGATAAAAAAAAATATGCTTGGAACTTGAAAAACCCTGGGCAAAACAGACTTTAGAATATAAATAGACAGCACAAATTTTCTATCCAGGAAAGGATAGAATAGATTTTAGGGCAAGCAAAAATATCCAGGAAAAATTAGGAAAAAAGTTTAGGGTCTTCTACCTGCAAAGGGTGACATAGGCAAAGGCAGAATGGGAAACTGTCATAATGACCCTGCTTTATACTTTAAGGCTGACTGATGATTGGCTATGTGGAATATCCATTGCTTCTATTCATGTATCCATTGAATGTGTTAACTAGTTCTAATGTCTGTCAACATAAACAATTACTCATGTGTAGGGAAGTAGGTGGGGGGTGTGGGGAGCAATATTGTCTTTAATAAATGGCCAGCTTGTGAGGCCTGTCTGTGAGCTCACCAGACTGATGCTAAGGCTTGGATGGTTCTTATATGTTTGTGTCATTTTCTGTGACTGACTCTCACTGGATAGAGAACTAATATACCAATCCGACTGAAGTTAGACAGGGATTTTTGTAGGAAAAATAGACAATGTGTAAAAACAGATAATGTAATCAGAAAGACAGGCACTTTGAAAAAATAAAAATAAATATTAGAGATTAAAATATGCAATAGCAGTGCTTTTATGGGCTTAGTAGAGTTGACATGGTTGGGATCTCTTAGCTTGAGGATATGACAATAGAAGTAAAAGAAACTGCTAAGTCCCGAACTATGCAATTATAAAAGGTATAATTTATGTATAACAAGCATGCTAAGAGAAGGTAGAAGAAAGAAAAGGGAAGAAACAGTATTTGAATAGACAACATTTGAGAAATTTTCCCTTAAATTAGTTCTCCACCAAATCAGAGATACTTAGAAAACACCAAGCACTATCAATGAAAATAAATAAATAAATAAATAAATAGATACTCAATACTACATATAGGTTTATTATATTCAAACTTTAGAAATCAAATATTTCTAACTACATTGAAAAGGCAGATGAAAAATGCTTGCCATTATGGGAGCAAATATAACAATTACATCTGATTTCTAAGAAAAATGATGACAAACAAGAAAAGAGTATAATAAAATATTTAGTGTTGGGAGAAAAAACCATCAACATAGCATTCTTTGTTCTAAATTTATCTTTCAAAGTGAAGGAGAAATAAACTTTCTCGAACAAAAATTGATGTAACTTCTTTTTTTGTTTGTTTTGTTTTGTTTTTTGGCCACACCGGTGATGCTCAGGGGTTACTCCTGGCTATGTACTCACAAATCGCTCCTGACTTGGGAACCATATAGGACTCCGGAGATTGAACCATAGTCCGTCCTGGGTCAGCCGCGTACAAGGCAAACGCCCTACCGCTGTGCTATTGCTCCGGCCCCATAACTTCTTACCTATAGACCTGCTTTGGTCTACAGCAAGAAATATCCAAACAATCTAACAAAAATTAGCTTGTTACAAATAATAATAAAGACAACAGCAAAATCTTCATTAGATATTCTTAGATTTGTATATGCACAATACACACATGTATATATACATTTGTATGTAAGTTAATTCAAGGCTGGAATAAAAGAACTAGTAGTATTATATTATTATAAAGTATTTACCATACCCATAAAGTGGTACAGTGTTGGGTTTATTTAAGATGTAAATTGCCAGGTGCCGAAGAGCTAGCACAGCGGTAGGGTGTTTGCCTTGCATGCAAGGAGGATGGTGGTTCAAATCCTGGCATCCCATATGGTCTCCCGAGCCTGCTAGGAGCGATTTCTGAGCACAGAGTCAGGAGTAAACCCCTGAACAGGCAAAAAAAAAAATATGTAAATTGCCTACATTAGGAAAATCACTTAAGAAAAATTGTGAAAATACAAAGAAACATAACTTATATGCTGACAAAATTTGAAAACAATCGTATGTGATGCTCAGTTAAAACTACAGATTTTAGAACAAGGAACATGATGAGGCATAAAAGAGGCATTGCATAATTATAAAGGTGCCAATACTGCAAAAAAAAAAAAAGACAACAGTATTTAACATGGATGTGCTCTAACAACAGTGTCAGAATATATGATGAAAAAAATAAAAAATAAAAACTGACAAAAGTGAAAGGAGAAATAAATGAATTCTTTATTATACTTAGAAACTCAAACACCTTTTATCAAGAACAGGAAAATTCAGCAGGCAGAAAATCAGTACAGACATAGTGGAATTCAACAGCATCATAAGTCAAATGGATATAATTGACATCTATCAGCTATTTATCCAGTAATAACAGATTATATAGTCTTTTCAAGCTCTTATGGAACATTCACCAATAAAGACTACATTCTGGACCATAAAACACAACTCAAGAAAATTTGAAAATTAGAAATCATATAGTCAGATTCTGAACTTCTAGGGAGTTAACTAAAAATCGATAAAAGAAAATACAGAAATCTCAAATTCCTTAAAATAATACCAATAACTTTAAGAAAAATTTAAAATTTTTCCTAAATAAAATAAAAATGTAACATATTTTGTGTAGTGTAGTGAAAATAGCACTTAAAGGAAAAGTCATATTAAATGAATCATAAAAATAAAGATCTAGAGATAATACAAGCTTTAACCAAATTGCACTCCAGATAAAAAATTTAAATCCAAAGTAACCCGATTTAAACCCAAGTAAAAACAAATAATTATAAATAGAAAAGAAATAAAAGTTTCAGTCAATATAAAATATGAACAAAAGTGGTTTCTTGGAAAGTCAATAAAATATATATTTTAAGCCAGTCTGACAGAACAAATATAGAAATATTGAGAAATATAATCCCACATCTTGTATCTTTCCCAAGTACATAAAAGGATGAAAAAGCATATGGTGAGTAACCTTATACTGTAACAATAAGTCATAACCCTAGATAAAATGCACTAGTTCCTTTAAAAACATAATATAGGGCCAGAGAGCTATCACAGTGGTTAAGGCACTGACTTGAATGCAGCTGACTCTGGTTCAATACCCAGCACTACACAGAATATGGTCCCCTCAGCCTCTATAAGAGTGATCTCTGAGTACAGAGTTAGGAGTAAGCCCTGAGCCCTGCTAGGGATGACCCATAAACAAACTAACCCCCCTGCCAATTCCACAAGCTATCAAAACCTCAAGACAAATAACTAATCAGACTTCATTTAGATCTAGTAAAGAAATTAAATCAATAATTAATAATCTTCCTAAACAATAAGTACCAGGTCCTTATGGCTGGTGAATTCTATTAAAATTTTAAGGAAGAAGGGACAAAGAACAAAGAACCAGGAGTAATTCCTGAGTATATGAGCGTATAGGTGTGGTCCAAAAACAAGCAAACAAAAACACTTAAGGAAGAAATTATGCCAATTCCTCATAATTAGGAGCACTGCTGGCATCTGACCTGCCTGCAGCTTCCTAGTGTCTTCTCCAACCCTTCCAATCATCAGATAAACACCCTCAGGGTGGAGCAGACACCCTGCAGAGCCAGTCTGGAGCCAAGCAGGGTTTTCAGAACCCCAGTCAGAAGCCCCAGTAACAGAGATTTAAAAGATACCAAATATAGGCCTAACTTCATCCTCATCTGGTGGAATGTTGAGACTCTTTTACCGCTTAAGAAATTATTAATATTTAGGATCTCTGCTCCTCCCATTCGACAGAAGCTGCCTCTTCTTGAGCAGTGACAGCCACATCCCAGGGACACAATGAATAGAGAAGGTCAGAGTGAACAGATTAGGCTGCATTGGCTGCCTTTAACTCCAGCAAAGTGGACGATGTGGCCGTCATTGACCTTAGCTGCATGATCTTTATGTTCCATAGCAAGTTCAATGGCACAGTCAAGCAGAGAATGGGAAGTTGATTATCAAGGGAAAGGCCATCACCATCTTCCAGGGATGAGACCCCACAAACATCATATAGGGTCAAACTGGTGCATAATATATTTATATATAGCAGAGTTCACTGAGGTCTTCACCAGCCTGGAGAAGGCTGGGGCTCACTAGAAAGGGAGCTACAAAAAGGTTTATCATCTTTGCCTTTTCTGCTGACACCCCATGTTTGTGATGTGAGCCATAAGAAGTACAACTCGCTCAAGATGGTCAACAGCACGTCCTGCACCAATAACTTCTTGGCCCCTTTGGCCAAAATCATCAGTGACAATATTGGCATCATGGAGGGTCTCAAGACCACAGTTCACTCCATCCCTACCACCCTGAAGACCAAGGATGGTCATCTGGGAAGCTGTGTCTTAATGGCTGGGACAGCTTAAAACATCATTCCCACTGCCCCTGGTGCTACTAAAGCTTTGGGCAAGATCATTCCTGAGATCATCCAGCATAGCTCTCTGCATCCTCACGTCCAATGCATATGTCACGGATATAATTTGCCACTTGTGAAAGCTGCCAAATATAACAACATCAAGAAAGTGGTGAAACAGACTTCACAGGGGGCCCTCCAGGGCATCCTTGGCTACACCAAGGACCAAGTCATCTTCTGTGGCTTCAAAAGCAATACCCAGCTTTGATGATGAGGCTGGCATTTCTTTCTATGATCACTTTGCCAAGCTCATTTCCTGGTACAACAGTGAGTTTGACTACAGCAACATGGTGGTGGATCTCATGGTCCTTAAGAACTTCAAGGAATAGGAGGTCACTCAGGACCACCATCTTTGTAAGATGACTAAGAGGAAGAAGCCTCATCAGCTGGTGAGTCCTTCCCTTACTCATCCAACATACTGAGAATCTCCTGACTTCATTTCCATTCCAGACCACCTGATTAAAGAGAGAATCCAGGAGCCCCACCTTGTTCTGAACCGTCAAAAAAGTTCACTGCACCCCGAAGAAAAGAAATTAATTAATTAATTTGTAAAACTTATTGAGGTTCAGTGATTTATAACATTGTTTGTTATTGGTAGTTTCCCATGCACATAATTCCAATTATACACCCATCACCAGTATATCTACTTCCCCTTCCCCAAAACCCCAATGACTCTTTTTCTAAACCTTCTCCCCAACAAACACAATTATGTTATCTTTGAGCTTGTGTGTGTAATTTTATGTCCCATATATAAATGAGATCATTCTGTATATCCCCTTCTTTCCAACTTTAATCAGCCGAATATTAAGGTTTCTATTCCTTCAACTTCACTCCAAAGTCACCTTTCAAAATCCACAATTCTATGATAGCCCTTCCTTCCTCTAGGGATTAGTCATTAAAAGTATTCTTATAAAAATATGAATGAACAATGCTTACAAGCTCTTAAGAATTATAAAAGTCCACCTAGACATAAGCAGACACAGAAAAACTTTATAAAAGCCCACCAAGCCCAAGAAAGAAAAATAATACCCCAAAAAGCTCTACCAGCACCAAACATAACTAGTGTTTCTAAGATTAAAAAAAAAAAAACAACTTTAGAGACACTTTGATGTGAGTGTTTAATGAACTCAGATAAAAAATTGTACAGGTTCAAGAAAATAAGAAAGCAGAAATGAGAAGACTATAACCAGAAGTGGCAGAACTATACAAAAGTGGTAGATGAAATAAAATCTCCATAATCTTTCAAAAGATAGAAGTAAAGGGAAGATTTTTCAACTCATTCTATGAGGCTAGTAACACCATAATATTCAAATAAGCAATAACATCATAGGAATGAAATGGCAGATAAATATACCTTGAGAATATAGTAGCAAAAGTCCTAAACGTGATACCCAACAAAGTATTTAAATGATACCCAACAAACTATTTAAATTTTTAATTAAGCTCATGAGAAAGAATAAAAAGGTTAAGGTTCATGCCTTGCATTTGGTTTTATCCCTGACACCACATTATTGTCTCAAAATTAATTATACACAATCACTATGTAATATTTACTCAGCAACACAGACTAATTCAATATTCAAAAAATTAATGCAATACATCACATCTTTAAAGAAGAAAATTTAATGATAATTTCAATAACTGCTGGGAAAGTACTTAATGAAATTCAACATCCACTCATAATAAAACTCTTGTCAAATTCAGAATAGAGAGTAACTTGGCTGATAAAACATCGATAACATAAGTTAACATCATAAAAACAGTAAGAATCTTAAAGCATTCCCACAGAGATCAGAAACAAGGAAAGGATGTCCCTTCTTTCCACTATTTTTTATATCACACTGGAATTCCTAGAACATATAATTATGACAAGGAAATGGGGCATGCATTTTGGGAATGTAGAAACAAAGGTCTCTGTTCATAGGTGACATGATCAAAATATCTTCCTGAAATTAATAAATGATGATAAGAAAATATAGAATATGAAATTAATATACATTGCATTACGTATATTGTATATATATATGTATATTGCATTATGTATATAACAGCAATGAGCAAAATGGGCTTCTAAAATTAAATGCAAATTAAAATTTGCACCAATATTCCCCAAAATAAAATTCTTTCAAATTTCCATCTATCTATATATGATCTAATTATCTACATAAGTAAAATCCTGGTGGAAGATATCAAAAACTATATAGAGAAATAGACATTCCATATCCATGTATAAAAAGACACAAGAGTGTAAAGATGCCATTTCTTTCCAAACCTGATCTATAAAACTTGATGGAATCCCAATAAAAGTCTCAGAAAATTATATTTTGGATATGAATAAATAAATTCTAAAATTTATATAAGGACTCAAAATACACAGTCTACACAGAAAGAGAGAAATAATGTCAGAAGACTGGTAATACTAAACTTTAAGACTTACTATAGAGCCAGAGTAATAAAGACTTCGTTATTAGTGAATACAGATAAATATATCAGTTGAGGGAAAGATAGAAAAATGTAAAATAGGATAAAAAAGGAACAATATAAAATAAAAGCACTCAAAATAGACTCAGTAAAACAATTGGATAGCCAACTGAAACAAAAATCTAAACACATACCTAACACCCTTTTAGAAAAGTGAACTAAAGAAGAATGACAGATCTAAGTGAAAAATATAAGCAATAAAATGTATAGAAAATAAACAGAAGAAAATCAATTTGACCTTGAATCTGACAATGACTTTTAGATACAACACCAAAGGCATATTCAAGAAGAAATAATTGATAAGCTGTCATGTGTCATAGCTTAGCTTTTTTATCTTGCAAAGTAAAATTTTTTTGATCTGTAAATACAATTTCAAGAGAATGAAGAAACAAGCCATAGACTACAATGTAAAATTTTGTAAAAGAAATATCTGATAAAATAAATAACTATTAAATAAAAAAAGAAAAGAAAAGAATAAAAGAATAACTATTAACCAAAATAAGCTTAGAACTCTTGAAACTCAACAATAGGAAAGTAAAAATCTTATTTTTAATCTTGTTGTTGTTGTTGTTGTTGTTGTTGTTGTTGTTGTTGGGCCACACCGGCAGGGCTCAGGGGTTACTCCTGGCTCTGTGCTCAGAAATCATTCCTGGCAGGTTCTAGAGAACATATGGGGTGCCGGGATCAAACCAGGGTAGGTCCCAGATTAGACCCATGCAAGGCAAATGCCCTACGTGCTGTGTTATCACTCTGGCCCCAGGAAAGTAAACATCTTAATTATAATCTAGATTAGTAGAGAGCACACCAAAGGATATATGCAGGTGGAAAGTGAGCATATTAAAAGATATCACATGTCATTAGGTAATTGCAAGTAAAATAATGCAAAGCCAGTACACCATATTACAATGATCAAAACTCAAACCACTGGCTAGTTAGGGGGTCAAACAGCAAGAACTGCATTCACTGCTGATTGGGATGCAAAATGAAACCAATCTGGGAGTCAGTTTTGCAGCTTTTGTAGGACTAATTATAATCTTGTATAATCCTGTAATCAAGCTACGTGGTACTTACCCAAAGCTTAGGTGAACACACACACACACACACACACACACTAAAAACCTTGCACACAGATGTTTGTAGCAGCTTTATTTTTTAATTGCCAAATCTTGCATGCATTCAAAATATCCTTTATTTGGGTGAATTAAGAAACAGTGGCACATCCAGAAAATAAATAATATTTAGTGCTAGAAATAAATGAGCTATCAAGCCAAAGAGAGAAATGAAGAAAACTTACATATATATATATATATATATATATATATATATATATAGTACTACATAAGAGATGCAAGTCTGAAAAGACAACTCATTATATTATTCCAGTTGAGTGACACTGTAGAAGTTTTTTTAAACATGGAGAGAGCAAAAGAATACCTATTTTCCATGGGTTAGGGTGCAGAAAATAATAAATATGCACAACTCTAAATAACTCTAAATAATAAAACTGTTTTTTTACTACTTAAGTGCATTAAGTATACCTCATAAAAGGTACAAAACCAAGAGTAAACCCTAATGTAAACTATGGGCTTTATATTCAGTCATAATGATGTGTCAGTCTAGGTCCTTTGAATCTAACAACTGTCATTGGTCTGGGTTCCATAATGAAACAGATTATAGGTATATAGATCTGTTATCCTCCGTTACCTTTAGCTTATTTTTTTCTATGAACCCAAAACTGCTGTAAGAAATAAAGTTTTTAATACCAAGAATGTTCTACCCAATTGTTTTGATTCACTGAATATTTAATGCAAGAGGTTACATGGAGCTAAGCCCAAAACTTCCTTATGTGATAATCAACAAGGAAACTAGAGTCCCTATTCATCCATTCATCCATCCTTCCACCCATTCATCATAGCATTAACTGAGTCAACAGAAATACACTGAATACCATCTCAATATAAAGCTGTGTAATTAAAGAGTAAATATTAATTAAGTTCCCATGATACTCCAAACATTTTCAGGATCAAGTATTAAAAAATAAAGAACATGGAGGGGAGCACACTTGGCAGTGTTCAGGAGTCACTCCTGGCTCTATGCTCAGGGGTCATTCCTAGCCGTGTTCAGGGAACGAGATGGAATGCCAGAGAACCCAGAACAACCACATACAAGCAAACACCTTATCCAATGTCCTATAGTTCTGTCCCCCCAAACTAAGAATTTTTTATTTTATAAATGACATAATATGATGAAACAACAATATTAACATTAAGTGAGAAAATCAGTGCATTTTGTAACTTATAAGAAGGCAGTGGGGGGCTGGAGCGGTGGCACAGCAGTAGACCATTTGCTCTTGCATGCGGCTGACCTAGGATGGACCGAAGTTCGATCACTGGCATCTCATATGGTCCCACAAGCCAGGTGATTTCTGAACGCATAGTCAAGAGTAACCCCTGAGCATCACTGTGCCCCCCCAAAAAAAAAACAAAAAAATCAAGAAGGCAGTTGGTTCAGCAGTGTAAGAACCACAAATTCCAGTAGCATTTGCAAGAAAATAGTTTTAGAAAATGATACCTGAGAAAATTTTAAAAAGTTAAGAGAGAACTATGAAGTAAAATATCGTGACCATGGCAGTGCTGGAAACCCCTTGCCTTAGATCTATTTTCTCAAGGAGGATTTGCAAACTACATTTGTTCATGATATACATTGCAGAGAAACCCCAAATTTCAATGGCTATGTGAAACAAAAGATTAATTTTTATGTATATGCTGTTTCTGGGTCTATGACCTTGATTAGTGAGAAACTTTCCTCTATATCAAGATGTAAGAACCCAGACTTGTTACTGATTGTTCCCTTTGATCCCCTAGAATGAAAGTTTTCTTTCCCTGGAAGAAGGGAAGAGAGTAAAGCAAGCAATCCACTTCTATGCCACCGTAGTACTGAAGTCACCTGTCATTCTAGTATCCAATGTGGTAAAACTAGTAACCCCACATGAACATAAAAGATGTTGGAGGAGGCTAACAAGCAATAGTAGGAGAAGATCTGAAAGGCAACAAGATCGACATGGAGCCAATGGTGTCCTGATGCTCTGTGTGTAGATTGAGTGCAAAGGCAACATGAAAGTCAACACCCTCATTTGAACATGAACTGATGAAAGCCAGGTGGGAGCTGAAGGCTGCCTGAGTTTGAATGCCTGCTGAGCTCCTAAGGGCAAGTCATCCAAATTCCTTCAATTCTGTTTCCCTCATTAAACTTGGTGATTACATATTATGCAAAGCACATAAAACACCCAGAGTGGTGTCTAGTATGTATAAAACACCCAAGTAAATGATATCTAATAATTTTTTTTATCACAAGCTGGAATCTAGAGTTCCTTTCCTACCCAGAGTCTATCTATGAGGCCTATCCCTGTTTCAGCTTCTGTCATAGATATGTAAGATTCCAGCCTCCTTGCCATTCCATGTGTGAATCTTATTAATGTCCCTTGTGTGAATTTGCTTGAAAAGGTTTTGGCCTTGGGAAATCAAGTGTAACCAACCAGAAAAGGAGATCACATTGGTGTGTTAGAAGAAATTCTGAGGAAGTAAAGGATGCAAATAGTTTTTTTTGTCAATAGGTTCTATTTAATTTTTATTTTGAAACTACATCCAGCTGTACTCAGGGCTTACTCCTGGCTTTACACTGAGAGGCCACTCCTAGCAGTGCTCAGTGGACCATATGGAGTGCCAGGAGTAAATCCAAGATGATCATCTGCAAGGCAAGTGACTTGCCCCTGTATTATCTTTCCAGTCCTTCAGGAAAAGAGGAAGATTAAAAGAATAGTTGAAGGGTAATGAAAGGAAAGAAAGTGATAGGCATGACACCCTATCGGTAACAGTGGTGCAGATCATAATGCCTAATAGGAAGTGACAGAGAACCAAATTAGAAACATAGGAGCACACCAAATTAGAGGGGAATGCTCAGTAAGCAAAAACAACGACAGAAAAGTTTAACTAGCAACCAACAATTTAGACAGCACTCAGATGATAACTTCATGACCACACTATGAGGTATAAAAAGTCTCGAACAGTGCTCACTTTGACAGCACATATACCGTATTTGCTGGCATATAAGACGACCCCCTAATTTTGCAGTTAAAGCATATGTTTAGGCCTATATTCGCTGTATCAGATAGAATGTTCCTGTGCTGCAACTGTATGTACCACAGTGAGCCAATCCCAACAAGCAAAGGTTCAAAGGTTATACTGTCATAGACTTCCTCTCTGACTCTGGCCAATCTGAGCAGGCTTTTGACAGTGTAAATTCGGGTTCAGAACATTGTCTAATTTGCATGCATAAAAAGCCTGCTTGGATTGGCTGAGTTAGAGAGGCGGTCCGAGCAGCCTTGCAGTGATTGGTGCAGGATCCAGTTGGAAAATTCGTTTTGTGGCAATATCCAGACGATTTTTGTTTAGCGGCATATTGAAACGTTTTTCGGGATATACTCGGCGTATAAGACGACCCCCGATTTTCAGTTGACTTTTTTTTGTTTCAAAGGTCGTCTTATAAGTTGGAAAATACGGTACTAAAATTGGAACGATACAGAGAAGATTAGCATGGCCCCTGCGCAAGGATGACACGCAAATTCGTGAAGAGTTCCATATTAAAAAAAAAAAGTTTTGAACAATTTTTATTAAAGTACTTTAAATAACTCCATTAGCCACTTAGTTATAACAATCCACATAAGATCAATTATTTTGGGCCTGCTAAAGAGACTGGCTGGTGAGTGGGTAGGAAACTGGGGACAATGGTGGAGAGAATGTTACAAAGCAGTCAAAACATTAAATGTCAGAAACAATTGTATTATTAATACTTTGTAAAGCATGGTGTTTAAATAAAATAGTAAAATAACCATGATAGCAGACTGAAAATTGAGGCATCATATTACCTGACTCAAAAGTATATTATAACGCAACTGTAATAAATCTGTGATGTATCGGAATAAAGATACATATGATCAGTGGAACAGTATCGAAAGCCCAGTTCTTTTGGGGGGGTTGTTTTTTGTTTTGTTTTGTTTTTGAGTCATATCCAGCAGCACTCAGGCCTTTCTCCTGGCTCTACACTCATAAATCACTCCTAGCAGACTTGGGGGACATATGGTATGCCAGAATTCGAACCATCATCCTTCTGCATGCAAAGCAAACACCCTAACTCCATGCTATCTCTCCAGTCCTATGAAAGCCCAGTTTTAAATGCACACAGATATTATCATTTCATCTATGTTAAAGGATCCAAGCCCTTACAAAAGAGAAAGAAAAATATCTTTAGTAAATAGCATTGAGGAAACTGGACAGTTACATAAAAAAATAATGGACCATTCTCTAAATACATGCATAAATTTCTTTTTTTTTTTTTTTTTTTGGTTTTTGGGTCACACCTGGCAGTGCTCAGGGGTTACTCCTGGCTCCATGCTCAGAAATTGCTCCTGGCAGGCACGGGGGACCATATGGGACGCCGGGATTCGAACCGATGACCTTCTGCATGAAAGGCAAACGCCTTACCTCCATGCTATCTCTCCGGCCCACATGCATAAATTTCAATTCAAAATGACTTAAAGAAACAGTGAAGCACATAGAATATAGCAGAGGTGAACTTCCCCATGGCATAAGCATTAGAGAAATCTTCAATGACCCTATTCTCAAGGGAAACAAAAGAAAAGATGTCATTGGAAAAAACATTACAATAAAAACTTTAGTATAGTAAGAGAAGCTACAAACAGAATGGAAAGATAGCCTCCTGGAAGCCAGAATATACCTGTGCATCATATGATGGGTAAGATGTTAATATGAAGTTACATAAAAAGTTATATGTTTAATCCTACCAGTGCCTTATATATCTTAGTTATAACCCCCATATCAGGTGGATATTGGGTGAATAATTTTTCACAATCTATGGGCAGTCTTTGTAACGTGGTTATTATTTTCCTTTGAAGTTCAGTTTAATGAATTCCCATTTGTTTATCTTTGCTTCCACTTGCTTGGTCAGTGGTGTTGTGTCCTTGTAGAATCCTTTAGCTTCAATGTTATAGAGTGGTCATTTGAATTTCCTCTAAGGTACAATATCAAGATTTTTAACTCATTTGGATTTGGCTCTTTAGCATGGTGTTAGAAAACACCACTTGTTAAAGAGGCTTTCCTTGGTTCACTTTCTTTTTTTCTCTTTTATCAAGAAATCAACTTATCATATGCCTGGAGATGTGTCTCAGGATATTCAATTCTACTGCACTGATCTGGCAGTTTATCTTTAGTCCAATGCATATGGGATAAAACATCCAACCCTATCCAAAAATGGGGAGAAGAGATTAATAGAAATTTCCTAAAAAAAAAAAAAATACAGTTGGTCAATAGGCACATAAAAAATGCTCACATCATTAATCATCAGGGAAATGCAAATCAAAACAACAATGAGGTGCCATCTCACACCGGAGAGACTGGCACACATCATAAAGAACAAAAACAATCAGTGCTGGCTCAGATGCAGGGAGAAAGGACTCTCATTCACTGCTGGTGGCAATGTAGACTGGTCCAGCCTTTTGGGAAACTAATATGGATATCCCTCCAAAACCTGAAAATTGAGCTTCTATTCAACCCAGCAATACTGTGCCTGGAATATACCCTCAGGGCTTAAAAACAATGCAGAAAAGGCATCTGCACTCCTATGTTCATTGCAGCACAATAGACAGAATCTGGAAACAACCCCAGTGCCTGAGAACAAATGAGTGGATAAAGAAAGTATGGAATGCTATGTGACTGTTAGGAAAAATAAAGGCATGCAATTTATCTATATGGAGATAGATATGGAGAGTCTCATGCTGAGTTAAATTAGTCAGAGGGAGGACAGGCAGAATATTTGCGCTCATCTGTGGGATATTAAAATGCCTGAGTATGAGAATAATACACAAAGACAATAGATATGATTGAAGGGCATTACTGTTAACATAAAGAATGGACCACTTTGACAACGATTGTTGGAAATAATCGTTGTGAACAAGAAATGGGAACTAAAAGGTAAAGTGAAATGCATGATACCTCTTCAGGAACAGTGTTGGATGTCATGGTGTGTAAAAAAAGAGAGAGAGAAAGAGAGAGAGAGAGAGTCAGAGAAAGACAGAGAGAGAGTCAGAGAAAGACAGAGAGAGACAAAGAGAAAGAAAAAATAATATCTCCCATGGAGGCAGGTTGGATGGGAGGGTAACTGGGAAAATTAGTGGCAGTACAAAATGAACACTGGTAAAGGGATGGGCGTTAGAACATAGTATGACTATAACTCAACTATCAACAGCTTAACTCTGTACCTCACAGTGATATATATTTTTAAGTAACTTAAGGAGCTCATATAATAACAAATGAACTCCAAACCCACCAAGCAGTCCCTTATTTTTCTTATCTCCCCATATACACATCTACTATTGTGGCAGCTGCTAATGCCCTTAACAGCACCAAAATCCATGCTGAGCCCTAATCAGGGCCACCAGGGACAACCAGTATTCTCAGCCACTTTCCCCTGGTATTGCCTCAGTAGTGGCTCCTTTGAAGTTGGGGAGCTGTGAGGAGGTCCTTCAGGAACTCTGTGTCCAACTTAAAACCCTGAAAATTGGGGCAGGGACCACAGAGGTCCCAAGTACAGCATTTAGTAACAAAAGTAATAACACCTCAAAAGTTATGAGTGCTCCAGTCTATAAGATAGCAAAGGTTAATACCAAAATACCCTGAGCCTAATACCATGAGCTTAATGCTCTAATGTTATCACCAGCCGAGCTCCTGAGTTCAGACCAGCTATAATATCCAGCACACTCAACACCCTTCCCTGGCATTGCTTCAGGTAGCAGTGGCCCTTCTGACCTGGGGGAGCTGTGAGGAGGCCCTTATGGAGCTGAATGTCCAACTTAAAGACCTGAAAATTGGGACAGGCACCAGGGGGATCCTGAGTGCCCCACTAAACTATTGCTAATACCTTGTCTCTAGCTGACAAGAGGACCTCAGAGGTCACCACAGAGAGCTGCTTCAAGCATCACCATACATGTTCAAACATAGTCACCTAATTTTGCCATAGGCCCCCTGGGGTTGCTCCCAGCCACAAGCTCCAACATGCATTTTTTAGGGGGTTAGGGCTACACTCAGCAGCACTCGGATTACTCCTGGCTCTGTGCTCAGAAATTACTCCTGGCAGGCTCGGAGGTCTATACAGATGCTAAGATCAAACCTCTGTCAGCTGCATGCAATTCAAATGCTCTGTGCTATCACTCAGACTCCAGGCCCCAGCCTGCTTTAAGGTCTGTAACTCCAAGCCAGTCTTGACCCTCAATACTGCTGCCCCTCAGGTAGCCAAATGGCAGTCCCAATGTGTTGAGGTGAACCCAAATGTGACTAGAGACTTGAACAATCATTCTGAAGGGTTGTCAATAGGTTCAAGTATGGCTGTACTGACTTTGCATGGCCCCCTCCTGCCTGTCTTGGAGAGGGAAAGATGCCATTTCTTGTGCCCAGAGAAAGAAGTGTAGAAGGAACTCCACTGCAAGGACACTGATTCCTGAACATCAGAAGTTGCTTCAGAGGAGGCAGCCTAGGAGACAGAGGGCCCAGGGGAGGAAGAAGCAAGATACAGATCCTTGTGTGGGGGAATGGCTGCTGCCCCCCTCCCTTCTATATTAGAAATGGGCTGGGCCATCCCTCATTCTTTCAGGAGTCCTTACAGACATGGACAATCTTCTCAATACAGCCCTGGCCATTTGGGTTTTGATAATAGGCTTCACCCAACAATGTTCCTAGATCCTGGAGTGGTGAACACTGATGATGCTACCTGTGGTATCTGCCTCTGAGCAGTCAGCTCTGCTCTCTAGTCATCTTTCCTTTCTTCCCATACATTGTTAGACAAATTACCTACACATACTTCTCACTCCATAAAGTCTAACAGAGGATTCAAGTTCCCAGGTCAAGTAGAACAGAGAAAGAATACAAGCATCTACCACATCCTCTAAAGAAAGGTTCATGCATGATAATGATTTCATCAGGAAACTTTTATTCATCCCTGGGCATGAAACATATGTTCATTTATTCTTGTTCTCTTCTTGGTAAAAGCAGAATACCCTGAGTACAGCTAGAAAGGGGATCTGAGAAAGTGATTTTGGAGGGAATAACAAATATAGTAGATCTTAATTCTGGGGAGGGGAGCAGAAGACTTCCAGGATGTGGTCCATTATACTTATGTTTTTGCATCCTAGAGCTCTTCCTTCCCTTGGAGCAGACATTAGAAGCTGGAAACAAAGAGACATGGCAAGGGATAGGGTTCTTTCCATCCATGCAATGGATCCAAATTCATTCTCTAGCACTGCATTTCTGGCCCCTGAACTGAAGCAGTTCCTGAACAGTGCTAGGTGTCCAAATACAAAACCAAGTAAATACCAAAAGTCTCATTTTGGACCTATTAGACTTTAGGTATGACAGTAAACTATTGTGCATAGATTAGAGAAATAATAGACAGAATCACAATTCACTTAGCCAGAGAAGCTGCTGATGCCAATGACTTCAGGAAAATCTTCCATTTCTATTGGTAAATGCTGGGAGCTCAGTGTGACCCTTCTTCAGAATGACGCTTATCATGGGCCTCAAGTTAGAGGAGTCTAAGTATTTCTTTTCTGTCAAAAACAAAAGACAAAATCAGGGGCCAGATCGATAGCACAGTGGTATGGCATTTGCTTTGCATGCGGCTGATCCAGGATGGACCTTGGTTCAATCCTTAGCATTCCATATGGTCCCTCAAGCCAGGAGTAATTTCTGAGCGCATAGCCAGAAGTAACCCCTGAGTGTCATCAGGTGTGTTCCAAAAATAAACAAACAAAATAAATAAAATAAAAGACAAAATCATTTCAAAAGCAGCAAGAGAGGAGTCATCACAAACAATCAAACCTCAATAAGACTAATAGTGAATTTTTTTGACAGAAAATTTGGAGACCAGAAGAAATTGGGATGATGGATCCAAAATGTCTAAAGGGATACTGAGAGATAGAACAGGGTTTAAGGCACTTGCCCTGCCAAGAGTGATCCCTGAACAAAGAGCCAGTAGTAATTCCTGAGAATAGCTGGTGTGACTCCAAAATCAACAAGCAAAATATGTTGACAAGGAAAACAATGGCCAATCAGAAATACCATCCATAGGAAAGGTGTTTTTCAGAAATGAAGATAAACATTTAGACAAGCAGAGATGTCTGTCATTCATCACTTATAATCTGTCTTGCATGAAATTCTACAAAACATGCCAAAATAATGTAGGAAATAGCATCAATATTCAATAATTGACATTTTAATTTCTTTTCACCTTCCTTTCCTTTTGCTATTGTTGTGATGACACTTGGGATGCTTGCTCACTAGGATTGTACACTTGGTTTCAGTGCTTGCACACACTTGACTGGATGTGACACACTTCCAGAAACTTCTTTTGTGGCAGCACCTGGGATCACAAAAGCAGTGAGCAGTTTTAGCATGCAGGATTGTGCCAAAAACCAAACTTATGGTCTCAGGCTCTGATGTCTCTACCCCTGAGAGATAATCCTGAGCTCTCAATCTTTTTTGCAGAATTGAATTTTAAGTCACTCTCAACTGGACTCAAGAATCATATCTAGCAAGACTTGGAGGAATCCTATGCAATTGTGGGATTGAACTCAGAGGGTTGCATGCCAAGCAAGTGTTATATCCACTGTTCTCTCTCTCTCTCTCCTCTCTTCTTTCTCTCTCTCTTCCTCTCTATTCAAACCCTTAATAATTATTTGAAATGTAAGTAGGTTAAAACCTCAATGAGAAGGCATACAATAAGTTCATTTTAAAAACATAAGATCACCAAAAAACAGAAAGTTCAAGTGTTTGTTTTGCAATGTCTATGGCCATGAGGTCAACTTTTGGGTGCTAAAGACATCAGATGTCTCTAGTATATATATACATATATATTCCTTTTTCATTGTTTAACAAAGCCACCTTGGGGACAGGTTTGAGATGCTGATAGTGTTGTTCCTGAGCTCCTCAGTGAGTGATCCCCATCTCCGCTGAGAAAAAAAAACACATTATCCCCAAAATTATAAATATAAGTGTATGTATTTTTATTCTAACTAAACTTCTCTGAACATATATTATGAATCATTAAGTTATAGGACTACTACCAGAGAAATTATGCCATGTCAGAGAGTACAGAGAGTACATTCCACAGTAAAATGCATTTTTAGAGATTGACCAGGCAATGTCAAGCTTGGTTTCTCTTGGGAAAGCTCTCAATGAGAATTCAATTGGGTGGGCAGGTGGGGCATCTCCCAAGTGGTGCTCAGAGGCCTGAGAAACACTCCTATAAATTTCCAGCCAACTAGACCAGAGGTTAAATACAAGAGTGCAAGGGTGAAAACTGCTCTGACCAAGGTGCTAATAATTAGCTAGGCCCCTCATGGTGCTCAGGGGGCCTTTAAGGCCACATTTTTCAGTTTTAACAGGAAGTTCTGGGGATTGAACTGGGGTCACAAGCATGCCCTTACTATCTCCCCAGACACTAATTTAATTTTTAATATAGTAGCCAGCATCAGATGTGTCTTTATCATATGCTATATCTTGTGCTTTTCACTACAATGAAAAATGGTGAGAACTATGTGAATCAGACTCTCCCTAGGCATGGCAATGACTGAATGGGACTACACTTAAAGGGAAGGACATAATTTTAGAACAACTTCCAAGATGGTCACTGAACACTTCTGGGTTTGGTCCTGGTGCGTCCTCAAGCAACAGTCTTTTTCTAGAAGAATCTTTCAGTAACAAAAACTGAAAATTTAAGGGCATTATGAGAAAACCAACAGCTTTGAAGCATAACAGTCATAAATTCAAGTTCGTTTAGTCCCTGTAAGAGTCACCCCTGCACTCTGAGCTGACTGCTGTAGAGATTCCTGGAAAAAAGACAACTTCTACTTTCTTCTCTCCAACTACTACTTTGATCTGGAGAGAGACCACATACACGTCACTGATTGGAGACTACTTCCGGTTTAGGGTTTGAATATTCCCCTGATGAGACTCCCAAGACCATAGTGTAAGATGATACCCAGCTATTAACCCAAAACAAAGGTGGTTCCACAATTTCCTTTTTAATTTTCACCTAGCCCCTTGATATGTAAAAGTCTACCTAGATCCCTTCCCCACCCATTTTGTACTGAGAATAAAGAGCAGTTTGGTTTCGTGCACAGAGAGGCCAAGTGGTGCAGACTGACTCCATGACTCTCTTCTGACTGGGTTGGTTTATTAATTCTTCATGGCTACCCTACCTACATCAGACCCATCTTCCTGGGGTTAGAAATTTTATAACATGAAATTTGGTGATTTCATAATTTGGGGATTTATTTTACACATGGAATTAAACCCAAGACTCCTGCTTGCAAAGCTTGTACTCCAGCCCTTCCTCTGACTTTAATTTTTGCTTCATTTTCTTTGGGAGATGAACCCCAGGGGTGCTCAGGACTATACCTGGCTCTGTCCTCTGGCAGTACTTTGGGGATCATATGTGGTATCATGGATAGAACTCAGGCTATGTGCATGGCAAGTCTCTCCCCATCTCTGTAATATCTTCCAGGCTCTGGTACTAATTTAGAAGGTAAATTTGTTTTCAGGATTTCAAATACAAGAAAGAAAAAGTCCTATATTTTTATTAATACATTAAATCAAACTGAGTTGTTTGATTTTGGTTTTGTTGTTGTTTTTGTTGTTATGAGAATGTTGGGTCTCCCTGTGATGCTGTCACTGAGCCACCAGACAGATTGTACCCCACAGAACAACTTACAGGGGACCCCATAGAACAACTGTTTCTGGGAATTCTCCTTGAGACAAAAGCTTCAGAGACACCACTCCATAAATGGGAAAGAACAGCACAAAGAGTGCTATTTCCCCATAATCAGCGATCATTCAGGCTTGACTCTAGGCAATTCCGTTTCCCTCACAGAGAGCTATGATCAATAGAGATAAAGCTACTTTTATGATCCATTCTGTACTCTCAAAATATTCCTAATACCCAATGTTTATTTTAACTTTCCATGATATCTCACATCCCTAACTGCCTATCTCTGGTGTCCTGGGCCCTGCAAGTATTCCAGATTCATTTGTCCTATTTTTATGTTCCATTGTTAGAATGGAATGAGGTGTCTCTGGTTATTAGTCTAGGACCAGTTCTTTCCCAGTCAGCAGCTGGAAGAACATACCTGGTCCTGAACACACCTGGAGGATGTAAATGAACCCTCACTGTATTATATATATATATGTATATATATGTATATATATATATATATATTGATGCATAGAGATGAAAATACCTTGCTCTAGGACTAAATTTCCCCATGGAATGTTCTGCAGAGATAGAAATGCTATACAATGCCAATGTAATAGTCACTCTTCATGGTAGGAGTGTATGAGTAGGGAGGAAGGTGGGGAGTAAAGAACTTCAGTGGAATGTGTGACTGCAGAACTGAATTTGTGTTTCTCATTTAATTTTGTTTTATTTGGAGGAGGCCACACATTGCCATGCTCGGGGGTTATTCCTGACTCTACATTCAGGAATCATTCCTGGTGCTGCTTGGGGGACCATAGGGAATGCTGGATATTGAAGTTGGGTCAGCCTCATAAATGCAAGTGCACATTACCTGGACTATCTCTCCTGAAAAATTAATTTTAATTGTGTTAAAGCCAAGAGCCATAAGTAGGAGTTGACTTTATTGTTGGAGAGATCCAGTGCAGGTACTGAGGATTGATGGTGTATAAGATATAGGCAATTGTTATTGTCTCTGAAGAAGGGCTTTTAGGTATTGGTATGAATTGGGAGCTTTGCATCTACTTATATCCTTAGAGCAATCTGCCCATGGATACATTTTTCTAGTCGAGATAAAGAGATAATAACAAGAATTAGAGAGATATTACAGTGGATAAGAAATTTGTCTTGCATATGACCAACTGGTTTTGATCTTTGGCATCCCATATGGCTCCCTGTACCACACAAGGAGTTATCCCTGAATGCAGAGACAGGAATAAGCCCTGAGCACACTCTCAACAATGGCTTTTTTAAAAATAAAATTTTGGAGGGCCCGGAGAGATAGCACAGCGGTGTTTGCCTTGCAAGCAGCCTATCCAGGACCAAAGGTGGTTGGTTCGAATCCAGGTGTCCCATGTGGTCCCCCGTTCCTGCCAGGAGCTATTTCTGAGCAGACAGCCAGGAGTAACCCCTGAGCACAGCTGGGTGTGGCCCAAAAACTAATAATAATAATAATAATAATAATAATAATAATAATAATAATGATAATAATAATAATAATAATAAATAAAAGTATTGAATCCATTGTGAATTATAAGTCCTTCATAGTGGATTTTAGGTATATAGTGACAATGAATTAGGGCCATTCCCACCACCAGAGTTGACCTCCCTCTACCAAAGTTCCCAGCATGCATTCTATTCCTTCACTTTAGTCCCCTAACCTGCCAGGGTTATAGGCCCATTTTAAGTATAGATTGTTATAGTTTGGATCTCTTGATTCTATTGTTGACTTTTGCTTGGGTATTTAGTTGTCTTTTTTTTTTTTTAGCTCCACCAATACACCTGCGACCACTTGGCCCCTAACCCCCATCCTCCTTTTTTCTCAATTTTGTAGAAAAATACAGAAATGTGAGGTAAAACAAAGTAACTCATGTTTCAAGGTTCTATGTTTCTATGTTTCTTGTCAGGAGCCCTTATCTACAAATAAAATTTAAGAAAAATAAATAAGGGGATGGCAGTTGTTTTTGTTTTGCTTTTGCTTTGTTTTGTTTTGCATAGGTTCAGGAAATGTGGGGTAATTAGAAAGGAAATACTCTTGGCCTAAAAAATCAGGATGTCTTTACCCATGAACTATCCTGTCACAAGACCAACTACAGGCTCCAGGCATCCTAATAGACCAACCCCAAGGTCTTTCTTCATATTACCAGGAAAAGTTCTCCTCAATTGTGGTTGTTGCAGTCAGGCTTCTGTAATTAGAGATCTTGGTTTTAGCACAGATCCTATGTCGAAGCCAGGGTATCATGGAGCATCTTCTGATTTCATCTCACCTTTAGATGGCGATGCAGGGAAACCTGCTCTGAGGCAAGTTGTGTCTCCTACTCATCAGGGTGTTATATGAACCCATCTTGGAGCAAGACCATGCCAGGGCAGCATTAGGCCCTTCCTAGGTGGAAGTTTGATTCCTGGTGCTGGTGCAGAAAACTGTGCCCGTTCCTAGGATGGGACCCAAGGTTCAGGGTTGAATAGTTGATATTCAATCAACTGAGACCTAAGTCGAGTCACTATGACAAATATTCCGAGTAAAAGGCACCCCTGTGCTATAAAATTTATGTGTTCCTATACGTATTAGATAAGAACTTCTTTCTATACATATTTCCACATTTCAATGTGCCTATGCAAAAAAGAACAATGCCACATCCCTATACAAAAAAGGAACAATGCCACATGCATAGTGATGCATATGGGGGTAAAAATAACAAACTCGGGATTTGATGTTAGTGACCCCAAGCTGCTGGTTTTGAGCATTGACCTAACCTAATTGGCCTGCATCTAGGACACTCCTCCTTCTCCTAACCCATGAAAAGTACTTTGGAGATCTTCCTTTATAAAAAGCTTTATAAGGAAAGCTTTATAAGAAAAGACCTCTTGACAAAAGCCACCATATCCAGTGAAGACCCTGACTCCTGAAGGGATCTGTATAAACACTTTCCATGGGTATCTCTGGATTCATGCTCAATCTCTGCATGGCAGGCTTCAGAGAAGATACAGTTCCTCATTGATGTACTGCCTAGGGTTGGGAGGAAGGGAGGGTAAATGGGAAGGAGGGAGGGAAAGAGGAAGGGAGGGAGGGAGGGAGGGAGGGAGGGAGAGAGGGAGGGAGGGAAGGAAGGAAGGAAGGAAGGAAGGAAGGAAGGAAGGAAGGAAGGAAGGAAGGAAGGAAGGAAGGAAGGAAGGAAGGAAGGAAGGAAGGAAGGAAGGAAGGAAGGAAGGAAGGAAGGAAGGAAGGAAGGAAGGAAGGAAGGAAGGAAGGAAGGAAGACTAAGGGTAGAAGGGCAGAGGGATGGAGGGAGGGATGCTTTAATCCACATTCCAAACCTTCAGAGGCACATGTTTATTTGTTTATTTTTTTTTTTTTTGGTTTTGGGGTCACACCTGGCAGTGCTCAGGGGTTACTTCTGGATCTATGCTGCGGCACAGGGGACCATATGGGATGTCGGGATTTGAACCACCAACTTTCTGCATGAAAGGCAAACGCCTTACCTCCATGCTATCTCTTCGGCCCCACATGTTTATTTTTGTACCACACTGGCAGAGGTTCTCAGGGCTTACTCCTGGCTCTCTGCTTAGACATCATTCCCGGAGGGACTTGAGGACCTGATGGTTCCTCTGATTGAACCAGAGTCAGTTGTGTGCAAGGCAAATGCCTTAAGCCCTACATTAAAATGCCTTAAGCCTACATTAAAAGTCTTAAGATTTTAGTAGGCAGGCACAATTGAGATCTTTGATCTAAAATTGTCCTAATTTTTCCCAACAATCATCTGTCTCACTTATTTGCATTCCATGAGGTCATTTCTAGGTTCAAAGATTGGAGAAGCACATGAATTCATCTTTATTCCTCAACCACCAGAAGATAGGGTCTAGGGATGTTTGGGCCTGTACAGATTTTCTGGGAGCAGTGTGAATATTGAATGTTTCCCTTTGTGCTCACATTAGCTAAGGGTTTATATAGTTAGGGATGGGACAGTCAAAGGATACTGTAAAAATCATTTTCTTCTCTTGTTACTTCAGACACATGTTCTTTCTAAGGGGAGGTCTCCAAAGTACTTTTCATGGGATCAGGAGAAGGGGGAATGTCTTAGATACAGGCCAATTAGGCCAGGTCAGTGCTCAAGAGCAGCAACTTGGGGCCACTAAGATCACCCCCACTGGTACTTGGAGGCCATAATGGCTATATCTTGTGATTTGGGGAAAGACTTGTGGTACCAAGGATCAAACCGAGGGCCCTATGCATGCAAGACAGTCAATTCAAGTCCTCGACCTTTCTCCTTAGAACTTGGACAAATACTTTTAGCTTCACAGCTACTTTGACCTAGAAAAGACTCCAAATTCTAAAACTCAAGTTTTCTCATTTACAAATGGGCCATGTGGGTCGGATCTTGGTCATGAAAACAGGAATCACACTATATCTTTCCCATTTAATGTGGGGTCTTGGTTATACAGGTGTATACAGGTAGGTGGATGGTTGGGCTAGTATAGTTGATTTGAGATCACTCTGTCCTCTGGGTAGGGATGCTATGCCATGCAGTTTAAAGGAAAAAGCACTGATCAGAATTCTTTTCTTTTCTATACTTTTTTTTTTGGCCATTGCTGACAGTGCTCACCCAGGTCTTACTCCTGACTCTGTGTTCAGGAATTATTCCTAGTGCAGATCTAGGGACCATATGGGGTCCTGAAAGCAGAACCCAGGTCAGCAATCTGCAAGGCAAGTGCCTTCTCTGTGCCATCTCTCCAACCCATACAGGTTAGAAGTTCAGCTCCTGCTCACCCTCCTCTAGCTGGAAGTCTGATGCATAAAATATGCACAGCCTTATAAAGCCACAGCCATGGATGTGTGCCAGTCCTTTCCCTGCATTTGCCTTTTAGAGCCCACAATCCACAGTTCTCAGTTCCTTTACCTTTTCCAGAACATCCCTTGAGGTATAACCATCAGGAGAGGGAGATGCGGTGATATATTTACAGCTTGTACAGCTTGGTGTTTGAGAAAGATCCAGTGGCAGAAGAGACTCTAAATCTCTGCAATTGGGCCTCACACTCATCATTTACCTTTCCTGAGCTGGTGGCTGGCGTGGCTCTAAGTAGCTGGCTGTCATGGCCTCGCATACATATTCCTGTTGTCGGCATTAATAAGGTATGATTGCCTGGGGCCTTGTTACCCACCAATTAAACTTTGGATTTTATTGTGCAACCTCAAGGATGCTTTATGGTATCAGAAGCTTTTGGCAGTTAAATACGACTAATATTCATGGCTCCCACATGGGCGCTTCACATCCTGCTCCATTCACAGTGTGATTAAGGAATTAATTGATTTGGATGAGATTGGCACATGCTCTTGACAATAAACTGATGACTCCTTTATTAAGCCATGGGTACAGTGGGCTTGCTGCTGCACTAAGGCTGGTTAGTGGGAAGCTCACCACCAGGCATCTGGGACTAGGCCCAGAACACAGCACTGCTTGGCTCTGGTCAAAAAATCTGAAGATTTTGAAAGAGATTATTTCTCCTTTGAGCCTCCTTCTCTCCTTCACTTCTCCTTCACTCTGCCCTTTCTCTTTCTTCTACTCCCTCCATCCCTCCCACACAATTTTTCTTCCTTTCTTCCCTCCTTTCTGTATTGAAATGCTTAAAATACATGTAAAATACATGTATTAATTAATTACATGTATCGATACATGTAAAATCTTTGGTGTCTCATAGGCCTCCAGCATCCATTTTGGCAGTTCTACCACCATGATACCTCCACCAGCAATTGTACTCTGTGTGTGTGTGTGTGTGTGTGTGTGTGTGTGTGTGTGTGTGTGTGTGTGTGTAAGAGAGAGAGAGAAGTTCAAGGTGTTGCAATCCTGGGAGAGCTGCTAATTACGCCAATGAGAGCAATGGCAAAGTGAGTACAGAGAGGAAGAGAAAAACACTATATATTTTATTTTATTATTTGTATTAAAACAGTTGCATAAGGCAAGAGGACAAACATATATATCAATATTGGTCAGCCCATCGATGGGAATAGAGCTCTGACTCACTAACGTTAGGAGGCCAAGAATCAGCACTGGTAGGTAATGAACTGCCAATTTCCTAGCTTTTGTTTAGGGCTATGCCTCAATGGTACTCAGAGATTATTCCTGGCTTTGAGCTCAAGGATCAATCCGGGTGAAGGCAGGTTGAAGTGGGAGCTCTAACCGGGATGAACTGTGTATAAAAGCAAGTGCCTAACCCCTGTACCATCACTCTGACTTCCAATTTTCCAATGTTGCCCCTGACCCCTAGGACTTCTAGCTTAGGACCAAGAAAAAAAAGTTCCTCCAAGCAGTAACATAAGATATTCCAATGCCCACTTCTAATTCTCTGCCAAAAACGTCAAACAAGTGTACTAGTCCTTTGCCCAGGATGAAACTTTCTGATTCCTTACTGTCCTTCAAGGCAAAACTGGACAGGAGAGGGTGGGGGTAACTGAGTTCCTTGAATTCGTTGCTGTTGTTTGGCATACACCTGTCAGTGCTCAGAGCTATTCCTTGCTCAGTGCTTGGGAGTTGCTCTCTGAAGCACCAGAGATAGTACTTGGGGCTTCCACTTGCAAAGAATGTACCCAAACTTAAATGGGGTGTTTTAAAGTACTATATGACACTATATAGGTATCATGTTTTGCATTAGTATTTTTGCATGAATTCACTTATTTCTCAGAAAACACCATTAATTGTGAATTATCATATTCAGTTTACAGATGAGGACACTAAAGTAAAGTAAAAAGTTCATGAGGAACAGCGATGGAATAGGTAGCTCTGATGTTAGAATCCAAGTCATCAGGGTACAATTTTATCTCTTCAATCATGAAACATGCAGAACATTCATTTTATGGCCTTTATGGCCTGGTATGCAGTAAGCTTGGAGATAGAAGTTGGTTGGACTTCAAAATGTTTCTAATACAGATGAATCCCTTCCAAGAAATCAGCATGCTTTAGAATGTTTCCTCAGTGTAGGGAGGTGTGAGAATCCATAAGTGAGTCTATTTTTAGGCCTAGATAAAATTCAATAATCCAGTATAAATACAACTATATACATGGAAGCAGTTCATATAAAAAGAATAATTGATTTTAACTAATATAAGAATGCTAAAAGTAATGTAATATTTTATTAAATTTACTTTTATTGAGAAATTATTTTTAAGATTGGTGGTAGGAAATGTGCACTGGTGAAAGATGTTGTACACTGTATAACTGAAACTCAATCACAAACAATCTTGTAATTATATCAAAAGGTGATTCAATTAAAGAATTTATTAAAAAAAAGAAATAGGTAATCACAAACTAGAATTAAGCATCCAATATGCTTAATTCCCCTGTGCCTGCCAGGAGTAATTTCTGAACAGAAAGCCAGGAGTAACCCTTGAATGCTACTGGGTGTGGCCCAAAAACCAAAAACCAAAAAAATAAAAAAGAATATATATGCCCAAAGTAATATCAGCCATAATACATGAAGAACTCATAAATCAATAATATAAAACAAATAACCCAATATGAACATGCAAAATGCTTGAACATTTTACAAAATAATGTATATGGAAGGGCATTAAGCTTTGAAAGGTGCTCACTGTCTTTAATTATTAGATAAAATATATTAAATTCATTAAACTACATTGCTCATTAATAATCAAAAGCTTCTCCAATAGGATAATCAAAATAACAAAGCTTAACACCAATAATTAAGGAACATAGGGCACAATCAGAATTCTTAATTGTTGCCATTGCAAGTGTAAAATTATGCAACCACTTTGGAAAAGTTCCTGGTAGTGTTTTATATAGTCATATGCCTCCTGACATTTCATGGACTGTATACACAACAATGGTCCCAATAGATTTTACATACATACATCTCAGTTGTGTGGTAGGTCATGGCATCCATATGTCCAAGCTGGGCACTCACACTACAATGAAATTTTCCAGCATGTTTTTGAGGGTTTGGGGACCATGCACAGATGTGCTCAGGTCTTACTGCTCGTTTTGTGCTCAGGGATCATCCAGGGACCATATATAGTACTGAAATCAAACCCAGGTTAGATTCATGTAAGCAAAATATACCTCTGGTTTTCAGAAATGTTTGTTGTTGGGTTTTTGTTGTTGTTTGTAGTTGTTTTGTTTTGGGGCTACACTTGGCAGCGCTCAAGAGTTACTTGTGGCTCTGCTCACAGAAATCGTTCCTGGCAGGGTCAGGGAACCATGTGGATTGTTCAAGATGAAACCTGGGTTGGTTCGGGTTGACTGTGTTCAAGGCAAATGCCCTACCACTGTGCTATCACTCCAGCCCTTGGTTTTCAGAAATGTTTATTAAACATACAACTAACCTACAATTCAGCAAGTCTTTTAGGAATGTATCAAGGAGAAATAAAAACAAAAATCCTATCTGTCTGCACAGCAATTCAGTACCAAGTATTATTGGAAACTGTAAAAAGTTCCAAACTGAAAACCATTCAAATCATTTTTGTTTTCAAGAGGAAAACAAACATATGCACTTGATAGAATACAATTCAGCAGCAAAAAGTGGCAACCATTCATAACAAGATCTATGAGTCTTGCCAGCTTTAGAGCCCAGACACTGAAGATTATCATTCTGTACTAATAAGAAGTACTATAGAATGAAATTAATGGTGATAACCAGAGCAGTGGATGTTTCTTGGGGTAGGGCTCAACGTTGATTGGAAAATGCTAAGAAAACCTGAAGTCAAAAAGTGTTTTTCTCAATCTTGACTGGGATATGAACACATGGTTTAGATGTCTGTTAAAAATCTATGTATAGTTGGAGTCTGTGCCTATTTCTGTGGTAAATTATGCCTCAATTCTTTAGAGTCCTCACACTGTTTGACAATGTGAGAGGGTGTGAGAAAATTCATCTGCACATATTGCTGGTAAGAGTATAATGTGATGCTAATTCTCTAAAGGGCAATTTTGACAATAGACACATATTTGACCCTGTCCTTTCACTTCTGGGAGTCACCCTTCAGATAAGAGTCAAGCATGATGTAGAGACTATCTGGGAAAGACGTCATTTTACAAAGTGTATGCAGTTTTAAAAAAAGAAAAGCAGAATCAATATGACAATTAACTCATAAATGACAGTGTCTGTTTTCATAGCATGCAATGCAGCAGTTAAATAAGAGAGGAAACATTTTCAATCCTATGTTCCTTGCAGTACTAACCACAATAGTCAAAAACTAGAAACAACCCAAATCCAAGAACAGATGACTGGATAGAAAAAAAAAAAAAACTATGGTTTATTTACACAATAGAATATTATTGGGCCTTAAGAAAATAGAAAATCATGCAATTTGCTGCTACATGGAGGGACCTGGAGAGTATTATGCTGTGTGTAGTTAGTCAGAGTGAGAGAGAATGACAGAATGTCAGGATATAAAGAAATATAGTGACTGACTAACTCCCAAAAATAAAGAAACAAAAATGAGAACTGATCTTCCAGTAGGAAATCTGCCACCCGTGGGTGGGAAAGGATAGAATGGCAGGGAGTGTGGGAAACACCAATGGTGGAGGAAAGTGATTAACCAGGAAGAGGAGGTGGTAAAGAGTTAGGTATGTACCCTATCAACAACAGTACTGGAAACCACTGCAAAAATGTATCTATAAAAGCGTGCCCCTTGTAGAAGCACATTGATGGGAGACAAATGCAGAAGGAACATTTGTGGAAATGGACACTGGTGACAGGATCTAAGCTGGAACATTATATGCCTTAAACCCAACCATGTATAACTTTATTATTTTATGGTGACTATATAAAAATTTAAAAATGTTAAAAATCATGAGATCAATAGGAGGGATATGAAGTGATACTCATAATATATTGTTATACATGGAAAAAAGAAGCTAGAAAACAGAGTTTAATATCCTCCCACTGCTGTGAAAACAAATGTTCATGAATGTTAGATAGGAAAATAAACAAGAAAACCAGGCCCAACTGTGGTGTCACATCTGGAAACAGGAGAGAAGGAAATGGGGGACAGGAAGAACAGCCTGGGAGCAGGTCACACAGAAATTATTTTATTGTATTTTCTTTTTGGTTGTTTTATTTTCACAGCAAGTACATTATGTAAATCAACATTCTTTAAAACAAATGAACAAAACACACACACACACACAAAGACAATTGTAAGGCTGACCCATTTTCCTAATGCTGACCCCTTTTGTTTCTTTGCTCAGAAGCCTGGAGTCCTATCTGATTCCTACAATAATCACATCTTTATTTCTTGTCTCTCCAAATCTAAGATTTGTTTATCTCCTGGAAGACCAGTGCTATGTATCACAGACCACTGCCTTCCATCCCCAACATCACTCTCCACCTCTCAGCATTTAAATAATTCCATTTCCTGGCCTTTTGTTATGGAGAGCTTCTCCTAAATGGAACAGATCCACCCAAAGCCAAAACAGTCCATAACCAACTGGAAAGAGACACCCAAATAAGACCGTGAAATATCCCTGTAATTTTCAGATGCCGCAAGACCTACACTCTTAAATATTTAGTGGATTATAAATGACCCAAAGCTTTCTGTCCAGCTTTTTAAACATAACTTCTTAATAAGCCTACACAGATAGCTTGCCCCCAGCCCTCGCGCAAAGATAACGGAGTTTTCCTGATGAATATGAGAGTGGACCCAGGGGACCCTGTACCTTGGTAATGAATGTGGCCTCTGGCTCATTTTCTGCTATGGGAACAGACTGGCTGATCTGAGCTTTCTCTCTGATCCTATGGTTTATAGACTGCTATAAGGGATTTGTGGAAAGAGGATCTCTGATGTCTCAGCACGGAGTTGTCTGCATGGCTTTGAACATACCATGACCTTCTCTGATTTGGGTAATTTTAAGACTTTTGCAGCATTGAGCTCAAGGTGTCTCTTTAGCCATGATTATCATTATTTGTTATCATACCTTGACAGTAATAAAGGAGAAAATAAGCAACAAGGATTTTAAAAAACATATTAGAATTGGTCAGAGAAATAGTAGAGATTTAATAGCTTGCCTTACCATCAGCCACCTGTGTTCAATCCTGGTACTGCATAGGATCCCCCAAGCACTTCCAGGAGTGATCCCTGAATATAGGAGTGAGGAGTGAGCCCTGACTGTGAGGCTCAAACCCCTCTCCCAAAGGAGGAGGTTTAGAAATCAACAGGAACTATGGTATTTGTTTATATACTGGCTATATGATCAGTTGGGACCACAGATTCACAGGTTCCATCTCTGATGCACTGAATTAGACTTGGAAGTTAACCCCTCTTAAAACAAAAACAAAACAAAACAAAAAAAACAAAACCCTGGGATATGGCAATGAGAAGATATGGAGCCAGTGGTTGTTCCCATGACAATATGCTTCAAGAGTGGAGAAACCCTGAATCTCTTAGGCCACGGGAATTTCCTTCCTTCCCCAATACTTGCTGTGCCTATACAAAAAAAAAAAAAAAAGATGGGGTAACACAAACCCTGCCACTGCAGCACTTTTTCTGGTGTTGTTTTGTTTTATTTTTTGTTTGTTTTTTAATATTATTTTTCTTCTCCTTTTTCTTCCACTTTTTTCTTTGTTTTCCACTTTTGTGGATATTATTCGGTGATTTTTTTTTTAGTAGTTGATATCAAATTTTTTCTCTTTTCCTTAACCTTTTTACCTCCAACAGAATAGCATAATTTGAATCATTCAGCCTCATAAATTGAGGGGGGGAAAAGAATGATGCCAGGACCAGTCATATGAACATGTAGTGTAAATTAAAAAATGACCATACTGGAACACCAAACAGAATAGATACCCAAACTATAACAAGCTGTAAGGCGGAGACCATTTGCAGTAGGATTCTGGGGGGTAAAGGAGGGAGATGTGGGAGACATGCTGGGAACAAGAGTGGAGGGAGGATAACATTGGTGGTGGGAATGCCCTTCATTCACTGTCACTATGTATCGTAAATAATTCTGTGTAAATGAACTTTAGTCACAATAAAAAAAATAAACAAAAAAAAGAATTGGAACTTAACTAGATCTTCAGATAACATGTTTACTTGAATCCCACAGGGACCAAAAAAAAAAGGGCGGGAGGTTTCCTGGGGCCTTAGTTAAAGCTAACATTTGGGATAGGATCTTCCCTGTCTTAAATCCATTCTGGGCAGAGTAATGAACTGGATGTGACATATATCTTGCAATAGCAAATAGCTACTACTTGTATAAACAAGTCACAGAACTAGCAATAAAACCCTGGTGGGAAGGAAGCAAGAAGGAGGAATGGGGACTGTGGTTAAATAAAAAAGGCTTTTTTTATCTTCAGTGGCTCAGCCACAACTTAGCATCAGTCATTTGTTGCCCTGTAAGAACATGGGGTTTGTGCTGCCACATCTTTTGGATTTAAGAAATTTAATCTAGATATCTATGTAAAATATCTCAATGTTATGAACATCATTGGTCAAATAGAATATATTGGAGACTGGAGATATAGCTTGTAGGAGAAGACAGCATGTCTCATCTATGCAAAGTACCAAGTTCCATCACTGGCACCTTATAGCCCATCTTGGTATCACTGAGTATAGCCCTAATGGACTTCAAGCACTATTGATCCAAGCCCCAAACCATCATGCCTGCATTGTCTGGTCTAGAATTATGAAGAATAACCCTTGACCCATGGGCACTGTTGGACAGAACAAAGGAAAATAAAGTGGCTAGAATTTGATGAGCAGTGGTAAGAGGGGACTGGAGGAAAAAAAGTCAGGTATAGGCCACTGACAGCAAGAAAAAGAATGACTCAACACTGGTTGGTGAACAGGGTGAACAGGATGCTCAGGGACCAGGACCCAAGTCTGCCTTTTCTATCCTTTCTGGGACCTTAAAGAAGCTACATCATGTATTTGAGCCAGTAAAACAGAGTTCATAATAGTTCACAATCTAGCCAGTTAACCCAGAGAAACTGTGATCAGTACACTTATGTATCTAGACCAAAGTATCTAGACCAAAGTAAACATTCTGGTTTTTGTACTAGTCTTGTCTTCTTTCATTAGCTCCACAAATGTGACTTCGTACAATAGGCTCACAAGGTACCTTTCACTTTAAAACAAGTATCTAGTATCAACAGTGTGTGAGGTTCTGATCTACCCCTTGAGAAGACAGTTAAGGACAAGATCCCTAATTCTTGAGGTTCACAGTTTCATTCTTATGGAGGTACAGATAATAATACAAATAACAATAATAAAGATGAGTAAATAATGACCATGATTTTGTGGGAAAAAATTCCACCCAAGGATGCCAGTCCACTGAGGGTATCCCTGCTATACCTCTAGACAAAATATGGAAGATTAACTGGCCCTGCCTTAAAGTTGAAGCTCTAAATGTTTCAGCCCTGAACTAATTTGACATTCACTCACTCCTTTGTTCATTCCCTCAATCATTCATTTCACAAATATCTAACAAGATCAAAGAGTCTCCAGATCATTCATTATGCAAAAGAATCATAAATAAGAAGTCATGGTACCTATCTTCAGCCAATTTCCCAGTCTGCAGACTGATGATATATTAACACTCAATGAAAGTCTAAATGAATCTTTCTTTAACAAAATCTTAAGTGAATAAAATCTATTTCCTTTAATAAAAAAGACATGTGGGTCTTTATTCTTGAAGAAATACAATTAGCCTAAGTTTTCTCAACTTTTTGATTCTTTCACCCCATCAACTAATAGTCATTCTGTTTAGTGAAGACAAGGCAAAGTAGCAGACATAAGATCCCCTGATAGATGAGCCCATTTTATCTAGTGGTATTGCCATAAAATTTTAATGCCTGAGTTTATGCTTGTGTAAGGATCAATATGGCTCAGCATTGCACCTCCTTAACTGGTCTAGGCTAATAAAAATGTACAGAAGTTGACCTAGCAAAATCATTTTGTGCTAGCAATGTCTCATTAACAGCAATAATGACATCAAACAATCTAATGAGTTTACCCCTACAAGCTTATTTAATCATAACAACAATACTATGATGTATGTATTATCCCATTCTGTAAATAAGAAAGCAGGGACATAGAGATATTCATAATTCATTTAGATCCATAGTTAGTAAGTGGTAGAAATAGATTTTAACCATACATTTTTAATTCTAATATCCATAATTTAGCCATTATGACTACAGACAAGAAAATTTTGCAGTTAATAGAATTTAAAAAATACTTTTTCTCTTCTCTCTTTTTTGCTGTTGTTGTGTTTTAGTTCAGGTCATAACCAACTATGCTCAGTGTTTATTTCTGGCTTTGCTCTCAGGGATCAGTCCTGGTGGTGCTCAAAAGATTATATGGGTTACCAGGGATTGAATCTGGGTTGGCCATAGCCAAGATAAACACTTCATTTCTCTTAAAGCTGAGTGTGCAAGTGCAATGGTTACCATAAAAAGACATTCCATAGACTGGGCAAGAATATTTGCCTATTACTAATTAAAGGATTTTTATCCCTATTATTCATTTAATAAAGAGATTATCTATTACCCAAGATATAAAAAGCACTGATTGAATTTCACAAGAAAGCAAACAAACAACACCATCAAAAATAGAGGGAGGGTATGTAATCCAGCAATACCACTCCTAGGGATATACCCTAAGACCAAAAAAATCAATACAATAATGCCTTCTGCACTCCTATATTCATAGCAGTGCTATTTACAAGAGCTAAAATCTGGAAACAACCCAGGTGCCCTACAACAGATGAGTGGCTAAAGAAACTGTGGTATATCTACACAATGGAATACTACACAGCTGCTAGAAAAAATGAAGACATAAAATTTTCCTATACATGGATGGATATGGAGACTATTATGCTGAGTGAAATAAATCAGAGGGATATAGATAAACACAGAATAGTCTCACTCATCTGTGGAATTTAAGAAAAATAAAAGACAGTATAGCAATAATACCTACATAAATAAAGATAAGGACTGGAAAGACCAACCCATGATATGAGGCTTACCACAGAGAGTGGTAAGTGCAGTTAAAGAAATAACCACACAAACAACTATCTTGACAATGACACTGAATAAGAGAAATGAATGCCTATCTTGAAGACAGGCAGGGGATGGGGTAAAATGGAGATGAGGGACACTGGTGACAGAAAGGTTGCACTGGTGAAGGGGTGTGTGCATTTTAATGGATGAAACACAATTACACCATGTTTGTAATTATGGTGCTTAATAAAAAATCATTTAAAAACAAATAGGGACAAAAATATAAAGAAAAATGGAGGGAGGGGTTATACTAATAGTATAGAGGGTAGGATGCTTGCTTTACACACTGCTGACCTGGGTTTGATCCCCAGCAACCCATATAGTTCCCTGGGCCCCACAAGGAGTAATTCCTAAGGGCAAAGTCATAAGAAACCCATGAGTACCCTGGGTGTATCCAAAAAGCTAACAAAAAACGGGGGAAGATTTAAACAAACTACTTCAAAGAAATCATACAGATGGCCAAAAGGTATATGAAAAGCAATGCTCTGCATCACTTATAATCAGGGAAATGCAAATCAAATCAACCATAAGATATCACCTCACACTAGTGAGACAGGCACATGTCACAAAGGAAAAAATAAAAACAGTGTTGCATAGATGTGGGGGGAAGAATCCTTCATTCACTGCTGGTGGAAATGTCAATTGGTTCAACTTTTTTGGAAAACAATCTGGACACTTGACAAAAAGCAAAGGATTGAATTTCCATATGGCCCAGTAATTCCACTTCTTGCATCTACCGCAAAGGCATAAAACTACTCTGAAGAGACAAAGACTTACTTATCTTGAGGACAAAGTAGGGAGATGGGAGAGAGAGGAGAAGGAGACGTCCTGGCTTGGCTTTGGGGAGATTATTGGGGTGGAGAATGGGAAAGGCTGCTGAAGTACACATTTAAATTCTTCTAGGGGCCCACTTGATAATAGTAATAATAAACCAATTTGGACCAGGTTGCTTTGAGGGGCAGTAAGTATCCCATTTACTTGGGGGGATGCTGAGTTGAGATGTCTGACAGCACACTCTGTGATCTATGGAACCCAAAGCCATTATTGCCTTCTCCTGGGGGTCCTGGGCTCTGCAGGATGGAAGCGCCTCTCCCCCTCCCCTGACTCACCAAATTGTAGAGCTGGATTTAAAAGCCAAAGAGGAAAATAAGCCCCAAACCAAGGAGGAAGCTATTTTGGCATTAAATAAAAGGAATGTTTTCATCCTGCAATGAAAACGCTGTGATCTTGGAACACAATTTGCATAAACAGACAGTCTGGCTATAAACAACTTCACCAGTAACTGGTATTTACATATAGAACAACTCAGTCAAAACCCAATTAAAGGCTCTGATGGATTGGGGATTGTCAAAACATTTAAAAGGCTTCACAGCAGCCAGGCGATTTATATGTCTCAGTTGGACCAGGAGCGCCTGCTTTCTCCTCCCATCTGCTACTTTTCCTACCAGATTTGGAGACCCAGAGGCCACACCTGATCTGGCAGCAGGGCCTCTGATAGGAGGGAAGAATTTCTCAGGACCCCACACTTCTGGGGGACTAGAGGAGACTTGGAGCAGAAGAAAGCACAGTCTGGACCATTGGAGCTGATTTGCCATGAAATACACAGGTATCAATAGGACTGACAAGAAAGGGAACTGCTTAGATGGAACAAGACATCAGGAATAATGTCCAATCTCGGGCAAGTGGGCACTTCTGTGACTCCAGGTTCCAAATTTCCTGAGTAAATGATTTGAGGAGCAAACTCGAGCCAGACTCTAAGATCAGTCCAGAAATGGAGAGAAAATAGAGCATGGAAACAGGAAGGGAGGGAGGGAGGGAGGGAGGGAGGGAGGGAGGGAGGAAGGAAGGAAGGAAGGAAGGAAGGAAGGAAGGAAGGAAGGAAGGAAGGAAGGAAGGAAGGAAGGAAGGAAGGAAGGAAGGAAGGAAGGAAGGAAGGAAGGAAGGAAGGAAGGAAGGAAGGAAGGAAGGGAGGAGGAAGGAAGGAAGGAAGGAAGGAAGGAAGGAAGGAAGGAAGGAAGGAAGGAAGGAAGGAAGGAAGGAGGGAGGGAGGAAAGGAGGGAGGGAGGGAAGGAAGGAGGGAAGGAAGGAAGGAGGGAAGGAAGGAAGGAAGGAAGGAGGGAGGGAAGGAAGGAGGGAGGGAAGGAAGGAGGGAAGGAAGGAAGGAAGGAAGGAAGGAGGGAGGGAGGGAAGGAAGGAAGGAAGGAAGGAAGGAAGGAAGGAAGGAAGGAAGGAAGGAAGGAAGGAAGGAAGGAAGGAAGGAAATAAAAGGAGGGAGGGAGATGGAGGGAGGGAGGGGAATTAAGGGAGGGAGAGAGAGAGGGAAGGAGGAGAGAGGAGGGAGGGGAATTAAGGGAGGGAGAGAGAGAGGGAAGGAGGAGAGAGGAGGGAGGGAGGGAGGAGGAGGGAAGGAGAAAGGAAATAAAAAGGCAAATCCCAGGGTCTGCCAGGAGTAAGATATGATGACACCAATGACATGGGAAGTGCCCTGGAATAGACTATGCTTTCCCCACTTTTGATCTTAATGGGAAGCAACAGTAGATGAATACTCTTGACTAGTTTGTCTTGATGTTCTATTGTATCTTTATTCCCTTAGATTTGGAGTCAGGGAAATTTTCCATATTTTTAAAATATTGAATGCATACTTTCTACAAGCCATTGCCTATTTTAAGCACTTTCTCACGTGTTCCTCTCTATACAGTAAATATGCCCTCAAATGCACTCAATTAATAGGAAGAGGAACTGATACTACAACAATATCATGACCTCATAGTGGTCAGTATAATGCAATTACCTGAATATGTCATTTGATAGTGTAATAAAAATAATCCTTACATTTTCAATTTTACCTATTTCATGCAAGCTCTAAATATGTATTAGAACAGAAATTTTACATTTTATTTATAAAAGGAAATACATGAAAATTAATACAATAAAATCCAAATGCAAACTAAAATGTAATGCAATAAAATATATTTTAGATAACAGAGCTGAAAGCTTATTTACATTAATGACAAGACATTATATTGTGTTAAATTATTTTAATTATTTACATGTTAAAATCATACAACAATCAATCATCAAATTTTTATCAATGTATTTTCTGATAATTTTATTTTCCAGGTATATATAGAGACAAGACAGGGGATGTATAATAACAAATAATGATAAATCATTGGCTTTGTCTACCAGGGAAGACCTACCACTGCTTTGGCAGTGACTTACTCCAAAGAGTGCTCCCAATACCCAGACGACTCAGCAACAGTCTGCATGCAGGGCAGATTGCTCCGCATTTAATGGTATGCTGAAAATAGAGGATGCTCCACATCAGCCTGACATTGATGAAAGAGATGCACAGAATCCAGAGTCTTTAAATATAAGAATCTGATACCAAGAGCAGCTAAAGTGTGAAAAAGTTTCACCGGGACCTTGAGAATGACTGGAGTTGGACGATCTGGTTTGCCTGGAACCCAGAGTCTAACTTATGCCAATAAACTGAGGTGAGGCCTTTTTAGTAATCAGGTCAAGGATTTTTTTTCCATTTTCCCCATTTTTTTTGGACCTATGCAAACAACGGCTCTTGCTAATATCACACCTTTACTATTTTTTACTTTTATTCTTTAAGGAAAAAAAAATACAACTTACTGAACTTAAAAACAATTATAGTAGAATGCCTGTCTTGAATACAGGCGAGGGATGGGAAGGGGGAAGGGGGTAATGCTACACTGGTGAAGGGGGGTGTTCTGGTTATGACTGTAACCCAAATATGATAATGTTACTTAAAAAATATATTAAAAAAAAGAATGAATGAGGAAACTGGAAAACCTGTCTAGAGTACAGGTGGGGGGGTGGGATGGAAGGAGATTTGGGATATTGGTGGTGGGAATGTTGCACTGGAGATGAGGGGTGTTCTTTACATGACTGAAACCTAATCACAATCATTTGTAATCAAGATGTTTAAATAAATAAAAATATTTTTAAAAATCATTGGCTTTGGATTATAAAACTGAGATGATCACAAAAGGAAGTTGGGGGTAGAATGAAGAGGAAGACTAGAAGTAATATAAGGACTTTAATAGAGGACTGAAGATACTTGCCTTGCCTATTCAATTCACAGCACTAGTAATGGTCTCGGAAGCATCACTGGGAATGAGTCACTGAGTACTTCCAAGTGTGTCCTTCAAATCTAAAAGATAAAAAGGAATAAATAAGAGAAAATCGGGGGCCGGAGAGATAGCATGGAGGTAAGACATTTGCCTTTCATGCAGAAGAACGGTGGTTCAAATCCTGGCATCCAATATGGTCCCCCGAGCCTGCCAGCAGCGATTTCTGAGCATAGAGCTAGGAGTAACCCCTGAGCACTGCCAGGTGTGACCCAAAAACAAAAACAAAGAAGAGAAAATCTTTGAAATGCCTGTTACTGTAAAGAAAAAAATAATTCAAACCTGACCTTATTGCTCCAGACTAAATTTCTTTCAAGACTACACATCACATTCAAGATAATGTCAACCATCCCCTGCCTGAAAAAAATTATCCTTTGGCCCTAATGAACTCCTAAAATTCATCTCTAAACACTCATTTCTGATGCTCCAATCAAATCTAAGTTAAATCTAACAGCTACATATTCTCCAAGTGCTCCAACCCTGTGCCTCTCGTTAGATTTTAACATCCCAGATGTCCCTCAACCTTCCATTTTGTATTGGTATTTTTACATTTTGTATTGTTATATTTATTTGGTCCCTCTCATGTGTTTAGAACTGATGATATTGTACTAAAAGTTATTTATATAAATACATATCTCAATGCACAGCTTTATCAAGGAAACAATGGCTGACTTATCTTCATAAGCTTCTTTTAAAGCTTTTCACACAGTAAATGGACAATAAATCTTCCATGAGTAAGTAGACAAAGGTACTGACTGATAAGGAATGAATATGCTTTAACAAAGTCAAGACTGGGTTGGAGTGATAACACAGCAGTAGAGCATTTGCCTTACACATTGCAGACCCAGAATGGACCCAGGTTCAATCCTCAGCATCCCATACGGTTCCCCAAGCCTTCCAGAGGATATTTCAGGGCCAGGAGTAGCTGCTGGGTATACCCTCCTCAAAAAAAAGTCAAGAATGTTGGAAGTCAAGTTGGTTGGTCAGACCAGGTCTTTTACCCATTTGAGGCCTTTGTAGCTGCGCTAGGTATAGTTTTTAGAGACACTTTGTCTTTTCCCTTGGCTGTTAATCTTATTTCATATATTATTTTCTTTTGCCTATACATTTCCCATATTCCTTCCACTACTACTTTCTAAATATTGAGGCAGAAGATCACAGTGGAAGCTTCACTTGATAGAATCTAGTGATACTGATGACAGAGCCAGGTAGACCATGGGCTTCATGTGAGGTCTTGATCCAGGAATCTGCAACTCAAAAAGCAAAATACAAAGCAATTCAACTCTTCAGAGCATCAGTGAGACCTCACAGGTTAAAATATACTCATAAAACATGTTTGTGGTTCCAGGTTTGTGCTTAGTGCTTTGGAGATAAATGTTCCCTTCATCGAGATTCCAGAAAACCATTTAATCTAATGACCAATCTGTTGTTTGAATTTCATACCTGAGAATTTCAAAGGTATATCTATGATATCCTGGCACCACTGCAGATGAATAATAAACAAGTCATGGTCACTGTGTTTTATATGTGTGTATATATATATATATATATATATATATATACATATATATGTATATATATATATAGAGAGAGAGGCTTACAGAGAGAGAAACTTATAGGTTTGTTTTTTAATTAAATATTTTTCCTTAAGGCATTGTTATTTACAAAGTTATTCATAGTTGAATTTTAGACATACAGTTTTCAGCACCAAACACACTACATGTGTTCCCAGAGTTCATCCCAGTCCTGACCCCACATAGGTCTTTTTATTTACAAATCACAGCTACATTTTTAATCCTCACCAAACCAAATGCTTAGAGCCATAAAATTAATTTCCTAAATAAAGACGTGAATCTGAGGTCAAGAGAGGTTGAAGACTTGTCACAATCACTTAATGAGTGATCTTATGGGCCAGAACTCAGTTCCAGATCACTCACCTTGGATCCTGCATTTCAGATGATTCTCAGGTAGCCAGAAAACAGTTTTCATGCCTTTTTTCTATGAGTTTTTCCTTTGTAACATACATAGTGGGAACAGTACAGAAATTCCTGTTCAAAATCATCACTATCATCATTATCCCCATTTTACCACTCTGGCTAAAAGACTGTATTGATCAAAACTCAAGGCTCTAGGTAATAGAAAATATGACTCAAAATAATGTCAGAAATAATAGTCGTAACAGTAATGACAGTTCTGATAAGGCCAATCATCTAAGCTCTTCAGTTTTATGTGACTGATAATGTGAATTGAGGCACTCTTGCGAACTTTTAGGTCTTGATCTCTGTCCTCAGTAGCCTACTATCCTCTCCTCTCTCTGGACTATTCCAGGCAGCCATTATTAGGCTCACACTGCCAGACTTTCACATAAAAGAGCTTGACCTCCTCAGCCATGTGAACCAAGTTTAGAGAAAGGAACACTCTCCCACTCCATTTAGCCCACCAGAGAAGTAAAACGAGGCTCTAGTCAGGCTTTAAAATTCACATACCCACCTAATCTGGCTCAAAGCTGGGCACCACCAAAACTGGTGGCATAAACCAACTTCATGGATGACCACAGACAATGGGGGATGTCCTCCAAAGGTAATATGACTGGGCTAGGAAGATAGCTCTATAGCTATCCCTAAAGATAGCTCAGGGTTGCAAATACTGTGGGAATTGCATATGCAAGGAGTCAAATTTGATCCCCAGCACTAACTAATCCCACAAACACCACCAGGTATAGCATTGGAACCTTGGGTACTGAACTTTACAACAAGGTTGACTATAGGCAAGAATGGCCATTGGGTCTCCTGAGCACTGCTTGGGGACTTCCAACCCTCACCTCTACCATGCAAAGAAAGTCTAGTTGCTGTTGTTAAAAAGGGGAGGTCAAGAAAATCTCTTCCATAATTTGGAGTTTGGGTTTCAATGCATGAGAATGAATTGTATGAAAAATAACAAAACCCGGGGCCAGAGAGATAGCATGGAGGTAGGGCATTTGCTTTGCATGAAGAAGGATGGTGGTTCGAATCCCGACATCCCATATGATCCCCTGAGCCTGCCAGGAACAATTTCTGAGCGTAGAGCCATGAGTAACCCCTGAGCGCTGCTGGGTATGACCCAAAACAAACAACAACAAAAAACATAATAACAAAACCCAGGGTTGTGTTAAAATGAAAGAAAGGAAAAAAGATTGGTGGACTCCTATGATACTCTCACAGCCCTGTGGTTTTCACCCCTTCAGAGTCTGCCCTCTGCCTGCATCCCACTGCTCTGTTTCAGTTCAGGTTCTTGCCTTCCATGGTGGCGACTGCAGCTCAGCTGGATTGTCTGCACTGCCCTGCCTCCCCACAGTCCTTATACCCCCTTGGTACCCACCATCAGATTAATCTTCCACTTCAGCAGAGTTCAGGGAGCTGCTGAGCTCAGTGGTGTTTAACTTGGCTGGCTCTCAACCTCATGAATTTAAAGGGCATCTGAGCCAGGCCATTCATCTGCTCCTGCCCGACTCCTCACAGTGAGTCCATTCCCACACCCTCCTTTCCAATCCCCAGCCATTTGAGCTGCTCACATATTTCTTTCTCAGGAACACTCAGAAGGGGGAAAAAATAACCAACCCTAGAATTTGGAACCTTCCTTCTATTATCTCATAAAACATCATGTTCATATCATAATTTCAATCCAGAGAGAGGATTTGCCGTGTGAGTTCTGAGATGCATACAAATGGCCCTTCTAAAGCTCTTGCTACAATAAGCAAACTCCAGAAACTGACAGTTTACTTGATAAATGCCTAATAAAGCTTAAATAATTATTGAAAGCAGACAAATGAAAAAGTGGAACAGCAAGAGGTGTTGTGGGGATAATTCATAGGGAAGAAGATAGAGCCTTTGCCACTCTGGCAGAATGCAGGGGGCGAGAGGGAGCATAGAAGGCAAGGATCAGGTGCACACAAGAGAGGCAAGAGATGGGTTTATGCTCAGAGCCATTAAGTGCTCCATGGGAAACTTTTCTCAAGTGACCAGGAACATATGATCTATGGACAATGCTAGTCCCCCTCTCTGGATTTGCCCATCTAGCTGTGGAAGAGGTGCCAGGCTTCACGTAAGGCTTTCACAGATAAGAACTCTCACCCTTAATTTCATGCTGCAGACTGAAAGATTTCCTGTTGTTTTGAAGATCCTTCCTCGAAGTAATTAACCTAGAGTGGCCATCCCCAATAGATGTTAGAAAGGTACCCTGATTCACTTCTCTTTGAGCCATTCTCTCATCAAGCATGTAAGCTACACACCACCCAACATGCTTGACAAGTTTCAGTTTAGCCAGGAATGGTGGGGGAGTACATGGTTAGGCTAAACTCGGAAGCTGTTGGAGTTCCAGGACAATTTATTGGTTTAAGGCTAGGCTACTCAATGGGCGCTGCACTTCAACTAAAACCTGAACAATAGATAGGAAGTAAAGTATACAATACGTGTAAGGTCATTGGGGTATGGGGTTATTTTGAAGAGATCCTGAGGTCTTATCTCCTGCAGAGAGGCTAATGTGCTGTCTTCCCAGGCTCCTCCCTACAAGAGGAGGTCCTCATTTTTCGGTCCACTGCGGATCGGCTGCAATTTGAGAGGGCAGGATTTCTGGGGTGCATTTTATCAAAAATGATGTGACATGTCAAAGATGTTAGTAGTCTGGCTGCCCATTATGTGGACATGGGGGATTTTATCCTGCAAACATGTGACAAAACTACTCTTTCCTTGTCAAGCTGAAGCCGTAGTCTTGTGGCTCTTCCTACTGATTCCAAGTTCTTCCATTACCCCTGAAAAATGCTATTTCCCTGGACTGCCAGATTCCCACAGGAGACCTGATCACAGAGTGTTGTGACTGCTTGGGCATCAGACTGCCACACCAGTGCACATATACATGCATGTTCACATAGTAGACATAAGGACACCGGTGTGCACACATGTATACATATCCATACACACCTCCATATGCATGCATGGAGCACACACATACATGTGCACAGAACTGGGACTCAGAGACCATTTTTCCCTCCACTCCTGGGATTCCTGTCTGTGAGATGTCTCCCCTTCGCAGTTTTATCTCCTGTGGAGGAATAAAGGGGAACTAGAATGGAGTCCCCAGTAGGTCAGGGGACTCAAGCATTTTCCAAGTTTAGGGAGAGTCAGCAAAACAGCTCAGAGCCACAGGGCTCTTCCCCAAATTCAAGAAGTTCAAAAGATATTACATGCCCTCCCTTCTGAGTAATAAATTTACTGGTGACAATTCAAATATCCTCCCTGCTGTGAGATGCCCCTGCTCAGTGTCATGCTACTTGACAGCTGACCTTGGCATTTGGGACTGGAGGTGAAGGAACTTATCTTGCTTCCCAAAGAATTTCTTTATTGTTTTATGTTTTGTTGGGCTATATCATTCCATGCTCAGGGTTATTCATGGCTCTGCGTTCAGGAATCACTCATGATGGTGCTTGGGGTGGGGGGAATGCTAGGAATTAAACCCAGTAAGCTGTGTCTCAAGCAACTGCCCTACTAGCTGTATTATCTCTCCAATCTTTCAGAGGGTCTGTATGGTAAATATTTCAGTTCCCATATCAAACCACTGCACTCTGTTTGGAATCTCACCTTGCTACCAAATGTAAACTAAACTAGGCAAAGGAAAGAAGAAACTCATTGGCTTACAAAACTGAGATAGATGCACAGCTCCCCCTGTGATCCAAACACAGGACACTGCCACAGACAGTCTCATATTCATATTCTTCCAATGGATCAACATTGACTGACATAGAGAAGTTTATCTTCTAATATCTGTATAGATAGCCAGAGAGGAATTCCAATAGACTCTGCTTGCATAGTGAGCCTATTCCAAAATGTAATATGATTGGTTAGGTCTAGGTCACATGACCACTTGCCTGAGACAGTAGCCTCAAGGATGATGACCAGAAGAAGGGAGCTATCCTAGGAAACCAAAAACAATAGAAAAGTAGCCCCCCCCCCAAAAAAAAAAAAACAATGTTGCTACCGACAGGAGCAATAGTACAGGAAGCCTGCCTTGCATGTCACAAATCCAGGGTTCAATCCTAACCACAACATACAGTCCTCCGAGCCTGCCAGGAGTGACCCCTTAATGTAGAAACAGGCGTCAGCCCTGAACACTGCTGGATGTGGCCTACTCCCCAAAAAGATGGTTTGTAAGAGGCATATGCAGAACTTTCATATGTGTCTGATAATGTGGAGAAAATGGAATATTACCAGTATAATCGTTTTAATGGGAAAATATTAAATGTTTTTCATAAACATTTAACGTGTTTGCATCTTCAGTCTAGGAAGCTGACTGCATCTATAGGAGAAAAAATGAGAACAGAATGTGTCTAAGAATTTTTGGGCCCGGAGAGTGGTATGGCATTTGCCTTGCACGCCGACCCAGGACTGACGGTGGTTGATTCCCGGCATCTCATATGGTCCCTTGAGCCTGCCAGGAGTGATATCTAAGCTCAGAGCCAGGAGTAACCCCTGAACACCACCAGGTGTGACCCCCCCACCCTACCCCCCAAAATAAAGAATTCTCATGATAAGGTCTGGAATGATAGTAAACTGGGCAAGAAACTTGTCTTGCAAGTAACTAACCCATGTTCAATTTCCTGGAACATAATATGGTCCCCTAAGTGTAGATTAAGGAAATCTCATCATAGTATTGTCTTCATCAGCAAAACCCAATAACAACAAACAAATGTGCAACATTAAATAGAGTGTTAAATAAATTATGGTTCATTAACTAAAGGGCAGAGTATTAATTTTTAATGATTATGATGGATATCTAGTGGAGAAAGCTTGTGACCTGTTGATAACTTAAAAATCAGTTTAGTGAGATTTTAGCTTATAAAATACTCACACCTTTAGCTTTAGGAGTAACAACTGGAACAGGGAAAAATAAAATTTTTTTGAAGTTTAGGGATGTTCTCTTTCTTAATAGAGTAATTACAAAAGCATATTCATATTATGAAATTTTATCAAGCGATTTATGATATGTAAATTTTATATTGTGTTTCAATTAACATGTTTTTATAAATGTGCATATTTAAATAAAACAGTTTAGTTCCCCAATGGTTAATTAATAGTGACTTAAACTTCTCTCTGTACTACTGTTTTCTGAGTGGTTTTAGCAGTGGTCCTCAAACTATTGCCCGCGGGCCACATATTGTATTTGTATCTGTTTTGTTTCTTCATTGCAAAATAAGATATATGCAGTGTGCATAAGAATTTGTTCATAAGTTTTGTTTTTACTATAGTCAGACCCTCCAATGGTCTGAGGGACAGTGAACTGGCCCCCTGTTTAAAAAGCTTGAGGACCCCTGTTAGAGTTTGCAGCCATCACTTTTGCTGTGATTTAAAAAAAGGTACTATTCTTATTGAGGGCTGGAAAAATGTAGGGTGAGTATGATCAAATAACTGAATTTAGCAAGTAGCAGTTACTATTTTCAGATGATCCAAATATTTAAGGTAGACATATCTGTAAGGAGACATCATGGTTTGCTTTGGTTAGGATAGGCTATGTAATACAGACCAGATAATATATTGGCTCATACACAATGCAAATTCTTCCTCCCATTGTCACTCTAGGGCATATATTTCACATCTGCATGGAGCTCTGTTTTACACCAATCTTCAGGATCTAGGTTAATGTTGACTTCCCCTTCTCAAAAACTTCCAAGGCATCTCTGATCTTCATTATTCCTGATGGTAGGAAGTGAGAAGGAACCTGAAGTCATGCCCATTGGAGATTTTATGGGCCAAAACAGAAAGTGGCTTCTATCACACCTGAGCCAATGACATTTTAAAAATCCTTATGGCCACATGTCATTGCAAGGAAGGCATAGAGGTGCAGTTACTGGTTGGACAACCATCTGTCCTCCTGTAATTCTTTTGCTATGAAGAAATTAAAAGTGGGGGAGGAGTGCTATTGGGGTATTGGTGATGTGTATGTTGCACTGGTGAAGGGGATGTTCTTTATATGACTGAAGCCCAACTACAATCATGTCTATAATCAAAGTGTTTAAATAAAGATATTATTTAAAAATTGTGCATTTGGTAGCATAAAATTAACATAATATGGAGGAAGTTGAGGCAGAAAGAAGTAGAAAGAAGAGGTAGAGGAAGATAGAGGTCATTGAACATTGCAGTCAACTATAATCACTATTGGAAGGTCTCCATGAAAAAGGTCCAAGTTAGTGGCATGTTGCCTGAGTGCCTTCTAGATCATAGTACTGTCTACAGTTTAAGAACAGCAATGTTTTAGTTCCAGGAGAGTCTCTGGTTTGCCATGATGTTGGTCAGGAGGCAAAATAGAAACCTAATCATCTGAATTGAAGTTTGGAAAGGGAAACTTCCCAAGTAGAGACTGAGTACAAAGCTGCCCTCTCCCACAGACTTGTTCTAAAATATCCTGCTCCACTTGAAAGAGTAAGCTGGGGCTAGTATTGGGTAAATTCAAATTCATGATGTCCTGACAGTCTCAATCCAGGATATTCTGGGATTGGAGAGGCCTTAGGTGACCTGGATACCTAAGAGCAACTTCAGAATGTCAGGATTCTAGGAGTTATGACTGCCTCTTTCTGAGAAGCACAAAGGGGCTAAGGGCATAAAGAAAGAGTTCCTTGGGAAAAAAAAAATCAAGGTTTCAGATAAAATGAGTTGGGCTTCAGTCCTAGTTAAGGACACAGAGATGTAAAATCAATCAAAGGGCTGGATACATTTTCAAGGATTTTTAGATTTTGTGATGCCAAGTGTACCTCATAAATTTTGAAAGAATCAAAAGGAGTAAGAGTGAACTAAGAATTTGATACAATATAAGTTTTTAGATCATGTTACATCTTGAATGACCTACTAAGTAAACTATTAGTGAATGGATGGATATATGGAAAATAAATGGGTTAAGGGAGAAAAGAGACACATTGGTTGATGGATGAGTAGTTGAGTGGAAGGGTGAATAGGTAAGTGGGTAAAAAAACAAATGAAAAGCAACTATCTTTAAGATTGTTTTACACTCCATCATAGCTCACCCTTTTTAAGATAAAAAATAAATTTCTTGTCTATCCTGTTCATATACATTGAGAATATCTCCATAGTGAAGGTTAATGGTTATAGCTGGGGTTGGAAGGGAACCAAAAGGCCATCAAATAGACCAACAGTGAAAAATGATACAAATACCTTCATTTGCCTTACTGAGAAAATGTACAAGAGCACAAATAAATGGGGTTGATATTTTAGAAATAACCTGACTCTACTTCGTCCCCCCATTTGTGTGCAAAAGAGGTCTCTATGCCCTTTCCCCTGCATCACTGAATTCTTTGGGAGGTACAGAGATACATCTATGGCCAAAACAGTACCTATAGGCAATATCTAGAGTCATGCATCCTATATGTGATATCTTGAGTGACTTCACTAGTAATCTGTATACCCTCAAATCAATTAGAAAATTGTCTCCTCCACACCACCAGTGCAGAAGAAGGAAATTTTCAGCATCCCTTCCACACAGCCTAGCTATTGTCAACTCTGGCATGTAGGGTAATTAATACACAAGGGACAGCTCGCCCAAATTTCGATTCTACAATTGTGTGCATGACCATTTTTCCCCCTTTATGGATCCTTGACACTTAACCTACTCAATGGTTTTTATTTGCATTGATCACACTTTATGGTATGATTAAATTTGTATGGAAGAGAACCAATTAGTTTTGTTTTACACTTATTGAGTGCACTTTATAGTCTGACAAATTAACTCTCTACAGTTAGGGTGATTTATCCAGTGGCAGAAGGCCTGATGGGCCATGTGGGCCTAGTTCCCCACTGGGAAGAGGATGGTTTGGGGGCTTGGGGGCTGGATGAGTCCAGAAGTGAGCTTAATGTATTAACTAATGACCCAATACACCTCTGCAGAGTCTGGGTAGGATTTCTCTCTGAAGAGCAGCTTTCTCTACATTTCAGAATCTGATTACGGCTGCCTGAAAAGGAAACATTTTCTCCATCAACTGGAAAGATGGATAGAGTCAAATCTGGTTGGATTCCCAGATCTTTTCACTGTGCTGCTGTTCGGATTGGAGCAATTATGTCTCTTCTGTGTGAAGGGAAGAAAGATGGAGGAGGGCGAGTGAAAAGTGCAGGCATGGGGAGTGAAACAAGGCCCTCTTCAAAATGTTTTGTTCTGAGCATCCAATTCATAAATAAAAATGCATATAAAAACACATGTGGGTTTCAAAGCATTATACCTTGGCATTTTTCCATTTAAGTAAAAAATAGGACTAGTACAACATGGTGTAACACAGAGTAATTTGGAAAACAGGACATGTTTGGTTGCTTCCCAACTGTATTACAGGACTCTGGGCTTCTCATGTGTGCTCTGGAAAGTACAGGTATTATCATAGGTCTGATGGAATATTGCAGACAGAAGTATTTTTCTGACTACCCTGAAAAACAACCATATCAGCCTCCATCCCTCCCTTTATTTTATCCAGAAAACCTGTATTTCTTTCTCTGCTAGGGTTGCAAGAACAAAAAGATTGAGGGAGCTGAAAGCATTGGGCACTAGTTTTTCCTCCATTCTACAGGATGGAGGTCTAAGATTGAGGTGTCAGCAGATTTGGTTTTACCTAAGGCTGATTCTCTTCTCTTGCTATGCCCACATATGGCCATTGTGTTTCTGAATTCTCCTTCTGCAACTCAATATCCTCTTCTGATGACAATGCCAGTCAGATTGGATTACAGTCAGCCTTCCTGGCTTTGTGTTCACCTGACTTCCTCTTGAAAGGCCTCATCTTCCTATTCTTTTTTGTTTTGGGGTTTTTTATTTTTATTTTTTTATTTATTTTTTTTTTTGGTTTTTGGGTCACACCTGGCAGTGCTCAGGGGTTACTCCTGGCTCCACGCTCAGAAATCGCTCCTGGCAGACTCGGGGGACAATATGGGATGCCGGGATTTGAACCAATAACCTTCTGCATGAAAAGCAAATACCTTATCTCCATGCTATCTCTCCAGCCCCGCCCCACCTGTTTTAATATGACCATGTTCTGAATAGTGTGCAGGGGGTGGGATAAGGTTTCTGAATATTTTTCATACTCGGGAACTCAACAACCTGTTGTACTATATCTTCAGTCCCAATATTCATTTCTTTATGCAACATTTCTTTATTGCATGGAAGTTTTATTTATCTTATTTGAAGGTATCAGAGAAGGTTCTCCAAGAAGATCAGTAGGTGATCAATATTAACCTTTTATACCAAAATAATTATATTGGGATATGAGATGACTCCAAAGTTAGGAAGACCATTGAAGAAGCACTTGGAAAGGCAGGAATTGCTGAGTGTCAGACAGGCAAGTGGATTAATTTTATTTTTCTTGTTCAGGGGTTGACTTCCAAGGATCAGGATGTTTAGGATGGGGTTCAGAGCAAGGACCCAAGAATGTGTTGCTGTTCAGGCCACCTTGGCAGTGCTCAGGAGTTCATGGGGTGCCAGAAATCAAACCAGAGCCAAATGCATCTAAGCATGCACCAGTTCTGCTGAACTAGATTTCATTCTTACAATGGGTTATTTAGAGCAAAAGAATGACTCTAACCAACAATCTCCTAAGTTGCAATGGGTCCATAATAATGATCATTTATGCTTTGGTCAGTCCAAGGAAACTTTTTTCATAAGTGTCTAGGACTTCAACTCTTTCTATGCCACTGCTCTGCCTCTCCAGTCCTACCTTCCACAGCTTGGCACTCATCTTTCTCAAACTGGCAAAAGAGGAAAAGGCTGGACCCTCAGGTATAGAGGAGTCCTAGAGCCAAATCTGGGAAAGTGACATTCACTTCTGCTCAGTTTCCAGTGGGTGGGCCTCAGACCCACAGTCACAAACACACACATAAGGAAGAAAAATATAAACTAGCTATGCTCTGAGGGAGAAGAGGAAAGGAGTTTACTGCACAGTTTTCCCATCTCTGACATGAGTACTAAGAAGAAAGTACCAGAGTGGAGAGGACTTTTAGAAATAACTTGACAGCCAGCCAGCACTTTGACAGGGTTGTCTGTTCAGGGCCAGGCACCCCCGGAAGGTATTGTAGACCTTGTCAAGGAGAAAACTTCAGATCTGAAAACCAGAAAATCAGAGATGCAGGTCTTCCAGCTGATGGCACAAGAGGAAACAACTGAGTTCAGAACAGGGCAGGATAAATAAAGGGAGTGCCAGTTGAGACCCAGGCACCCCAAGGGCTATTACTCAGAGAAGGGGGACAAAGAGAGAGTGGTTAATGCATATTAGGTCCAATAAAAGTGGGTCTGGCTGATATTCAGGTATATAATAGCACAGCCAGAGACAAGACTAAGGGGACCCCACAGCACCCCCACAACTCCAGTAGGAGATAGTAATAATAGAGATTCAATGTTCCTCCTTTCCCTCCCAATGATTCCAGGGAGGTATGGCACCTCCAAATCTGGACAGAACCCTTTGGCATAGTATAATTCCCAAAGATCTGAGGTTCAGTTTTTCCAACTGGGCAAAGTGGGTTGTGTAATGTTTTAAGCCTATTTCTGTGTTTCCTAAACTTTGAGATTAAAGGGTTACTTAGCACTTAACCTGGCTCTTCCTTTGATCCTAAACCTCCAGGGCCATGTGGAGCCCAATACTGCTACAGATTGACTTTGTCTGTTTCTAGGTGTTCTGGTGACAATGATTAATTGTTGGAGCTGTAGTAGAAGGGACAGTTGCTGAGGCTCCTGATGTTGGCCTCCTGGTGTTGCAGGGTAGTGGCCAGAGGGAGGGACTTCCTCTCTGGAATCTCACTTCCCTTTTATTCTTTCTCAGACCCGGCCCTTCTCCCTTTTACATGGACAGTAGCTGAACATCCAAAGCCCCATTAGGTCAGCCTGTACCCACCACTCTTGCCTTCCTGCCACCTGTAGGGTCAAATCTGGGCTCCTTTAAAAGGTTCAAGGTTACTGATTTCTGGAGACAGATAAGTGAGAACAACTTGATGAAAGTAGAGGAAGGTAATAACCCATCTTCATCAATATTATAATGATGTTTGATGCCTTTGCATGAGTGCACCAGCCCAAGTCCCTGTGATTTACTTAAGTGCTTTCCTGCAATCTGTATCAATCTCCCCACCCCTACTACTACACTCCAGATGGCAGAGATGCCAGCAAGGCCACCATGATATGGATAATGAGATCTAGTCTATGAGTGGCAAGGTCACATGCTACAATGTGATTCATGAAATAAAATTGTGACCCAGGAGTTCTGGTCCCAAGGCCTGTACCATAATCACTGTCACCAAGGTTCAGTTCTAATAACTTTGTAGCCTTCCAGTAGAGGCTTCAGTTCATACTGTGGGCCAGGTGAATAGATGGAATAAGCTGTCCTTGAGAACTGTAGTTTCTGTACCTGTTGCTGAGGGGATCCAAGAGTTGTTGGGTTTGGAAAGTCATTCTTCCCTATCTGTGTGTTCCAGCTGCCAAACATCTAAGGGACCACTGGGGGCTACTCCATGCCAGATTGTTTCATCCAGCTGCAGAAAACTCTGAGGTTGTTTGCCAGGATTTGAGTTAGCACAGTGGCATCACCACCTGGCTTGTGTATGCTTAAAGAAGTGGAAGACAGAATTGATTCTATTTATGTCTTTTTAAACACTTGGCACGAAGAGACATGTCATTGCTGCAGAGTTAGGCCCTGACCCTCATGATAAATCATGCAGATAGCATGTTCTTCAGCTAGAACTTGAATATTTTAGCTCAATAGATCACAGTTTCAAAAGAAATAGTTGGATAGTTGTTAAGGTTAAGATAGAAAAATATAAAAGACCCAGTTTGGAGAATCATCCATGTCCCTCCCATCAGACTAATGTTTATAATAGAACAAACAATTTTAGGCACAAAAATTATTGTTGTATATTGCAGACACTCAACTCAAACATGCTAAACGTACATGCTATCAAAACTAGGAGCATACCAGAGGGATAGTTCAGGGGTGAAGGTACTTATCTCAGATACAGATGCAGCTATAACAATAGTTCCTATCATGGTGTTTCCCCAACCACCATTAAGTGAACCATGAGCACAGAACCAGATATGATCCAATATTGTGCCAGAATTTTTGACTGAGAACATCTGGATGTTCTCATGAAAAAAAAAGTGAAAAAGAAAAAATAAGGAACAGAGGGGTTCAGTGGCTCATGTAGTGAAAAGCACAAATAGGTTTTGATACAGCTGTACTTAGGAGATGGATCAAAGTCCTCAGAATTCTGTTTCTGGAAACTTTCTTAAGTGTTGCCATCATTTTCTAGCAGCATCAACTCTCAGGGTGGCAAAATGACTAACAAGAAGTCCAATTATTTTTCTGTTTTTAACTTTTCTTTTATTAACTGGGGTAATATAATTTATAATACTGTTAAGATAGTTTCCTGCATACATAATTCTAGTTTGTGTACATAATTCCTCATCGATCACATTGTACCACTAAGATCTCCAGTGCCTCTCCATTTCAATCCTGAGTCTTATCTGACCAGCTCAGCATCCCTCCTTCTCATTCCTAACAGCTCTGATGAAATCCCCATGGCTGATTCTCCTGGAGCCATTGGCCTGACCTCTGGGTTTCAGGCTCTGCTATGGAACAGGAATGGGGTTTTCTAGAGTGAATTACAGAAAACAGGTAAGAAAGTGGAATTCTTCTGCTGATGCTAAAAAGGGAAGTAGAAACTCATTAAACTGAGCCATTCATGGAGGAGAACTAAGTGGAGACCCAAAAAGTGAAATGCCCTTGCCAGAATTCTACAGTATATAGCCCACAGTGCTCTACATGTTCCCCCCAAACTGGCTTTTATCTTCCTGAGAGGTTTAGTTGTTGTTGAGAAAATTGAGGTGCCAAGACAGAGAATATTTCCATTATGCAAAGAACTCACTTGACAGGTTCCAACTACAGACTTTGAACTTCTTGAGCCAGGAAGACTAATAAAATTCAAATTTACCCAAGTCACAGCTCTCAGGGAAGCAGCATTTAACTGGGAGCCCAAACACAGATTCATTTCTCTGAAGCAAACTGTTGCTGCTTTAATAAAGGAGCCAGTGGTGTCTGTAAACAGTAGAGAGACCCAGAAGTGGTTTAGCTCACAGAAAGCCCAGTAGGAGCAACCCCAAATGTGGAATGCAATGTCTTCCGGACCTACTGGCATGAAAGGCTGCTAATGTCCATATGCTCTCAGTTTAATAATATTTCGATGGTTGTGACATGCTCCCATCGTGTCCTCTGGTCTTTGCCTACATCACATCATGGAATCTTTTCCTTTTTCTAGTTATGTAACATTGCAGACATAGAACAATAACATGTCAGACACATAGACACTCTTTTCCAAAATGAAGCAGATGTTAACATTTCACCATATTGATTTAAAATTCTTTTTTAAAGAAACCAAATGTTACAGATTCTGCTGATCTCCCTTTTCCTCTCTCCCTCTTACTTTTTTTCCTCTATTTTCAGCCTATTATCCAGAGGTAACTTGAATTCTGATTGGTGGAAAGAAACAATAATATTGAAGCTCACTTAATTTTGTATATCTGATAAATAATATGCATCTATTCTATGATCTTTAAACTATTCTAGATCTGTTTACATATATTAAATGTGTGTATATGTTTAATTTTTTGTTTTCATAAATTTTTACACACTTTCCATTTGAAACACACTCTTCGAGCATAATCCAAAGCGTTAGTCTTGTCTGACTTACTCCACTAAGCATAAGGCACTCAAGGTCCATCCTTGGCATTGCAAATATCTAAATTAATGGAGTAGAGAGAGGCTGATTTTTACTCATGCACACCAGAAACATGATCATACCATGTTACTTCAATACAAAAATAACAATAAAACTCCCATTGTTCATTCTTCAAACTTATCTTTCTTAATGTATCCACATGAATACATGGTGGCTTTACTTCATTCTGTAAATCTGTGATAGCATATCCTGTGGTCAATAAACTACATTTTAAAAATCTTTTCCCAACAGAAAATATTGGTTGTTTTTGCATTATTACAATGACAAACTACTATAATAAGTATGTTCCATCGTTCTCTTTAGGCTTTTATGGGAGAGTTTCTCTAGCAAAAACATGCAGGAATGGAATTGGTAAGTAATGAACATCTAGGTAATGCTCTATTGCTGTCCAAAGGGGACTTTGCAAGGTACCCTCCACCAGAAATATGCCTTTCTACATCTGACAAGTGCAAAATGGTATTTCACTGCTATGCTTTGAATAGATCCCATAGTGGTAATGAGAAAGGACATTTTTATAGTTTATTGAGTATCAGGTTTTCTTTTCTTTGAATTACTTTTTCATGTACTTTAATATTCACATCTCCCTGTTTCTTAACTCTTAATGGCTATTAATACATTCTAGGTACGTATTCCTTTCAAATATATGATTTGCACACGTCTTCTTTGTTTTCAAGTTGTTGTTTTGTGTTTTTTTTTTAATTTTTATTTTGACCAAAGTGGATTACAAATCTTTCAAGGTAGTATTTTAGGTACATAGTGACATTAAATCAGGGGCATTCCCACCACCAATGTCGTCCTCCCTCCACCCCTGTTCCCAGCATGCATCCCATATCACCCCTCCTTTACCCCCCCCCCAGGCTGCTAGTATAAGTGGTCCCTTCTGTGTCTAGCTTGTTGTAGATTGGGTATCAATTCTGTTGTAGTTGGCTTTGGATTTGGAGTTTAAGTCTGATCATTTTTTTTATTTCTACTCAATGTTCATACGACTGTTTGGTCTTGGTGCCCTCCATTATTTCCCCCCTCTATTTATGAGGCAGAACAAGATGGTTCAAGTTATGTGGTTCTCTTTGAAGGTAAAAAAAAATAAGAGAGAGAAAAGGGGGGGCAAAAATTCAAACAAGCTAAAAACGGGAGGAGTCCTTAAGTCAGTTTAAGAAAAGAAAGGGAAAAGAAAGGAAAACATAAAAATAAGACAAAAACAAAAAACAACACAAAAGCAAACAAACAAAAAAAAAAAACAAAAGTAAAATATTACTATGAAAGATATGTAATCCACTTTGATCAAAAATAAAAAAATAAAAAACCTGAAAAGCAATACAGCAATAAAGACAACAAACAAATACTAACCATGGTCCCAAAATACAGGCAAATAAAAGCAAAGGGAAAAGAGGCGGGGAGGGAAAAGAAAAGAAAAAAAAAGCAACAGCAATTACAAAAAGAAATTTAACTTGTGCTATTTTTTTTTTGCATAGGATCAGTAAAAATTGAGATTAGAAAGGGACACCCCCCCCAAAGAAAAATAAAAAGAAAGGGAATTTCCCTGGCCTAAGAGAAGGGTTTCTTCTCTTAGGTTTCTAAAAGAAACAGGGTTTCTCCTCCCTTGAAATATTAAGATGTATTGTTTTTGGAGGTCTTGCATGCGGCCTACCTGAGTTCTATCTCTGACACCCTATATGATTCCCCAAGTCCTGTCAGAAATATTCCCTGAGTATGGAGTATGGACACTGTTGGGTATGGCCCCAAAACAAATACATATGTTGATATATATATATATATATATGTACATTGAATATATGCATATACATACTGTCTGTCCTACAGAAGTTTCAATTTAATGGAGTTGTATCTATCAATTACCTCCTTTGTTACTTGGGCATTTTCTTTTCTAAGTAAGAAATATCCCACAATTCAATCTCATAAAAAGTGTCCCTATGCTTTCTTCTAAAGGTTTTCCATCAGTGCTTTTCATGCATATGATTTTCACATGTCTGTAAGTTTTGTTCATGAGGAGTGAAGTCAGGCCTCTATTTGGATCACATCCCATGTGGATACCATGCTTTTTCATGACTAGTAATTCACTCTCCTGGGAAACCCTTCACCAAGATCCCTTGTTACATGAAGTTCTGTGTGTAATATGTGTCCATAAGGTTCTATTATATTGCTTTATTTTGTTCATGCCCCTCCACTAGCACCACATGGTTTTAGATCTGGAGTACAATCCCTACCTCTAAGATTATGTGTTTCAGGACCCAACCTAATCTTCCACACTGCCCTGTGAAATGGGGCCTGGAGTTCTGCAGCCCAGATAGGTGCTATTGCAAGGCTTTGCAATGGCAGGTTCTTGATAGAGACCAGAAAAGTGGGGCAGGGAGAGGACATGAGATTCTTTCATTCCCTGCTTGTGCTTCTGATGATCTTCACACAACGTTACTGCTGGGCTCTAGGAGCAGGGTCCTCTCCCCCAACATCTCTCAAAACCAGCAGTGCACCCTCCTCTGAGCATGCACTCCCTATAACTCCAGTATCTCCATGGCCAGTCTCGGACATGAGAGCTAATACCTGATGTCTACCATAACTAGGAGTCCTTTTGAAGCTTTACATTTACTGAATCCATCATTTGTGTGTGGGGGGCAGGGGGGCTCCCAAGCAATCCTTAGTGGGCCATAGGGGCTACTTCTGATGATATTCAGCCAACCAGGTCAGAGTGTTCAATGCTCAGGCTGACTCATGGGTGCATCTCAGGCCCAGTAGTGCTGAGGGCCACTGAAGTCACACCAATAGATGCTTGGGGAAGCCATATGGTGCCACCAATCAAATTTGGACCTGCTGTTTTTGAAGCATGTGCTCTAGCCCTTTAAGTTATTTCCTCAGTTCTAAATCAATATTTTCAAACCCATTTTATAGTTCCTTAAACTCTGTTAACACAGCTAGGGCAACCTCCTTCTCTTCCTGACAACTTTACAGAAAAGGGTAGCACCAAAGAGAAAAAACCCTTTGTTTTTTCCCTTTACTTTGTCTTGGGCCTTCCTGCCCCTTTCTGTCCTTCCTAGTGAAATTAGTCCTATGGAGATAGTTTGTCAAGTTTCACCAAGGTAACAAAAGTAAGCATTGGGGTATTTAAATAGCTTTCCATAAATGTATAGTTAGCTGTGTGAAGAATACTATCTTCATTGTGATCTTCTGATTCATAACACACTGCAATTTCCCCATTTCTATGGGCCTTATGTATTCTTCAGTAGAATGTTATATATGTATTGGGGGGGGGGTCCAGGGACTCTTTTTAGCAAATCTGAACCTGGTGGTTCAATGATAGGACTCAAGGATGTCATGATGCTTAGGCCCTGTGGTGCCGAGATTATTGGGCTCACCCCTATAGAGGTAGGGGCCTCTAAGAATGTACCCATTGGGGAACCATGTGGTGCCATTGGCCAAACTAGGATTGGCCACATGCAAAGCATAGCCTTAATCTTTGTACAATCTTTTCAGCCCAAGATATTGTATTTTCTCCATTAAGTGTATATACAATTTCTGCTGAATATACTTCTAATTAATTTAGAGATTTTGTTGTTATGGTACATTAAATCTTCCTAATTACTACTTTTAATTGTTTCTGGTTGGTATTTAATAATGCTATTGATTTTTTCCTGTATATTGATCTCATATACTTGCTAAGCTGATGTATTTCTTATTAATGTGACTATATTGTGCAGAATTTTTCAATGTATTATTAACTATAAATAATTGCTGCTTGCTTTTTTCTCTATAGATGCTTATATTATTCTTCTCATGTGTGTATTGCGTAGGTTTGTATGCTTGTATTTTATTACATTGTGTCTTCAGTTCAAATTAAACAGAAGCACTTTCTTTTCTAGTAAAGAAAGAATTAGGGTAGGAATATGCCTTATTCTGGGATAGGAAAGATCAGAATTGAATTTATTTCTAATATAAATATCTAAAAAAAAACTAGTATGGAATTGTGAACTTGTTTGGTTTTAGTTTTAAATATGTAAATAAATAAAATAGTATCATTTAGTGTTTATTTTCCTCTGACTTATTTTCCTACCAAATGCCCTTTAATATATCCAAGTTGTTGTGGCTGGAGCATCAGTACAGCAGGTAGGACGTTTGCCTTGCATGTGGTCGACCTGGATTTAACCTTGGCATATGGTCCCCCAAGTCTACCAGGTGTGATTGATTTCTGAGCACTGAGCCAGGAGTAAACTCTGAGCGCCATTGGGTGTGTTCCCAAAACATATATATATACATATATATTGATTATATAACAATCAGTCTTGTATATTTGTGCATATAGTCATATTGCACATGCACACACACACATATATCAATAAATGGTTGCTTTCATTATTTGGTTATTCTTATAAATATAGCTGCTATAAAAGCAGGGGTCAACTTATTATTGAGAATCAATGTTTTCACTTTCTTTGGATAAATACCCAGAAATGGAGTTAAAGCACATGGTAATTCTAGTTTCAATTTTTTAGGACTATCTATATCATTTTCCACAACAGCATCACCAATTTTATTCCTATCAACAGTTTGCAAGTATTTTCTATTTTCCATATCCTTTCTAACACTTGTGATTTCTCATATTTTTGATCATCATAATTCTAACAGGCATGAATGATATTTATTTGGATAACATTCACCTCATGGACAACTTTTTTAAGTGACTGTGGAGCAATATATTCTTTGGAAAACCTGCTTTTGAGATCCCCTGTTCATGTTGTGTGTAGTTGCCGCAGAAGAAAGTGGATAAGAGTGAAGTGAAGATTTTTAAAAGGTACAAACTTTCAGATATAAAATAAAAGTATAGTGGGGATGTAATGTCCAACAAAGTGACTATACTTAAAAATACCATGTTGAATCTTTGAAAATGACTGAGAGTCAATTTTAAAACTCCCTATTGCAAGAAAAATATTTTGTAACTATAGGTGGAGTTGAATGAAAATTAATTATTGTGATAATCATTTCAAGTACCAAATCACTAATCTGTACATCTGACACTCAAATACAAATTAATACTCAATTCAAAAGTAAATTGTAATATATTAAGAAACATCATGAAACAATAGTTCTCAAGGCACTGAATGAACACTGGACCAAGAAAATCCATGAATTCTGAGAGATGAGAGGCAAAGGAGACAATATCTATGACTGTTCCAGCTCTCTGACCCAGAGACACTTTCTAGGTGATAACTAAAGGGTCATGATCCTAGGGCAGAGAGAAGTGCACTTGCTTAAGGAAAGGAAATTTGGTGTCCAGATGATAAGACTACATAGACAATAACACTAGAACTGTTCAGGATGAGATCGTCATCCTGAAAGTATCCAATGAGTCACCAGTCAAGTACTGATAAGCTCATGAATGTAAGAGAACTCTCACACTGTGAGGAAAAGAAACACCATAAGGATTAAAGAAGGTAGCACTCAAAGGTCACATTAAGCCAGGAAATAATATTTGTTTTTTCATCAGTTACAGTGAGAAACTCATAATTCTGAGAGCTCTCTGCAAAATTCTAGAAGATTTGGTCCTAGACTTGAGCAAAACTAGACCCAAACTAACCTAATAACCCAAAACTATATGCTGCTCTGGTTCTACCTAACAAAGCTTAAGTACAAGACCCAAGAGGATCCAAAGAGATTTCAAACAAAGTCATCAGGAGCAAAGACAGAGCTTAAGAGCTCAGTATGCACCAAAGAAGTGAGAAATGTCTAGCATAAAAGAAGAGAAGTTCAAAATGAACCTTGGAATTTTATTGAACATATCAAGCATGCAAATATGCAAGAAAATATTCACATAATGAGGAAAAAACAGTCATCAAAAGTGATAGAGGAAAGACAGTGTTGACAGGATTAGTAAATTAACACCAGGAAAGTGCTGGAAATGTTAATCAGACACATGGAACAAATAAAGAAAGCATCAAATCAATTTCTAGAGATGAAAATTAAAATGTCTTAGATTAAAAAATACATTTGATAGGATGGATTAACAACAGATAAGACATGACAGAGGAGAAGATTCGTGAAAATGAAGACATGTGATAGAATCTCTGAAAAATAAATAAACATGAATATTTGAAAAAAAATGACCAGAACATCTGTGATTTGCAGGACAACTTAAGTTTCCAGATAAGCATGAAATTAAAATAGAGGATCAGAAAGAATGGAGGTTGAAAAATGTTTACAGGAAAAGTTGTTTGATGTCTTTGTCAATTAAGGAAATCAAAAATTAACCAACATGAAATGTAGTTATACACTCACTATAATAAGATCAACCAAAAATACAGATAATAACAAGTATTAGCAAAAAGCTAAAGGTGTTTGAACCCTCTAACATTGGTAGTTAGGAATGTTAAATGATGTAGCCACTTAGAAAAGTTTTGACATATCCTCAAACTAATGTATAAATTGAATGTCAGATACCACTATTTCACTTCTATGGGTATATGTGAAAAAACATTGAACAATAATTCTGAACAAAACTTGGACAAGAAAGTTCATAAGGACTTTTCTGTAGTAGTTTAAAACTTAAGCCAACATAAATGTCCATTAGCTAATACATGGGTACATTTCACAAATAAAAAGAATGAACTATGCTGATATATGCAGCAAGAATGAACCTCCAAGACATTATGCGAAGTGAAAGACTTCAAACTCCTACTATATGACTTCACTTATATGAAATGTCCAGAAAATGAAAATCCACGGGGTACAAAAGTGTATTAGCGATTGCCTAGGGCTAGTCAGGGGAACATAAAGGATCTGAAAACCAACTAAAAGTTTTATAGGTGATGAAATATTCTAAAATTGAAGGGTGGTGATTATTGTTTAACACTATAAACTTAGTTAAACTAATTCTTTACTCCAAATGGGTATAATATATAAATCACTTCTCAAAAATGTATTCAAAAAGTGTGTTAAAGGAAAATAAAGCAGAGAAAATATTTGAAAATCACAACTTATTTTTAAGATTTATATCCAGAATACATAATAAGAAAGTAGAGAAAAAAGAACAAAATATTTAAAGAAATACCATTTCAAACATGGGGATAAAAAATGAGCACATAAAAGAATTTTAGCATTAAATAATCAGGAAAATGTAAACTCAAGGCATGAAATATACATATACTCCTATTAGAATGCTTTTATTTATCCTGACCACAGCAATCACTGACAAGGATTTGAAACAGTAAAATGTTTAGACATAACTACAAGTCTTTTGTAAACCACTTGGCAGTCGCTACCAAGGTGAAAGCATACCTAACTTCAAATTATGCATCTCAGGACTCGAGAGATAGTACAATCAGCTCCCATGTAGCTAAGCCTTGTATGTGGCTGACCCAGGTTTAGTCCCTGGCACCAACATAAGCAACACATATGATCCCTTGAGCACCACCAGGAGTGATCCCTGAGCACAAAGTACAGAGTAAGTCCTGAGTACCACAAGGTGTGGCCCAAAGAATAAAAGCAAAGATCCTGCCATTCCACTTTAAGTATTTGTATAAGAGAAGTAAAATGATGGTTTCATCATAAAATGACTGTAAAATTTCATAACACTTATACACACAGTATGTTCCAGTTTGTGACTGTTAATTGAAAATGTTCTAAACTGGATAAAAACCAAATTTTCATAAACATATGAATGGATAGACAGAAAATATGCCCATGCAATGAAAAACTTCTCAGCCATAAAAGGGGATTTTATGTGATATGTGACACAACATGGATAAATCTTAAGTTGTTATCGTGAATAAAACTAAGGAATTACAAAAGAATCATGTTGCATTATTGCATTCGTGTTAAGTTCTAAAAAGTGAATTACAACCTATAGCAGCAGCAAACAGATCCAGGATTGACTAAGAAGAGGGGATAGTGGTGGGGATGGAGAGACAAGAGAATTACAGAAAACCTGCAGAACCCTTGACATGGGGTAATGGGCATGTTCCTAATCTTAAGTGTTATGATGCTTTTATTGATGTAGACATGTCAAAATTATTATAAATGTTATATTTAATATGTGGAACTTAACAAATATCATCTCTACTTACAAAAAGCTGTTGTTTGAAGTAGCAAAATATAGCCTAAGAGCAAATCTGGATGTATATTTGTCCCATTGCCAGTTCTACAAAAATGCTGCTTAAATTTCACCATTATGTGTGTTTTCTCTTGACTGTCGCTAGAAAATGTTTTCAAATAAATATAGTATATCTCATGTTTTGTAACCACTTGGTAGACATCTGATTGGCATACTCATATTTCTTGTACACTATCTGATGCATCAGATACCATCAACATGTAGCTAATAATATAGAAATTTCTTGACTTAGGATAGAATTGTGACTTGATAAACACAATAGACTGAAATTATCAGTAAGTCAAAATGCACTTATCAAATACAGGCTACCAAGATTCCCTGAAGTGGGTGACATCATTCCATCCTCTAGGAAATATCCAAAAGGGCAATAATTCTGATGCCAATGGTGGGCACTTTATATTTGTTCTCTTAAAGATGAAAATTTTATGGGGGAGAGGGTGCTGAGTGATTTTTGTCTAAAAAGGAAATGCTAGGCTAAAGAACTTTGGGGATCTCTGGCTTGGTCTAGCCTTCCTTAAACATGCCCAGAATACGTAAATCCACAATTAGGATTTAAGTATTAAGTTAATAATCATCTTCCAGAGTTGATTTTATAACCAAGTGTTGAATGCTTCATGTAATTTATCAGATTGTGTGATGAAAGTGAAATAGGCCATATAGTGCCCATTGTTTACTCCCTTAAGAGCATGGTTGACTGGGAGTTTCCAAGCACAAGAAAAGTGTTATTACCTTTCACTATCCCAGGAAAGGATCCAAGAGTGATATTACTTTTTATAATGCTGAAAAATCATACTGAGTCATGGAGTGTTGTACTAAATTGTATATTTAAAGATGTGTAATAGTACATCTTCAGTTGGTTTTGTGTCATCACATCATGATGAAGAGATGATGGTGGTGGCAATGGTAAAATGGGTGGGAGAAAATATTGGGGGACAATAGCTATGCAATAGCCTTATTAAGATTTATTTTACAGGGGTCAGAGAGATAGCATGGAGGTAAGGCATTTGCCTTGCATGCAGAAGGTCGGTGGTTTGAATCCCGGCATCCCATATGGTCCCTGCGATTTCTGAGCAGGAGTAACCCCTGAGCGCTGTTGGGTGTGATCCAAAATCCAAAAAAAAAACAAAACAAAGCAAAGACTCATTCTACATATCAATACCCCATGCTTTTTCTAGTGGACATTTTAAGTTTTCAGATTTTTCTCCTTTCTCTCAAATGAAAGAATTTTTCTTATGCTTCACTCTGAAACTAAAAACTATCTATTCCTGTTAAAATAAATTTCAGGATGAAAAAATTTTCTTTAAGCCCTGTAGAAGTAAAGACAAAAAGGACAGTATTCCTACAACATAAAACTACTTCAAAAGTGAATGGTAAGAGTACTAACAAATTCATCAGTCTCACTTTCATATTGAGTGAGAACAACAGTGAGTAAATAAATAATCCTGTTGTGTTTCTGGTATGGGGAATAGTCACACAAAGAAATCTATTAAGTCTCCTCATCATGAGATAGGTGCCATGCCCATAAAATATTACCCATAACCTTAAATTGTCTTCAACTCTAAGCAACTGTTTCTGCTTAATAATTTGTTGCACTAGTAGTAAAATTTAAACTGACATCTCTGTTTATTGAAAAGTACAAATCTTAGGACTTTTCTGAGTGAAACACGAGACTTTAGAATTCCTTTTTTTGTACATAGAAGCATAAAGCATAATAAATATTGTGAGGGTTGATTTCCTCATTCAGACAAAGGATTTAGAGTCTTTTCTTTAAATTAATATTCATCAAGTTAAGAAATTTTCTTTTGTTTTTACCTGCTTTGTGTATTTTCTTCTTGAAATCTTGGACATTTGGGCCAGAGAGATGGGTCAGGCACTTGTCTTGCATGCAGCTAACCCCAGATCAACTCCTAGCACCACATATATCCAGAGCACTGACAAGTTATTCCTAAGCACAGACCAGGAGTAAAGAAGGAGCACTGCTGTATATGCTCAAAAACAAACCAAAATAATAGGCACTTCTTGAATTTTATTGTGTATTTTTACTGCATTTAAAACTTTTTAAGATATTACTTTTTTTCTGGGCCAGAGAGATAGAACAATGGGTAGGGTGTTTGCCTGGCATGTGGCCAACCTGGGTTCAATCTGTAATATCCTATATGGGCTTTAGAGCCCGCCAAGAATGATTTCTGAGTGCAGTCAGGAGTAATCCCTGAGTGCAGATGCAGGGTGTGGTCCCAAATATATATACATTAACATACATATTTTCAAATATATTATATATATTTTGTCATATATATTCAAAAATATAAATATATGTAATTTAAGGCACCATGACTCCATTTGAGTTTGGGGACTACACTGACAGTGCTCAGAGTTTACTTTTGACTCTGTGCTCAGAGATCTCTTTTGGCAGGTCTCTGGGAACCTTATGTGGTGCCAGGGATTGAACCCAGGTCAATGGCATACAAGACAAGTGCCCTACCCACTGTCCTATACAGAATTTCATGGACAGGCAACAATTTAGGGAATTCATACCATTGAAACTAGTTTTGCACGAAGTGTTGAAAGAGTTCCTTTAAAGGATAGGAGAAACTTCCCAACATGTGGCATTGAGTACAGCACCAACTAATAGTGTACATGATCTGTCTTCTACTAATATTAAGAAAGGGTAAAAACACTGAACTCCGCTGGATCTCAGATGCCAGCACCCTTCTGCCTCTCTACTCTGCTGTCCTGCATTTTCGGCCTGATTTCATCCTGGGTGCAGCTCATCAGCCAGCCTGCCTTCCCGTGAGCCTTCCGTGGAGGTGAGTCCACACGCCCAGAAAGGGAGGAACCAGAGGAGCACGGGGGTGCACATCATTTAGCCGATGAATACAATCACAACACGTAGAAAAACCCGCAATACTAGTGTGACAATGGGGAAACAACACGGGCCAGCGCCAGACATAGAGAACGAAGATGGCAACTCTGATAACTTGAGCCTGACCAACCACCTAGTCAGTCTCTCAGATAAGGAGTTTAGAGTTGCAATATGGAACATGTTCAAAGAACTCAAACAAAGTATAGAAGAGAACACTAATAAGAATCAGGAGAATATGAAGATAGAAATGAGAAAACTCCAAACAGAAATTTCAGATCAAATAACAGGTCTGAAAAACTCAGTAGATGAATTGAAGAAAAACATGGTTGAGATTTCCCACAGGTTAACAGCAGCTGAGGATAGAATCAGTACACTGGAAGATGAGATGCATAACAATTACATACAGCAGAAGAAATTGGAAAAAAGCCTCAAAGCAAATGATCAAACAATGGAAAAATTACTCAAAGAATGGGAACAGATGAAAATAGAAGTCTATGATAAGCTTAACAGAAACAACTTAAGAATCATTGGAGTCCCAGAGACTCAGGAAGAAAATCTCCAGGAAGAATCAACAGTCAAGAACATCATTAAAGAGAAACTACCAGAGCTAATGAATACATGTGATCAAATCCTGTATGCCCAAAGAGTACCAACTAAAAAAGACCCCAGAAAAAACACCCCAAGACACATCCTAGTCACAATGACGAATCCCATAGATAGAGACAGAATTCTGAAAGCAGCAAGATCGAAAAGAGAAATTACATTCAAGGGAACATCCTTGAGATTTACTGCAGACCTGTCACCAGAAACACTCAAGGCCAGAAGGCAGTGGTGGGACATAGTGGCAAAACTCAATGAAATAAATGCTTCACCTAGAATACTGCACCCAGCAAAACTCACTTTCAGGTTTGAAGGAACAATACATAGTTTCACAGACAAACAACAGCTCAAAAACTTCACAGACTCAAAACCATTCTTAAAAGAAAAACTGAACGGCATACTTTAAGACAAGGCTTACCAACAGACACACCAAACTTTAATATAAAGATGGCACTAACTCCCAGGACAATTCTTTCTCTCAATGTCAATGGACTAAATGCACCAGTTAAGAGACACAGAGTGGCTAAATGGATCAAAAAACTCAATCCAACCTTCTGCTGCCTACAAGAAACGCACCTGAATAGTCAGAACAAACATAGACTCAAAATAAAAGGCTGGAGGAAAATCATCCAAGCAAACAACACCCAAAAAAAGGCAGGAGTGGCCATACTAATATCAGATGATGCAAACTTTATACTTAGGAAAGTTGTAAGGGACAAAGATGGACATTTTGTATTAATCAAGGGATATGTACAGCAGGAAGAAATCACCCTCCTAAACATATATGCACCGAATGAGGGGCCAGCAAAATATTTAATACAACTGTTGACAAATCTGAAAAATAATATCAATAACAACACAATAATTGTGGGAGACCTCAACACGGCATTGTCAACACTAGACAGGTCAACCAGACTGAAACCCAACAAGAATATACTAGACCTGAGGAGAGAAATGGAAGAAAGAGGCCTAGTAGATATATACAGGACACTCCACCCCCAGAAGCCTGGATACACATTTTTCTCTAATGTACATGGGACATTCTCCAGGATAGACTACTTGTTAGCACATAAAACATACCACCATAATATCAAGAGGATAGAAATTTTGCAGGCTGCCTTTTCTGACCACAAAGCCCTGAAATTATATATGAACTACAAAGGGACACAGAAGAAAAATTTTAACACCTGGAGGTTAAATAGCCTCATACTGAATAATCAGTGGGTCCGAGATGAAATCAAAGAGGAAATCGAAACCTTCCTGAAAACAAATGACAATGGAGACACAAACTATCAGAACCTATGGGACACAGCAAAAGCAGTACTGAGAGGAAAATTTATAGCTTTGCAAGCACACATCAGGAAAGAAGAAGGGTCATACCTGAATAGCTTAATGACGCAGCTCATAGAATTAGAAAGTGCTCAACAAAAGGATCCAAAAATAGGGAGGAAGAAGGAAATAACAAAGCTGAGAGCAGAAATCAATGAAGTGGAAACCCGAAAAACCATCCAAAAGATCAACGAAAGCAGAAGTTGGTTCTTTGAAAAAATAAACAAGATTGATAGACCACTGGCAAAACTAACAAAGAAAGAGAGAGAAACTTGATAACTCGTATTAGGAATGAAAAAGGAGAGATCACTACTGATATGGTAGAGATTCAAAGGGTAATCAGAAACTACTTTGAGAAACTCTATGCCACTAAAAATGAAAACCTGGAAGAAATGGATAAATTCTTGGAATCTTATAATCTTCCACGATTGAATGAAGAGGATGTAGCATATCTAAACACACCCATTACTATTGAGGAAATTAAGAAAGTAATCAAATGTCTGCCCAAAAACAAAAGCCCAGGCCCAGATGGATTTACTAATGAATTCTTTCAAACCTTTCAAGAGGAACTACTACCAATCCTGGCAAGACTCTTTCATGAAATTGAAAAAACAGGAAAACTTCCAAATAGCTTTTATGAAGCCAACATCACCTTGATACCTAAACCAGACAGAGATGCTATGAAAAAAGAAAGTTACAGACCAATATCGCTGATGAATGCAGATGCAAAGATCTTCAACAAAATTCTGGCAAATAGGATTCAATGCCTCATTAAGAAGATCATCCACTACGATCAAGTAGGTTTCATTCCAGGAATGCAAGGCTGGTTTAACATCCGTAAATCTATCAACATAATACACAACATCAACAGCAAGAAAAATAAAAATCACATGATCATATCAATCGACGCAGAGAAAGCATTTGACAAGGTCCAACACCCATTCTTGATCAAAACTCTCAGCAAGATGGGAATGGAAGGAACCTTTCTCAATATAGTTAAGGCCATCTACCACAAGCCAGAGGCAAATATTGTCCTCAATGGAGAAAAACTGAAAGCCTTCCCTCTAAATTCTGGCACAAGACAAGGCTGTCCTCTCTCACCACTCCTATTCAACATAGCACTGGAAGTACTCGCTATAGCGATTAGGCAAGAAAAAGATATCAAGGGAATCCAGATAGGAAAGGAAGAAGTCAAGCTCTCACTGTTTGCAGATGACATGATACTCTACTTAGAAAACCCCAAAGACTCTACCAAAAAGCTTCTAGAAACAATAGACTCATATAGCAAGGTGGCAGGCTACAAAATTAACACACAAAAATCAATGGCCTTTCTATACACCAATACTAATAAGGAAGAAGTGGACATTAAGAAAACAACTCCATTCACTATAGTGTCACACAAACTCAAATATCTTGGAATCAACTTGACTAAAAATGTGAAGGACCTATACAAAGAAAACTATAAAACTCTGCTCCAAGAAATAAGAGAGGACACGCAGAAATGGAAGCACATACCCTGCTCATGGATTGGCAGGATTAACATCATTAAAATGGCAATACTCCCCAAAGCACTGTACAGATTTAATGCGATCCCCCTAAAGATAACCATGACATTCTTCAAAGAAGTGGATCAGGCACTTTTGAAATTCATTTGGAACAATAAACACCCTCGAATAGCTAAAGCAATCATTGGGAAAAAGAATATGGGAGGAATTACTTTCCCCAACTTTAAACTTTACTACAAAGCAATAGTTATCAAAACAGCATGGTATTGGAATAAGGACAGGCCCTCAGATCAGTGGAATAAGCTTGAATACTCAGAGAATGTTCCCCAGACATACAATCACCTAATTTTTGATAAAGGAGCAAAAAATCCTAAATGGAACAAAGAAAGCCTCTTCAACAAGTGGTGTTGGCACAACTGGGTAGCCACTTGCAAAAAATTGAACTTAGACCCCCAGCTAACATCATGTACGAAGGTAACATCCAAATGGATTAAAGACCTCGATATCAGACCCAAAACCATAAGATATATAGAACAACACGTAGGTAAAACACTCCAGGACATTGAGGCTAAAGGCATCTTCAAGGAAGAAACTGCACTCTCCAAGCAAGTGAAAGCAGAAATTAACAGATGGGAATATATTAAGCTGAGAAGCTTCTGCACCTCAAAGGAAATAGTGCCCAAGATACAAGAGCCACCCACTGAGTGGGAGAAACTGTTCACCCAATACCCATCAGATAAGGGTCTAATCTCCAAAATATACAAGGCACTGACAGAACTTTACAAGAAAAAAACATCTAATCCCATAAGAAAATGGGGAGAAGAAATGAACAGACACTTTGACAAAGAAGAAATACAGATGGCCAAAAGACACATGAAAAAGTGCTCCACATCATTAATCATCAGGGAGATCCAAATCAAAACAACGATGAGATACCACCTCACACCCCAGAGAATGGCACACATCACAAAGAATGAGAATAAACAGTGTTGGCGGGGATGTGGGGAGAAAGGAACTCTTATCCACTGCTGGTGGGAATGCCGTCTAGTTCAACCTTTATGGAAAGCGATATGGAGATTCCTCCAAAAACTGGAAATCGAGCTCCCATACGATCCAGCTATACCACTCCTAGGAATATACCCTAGGAACACAAAAATACAATACAAAAACCCCTTCCTTACACCTATATTCATTGCAGCACTATCTACCATAGCAAGACTCTGGAAACAACCAAGATGCCCTTCAACAGACGAATGGCTAAAGAAACTGTGGTACATATACACAATGGAATATTATGCAGCTGTCAGGAGAGATGAAGTCATGAAATTTTCCTATACATGGATGTACACGGAATCTATTATGCTGAGTGAAATAAGTCAGAGAGAGAGAGAAAAACGCAGAATGGTCTCACTCATCTATGGGTTTTAAGAAAAATGAAAGACATTCTTGCAATAATAATTTTCAGACACAAAAGAGAAAAGAGCTGGAAGTTCCAGCTCTCCTCAGGAAGCTCACCACAAAGAGTGATGAGTTTAGTTAGATAAATAACTACATTTTGAACTGTCCTAATAATGAGAATGTATGAGGGAAATTGAGAACCTGTTTAGAGTACAGGCGGGGGTCGTGTGGGGAGGAGGGAGAGTTGGGACATTGGTGATGGGAATGTTGCACTGGTGATGGGTGGTGTTCTTTATATCACTGAAACCCAAACACAATCATGTATGTAATCAAGGTGTTTCAATAAATAAAAAAAAGAAAGGGTAAAAGAATATAGCAAACAATCATCACAAATTGACTTTCATTGGTTTATTTTATGAGAATTCCATTTGCCACTCTAAGTATGATTGGACCAAGTAATACAAAATAAATTCATTATTTTCCTGCTGAATGGGATGGGAGAGAACCTGGGGATAATGATAGAGGGAAGGAGTCAGTGGTGGTGCAATTGGTGTTGGAACATTGTGAACCTGAAACAACTCTATTTTGAACAATTTGTAAATCAAGATGTCTCTATAAACATTCCTGAAAATAAATAAATCAATGGTTGAGGTTACAAGACAGGCAAAGGTCAAGAAACTATCACCCAAGGGTCTATCCTGCTGCTACCACTGGATTTGTAAATAAAGCTATATCAAAACATAAACATGGGGCTGGAGTGATAGCACATTGGTAAGGCATTTGCCTTGCACGCAACTAACACAGGACGGATGGTGGTTCATATCCGAGCATCCCATATGGTTCCCTGAACCTGCCAGGGGAGATTTCTGAACACAGATCCAGGAGTAACCCCTGAGCACAGCCAGGTTGACCCAAACAAAACAAAAAAAAAACTGTAATCATACTTTCATTTATATGTTGCCTATAACTTTCATAGATCTAATAATGGAGTTGAGTAATTGAAACTTGATGGCAAGTACAAAAATATTCCTTATGTTGCTCTTAAGAGAACAAGTTTTTAATAATGTGACACAATATTGAACAAATTCAAATGAATATTTTTAGCATCTGAGTGAGACAAAAGTGCCATTATGCCTGTGTGCCCAGCAGCCTTTTTAAGAAAATGCAGGAAAGATAGGACAGAGAGTAGGGCACTTGCCTTGCACTTGGTTGACCCAGGTTTGATCCCCAAAACCCCACAAATTCCCACCCCCAAGCTCCTCCAGGAGTGATCTCTGAGTGCAGAGCCAGAGTTAAACCCTGAGCAAAGTCAGGTGTGGCCAAAAAATACAAAATAAAAAGAAATAGAACTCATCTATCCGGCAGCTTCTCTTGAAACTTATCTACAGGCCTTTTCCTCAGGTTCAGCCCCTCCTTGTCATTCCATTATTTCTCCTTGTAACTTTATCATGCCTGATATCACAAACCAGTTTAATTGTTTGATTTGTAGGGATTAAATAAGTATAACATACTATATTGTTCACAATCTGTTTAATTCATTCAATTCATTATGATTTTAAATTCATCATACTGTTGCACATAACTCGTTCATTTGCACTGCTATTAAGAATCCCATTCAATGCATTTTAACTCAAATATTAATAACCATTTTCTGTCTTTCTCCTGTTTTTTAAATACTGCATGTGGAATATTATTCAGCTTTTAGAAGAAAAGAATGTGCCTTTTACTATAACATGACTGAAACTAGGGATTCAGGTGACACACTGAAAGAAGTAAATAATAATGAGAAGACAAATACAAGATGACCTTATTCTGATGTGGGATATAAAGGGAAAATCAAGGAAGGAAATAGGCAGTATCTAGTGAAATCAAGCCCCCAGAATTTGGCCACAGTTAACCAAAAGGCAGTAAGGGAGAAGGTTGAAAAGTCCCATGAATAGTGGGGAAGGGAATGTGCCTCTTTGGAAAAGGGTGTGTGTACTCTACAATATTGTAACCTAAAGAATATAAACATTTGCACTCTGAACCAATGTTATATAAGCATAAAAGAAATGCTAAAAAGTGCTGTGATTTACATTGCCCTGTATCTTATGCTACCCTGGAGAAGTATTTTCCAGAATATCCATGCATTATATGAAGAAATCCCTGTCATTGGGACAAGCTTCTTCCCCTTCCCCAGATAAAGCCCAATTGCTTTCCAAAGTGATGTTTACTCATCCTCCAGCCAAAAAAAAAAAAAAAAATAGACTGAATTTGCCAATGTGCCAGAACCTCATAGCAATTAGTCTCATCTTTCTGGCCAAAGGTCTTTTTTGACCAATTCACTAAACATGTATGAAATCTCCGGTTTTTCAGAGTGTCAGTGAGGCTGGCCCACTTGCTGTGTTCTCAGTGACATTTGCAGCAGCACTGCAGAAAGATCCCTGCTGTTGTTCATAGGGAAGACGCTGCAGTTTGCTCTTCAATGTCTTGCTTCCTGTGGTCACTGCTCCTCAACAAAGTATGTGGCAGCCTCTATCTCCTCCCACTTTAACTTTTTTTTTTTAATGGGATTTTAAAAAGCATATAGACACAGCTATTTATAATTGATTTTTTTTATTTTCACTTCCTGGGTGTTGTTTTTTGTTTTTATTTCACTTCATTTCATTTTTGGTTTGGAGGTCATATCTGATGGTACTCAAGGATTACTCCTGGCTCTGCACTCAGAAATTACACCTGGGTGAGTTGAGAGGTCATATGACATGCTGTGGACCAGCATATGACCCAGGTTATATAAGAACCTGGGTTAGCCATATTCAAGGCACATGCCCAGCTCACTGTGCTGTTGCTCTGACCCCTATGTGTTGTGGAACAAGGGTGTAGGGAGGACAACTCTGGTGGTGGGAATTCCCCTGATTCATTGTCAATATGTACCTAAAATATTATTCTGAAAGATTTGTAATCCACTTTGATCAAAATAAAAATTATTATTAAAAAATATTTTTCGTGGGCCAGAGCAATAGCACAGTGGTAGGACATTTGCCTTGCATACAGCTGGTCCAGGACTGATCCAGGTTCACTCCCCAGCATCCCATATGGCATATGGTCCCTTGAGCCTGCTGGGAGTGATTTTTTTTTTTTTTTTTTTTTTTTTTTGCTTTTTGGTCCACACCCTGTGACGCTCAGGGGTAACTCCTGGCTATGCATTCAGAAATCGCTCCTGGCTCATGGGACCATCTGGGACACCTGGGATTGAAGTAAGGTCCATTCTGGATTGGTTGCGTGCAAGGCAAACGCCCTACCGCTGCGCCATCACTTTGACCCCTAGGAAAGATTTCTGAGCTCAGAACCAGAAGTAACTCCTGAGTGCCAGCAGGTATGACCCCCAAAAATATTTTTCTTTATGCATAGTTCTTAATATTTTCTTCAATATAATTTCAATAGAATTCTTCAATATAAATTCCCCACTCACATTTAAATCTTTTCCTTTGAAGTGACATGGTTTACCAATGTGCAGATGTTCATAGGTTTTAGGGGAGCAATGCTTCCTCCACTCCACACCTACCACCCAAGTTGATCTCTCTCCATCAGTCCATTAAGACCTTCCCTTCAACACTGCCGTGTTAGTGACTTTAATTCTGGAGTCAGAGTTTGTTTTCATTGTCTATTCCCTGGCTTGCTCGCTTCATATCCCACATATGATTGAAATGATCTGTACCTGTCTCTCTCCTTATTATTTTGCTTAGCACATTCCCCTCTAGTTCCATGTTTTTTTTAGCAAAATGTGACATTCTGGCTTTCTTAGAATCAGATTCTCTCATCTTCTTGGCCCACTATTCTATTGTCAGGCCCTTAAGTTATTTCCAGATCTTGGCTACTGTACAAATGTAATAAAATACTTTATTCTCCTGGATTTACTATAATGTGGGGATACCTGTTCATTTCTCTATTACACTGTTTAGACTAGCATCATTTGTACCTTCTTTTTCACTGATGTAGCCGTAGACCAGTTTTCCTAATAAGAGAGAAGGCAATGCACCTCATTTTTCTTCTTTAGAGGTATCCTATTCTTAATACTTTATTTCTTCCATAAAATTTATTATTAGCATCAAATTCTACAAAAGGAAAAAATACCTTGTTGGAATCTTAATGAGCACTGACTCTTTGGATCGACTCAGAAAGAAATGACAGCTTTATGAAACTGAGTCTTCTCTGTAAGCATAAAATATTCCTTTATGTCTACTTTAATTTCTTTCAATAACATTTTATAATTTTCTCTTTAAAGGTTCCTTACAGTTAAATTTCTTTATAAGCACAATTATAAATAGTATGTACTTTATTATACTTTCTACCTACAGTGGGCTGGTGACTACAAATGAAATTTATTTTGTATATTAAATTTTGTGTGAGAGTTGTGCTAAATTCTCTCATTAATTCTAATAATTTATCTGTGGACTCTTGAGTTTTCTATATAAATAATCATTTAATCTGGGAATGTTCAGTTTGTTTTTATCTCCAGGTTTATGGCTTTTTTTTTTTACTGACTATAATGACTGAGACCTTAGGTTGGATAAAATAATGACATCAGAACTATGTTGCTGATTTGAATCTTAAGAAAAATGCTTTCTATAATTTTGTATTGAATGTAATGTTTATTGCAGCATTTTTATTTCAATCCAGAGAAATTTTATTCAATTCTTCTTATAGGAACTTTTGTCAGCCTTTGCTTTGAAGATACTAAAACTCTATTCTATTTCTCTTTAATCTTTTAGTGGATTAAATAACTTTAATGGGCCCTCTAATGTGATCCAAACTCACATTTCTGGAATTAATCCAAACTGGTCTTCTATGTTATCTGTTTAATATGTTGCTGAATTGTTCTTCGGTAAAACTTGGGGCTGTTTCCATTTCTATTTATAAATAAGATTGTCCTAAAAAGAAAATTTTACTTTTTTGTTCTGTTCTTGTTAGCTTTTGGTGTCAATGTTTTGTCTTATAAAAAGATCAGAAGATGTTCCCTCTTTTTTCATCACCATTAAGAATTTCTGAGGAAAAAAATATGAGAATTATTGTCTTTTTCCTGGCCCAAGTAGTCTTGGCATAAATTTGAATCTGAAATTTATGTGAGAAAAGGAAACCAATGATTGTGAGATGGGGGGGGGGCTTTCTTGGGAGATCAGATGAGACAGACAAATGCCCTCCTGTCTTACCCCATCACTGAGAGTTGGAGCGTCCTATCTGTTCTTGCTCAGAATACACAGCCTCTTCAAGAATGCTGTCTATTTGTGAACATCTCCATTTCAGTTCCCCATTTTGTGTCACTAAAGTCCTGACAGTTGTTCTGAGAGAATATGAAACCTACTTTCCCTGTCAAAATGAGCAACCCCACATGCCCACTTCCATGTTTATTCTTCTGTTTTACAGTCAGCTGAAGGTTCCTCTGTGTTTTTCCACTAAGTCTTATATGCATATAAAAGTAAAACTTCTCAATATTTCTAGATGCTTCCAATGGAAATGTATTTGCTCACATGATCACTACACATTTGGTGTCTCTTTAATCCTGTGATAATGGCCACCCCCAATGTATAGATAATAAAATTGATTCAAAGATGTCAATACTTTGCCCAAGGAAACATTTAGTAAATAATCAAAATTAGATATGCTTTGACTGAAGGGGTTGTTCACAAGCTGTACCGAGGAGACTCAAGAGTCATTTCTGGAAATACTCAGCCAACTAGGTCAGACAGCTTAATGTTAGAGCCTCAAGGATGCTGTGATGTTCAGGCCCAACAGCATTGGAGTCCACCAGGGCTATGCCAGCAAAGTGTAGGGGACCATGTTGCACTATGGCTCAAGCCACCCCTTCATTTCTTCCAACCCCTAGAAACCAGATTTGAAACAAAGAATGCTTTGAGTCAAAAATCTATTATCCTAACCACACCTCCAAATTTTCATCTTTTGTAAGTTTCTTCTAACTCATGATTATCTACTGTTTACACATTTACCAGCTAATTGTAGAAAATTCACAATTCTGTGAAGCAGCCACAGGTCAAGTACAGATGGAGTTCAGGAAGGAAAGACCTTCTTCTTTTCTTTTTCTTCTTCTTCTTCTTCTTCTTCTTCTTCTTCTTCTTCTTCTTCTTCTTCTTCTTCTTCTTCTTCTTCTTCCTTCTTCTTCCTTCTTCTTCCTTATTCGTCTTCCTCCTCCTCCTCCTCCTCCTCCTCCTCCTCCTCCTTCTTCTTCTTCTTCTTCTTCTTCTTCTTCTTCTTCTTCTTCTTCTTCTTCTTCTTCTTCTTTTTTTGGAAAGACATTTTTCATCCTACACTAAGGAATGTGGTTTCCTTACTCAGTCACTGATAAAAAGTACTAATTTAAAGGGCTAATTTTGCACAATAAGGAAAACAATAGGTAAAAGAAAACCTGAAAATAAAATAATGGAAAATAAGACAAAGTACTAACATTTAAAAAATGTAGTTAGTCATAAAAGTCAATCCAAAAAATCTAACTGAAGGGTAACAATAAACAAAACAGGTAAGCAGGAAATTCATCAAAGAAAAAGTATGGGGAGAAAATATTTGCACTAAACATATCAGATAATATCCAGGATATGGCAAAGTATTCACAAATATTAACAAACAAAAACTGTTTTTATGATGGACAAAAGTACTATCCACCATAAAATGGAGAGAAAAGGAAGACCAACAGATGGCCAATAGGCACATGAAAAACTGCTCAGCATCATTAGGAAAAGATGAATCAAGATATCAATAAGATATCATCTTACAGTGAAAATGGAACCTATTAAACATACTGGGAACAATTTGTGTTTTTAGGGGATGTGATGAAAAAAGAATGTTCATCCACTGCTGGTGGGAAAGTTGTCTGGAGGGTTCTCAGTAAAACCAGAATTGAGCTACCATATAAACCAGCAATTCCACATTTTTAGTATCTATCCACAGGCAGGTAAACTTATTCATTTAAAAGAATGTGTTCACACCATTATTCATTGCAGCACTCAGCTCAATAGCTAAGATTCCAAATCAGCCTATGTGTCTGTCAATGACAAATAAGTGGATCATGAAAAATGTGGTATATATACAATGGAATACTACACAACTATAAAGAATGTTATAATCATGTAATGCGTTGCAACGTGGATGGAACTGGAAGATGCTGTTTTAAGTGAAGTAAGTCAGAATAAGGATACGTATATGTGGTATTTAGAATAACTGCATGAAAAATGTAATGGTTTAAATGGGGGTTGTCTAGAACACTCTTGGTCCCAGAGTGAGAAGAAGGAAATAAATAGAGTGAAAGGGAGAAAGATAGATAATAAATAACAAGGAATGGGAATAGGGCAAAAGATATTTAGGTGTTAGGAAGGACTTGACATTGGAGCTAATATTCAAACCATGGAGTCAACAACAATAAAATCATTGGACCCAAACTTTAACAACCAAACTTTAAAAGGTGCCTGGAAAGCTGGCAAGTTGGGAGGGGGTGGTATGGGAAGGAACCTGAGACTACTGGTAAAGGGAGTTTGACACTAGTGTTGAGATTGATGCTGCAACATTCATTGTATGTCTAAAATTTAACTATAACTTACTTCATAAATGACTGTATACCACCATGCTTTAATAAATATATAAATGTGCAATCTCAGTACTAACTGTTCAAAATAGACTTAACTGTCTAATTTAAATCTATCAAAGTCCTAGGAGAAGTATAGCTTGTATCTGGATTTCAAGGAGTTTTCCTAGCTATGGTACCACAAGTAGGAGAGACAAAAGAGAAAATAGATAAATTGAACTTTATAGAAGTCAAAACTTTGTGCTGCTATTTTTTGGAAAAGACAATTTTCGATTTCAGAGAGAATATTTTCAAATCATATATCTGTTAAGAGATTTGGATCCAAAATTGATAAAGAACTCTTAAAATTTATAGAAATGAGAACAACCTGATTTAAAATGTGTCAATGACTTGAATAGCCATTCCCCATCAAAGATATGGCCCAAAAGCACATGAAAAGATATACAGTGTACAGATATCAGCAAATATTAAAATGATGAGATACTCTTTAGATTCATCAGTATTGCTGGAATCAAACATAAATGTTGGTGTGAAAGCTGGGAGATGAGAACCCTAAGTTTTGGGAATATAAAATAGTGCATCTGGGGGCCGGAGAGATAGCATGGAGGTAAGGCATTTGCCTTGCATGCAGAAGGACAGTGGTTCGAATCCCAGCATTCCATATGGTCCCCTGAGCCTGCCAGGAGTGATTTCTGAGCATAGAGCCAGGAGTAACCCCTGAGCGCTGCTGGGTGTAACCATGAATGAATGAATGAATGAATGAATGAATGAATGAATGAATGAATAAATAGTGCAACTGCTTTGGAAATAGTCTTCCAGAAGTTACATCTGTGAAATTACAGCAACGGTTCCACTCCTAGGAATATACCCAAGAGAAATGCAGGTGTGTGGAAGTCTGAGTGTAATTTCCACCACATCACTGAGCAACATAAATATCCAGCTGCTCTGGGGATCTAAGTGGGATCCCATTCCTCATGCCCCACTCCATGCAAACTCCTAGGCTATCTGTCCTTAAACAGAAATCAGGGTTCTTCCATTAAGGGGTCAAAGTAGCTGTGCTCCCCTCTGGAACCTCATAAGACTCATCCAAATATATTTATAGGATAATGGAGGGTATTTCAGCTGCCAAGATGCCAGACATTTAAAGAAGGAACAATATGGCTATCTTAAGAAAACATTAAAAGATGCTGGATGTGGCCCCAAAATAAAATGAAACAAAATACCTGGGGCTGAAGAAAAGGGTAAAAGAGAAATGAAAAGATATATTCACAAAAAAAACTCATATGCAAATAGTCATAATAGCAGTATTCTTAATTGCTAAAAAAAATAGACATGAAAATCTTAAGTGGGAAAATATTGTCACACAAAGAGGCCACATAATGTATGGTTCCAAAATGTAGATGTACTGGAATTTATTATATAAAAGGTTTCCAATAGGCAGTATTAAGACTCGGAAACTGATTCATTGATGATCAGTTTTAAGCATAGATCAAAATTCTGAACTTATGGGACCAGAGAGTTAGCATGGAGATAGGGCATTTGCCTTGCATGCAGAAGGATGGTGGTTCAAATCCCAGCATCCCATATGGTCCCCCGAGCGATTTCTGAGCATAGAATCAGGAGTAACCCCTGAGCATTGCCAGGTATGACACAAAAACAGAAACCAAAAAAAAAAAAAACAAAAACAAAAACAAAATCCTGAACTTATGAACAATCTTTGCTCCAGCAATTACCCCTCTGGGAAATTTAGTCAGAAGAAACATCTAGAGGTAATTTCAAGACTTTTCTAGAAAGCAATGACAATTACATTACTACTTTTAATAAAAAAAAATATTAGAGGCACCCTAAATATTCAACAATGGGGAAATAAAGACATTATTTCAGAAATTATAAAAAGTATGATCCATCATTAAAAATCATGTTGTTAAAAGCCACCTTAAGTAGAAATCATCATAATGTTTTATAGTAAATGGCAATGCTGGCTAAAGTTTAATTCTAACCAAAAAAAGAGTTCTAACATGATAAAAAAAATTACTGAAAATGCATGCTTTAAAATATTAACAGTGATTTTCCTAATGTGAGGGGATAATAGAATAACATTTTGATTTTCTTTCTTCTTTGTTCTGTATTGTTATAAATTTGTGGAGATAGCATGTATTGGGTTTTTAATGACAGAGAAAGTGGAATTTTAATGTGTTTTGGATTTTCCACTTTTCTAGCCCATCCTCCCCTTCAATGCAATGATTGATGGGTTGAAGAGATTTGAAGCCAAGGAGCCCTAAGCTATGATTTCTAAGGCGCTTTTCTTTTCTAAGACAGACTCTGATATTCTTGTGCTGAGACCATTTCTTTTACCACTCACCTCAGAAATTCTCAGTCTTCCTGATTCCTTGTGGACTCCATGCCCCCCTTTCAGGGAGGGAGACATCTCAGATTTGAAAAATCAGGCTATGCAGCATTCAGGGGAACAGGACATTGTGAGATGAAGCAAGGCAAACCCTGCAGAGACCTGGAAACGATTTTTCTCTTCCCAAATATAATTAATCAATTATGTCCAAAGAAGTGGAATCAATATTTTTATAAATGAGATGTTCATACCCTAAGAAGGGATTGTTGTGGTGGTTGCATAATCTTTCACCTGCTAATCCAATGTAAAATTATGGGCTTTTGAACGGATGTCTCTGGCATTTGCCAACAGAACTTTTTTCCACTTTGGCATTCTGATCATGACTTTCCAAATCTCAATGTGCCAGGGTCTCTTAATAAGCACTCCAAGACTAGCAACAAAAGCTCAAATTCACTGGCTACCTTCCTCTCCCAGGCCTTTTCAAAATTATCAAATTGATTATCCCAGCATCCTCTAGGACACAGAAAAACAAGGTGCAACTGGGGACACCAGCAGGATACAGATAAATAGCTGCCTGAATTCAATCCTTTGAATTCAATCCTTTGAATGCAGCAAGCATTTATGAAGTGCCTACTATGCCTCACAATTACTACTGGCACTAGAACTTCAAAAACATAACCCACAACCATCACAGTGAAGACTCACAAACTAGGAATTGAGAAGAGACCAGGAAGTACATCATCACATGGCATCAATGAAGGCTCCTAGCATGGCACTATGACCACCAAAACGTAGAACAATAAGCTCTTCCAAGGAGTCATTCGCAAAGGAGATGTGGCTAGAAAGTCTCACTAAAAGAAAAGAAGCTGTGTAAAGGAAAATTTTATTCAATGAATATGATGAAGGAAGGCTGCAAACAGGCAGGAAGAGCCTAGAGGAGAGCAAGTTTATTCTGACCATTTTTATGAAGTCAGATGTTTTGCTCATCCCATAGACTTACCTACTCCCTTAGGTCCAGAGCTTTAGTCAGACTGTAGGAATTTATCTGTTCCACCTTCAAACTTCCTCAGGTACCAGCATTTACCCCCAACTTAATGGGTTAGAGAGTATGGATACCATGGCATCTAGTCTCTTCAGTCATTTCAAGGATGTGCACATAATCCAGATCAAACCTGGAAAAGCAATTTCCAGAATTTTTAATAGCTAAGTGAGGGAAAGTGTGGTTAACTTTTAACTGTGGTTACTAGACTGGTAGATTAAAAACCATTTTTTCAGCATGTAGGAAATATCTGCTAGATAAGAAAAAAGATATTAAAAGTAAGAGGGTAGCAGAAAGGATGAAATTTGTGATATTGAAAAATAAAATCTGAGAGTGAAGAGAGAATACAACACATAGAAGGCACTTGTCTTGCACACAGCTAACCTTGGTTCAATCTGTCACCCTATATTGTCCTTCCAGCCTTTCAGGAGTGATTCCTGAGCACAGAACTAGGAGTAAATCCTGAGCACAGCCTTGTATGGCCCCAAAACAAATAAACAAAAGCACAAAAGTTAAGTTTTTGCTTCAATCTGGCTATGCTTTTTTATTTACCTAAGATATGAGTATTGGGCCCGGAGAGATAGCACTGTGGCGTTTGCCTTGCAAGCAGCCAATCCAGGACCAAAGGTGGTTGGTTCGAATCCCGGTGTCCCATATGGTCCCCCGTGCCTGCCAGGAGCTATTTCTGAGCAGACAGCCAGGAGTCACCCCTGAGCACTGCCGGGTGTGGCCCAAAAACCAAAAAAAAAAAAAAAGATATGAGTATTGATACTACCATTCCAATATGTAGGAAAGCAAGTCTGTAGAAAGTCAGGAAAGTTGTAAATAAAGTGAGACTTCACATGGGGAAACTGAGATTTGGAAGAATTAAAAAGATTTCCCCAAATCACATGTCAGTTAATTTCATAAGTCTGAAGGAATTCAGTCTTATGACCCTGGAATAAGTTTTCTTTAACACTAGACTATTGAAGATTGATAATAGCAATGATAATAATGGTACCCTACATCATAGACAGGCACTGGGTACTTTGTATGTGTTTGCTAGCTCATTTAATCCTCTGAACTACTCCATAACAGCTACTCAGAAAAGTGAAGAGTTTGGATAACATTTTCAATCAGGGGAGCTCACCACCTAAAAGAATAAGCTGGGACTAGTACTAGGTAAATTCAAATTCATGATGTTCTGACAGTCTCAATTTAGGATGTTCTGGGATTGGAGGGGCCTTAGGTGACCTGGATACCTACCAGCAACCTGTGGCTCAGAACATCAGAATGTCAGGGTTTTAGGAGTTAAGACTGCCTCTGAGAAGCATAAAGGGTCTAAGGGCATAAAGAAAGAGTTCCTTGGGGAAAAAAATCAAGGTTTAAGACAAAATGAGATGGGTTTCAGTCCTCGTTAAGGACACAAAGATGCAAAATCAATCAAAGGGCTGAATACATTGTCAAGGATTCTTAGATTTTGAGAGGACAAGAAAGTGTATCTCATAAATTTTGAAAGAAACAAAGAGTATGAGTGAACTAAGAATTTTTTGATACAATATAAGTTTTTAGAGCATTTTACATCTTGAATGACCTACTAAGTAAACTATTGGTGAATGAATGCATATATGGATGATGAATGGGTTAAGGGAGAAAGGAGATGATGAGTAGTTGAGTGGAAGGGTGAATATATAAGTGGGTAAAAAAAAACAAATAAAAAAACAACTACCTTTAAGATTGCTTTACACTCTATCATAGTTCACCCTTTTTACGATAAAAAATTAATTTCTTGGAATAGAGTGGTGGCACAAGTGGTAAGGCATCTGTCTTGCATGTGCTAGCCTAGGACAGACTGCGGTTAGATCCCCCAGCATCCTATATGGTTCCCAAAGCCAGGAGCAATTTCTGAGCACATATCCAGGAGTAACCCCTGAATATCACCGAGTGTGGCCCAAAAAAAAAAATTTTTTTTTGAATTAATGAAACGATTCCAAATTCAGGAGGATTTTAAACTTGGTCTACCTGAGATGCTAAGAGCTTGAAGAAACTGAAAGGATCAGACCACAAGCAGACCATCTAGAGCAGAAGTGAAGTAAAAACAATGTGTACAGGTGAGTTTTCTGTTGGAGTTGTGGATTGTGCTGGTTTCTTTGCTTGGCAGACACTTGGGGGCCTCCCCAGGCATCCCCTGACGGCTTGCCTCGGCTGAGGTGAGTGTTTGGGGGCCGGAGTTGCAGATCAGGCTGACTGCTGGACCCCTAGGCCCGGCAGACATTTTGGGACCTCCCCCAGCCTGCATCAACCTGGGAACTTTGACCTGATTCAGCATTAATCTCTTCAAGGCGTGTCTCGCTGGGGCTGTGAGTTTTCTGTTGGAGTTGTGGATTGTGCTGGTTTCTTTGCTTGGCAGACACTTGGGGGCCTCCCCAGGCATCCCCTGACGGATTGCCTCGGCTGAGGTGAGTGTTTGGGGGCCGGAGTTGCAGATCAGGCTGACTGCTGGACCCCTAGGCCCGGCAGACATTTTGGGACCTCCCCCAGCCTGCATCAACCTGGGAACTTTGACCTGATTCAGCATTAATCTCTTCAAGGCGTGTCTCGCTGGGGCTGTGAGTTTTCTGTTGGAGTTGTGGATTGTGCTGGTTTCTTTGCTTGGCAGACACTTGGGGGCCTCCCCAGGCATCCCCTGACGGCTTGCCTCGGCTGAGGTGAGTGTTTGGGGGCCGGAGTTGCAGATCAGGCTGACTGCTGGACCCCTAGGCCCGGCAGACATTTTGGGACCTCCCCCAGCCTGCATCAACCTGGGAACTTTGACCTGATTCAGCATTAATCTCTTCAAGGCGTGTCTCGCTGGGGCTGTGAGTTTTCTGTTGGAGTTGTGGATTGTGCTGGTTTCTTTGCTTGGCAGACACTTGGGGGCCTCCCCAGGCATCCCCTGACGGATTGCCTCGGCTGAGGTGAGTGTTTGGGGGCCGGAGTTGCAGATCAGGCTGACTGCTGGACCCCTAGGCCCGGCAGACATTTTGGGACCTCCCCCAGCCTGCATCAACCTGGGAACTTTGACCTGATTCAGCATTAATCTCTTCAAGGCGTGTCTCGCTGGGGCTGTGAGTTTTCTGTTGGAGTTGTGGATTGTGCTGGTTTCTTTGCTTGGCAGACACTTGGGGGCCTCCCCAGGCATCCCCTGACGGCTTGCCTCGGCTGAGGTGAGTGTTTGGGGGCCGGAGTTGCAGATCAGGCTGACTGCTGGACCCCTAGGCCCGGCAGACATTTTGGGACCTCCCCCAGCCTGCATCAACCTGGGAACTTTGACCTGATTCAGCATTAATCTCTTCAAGGCGTGTCTCGCTGGGGCTGTGAGTTTTCTGTTGGAGTTGTGGATTGTGCTGGTTTCTTTGCTTGGCAGACACTTGGGGGCCTCCCCAGGCATCCCCTGACGGCTTGCCTCGGCTGAGGTGAGTGTTTGGGGGCCGGAGTTGCAGATCAGGCTGACTGCTGGACCCCTAGGCCCGGCAGACATTTTGGGACCTCCCCCAGCCTGCATCAACCTGGGAACTTTGACCTGATTCAGCATTAATCTCTTCAAGGCGTGTCTCGCTGGGGCTGTGAGTTTTCTGTTGGAGTTGTGGATTGTGCTGGTTTCTTTGCTTGGCAGACACTTGGGGGCCTCCCCAGGCATCCCCTGACGGATTGCCTCGGCTGAGGTGAGTGTTTGGGGGCCGGAGTTGCAGATCAGGCTGACTGCTGGACCCCTAGGCCCGGCAGACATTTTGGGACCTCCCCCAGCCTGCATCAACCTGGGAACTTTGACCTGATTCAGCATTAATCTCTTCAAGGCGTGTCTCGCTGGGGCTGTGAGTTTTCTGTTGGAGTTGTGGATTGTGCTGGTTTCTTTGCTTGGCAGACACTTGGGGGCCTCCCCAGGCATCCCCTGACGGCTTGCCTCGGCTGAGGTGAGTGTTTGGGGGCCGGAGTTGCAGATCAGGCTGACTGCTGGACCCCTAGGCCCGGCAGACATTTTGGGACCTCCCCCAGCCTGCATCAACCTGGGAACTTTGACCTGATTCAGCATTAATCTCTTCAAGGCGTGTCTCGCTGGGGCTGTGAGTTTTCTGTTGGAGTTGTGGATTGTGCTGGTTTCTTTGCTTGGCAGACACTTGGGGGCCTCCCCAGGCATCCCCTGACGGCTTGCCTCGGCTGAGGTGAGTGTTTGGGGGCCGGAGTTGCAGATCAGGCTGACTGCTGGACCCCTAGGCCCGGCAGACATTTTGGGACCTCCCCCAGCCTGCATCAACCTGGGAACTTTGACCTGATTCAGCATTAATCTCTTCAAGGCGTGTCTCGCTGGGGCTGTGAGTTTTCTGTTGGAGTTGTGGATTGTGCTGGTTTCTTTGCTTGGCAGACACTTGGGGGCCTCCCCAGGCATCCCCTGACGGCTTGCCTCGGCTGAGGTGAGTGTTTGGGGGCCGGAGTTGCAGATCAGGCTGACTGCTGGACCCCTAGGCCCGGCAGACATTTTGGGACCTCCCCCAGCCTGCATCAACCTGGGAACTTTGACCTGATTCAGCATTAATCTCTTCAAGGCGTGTCTCGCTGGGGCTGTGAGTTTTCTGTTGGAGTTGTGGATTGTGCTGGTTTCTTTGCTTGGCAGACACTTGGGGGCCTCCCCAGGCATCCCCTGACGGATTGCCTCGGCTGAGGTGAGTGTTTGGGGGCCGGAGTTGCAGATCAGGCTGACTGCTGGACCCCTAGGCCCGGCAGACATTTTGGGACCTCCCCCAGCCTGCATCAACCTGGGAACTTTGACCTGATTCAGCATTAATCTCTTCAAGGCGTGTCTCGCTGGGGCTGTGAGTTTTCTGTTGGAGTTGTGGATTGTGCTGGTTTCTTTGCTTGGCAGACACTTGGGGGCCTCCCCAGGCATCCCCTGACGGCTTGCCTCGGCTGAGGTGAGTGTTTGGGGGCCGGAGTTGCAGATCAGGCTGACTGCTGGACCCCTAGGCCCGGCAGACATTTTGGGACCTCCCCCAGCCTGCATCAACCTGGGAACTTTGACCTGATTCAGCATTAATCTCTTCAAGGCGTGTCTCGCTGGGGCTGTGAGTTTTCTGTTGGAGTTGTGGATTGTGCTGGTTTCTTTGCTTGGCAGACACTTGGGGGCCTCCCCAGGCATCCCCTGACGGCTTGCCTCGGCTGAGGTGAGTGTTTGGGGGCCGGAGCGCGGCCGCTCCGCTGCGCTTCGCGGCCGCGCACTCCACCTCGCCAATGAGTACCACCACAACACGTAGAAAAACCCACAGCGTAAGCGAGACAATGGGGAGACTACGCAGACCAACTTCAACCATAGAGAATGAAGATGGAAACTCTGATGACCCAACAACGACCAACTACCTAAGCAGTCTTTCAGAAATGGAGTTTAGAGACGAAATATGGAGGTTGCTATCAGATATCAAAGAAAGTATAAATCAGAGCACTAATAAAAATCAAGAGAATATGAAGACAGAAATCAGAAAACTCCAAACTGAAATATCAGATCAGATAACAGGTCTGAAAAACTCAATAGACGAATTGAAGAACATAATGGATGAGTTTTCCAACAGGTTAACAGCAGCTGAGGATAGAATTAGTGCTTTAGAAGATGAGATGCATAACAACTTTACACAGCAGAAGAGATTAGAAAAAAACCTCAAATCAAATGATCAGACAATGGAAAATTTACTCAAAGAATATGAGAAGATGAAAATAGAAGTCTTTGATAAGCTCAACAGAAACAACTTCAGAATCATTGGAGTTCCAGAGACCCAAGAAGAAAATCTTCAGGAAGAATCAATGGTTAAGAACATCATCACAGAGAAACTACCAGAGCTAAAGAAAACATGTGACCAAATCCTGCATGCCCGAAGAGTACCAGCTAAAAAAGACCCCAGTAGAAACACCCCAAGACACATCCTAGTCACCATGATGAAACCCACCGATAGAGATAGAATACTGCAAGCAGCAAGATCGAAAAGGGAAATTACATTCCACGGAGCATCCTTGAAATTTACAGCAGACCTGTCACCAGAAACACTCAAGGCCAGAAGGCAGTGGTGGGACGTAGTGGCAAAACTCAATGAAATAAATGCTTCGCCAAGAATATTGCACCCAGCAAAACTAAGTTTCAGGTTTGACGGATGTATACACGGCTTCACAGATAAACAACAGCTCAAAATCTTTGCAGACTCAAAACCAGCCTTAAAAGAAAAACTGAAAGATCTACTCTAAAAACAAGACAGAACAAAAAACACACCAAACTTCTACACAAAGATGGCAATAAATCCCATGACAATTATTTCTCTCAATGTCAATGGACTAAATGCACCAGTTAAGAGGCACAGAGTGGCGAAATGGATCAAAAAACTGAAGCCAACCTTCTGCTGTCTACAAGAAACACACCTGAATAGTCAGAATAAACATAGACTCAAAATCAAAGGCTGGAGGAAAATCATTCAAGCAAACAACACCCTTAAAAAAGCGGGGGTGGCCATACTAATATCAGATGACACAAACTTTATACTCAGAAAAATTGTAAGGGACAAAGATGGATATTATGTACTAATCAAGGGATTTGTACAGCAAGAAGAAATCACTCTCCTAAACATATACGCACCGAATGAGGGTCCAGCAAAGTATTTAATACAATTGTTGACAAATCTGAAGAAGGATATCAATAATAACACAATAATTGTGGGAGACCTCAACACAGGCTTGTCAACACTTGATAGGTCAACCAAATGGAAACCCAACAAAAATATACTAGACCTGCAAAAAGAAATGGATGAAAGAGGCCTAGTAGATATATATAGGGCACTCTATCCTCAGAAACCTGGATACACATTCTTTTCCAATGTACATGGATCATTCTCCAGGATAGATCATGTGCTGGCACATAAAACATACCTCCATAAAATAAAAAAGATAGACATTTTGCAGGCTGCCTTTGCTGACCACAAGGCTCTGAAGTTAGATGTGAACTGCAAAGGGACACAGAAGAAAAAATTTAACACCTGGAAGTTAAACAGCCTCATACTCAATAACCAGTGGGTCCGAGATGAAATCAAGGAGGAAATCAAAAGGTTCCTGGAAACAAATGACAATAAAGACACAAACTATCAGAACTTATGGGACACAGCAAAAGCAGTACTGAGAGGAAAATTTATAGCTTTGCAAGCACACATCAGGAAGGAAGAAGGAGCTTACCTGAGTAGCTTAATGACACAGCTAATAGAACTAGAAAGTGCTCAACAAAAGGACCCAAAAATAGGGAGACAGAAGGAAATAACAAAGCTGAGAGCAGAAATCAACGAAGTGGAAACCCAAAAAACAATCCGAAAGATCAACGAAAGCAGAAGTTGGTTCTTTGAAAAAATAAACAAGATTGATAGACCATTGGCAAAACTCACAAAGCAAAAGAAAGAGAGAAACTTGATAACGCGTATTAGAAATGAGAAGGGGGAGATCACTACAGATACTGCAGAGATTCAAAGGGTATTCAGAGAATACTTTGAGAAACTCTATGCCACTAAATATGAGAACCTGGAAGAAATGGATAAATTTCTGAACTCATATAACCTTCCACGGTTGAATAAAGAAGAGGTAGCATATCTAAACACCCCCATAACTATTGAGGAAATTAAAACTGTAATCAAAAATTTACCCAAAAACAAAAGCCCAGGCCCTGATGGATTCACGAATGAATTCTTTCAAACCTTTCAAGAGGAACTACTACCAATTCTGGCCAGGCTCTTTTATGAAATCGAAAAAACAGGAATACTTCCAAATAGCTTTTATGAAGCCAACATCACCTTAATACCAAAACCTGATAGAGATGCTGCCAAAAAAGAAAATTACAGACCAATATCCCTGATGAACACAGATGCAAAGATCCTCAACAAAATCCTGGCGAACAGGATCCAGTGCCTCATCAAGAAGATCATTCACTTTGATCAAGTAGGTTTCATCCCAGGAATGCAAGGATGGTTTAACATCCGTAAATCTATTAATATAATACACAACATAAACAACAACAAAAATAAAAATCACATGGTCATATCAATAGATGCAGAAAAAGCATTTGATAAGGTTCAACACCCATTCTTGATTAAAACTCTCAGCAAGATAGGAATAAAAGGAACCTTTCTCAATATAGTCAAAGCCATCTACCAGAAGCCAGTGGCAAATATTATCCTCAATGGAGAAAAACTAAAATCCTTTCCTCTAAATTCTGGTACAAGACAAGGCTGTCCTCTCTCACCACTCCTATTCAACATAGCACTGGAAGTACTTGCTATAGCGATTAGGCAAGAAAAAGATATCAAGGGAATTCAGATAGGAAAGGAAGAAGTCAAGCTCTCACTGTTTGCAGATGACATGATACTCTACTTAGAAAACCCTAAAGACTCTACCAAAAAGCTTCTAGAAATAATAGATTGGTATAGCAAAGTGGCAGGATACAAAATTAACACACAAAAATCAATGGCCTTTTTATACACGAATAATGATAGGGAAGAAATGGACATTAAGAGAACAATCCCATTCACATTAGTTCCACACAAACTCAAATATCTTGGAGTCAACCTGACTAAAGATGTGAAGGATCTATACAAAGAAAACTACAAAACACTGCTCCAAGAAATAAGAGAGGACACGCGGAAATGGAAACACATACCATGCTCATGGATTGGCAGGATCAACATCATTAAAATGGCAATACTTCCAAAAGCATTGTACAGATTTAACGCGATTCCTCTAAAGATACCCATGACATTTTTCAAAGAAGTGGATCAAATACTTCTGAAATTCATCTGGAACAACAAACAACCTCGAATAGCTAAAGCACTCCTTGGGAAAAGGAATATGGGAGGCATTACTTTCCCCAATTTTAAGTTGTATTACAAAGCAACAGTTATAAAAACAGCATGGTATTGGAATAAAAACAGACCCTCAGATCAGTGGAATAGGCTTGAGTACTCAGAGAAGGTTCCTCAGACATATAACCACCTTGTTTTTGATAAAGGAGCAAAAAATCCTAAATGGAGCAGGGAAAGCCTATTCAACAAGTGGTGTTGGCACAACTGGTTAACCACTTGCAAAAAAGCGAACTCAGACCCCCAGCTAACACCATATACAAAGGTAAAATCCAAATGGATTAAAGACCTTGATATCAGAACTGAAACTATAAGGTATATAGAACAACATGTAGGTGAAACACTCCAGGACATTGAGACTAAAGGCATCTTTAAGGAGGAGACAGCACTTTCCAAGCAAGTGGAAGCAGAGATAAACAGATGGGACTATATTAAGCTGAAAAGCTTCTGCATCTCAAAGGAAATAGTGCCCAGAATACAAAGGCCACCCACTGAGTGGGAGAAATTATTCACCCAATACACATCAGATAAAGGGCTAATATCCAAAATTTACAAGGTACTGACAGAACTATACAAGAAAAAAACAACTAACCCCATCAAAAAATGGGGAGAAGAAATGAACAGACACTTTGAAAAAGAAGAAAGGCAAATGGCCAAAAGGCACATGAAAAGATGTTCAACATCACTAATCGTCAGGGAGATGCAAATCAAAACTACTATGAGGTACCACCTCACGCCACTGAGATTGGCACACATCACAAAAAAGGAAAACAAGCAGTGCTGGCGGGGATGTGGAGAGAAAGGAACTCTTTTTCACTGCTGGTGGGAATGCCGTCTAGTACAACCTTTATGGAAAGCGATATGGAGATTCCTTCACAAACTGGAAATTGAGCTTCCATACGATCCAGCTATACCACTCCTAGGAATATACCCAAGAAGCACAAAAATACAATACAAAAAACCCTTCCTTACTCCTATATTCATTGCAGCGCTATTTACAATAGCCAGACTCTGGAAACAACCAAGATGCCCTTCAACAGATGAGTGGCTGAAGAAACTGTGGTACATATACACAATGGAATACTATGCAGCCATCAGGAGAGATGAAGTCATGAAATTTTCCAATACATGGATGTACATGGAATCTATTATGCTGAGTGAAGTAAGTCAGAGGGAGAGAGAAAGACGCAGAATGGTTTCACTCATCTATGGGCTTTAAGAAAAATGAAGGACATTTTTAACAATATCTCAGAGACAAGAGAGATGAGGGCTGGTAGGTGCAGCTCAGGACATGCAGCTCATCACATAGAGTGATGAGTGCAGTTGCAGAGATGACTACACTGAAAACTATCATAAAATGTGAATGAATGAGGGAAGTAGAAAGCCTGTCTCGAGTACAGGTGTAGGGGGGTGGGGAGGAGGGAGATCTGGGAAATTGGTGGTGGGAATGTTACACCGGTGAAGGGGGGGTGCTCTTTACATGACTGTAATCATACAACTATAATCATGTTTGTAATCACGGTGTTTAAATAAAGATAAAAAAAAAAAAAAAAAAAAACAATGTGTACAGACATTCATTGTCTCTGAAGGGTAAGTTAATAATCAGTTGTCCTGGTTGGGAAAGTTTCATTCCCATTCTCCTTTATGTCTAGCAGGGAAGAGGAATCCATCAAAAATAATGAGCAATGCCATACATGAAGCAGTGCCATCTGCCTATTACATCCAACAGGTTTCTGCTAAAACAGGCTGGTGAGAAACAGGCTTTATGAACTGAGTTGTCTTCCTCATAGGATCAGCTAAAATTGATTGAGTACTTGCTTATGCTTGGCACTTACTGAAAACTTCTCATACATTGTCTCATAACATTCCCAATACTCTATAACAACTGTCAAAATATCCACTTTGTACATGTGCCAGGGCAAAAGCCCCAGAATTTGTCTCTGAAACTTCTTCCAAACAATGCTCAGTTTGAAGGTGCTCTTACTATAAAGCCTATGTCTTTAGAATTATGCGAAAATTATTGAATCTCAGTTTCCACTCTGAGGTGAAAACTTGTATAAACAATTGACTAGAGTTTTTTCACATGAAACATAACCAACAGGGAACTTGCTGTGTTTGCTCCAACTGACTTTTTAACCTCTTCCTTCTGCTATTAAGACAAAAATGGACAAGTCTCATGTTTGTCTCCTTTTTCCTTCACACCCACATGCATCATAATAGTAGTCCTATTGGTGTTATAGGCAAATTATTTTTAAGTCTTTCTGTCTCCCACTGCCTCTATTGCTCTTTCTAACTCAACATATTCCCAGATCCCTCCCTTCTCTCTGAGAAGGAGCCAAATCTTTTTGCTTAAAATCTTCAAAAGGTAGAAAATACCTTTTTAAACAGTAAAAGTAGCTGCTTTCACTCAGAACCATTCCAAACTCCCCATCACACTGGGAACAAAAGCCGTATCAAGAAGTCACATGATGCTGGCCTCAGTCCAGCACTGTCTGAATTACTTCAAGCTGCTTTCCAGGACAGTTCCCATTGTTTTGAAGGGCTGACTGGCTCCCTCTTTTGCTACCCACCTCCAGTCAGAAGTCACCAACGTAAAGCAATTTTTAACCTAATTCAACCTCCCTCCTTGTTCCCTGACACCTTGCTCTGCCTCACTTTGCTTCTTTACATGCTGATGTTGTGAAAATTTACCCACCTATTCTCCATCTTTGCCTCTCATATAGATACTACATGAAGTTGAGGCATTATTTGTTGGTAGCTTTGTTTCCCCACTGCAGGAGATGACATAAGGGTCTATAAAACGGATTCAGTAGAAACATAAAAAATGAATATCTGATTTGCTCTTAAGAATTCTCCCTTAAATAACTAACCCCACATGTAATAATTGAAGCCCCATACTAAACTTTCAAACTCAGTGCTCTGCACACACACTCTAAATCCCTTGGTTAGTTTTATGCACATGATCCTCCAGTGGTTTCCACTCCTAAAAGCCAGCACATGTTTGCATTTTCAGAAAACTGAGCACAGGCTGCTGAAAACCACTATATAGTGAGCATGATCTGAAAGCCTGGGGACTGATTCTTTACTGGGGAGTCTCTTTAACCAGTAATTGACAGTAACACAAGCTGGGCCTTCTGACGACAGCAGGGACCTTTCTGAAGGGTGATCCCTGACAGCCCACTGTCAGAGGCTGAATAGGCATGACCCTGACAAGAAAATCCTTTTATCTGAAAACCAGGTTTAATAGGGTGACAGGCAAAATAGGGAAGCCAGGAGCCTTACTGCCAACTCCTAGGCAGAAAGAGAGGGAGAGAGAAAGAGAAAGAGAGAGAGAGCGCTGAGGTTAGAACCAAGATGATGGGTTAGTCAAGAGAAGATTAGAGAAGAAAAGGTAGGAGGAGCAACAAGGCAACAGGAATAGTGAGTTCAACTAACAGTTTTTCCAGTAGTTTGACAGAAACCTTCCAGCGAAGCCATCCTGGAAAAGCAGCCAGCATCCAGGAGAAGTTGCCACCCCCACACTTGTGCCAGTGGCTTATATACTCCGTAGGCAACCACTTCTAAATGACAGTTACAAGGGGGTCCCTCTTAATTAATTTCTCAGCCTTAAATGGACAGAAACTGTTTTCTGGTTGTCCAGAGGGCGTAAGAGTTTGTGTAACTCAAGAATCTTTGAGGCCAGAGAGATAACATGGAAGTAGGGCGTTTGCCTTGCATGCAAAAGGACGGTGGTTTGAATCCCAGCATCCCATTTGGTCCCCCAAACCTGCCAGGAGCGATTTCTGAATGTAGAGTCAGGAGTTACCCCTGAGCACTGTTGGGTCTGACCTAAAAAAAAAAAGAATTAGTATCATAATTGTTACATAGCAATTACTTTAATTTTTTTTAAAGATTACTGTATCATTAAAAATAAAAGTACAGGAGAGAAAAAGGGAAAAAAAAGGAATCCCCACTCTTGCTATTCTGGTTCCCCTATGCGTCTTTACCACAACACACAACTTTTTACAACTACCAATTTCTATCCACTTCTCTTGGGGTCACTTCCTAACAAAGCATTTTACATGAGTTCATCTCAGATGCATCCTCTCCTGTCTTCTCCACATTAGAAATTCTCTGCATAGGGAGGGAACCTAGCACCGCCTACCTGACACAGCCACCTCATCCTCTAGCTAACCCTACCAGGTAGTTCCCTTGTCCTATTCACTGTCTGTTTTTACCTCCACCTCTGCTCTTAACGAGCCTCTCAGGCTGATCCTAAAGGTGTTTTGGGCAGAATTTTGCCTGGAAAGGTCACTATTCTGAAGACTATTATCATTCCTCATGCCTCACTTCCCAAACAGATCACATAAACCTGCCATAGACTGAAGACCGCATCTCCACCACCTCCATCTCTCACTCCACCCAGAATTTATTTACGTGCCATAGCAGGGTACTGTCACTTTGATTTAATATTGTAAATTTCCCCTCAAGCTTGAGGAAAACCTCACCTCTCCACCTGAGTCCAACACTATGACAGTCACTAGTGGTGCTAGATCAGAAGTTCTAGATCCAGACTTCCAGAGGCTCTTGCTTATGAGGGAAAGGGGGGGAAATAATTTCAATACAATGGCTCAAGTGCTATTGTGGCTACTTCAGTGACTCTCCCTGGGTCAAAACTATATCCTATGTATCTTTAAGTCCCTACCACAGTGTCAGAACATTGAACGTTCATCATACATTCTGTTTCTGCCTGTTGAGTCAAGTAGAAGTATTCCCAGAAGTGACATTTCTACTGGGCTTTGAAAATGGAGAAGAGGGAATAAAGCTTGTCAGGCAGATGTCAGAGGATGTGCAAAAACATAGGGAAATGAATAACTGGTGTATCTTAGGAAAAGAGAAAATTGCACAGAATATCTGGAGAATAAGATGCCTAATGAAGATGGGTCCAAAACAACAGTCAAGGAGTATAAATACAAAGTTCATGATTCCTGACTAGATATAATTCCTTACTAGATATAAATGTAAGATGCAGCCAAAGAAAGAGTTAGAACTCCTGGCTTAATCAGAATAGTGAAGCAAGACCATTAGCATTTCTAGCAGTCTCCATTGAAATAAATGAGTGCAGAAAAGCCCCAAATCTCTATTCTTTTGGCCTATTAAGTGGTGTTCTGGGTTCTATGTACAAACTGTTCTGACGATACCAAATCTTGACCCTTAAAAACTTATGGCATGGAGCTGTCACTAAGGCTGACAATTATTAAAGTCATTGTTTGGACCAATCTTTGCTCTCTACTGGCAGGAAATAGATCAAACCATACCATCACATAGCACTTAAAAAGAAGATTCTATTTGGGTGTACACCCAAGATATTTTATGATAGAGTTCTTGGGTATGGGCCCAATCTTGTACTGGGGCCCAATCCAAGTATCTTTCTATGCTGTGACTCTGCACTGCATGAATCTACCTGTGAGTGCAAGGATTGTGTAAAGGCGTCAAACACAAGCCTGTGAATTTGCAGGTGCTGCATTTCTAAGTATGTGAGAACTGTGCAAAAATATTTTACATGTGTGCCTGCACACAACTGTACTTATGTATGGACATGTATGCATGAGTACAGGGGCCCCTGTGAAGCTTTGTCTGGACACATCTCTTGCATGTAGCAAGCACAGTTTCAACCTGGCACGTTTTGTTTATGAGATGCCTGGAACCTGCCTTCTGCCAGAACCAGCTTCATTCTTCCTGCTGCCTCACTCCCCATTGCTCATTAACGCAGACTGCATTGGTTACGCCTGTGGCAACAGGCCTCTGTAGAGAGTGTTAAATATCGCAACTGTTTATTGCTTAATATTTTTCATGCTAATGGCAGGCTAATTCACAGGGATTCGGGGCAGTGTATAAAACACCTTCTGCTGACTGCTCATTTCATGCCAAGTAAGGGCTTGGCAAGCAGCAGCCCCTGCCCAGGGCCTCTGGCTTAGTATCTAATGCCACACTGGTCCCCATTAGGTTGGCCCTGTGTTCAGCTGGGGGCCCTGCAGAACAGGATCTGCATAGGTGAGAGTGGAGCCACACTTTATCCTCAGCTCCAGAAAGCAATTTTCAAAGGGAAGAAGATAGTGGTACCAGAAAAATACCTGGGTGTGACCAGATGTCACAGATATCACATGACCGAACCACGGATGCTTTTTGTTAGGTTGAAATCCGTAAGTTTGAACATAGCAAACCTGTTTGACAAATATCAGTAGAAAGCTGGATTGTCCTAGCTAGGAAGCCTCCTGGGCCATCACTCATTTCTTTGGCAGAACCCGTTTGCTGGTGCCATACCAGGCTTTGCAGAGGATTTTTCTCCTGTAGTCTTCAACAATAACTCTATTTCTCCAGTTCACTGAACAAGAACCTGAAGTTTGGAGAGTTTAAATGTCACTGACAATCAGGACCAATCAGTTGGTCATTGACAAAATTAAGAGTCAAGTTTTCTGTTTTATATTCTCAACCCGTTCTCAGATTCTGCACCTTAAAGATGGTCCCAAGAGCCCCAGCAGGACCCATCCATGTGATTCTGTTTTAGCTTACAGCAATTTTTCTTTTTTCTTTTTTCTTTGTTGTTAATTAACGATATTTAAAAATCATCAAAAAATCAAGATTTCTCTTCTTTTTTCTATCAAAAAAGAATTAACTTGCAATTCTGAACTCCAGTCCTGCTTGATAACTAGTGACTGGAGCCATTTAAGCTGCCTAATTTTCTGTTCCCCATTGTTTGCAGTGAGGAGATGAGATTTAAAAATGATTCCTCTCAGCTCGTCTTGTTGCTTTTTAGTGGATGGAGAGATCTATGGTCAGGTCACTATTTCCAACAAGGTAGGTGGTACCAACCAGGGAGCAGCGTTGAGGAGAGTAACCTATCTGGGCATACAGAGGGGACATTATGTGAGAAAATGTGCCTTTATCCACAGAGGCATTGATGCACTACAATAGTTTTCCTGTATTCAAAATGAAGATTATAGCGTTAAGTCTCATAGATAAGCCGATAACCTAGAGATTTCCATCATCTGGTGATGAAACTGAAGTTTAAATGGCTAATGTTTAAACCATCTTGAAGAAGAGCAGCCAGGAAATTCTTTATGACCATTCACTCTGATGGATGATATCATTGGGGACATCAGCCAGACCCTGAAGCCTGGCGCTGGCTTGGCAGGACAGGCCTGCCCAATCCTGGCAGTGCCCTCTCTTGGTCAAGATGAAAAATTACTTCCTTCCCAAGTCTGGCTTTTCTGAACACTGGATGAGTATGTGGGAGAAAGAATGGGTGCTGTATTGGGACCAGAGCAATACTGTTTAGCAAGTAGGTTATTTGTATTGCACACGGCCAATCAGAGTTCAAGATTTGGCATCCCATATGCTCCCCAAAGCCAGCCAGGAGTGATTCTGAGTGCAGAGCCAAGAGTAAGCCCTGAGTACCACAAAGCTTTTGCCCCCACCCAACAAAAACTATCAGGGGAAAAGGGGTTGAAGGAAGAGGACCCAGATGTTGGCAGGAGCCTCCCTTTGGACTTGCCAAAACATAGAGATAGGTACTTGTCAGCCAATCATCCTTCAGCTTCTCAAGAGAAGTCACAAAATGCTACTAAAAGAGATGCTCTTAGAAGAGCCTGTAACCGGGGCTGGAGAGATAGCATGGAAGTAAGGTGTTTGCATTTCATGCAGAAGGTCATCAGTTCAAATTCTGGCGTACCATATGGTCCCCTGTGCCTGCCAGGAGCAATTTCTGAGCATGGAGCCAGGAATAACCCCTGAGCACTGCCGGGTGTGACCCAAAAACCACAAAAAAAAAAAAAAAAGAAAAGAAAGAACCTGTAACCTTTGACATGAAAGAATAAGATGTCAGCTCCCTTCCCTACCAGTCTGCACTGAGCATGAAGCCTTTATTGCCTTCACTCTCCTCAATGCAAAGTCTTTCCAGGAGTAGACACACCACACTTCAACCATCCCAACAGTTGGGTGCAAATCGTGCCATGATTGTCATCTTCTCATGGCAGGAAAGGAAGTAGAGGCACAGTGCCTCTAGCCACAACACAGGCAGAGCTGGTATTGGAAACCAGGAGCTCCATTTCCTAGCCTTACTGCATGGCCCAGTGAACTTCCCCCAGTATCCATTTGTGATGGTTTTTCTGAGCATGACTATTGCACAAAAGAGGAAAGAAACAAGAGAGGATGAACTATTTGTTCGAAATCATAGGCTCCAGGTCTGTTCCATGTTCTGGTATGGGCCATGGTTGTTCATGAACAGAAGAATGAAGGCTGCAAAAGCCCCAATGTCACAGGGTGGTATTTTTCTGATAAGAAAAGAGGCTGCTCCAACTGTCAGACCTGAATCTGCAACCTTTATGTTTACAAAGCAAAAAAGGCAATTAAGGGAGACAGCATAAATCTTCTGGCTTGTCAAGTCTGCCTCAGCCCAGACACTGCTGGGACACAGTACCCAGGCAGGGGGCCCAGTTTCTTAAAAATGCCACTTTTCAGGCTGTGGAGGTGTTTAGCAGGGAGGAACACAGAGGGCAAGCAGGTATTGGTACCGTGAATGTAAATGAAGTGACATCTTGATAGTGGAGGGTTTTCTCTGTCCTGAATCCAGAGTTACAGCACAGTAGAAAAGGTGGGGTCTCCGTGGTTGCCACCTCTCAGGTGTCCTGATTTGGGGAAACATACCAGAGTCACACAGTTGGCTTTCTGGGTAGTGGCGAAACCAGTAAAGGGAAAAGATCACCCAGATATGTGCCAAAGTCAGGGTCCTAGGTGGGTCCCTTCAAGGAAGAGGGCCCACTCTGGTTCTATCTCAACACTAAGTGTGCGTGCGAGTCGCTCTGAACTTGGGCAGTGCTGGCTGACAGCAGGCATCCTAAGGATTCTTGGGACCGGCTGTGCGGTGTTGGGTTTGCCCACAGCTCCTCCTGCTGGAAGGAGGAAGTCATGCAGCCCTTAAAAAAGAAACTTAACCCCAGTTGTTCTCTGGCACTTTCTGTCTAGCATTCATTTTGGGCCATCCTCTAGGACGCTCAAGGATCTCACCTAACTCTCAGAAGAGTCCTTTCTGGCTGTGGAACCTGTCCAATTTTCCATACTGTCCTTTGACAGAGCCTGCTATTTCGGGGTGTGGGGAGCATATCCTGAAACTCTCAGGGGTTACTCCTGACTATGCGCTCAGAAATCATCCCTGGCTTGGGGGACCATATGGGAGCTCAGAAATCACGCCTGGCTTGGGGGACCATATGGAACGCCTGGGGATCGAACCGTGGTCCGTCCTGGGTCAGCTGTGTGCAAGGCAAGCTGTGTGCCCGACTGCTACGCCATCGCTCCGGCCCCATCCTGGTATTTTTTTTTAATTAAGCACCATAGTTTACAAAACTATTCGTAGTTGAGTTTTAGACGTACGACGTTCCACCCCAATCATATAACCAGTGTAAACTTCTCTCCACCAATATCCCCAGGTTCCCTCCCAGTTTGCCATCTAGACAGGCATGTTTTAGGTTTGATTGCTAAAGTTTATGTCTCACGATTTCATGTTGACTTTGTGCCCTAGATATTTAGCAGAATCTGTTCTTTTGTTTTTGTTTTCTGTTCGGTCCCTATTCCTGATGTTGGATGTCAGAGCTGCAAAGCAGAGTACAAAAGAGTTGGAGTCAGGTGAATTGACCCATCAGGGCCTACTTGTGTTTCTATCTGGAGAGGCAGCAATGAACTCAGGTTTGAGGTCAGAGAAGCCTGACATACCTGAACAGGTGAAGAGTGTGACCCCAGGCTGTCTAATTTTCTGGGCTTAGCTTCCTCCTCAGTGAGTTTAGAAGGACCATTAGATCTTACTCATGGAGCAGTTGTAAAGGAATGTGTCAAGAACCTGTGGATGCCAGCACAAAGGCTGTTCCATGAGTGTCAGTTCCAGGGGGTCTCATTGCTAATGTGACTAGATTTGGGGTAATAATACTGACACTGATGATGAAGCTGAGTGTGACAGCATGAAAGTTAATATCCTTCAGACTTCAGAGAAAGTTGGGAAAAATCTAGGGTTTCTAGTGTAGAATTTTCTCAGTAATACAGAAAGTAAGGCCCTTTTTGATTAGTGAAGACATCAGCTCTCTTTAAGAAATGGATCTGGGGCCTGGAGAGATAACACGGCGGCGTTTGCCTTGCAAGCATCCGATCCAGGACCAAAGGTGGTTGGTTCGAATCCCGGTGTCCCATATGGTCCTCCGTGACTGCCAGGAGCAATTTCTGAGCAGACAGCCAGGAGTAACCCCTGAGCACCGCCGGGTGTGGCCCAAAAACCAAAAAAAAAAAAAAAATGGATCTGAAGACTGTTAGACTGGAAGAGTGGAATGGGTAGCTAAGCAGGTACCATATTGCTTTCCTGGTCTTTATTTGAGAGCTCAAGTTAGTGTAGGACTCAGACTAGAATCATCTCTCTTCGGACTGTCCTTCACTCTATACTATGCTTCGATGAGCTATCTTGGACCAGCTAGTCACTCCAGGACTCCGCATTTCTAATGCTGTCATAATAATTCCTCCAATGTTGAAGTGAAATCTTCCTACACTGTTCCAGTCGCTCTGACTTTGATAGCCCTCAAAGAAAAACATCCAGATCCTTAAATCTGTTTTTTGGCATGTATTGCATCCTGGCAAACTGTCTAGCAAAGCCCTATAAGCAGGCCCCACTGGTTATAGACTCATTAAAGGGTAAGAAGGGATTGGGAAAAACAATACTTCTAAATCCCAACTGCAAATTTCAGGGAATCCTCCCTAATGAAAATGAGTAAAAAACTAATGTGGGGGCCGGCGAGGTGGCGCTAGAGGTAAGGTGTCTGCCTTGCAAGTGCTAGCTAAGGAAGGACCGAGGTTCGATCCCCCCGGCGTCCCATATGGCCCCCCCAAGCCAGGGGCAATTTCTGAGTGCTTAGCCAGGAGTAACTCCTGAGCATCAAATGGGTGTGGCCTGAAAACAAAACAAAACAAAAACAACAACAAAAACTAATGAGAACCTAGTACCACCCTCCTGTGCTTGCTCCAAACAGCTAGCTCTAAATAGGAGTGAAAACAGAAGTGTGAAACCCTTCACCCCATTTTTGACTAGCTGCACCTCCAGGGTGACTTAATGCAAGCCACTTCTAATCAACCCCTATCTTTTTGTCCTTCGAATGGGATGAGGATCCCAGCTCAGATCACCTTGCTAGGTGGAATGAAGATCAGATAAGACAAAGGTTTTGTGGAATGAATCTGGAAAGCTGTAAAGAGCTGTCAGCATGATGCTTACTAAGAGTTCAGCACTAACAGCTTACTAACAGTTTGGCATTGTTCTCTGCACAATGATTGGAGAAGAGAGAAATCACTAAGAAAATTTTCCAGCCAGGCACTCTTGAAAATTTCCATACCTGTGCTCAAGTATGCAGCTCACATAAAATATCATTTGGAAAAATTTCAGGAAAAGCTAGAAATAAGATGATGGGAGGAGGGCCCGGAGAGATAGCACAGTGGCGTTTGCCTTGCAAGCAGCCGATCCAGGACCAAAGGTGGTTGGTTCGAATCCCGGTGTCCCATATGGTCCCCCGTGCCTGCCAGGAGCTATTTCTGAGCAGCCAGCCAGGAGTAAGCCCTGAGCACTGCCGGGTGTGGCCCAAAAACCAAAAACCAAAAACCAAAAAAAAAAAAAGATGATGGGAGGAAAGTAGAAATGAATCACAGGGGTGGAAAGGAGACCACTGTATCAATTAAGATGACTTTATCAGCAAGTTAATGACTCCAGAGAGCTCAAACAGTAGGACAAAGTGTAGAATACCTTGAGACTGAGGAGGAAGAGGGTGGACCCAGGTGAAATAAGAACAATGACGCAATGGTATTAAGTCTTCTAAGTGTTTTCATGTCTCCACCTGATGATTCCTACAGTGTGTGGACTTTATATTGTCTCTGCTTTGCATGTACTCAAGATGATGTCACTTGTTCTAAGCTTCATAGATTACCTCGTGGGAAAAAGAATGGTAAAAATGTAGGGTCAATATGAAGTAAGAAAAGTGGGTACCTCTTCCCTTTCTAAGAAAGAATTTCCCAGGAGGAGTTGCCAAATCCTGGGGGTGACTCAAGTGTAAACAGAGGTTAGGAAGGTTAGAAAATACTTCCCTGCAGAGGTCAGGAAGGGCTTCCCAGCAGAAGTTCTAGCTGAGAGTGTGGCCAGTTGAAGAAAAAACACACAGATAGAGGGAAACAGAGGAGGAAACCAGGAGTGTACAGCAGGGATGATTAAGAACAGGAAGCCTGTATGGCAGGAGGAGACAGAGTCACAAAGGACAATGTAAGTTTCTAGGACTTGGTTCATACCCTCAGAGAAATGGGAAGACATTGAGAGTTTGAGGAGAGGAAGTTGGAAGTCTGATTCAATTCACACGGAATTCCTCTGTTTTTTCTCTGCAGACCTTACCGATTAGAAAACAGGGCTTGAATGAACAGGTAAAAGGGATCAAAGCCCCAGAGTAGGCAGCAGGGCAAGTAAGGGAGACAGACAGCTAACCCCAGAGTGATGGTTTTTCTCTCTCTTGGAGCTCAAATTCTATTCTGCCCTATTCTTGTGCTTGATGACTAAAAATAGGTCCTAGTGACACCATGTCCTGCCCTTTCCTCAGCACATACAGAGGACCCTTTTTTCTGAATAGCACATAGCCAGCCTGCTTCAAAAACCACCTCTCACAAACCATCTCTTATAAAGCACAGATTTTTTTTTATTCATTTGCTGAATAAATCCGGGCTGCCACTAGGTTTATATTTATAGCATCATCAAGAGAGACAATAAAAGATGGTATCCATAAGCAAATTAATACCACAGTGTCAAAGCAAAAACTTAGCTCTATTCCTGCTTCCCAGTGACTAAACTGGTGGAACACTGGCTAGCTCAAGAAATGAGTCAATAAATAAGTCCAAATTTGAATCCTGCTTTGCCACTCGCTCACTGATGATATTGAACAAGTCTCTCAGTTTCTCTGTTAATCTGTAAGATTTAGGTAATTTAAAATAACAGCTCATAAACTGGATAGTAGGATAGGGGGTGTAAGTGAAGGTTTAGAATACAATGTCTATTGCTGTTGAAGATGGCCCAAGTCAGAGGTCCTTTCCTCACATCCCCTGAGTAGACTGCTACCTCCAAATTCTTCCCCACCAGAACATTCCACACTATTTTACATCTTAATATGATTGCCCAGAGGTGATATTGTAACAATTGTTCTGACTCCACATCTTTAGCCCCATTCTCTCCCATCACACTATTCCAGGAGCACTAACATTAAATCTTTTATGCCATAATCAAGTTTCCTGTGTTCTACAAAGTCTAAGCTCTTAGGGAAATGGTATTAACTGGCAAAGAAAAGTGATTAATACAAAGGTGGATTATTTCTAGATTAAAAGAAAAGCAGAAATATTGATGCATCCTGGGGCATGCATGACTTGAAGTCCAACCTTAATACTTATAGAACGATAATAAAATCCCAGTAAAAAAAAAAGGCAGCATGGTGTGTCTAGGGGAACCTGAAATGAAAGCTTGCAAAATATTCTTATTGGCAAACTATTGAGAATTTCATAATCGAAGCAGAGATGGTGAGTAGCTCAGAATCAGCCACCCTTCTAATTTATCAAGAAGTATAAATCTGCTTAAAGTCCAATGGCTTTCCTATTGACACCATGTACACTAGATATTTCGTGAGACAACTCAAAAGACAAGGTATCTTCCAGGAATCCACAAAATCATTAGGGATGATATTAAAATGAGAAATGAGATTTAGAATTTAAGTTCAAATTCAGAAGTTAAGTTATATAAAAATAAGTGTGTTCTTAATACATATGAATCTGAATTACACCATGATTGATCTCTCCTATAGCTTTCCATTGCCCTCAAATTAACATCAACTTTCTCATCATCCCATACCAGCAATGATCTGGTTCCAAGTCTCTCCTTGTCTCATATGTCACCACTCCCCATAGTCAACACATTTTCCAGTCATACAGCCAACTACTGTGTTCCCTGGCGTTTCATGTCATGCTCTTTCCTCCTTCCATGCTTTTGTATATGTCCTTCCTTTGAATTGTATATCCTTACATGAAGTGACCTAAATCTTCTCATTTTCCAAACACCAACTCAAGCATGTAAGCATCTCATGATCTAGAATGAAATTAATGTTCTTTTTTATATTCCTAGTACCATTGTCATACTAAGTACCAGAATCTATTCTGATTGATTGGTTACTTGGCCATATCAACTGCTTTGCAATTAGTTTTTGCTTTCAAGAATTATATTCTTGGGACCAGAACAATAGCACTGGGGGTAGGGCATTTTCCTTGCACATGGTCAACCTGGATTTGATGCCCACCATCACATATGGTCCCCCAAACCTGCCAGGAGTAATTTTTGAGTGCAGATCCAGGAGTATTCCTTGAGAGCCACTGGGGCATGATCCAAAAACCAAAAACAAATAAACAAAAAGAGAATAATATTTTTTTTCATTCTTGTATCTTCAGTATCTAGTGCAAGATTCAGCACCAAATACTCTCTTGGTGAATGTTTAATGAAGGAATAAGTGAGTAAAGTAATTGATAGTTCTGTGTGTACCTAATATTTAATATTGATTACATTGAAAAAACAAAGTAGGTAATCCTAAGGCTGAGATCCTCAAGTGATTCCATGAATTTGCCTTTTTGTTGATCATTTGTGAGTGAGGTGGGAGGGGAAGGGGATGAAATGGGATACATAACCAAGCTTATCTCTTTCAAACAGAAGCATTAGCAAAAAGGAAAGTCACTAATTCATGGGATGTGAATGTCCACTAGTTCTGGGCTGGTTTAAGTCAGGACGTAATGTAAGAACTCAGATGAGATAGATGGCCAGAACTCAGCTGACTTCTAGATCATAACTGAGTTCTTATGCTATCCTCTCTTCACAGGGGCAAGATGCTCCACCATCAGTAAGAGAGAGTGATTCATCTAAACACTGCTGGCTTCGATTGTCCTCTATGGGCTCTGGTGCCAACACTATATTAATGCCTGGAGCCAGCAGCATCCAACAGGCCAGGTCTACTCTGGTTATATGATTCTCCTCAGACTTAGAGTAATGGTCATGTAATTCTTCCCAGATCTGAGTGCCCTAACACACCAACTTTTCTGGGGTGTGGATCCCTCAGAAAAGTTCAACATCTATAGGGGAAGAAGGAAATAACTTGCAGTCTTTCAAATTTCTACCCCCTCGTTCTGGTCCCTGAGCTCTTCCCAGCCCAGGACTTGGAGAGTAGAAAGTCCACTACCACCAGAGTGCTAGATAGAATCCTGCTGCTCCATATTCCTCCCCCAGGAGAAAGGTACCTCCCACATCCACATAAGCTCCAGGAATATGAAGTTTCTCTAATTTACCCCCTCACCTTTCTTCTCTTCTTGGTGGTGTTTCAGTCCTGCACTGGAAAGGGTTCAGAGTTTCTGTGAGGTGTCACTCCCACCTCACTGGATGATCTTGATTCCATCCAGTACTGAGTACTGGCTGCCATCTTGGAAGCCAGCCAGGCAGGCCCTTGTTTTCTTAAATAAACCCAATGGATTCTCTTGCTTCATTCTTTGGACCTGCTGAGCCCCGTTTACAGGAATCCATAAGGCATCCTCACATTGCAGATGCATAGAACAAGCTATGCAAGATATTCTTGCACAGATTCATTTATTCATTTATTCATTCGGCAGCATGGCTTGAGGCCCTCGCATAGGCTAGGCACTATGCTAAGACAATGACCACAACACTGAATAAGACTGACCCTGTCTCTCTCTCTCTCCCCAAATTTAGAAGACAGAAGGAAGGGGATTACTTTCTCATGCCTATGCAAATGAGCCAACACAGTTAGCAGCCCATGAGGAAAAGAACCAGGCTAGGAGATGGACTTAAGTCAGTATCTTCCAGATGCAAAGTTTTCGATTTTTTATATCTCATCTCATTAGAAAGGGGAAAACTCTATAAAGCAGCCAAGATGGATATTTTATACATTTTCTTCCATGTTCTCAGACAAAGCAGACTTGAAACAATCATCCCCCATACTGCCTCAGGGCCCCTAACCTGGAGCATCCCCAAATCTCTACCAAAGACAGCAGTTCACTCATTAATTCTTCCACCAGCTGGGCTCTTCGACAGGCAGGCCCATTGCTAAAGGCAACTGATGGGGAATTTCTGCACTTCCAGTACTCTCTGAGGTGCTCTCAGAATGTTGAGTCCAAGGATGGTCCACAGATGCGACTTTGCTGCTCCCTGAGCAGTTAATAATGCAACATTGGAATGTCTTTCCCATTGGAGAAGATGCCACTCTCTCTTTCTCCCCACACTTCTCCCCTCTTTCTCTCTCTCTCTCTCTCTCTCTCTCTCTCTCTCACACACACACACACACACACACATACACAAACACACACATACCATGCCACTCAAACTCTCCCCAAACACACTGTCATAAGATTTGTCTCTCTGTCTACTGATGCTGTTTGGATACTGTCAACAGTAGCAGCCAGATCCTTTGTCCTCACCTTGCCACCACAGTGACCTCCATTATTCATGACCGGGTGTGAAATTGATTGTGGTTGAAGGATCCACGCTGGAATCAAATGAACTCCTCATTTGTTGCTGTGTGAATAAATCTGTTTCTACAGTTCCTCTGGGGAGCAGGCATCTAACCCTAAGTTCAAGGTAATAGATATTGCTGGATGGCCAAGTTCAGGTGACTTGTAAAGCCTGTCAAGTTATAAGATTTCTAAGGTCAAGTGATCATCCCCCCTCTCAGCACCACCATCCTGTAACAATTGCAAAAGAAGCATTTTCCCACCATCTCCTCATTGCATGCCGACACAGCCTCACCACAGCTGCTGTGAACATGACAGATATAGCTGGGCTGCAGGCCCTGGTCATTTCCAATCCTTTTTCACAGAAATATGCAGGGAGTGTTAATGGGGTTATGGAAAGATTAATCGAGCTTTCAGGGTGTTCAGGCCTGGCTGGTATTTCTTGCACACAGAGTCATCAGCTTAGGAAAATTTAATGATGAGACTTAACCCAGGAAGACAACAAACAGACAAGCTTCACCCATCTTGAGCTTAATCTTATTTTCTATCCTGATCAGACAAAGGCTTCCTGGTAAGAAGAAACTAAGGCCGAGAAAGCTCAAGGTGCCTCAGGCTGACTGCAGGCCAGGCATTGAGCTGAAAACATTCACAAACATCCCAAATGAAAGATGGTGATCATGGGCACATTTGGCTGGCAGATGCATTCAGTGTATGCATTCAGGTATGCCCAGAATCCTGGAGAAGAATTGGTAAATTCACATGCCAAATCTGGCCTTTCTTGAAATAAAAGGAAGATCTGTCTTGATAAATCCCCAAATCCACATGATCCTGATGGGAAAAGGGCACATGCATCAATAAAGTTCAGTCAGCTTTGTCCTGTCTTTAATTTAATTATGAGGATGTCAGAGGTATATGAGGCTCAAAATGCCCACATCACAGGTTGCCACCACTGCCAAGTCCTTCTCTGAGCAAGTGTGTTCTTGTTGTCCCAACACAAAGAAACCTGATGGTCCATCAGTCCTGCCACATGATGACTCCTGATTCTGTGGAGCCAGGAAAGATAGTCACAACTTCATGGATATTAATAATAAAACAAAGTGAACCAACACAGATGTGTGCTTAATTTTTATTTTCAATGCAACAGGCTACAATCCTTTCCCATTTTCCACCTCTTGAGTTGCTCTAATGACTCCATAACATGGACTAGTTTTGAGCTGTTGGAGTTGAAAGATCAGAAGATTGAAAAAGATCAATGTTGGCAACACTTTGAGCCCAAGCCTGCCTGCTGTGGGGCCTGGGAGATGGAAGAATCAAAGCTGCCATGATGATTTCCATCCCGCAAGGAGTTACCAGCATCACTGCCCACATCCTGAGATCTTGTGAACACCAAGTGGCCTCAGTTTGCTGCTCTGTGCTAGCAGTGCCAGGCACTCATACAGGAAGCAATAGTGTCTGTTGTTTCCAAATGATAATAACTCTGAAACAATAAAAGGCTTCACTTGTAAGCAGGAGAGATAGTACTGGGGGTAAGGCCTGTGCCTTGCACATAGCTGACCCTGATTTGATCTCTGTTAATGTATATGATCCCCAAGCACTGTCAGGAGTGACCCTCTGAGCTGGAATAATTCCTAAACAGAGCCAGAGAGCAAGCCAATGTTCCCCCAGATCAAAAATCTTCCACCTGCATCTTCTCTGTGTTTGTCATCCACAGATTCAAGGTGACAGAGGGTCACACAGCTTGTTTGCTGTCTGCAGCATGCCAGTCACTGATTTCATGTGATAAAATCAGGTCAATTTATATTTCAGAAATAAATTCACCATGATGACATGCAGAGACTCAGGCAAAATTTAAGTGGACTTATGTGTAAGAGTCAAGTGATCGATCACATGTACTGATCATTTTCTAGTCCTCTCTCCTTTTTTTTAACATGTGCCATCTCTTTGCTCTTATATTTGCCTTTCCAGTCATGTGCTCTCATCGGTGAGCAGCCACCATAATACTCTCAGTCAGGACTGAGGACCCTGGCTGAAGGCAAGAGTTCTCACCTAGGAGCTAGGCAACTGGTTTGAGAAGAATTCAGTTCAAGAGACCATTTCATGCATATGAAGCTCTCTTGAGTTAAGAAAATCCTCTGAGGGCTGGAGAAATAGTACAGCAGTGGGGTATTTGCCTTGCATGCAGCTGACACGGAGGGACCCAGTTCGATTCCCGGCATCCCATATTGTCCCCCAGCATGCTAGGAGTAGTTTCTGAGTGCAGAGCCAGGAGCAACCCCTGAGCACTGCTGGGTGTAGCCCAACAACCAATCAATTAATCAATAAAGTTAAAATAAAAAAAAATCTTCTGAGCAGTGTGATGCTAGAGGAGCAAAGATGGAAAAAAAAACCCTAGATAAGGTTAAAGAAATAGTACAACAGGTAAGGTGCTTGCCTTGCAGACGGCCCATCAGGGTTTGATCTCTTGTACCTTCAAAAGTGTCCTTAGAGCACAAAGCCAGGAGAAAGACCTATACTTTCTCTTTATAGAAAAAAGCCCTATAATAAAGGTAGGTATGGCCCCAAAACAAAACAAAACACACACCAAAAAAATACAGATCCAAGAGATTCCTATCAGTGGTGTGATCTTTTCCACCTGTTCCACACAAAACCTATGGTGCAGCTCACCTTGATGGTAACTGGTACAGCTTTGAGAATGAGGGTTCGCACCTTGATTTAATTTTTCTTTATTTTTTTCACTCATGCTGACCTATATTCCAGATGTGCCACCCAGAACCTCAGATCCTCTGGCTATTGGTACTTGGACTATGACCCATTTATCAGTATATTTGCTTTTCCCCTAATTTCTATCTCCTTCCCAAATGTTCTTCCGAATCACAAGAACTTCCAAAACTCACCTGCATATCAGTCCTGCTCCTACTCTCAACCTATTCATGAAGCTAGTTTCAGATCAGCCTAGGAATTCTCTGATTGTTCAGCTTCTATGCCTGAGTGATCCTGGGGACTCTAGCTAGTGTGATGTCTCAACAGCCCCTGCACTTATCATCAGGAGGCAGAAGAAAGCCTGAAATATCACCAGCAAAGCACTTGCGTGTACATTGGCCAATATTTCTGTTTTTTTTTTTTTCCTAAAAGTGACTCAGTGCCTTGAATTTCCTCAGTCCCTGCCATATGGCTGTTTCTGCCTCTTTAAGTGGAGCAGAAGTGACTGTGACTTCCAAGCATAAGCATTAAGACTTAGCATGAGAGCTAGGAAAACAGCTCAGTAGTCGGGGTGCACTCCTGGCATTCACCAGGACACTCTTCAAATCTCAGTACCACATAATTCCCCTAGCACTACTGAACCCCCATTTCTTTGTACCCAATCACTGTTCAGTCTCATTGACCCAGGATAATCAGGTGTGGTCTCAGGCCCCCTGAGCACCACTTAGGGAACCCCAGAACAAAATTAAAAAACTCCCTCATTTCCTTCCCCTCGACCAGTATGCAAAGAGCTCCATCCATCAGCCTGAGCTTCACAGTGAAAAAGGCAGAGACTTTCCTTTCTGCCTAAACTTGACCTGTGTTGGCCATGAGGCATGAGCCAAACAAACCTGGACATGGTAAAGTTACATAGGTTGGAGTCAGAGCTGCCTCTGCTGATGGTCAGAAGGCATGTGGTGATAGAAACATAAAACCCAAATTGCGGGGGGGGGGGGGGGGGGATCAATGCACAGTTAACAGAAACACCCACCCACCCAATTCCATAAGACCTATCTTGGTCACTCCATTCTCCTGCACAAAAGCAGTCTCATGACACAGACAGCTGAGGGGGTGTGGGTGGAGCAGACATGAAGAAATGAGAAGGCTTCTCTGAATTGAAGAACAATGTTCCCTCCAAACAGTGCTTCCTAAAAGTCCTCTGTAGCCCATCTGGAAAATTCATTATTCTCTAAAGGAATGATATGGTCCTATTCATCCTGGTGTCAGGCACCACCCTTTAGGCAGCTGTGAAAACTCCAGGGGAAATGGAATATTGATTTGCAATCTCTGAGATGTGTGTGTACATACACACATACACACACAAATACCCTTCTTCAAAGCAGAGTCTTACAAGCTCTCCACCACCCACATTATTGTCATATTTTTCCTTCACACTCAGATTTGGAAAGACAATTTTCTCCAAACCAACTCATCTCAAGAAATCAGAGCTCCTCTTTCCAGCTAAGAAATCTCTTTTTCCTCAGTCCTTCTCTGCCTTATATCCACCCTGCATTCATAAGTTAGAGAGCTCCACAGCTCTGCATGTGCCACCCCTGAGTCAGACCATACCAGTGCCTGGAAATATGTATCTCAGCCAGTATTTGTGCAGCAGGCTGAGCTGGTTGTCAGTGGGTCCAAGGAAGGCAGATTTCTCTGAACTCTGCATCACAAAGCCACTGCACATTTCCTGTCCTGCACCCACAGATGGCATGAGAAGCCCCTCAATTCATCTTCAGCCCATGGCCAAGACTATATCCAGATCCTGCTCAGCTCTCCTGTCGGCACCATGTAAACTCCTGACAGTCTGGGACTTCCACCCTGATGTCCAATTCCCCACCCATCACCACATTCAATGTCCCAAATGCAAAAAGCTTCCCCCAAAACCCAGTTGCCTAATAATGTAAGCCTTTTTATTGTGCACTTGCTAAATCCAGGCACTTAACACTCCCAAAATCCTCTAATGACATGCATCAAGCTATCTTTGGTCCCTCTTACAAGAAAGAGACCTAAAAAACAATTGGGGAAGTACCAGATCTCCTCTGGATGCTCAGAGGGTTCCTCTCCAGCCAGGCCCCAATCCACATGCTTGAACAGACTTGATCATGCACAAGTGCAGATGCAAAAGCTTCATCCATGTCTCTAAAACCTGCAAACCCCTGCACTGCTCAGGAACAGGAATGTCATCCTTAGGGATAGACTTTGCAAAGAGGTTAGTTGGTTCATGCCTTCAAAGTAATTGGGGGATGTTTAGGCAAGAACCACAGATTACATGGTCTAGAATCTTTTACAAAGTGGGTGATACCTTTCCCTACAGGGGAAGGGTGCTGAAATGATCCAGGGGATGGTATAACCTCAGGAGCAAGTGGAGAAATATTTCTATTTGTTTACTTAAGAAAGTCGATTTCTAAGGGAATACTGAATGATGACGTTTTCCTGAGGAGGTAGTCTGTCAAATAAGGTGGAGAAATTCTGATAAAGAGAAGAATCCCGCTTATTTTCGGCGTATTAGACTTTTACCCCAGTTTATTACTTTTCTCTCCTTCAAACAAAACCATGTAACTTGAACTAGCTAGTCCTGCCCCCCCCAATTAGAGGGGGAAACAAGGGAGGCACCATGACCAAACAGGTGCAAGACTACTATGCAGTAGGCTAGATACAGAGGAGACCACATATTCTAGCTACCCTGGGGGTGAGGGAAGAGGATATGGGTGGTAGGACAAAAACGGAGGTGTAGGGAGGACAATTTGGTGATGGGAATCCCCCCTGATTTTATGTAAATATGTACCTAAAATATCATTGTCAACAATATGTAAGCCACTATGATCAAAATAAAAATTAAAAAAATAGGGGCCGGGCGGTGGCGCTAAAGGTAAGGTGCCTGCCTTGCCTGCGCTAGCCTTGGACGGACCGCGGTTCGATCCCCGGTGTCCCATATGGTCCCCCAAGCCAGGAGCAACTTCTGAGCACATAGCCAGGAGTAACCCCTGAGCGTCACCGGGTGTGGCCCAAAAACCAAAAAAAAAAAAAAATAATAAAAAATAAAATAAAATAAAATAAAAAAAATAAAAAAAAAAAGAATGACCACAGGTGCTTGACAAAGAAGTCCCCTGACTCCACAGGCTCCTGTCTCCCTGGGGATGGCATGACCAGCAAAAGGCAGAAAACAAGTCATCTCAGTATCCATTGACAGGACTACATAAAAGCCCACTGAGCTCTGTGACCTTAAGTGACACTTTCCTCTCCTTCCCCCACATAGATTCTTGAACTAGCTCTGCAGTTCCATCCTACCTACTCAGGTTGCTTCCTCTCCCTGAACATCACCTCCTTCCCCATTCCCTGCTTCACACCAAGGCTGAGAACGACTTGACAGTTCTCACATGTAGCACATTCACTCATCTTGGGATAAATAAGCTCTATGTCACCTGCTGGAAATGTCCTCCTCTCTGACCCCTGCTGTTTCTAACTATTTCATACTCAGATCAAATGTCTAGAGAAGTTACTTCACACCTGTAGTGGTTACTGTCCTGGTAAACCCCACCTTACTTTGGGGTGCCTGAGCCCCTCTAAAACCAGAATGGGAACTGGAACACCCCATGCTAAATAAGAGTTTCTAATGAGAGCCATGAGTAATTTCTCCGAACTTTTTCTAATATCCAATTTTAATTGAATACCCCATGAATTACAAAGTTACAAAAGATTTATGATTGAGTTTCAGATGCATAATATTTCAACACCAATCCCTTCACCAGTGTCTACTACCTTCCACCAATGTTCCCAGTTTTAAAATCCAAGTATTTTCAGACAATCAAAAACTCTCTCAGAAAAAATTCAAAGTCTATATATTCTCAATAGAAAGAGATGTTTGTCATTGACAAAATAATTAAAACTGATCCAAACAACATCCAACATATCAATTGGTTGATCAAATTAAAAGCCTCAGGTAGAGGGAGCTATTGATAGTACAGCAGGTAGGTGCTCTTACCTAGCACATGGCTAACCTGAATTCAATCTCTGACATCTCTGTATGGTCCTCTGGTCCCCACCAGGAGTAATCCCTGAGCAGAGCAAGGAGTAAGCCCTGATCACAGGCGAGTATGAGATACTATGAAGATGTTAAAAATAAAGTAGATTTATTGTAATATTAGAAAAATAAATAAAAACAGGCTAAAGATCAGTAGAGAATGACCACATTTAAAGTTACTACTTAAAATAGAAGTTAATAAAGTTTTACTCTCACAAAAGTGCTTGATGTTATATGTGCCGGAATATTAAGTATGCAGGGACAGTAGAATCATTAATGTCTTTCCTTAATGAATTTCTAAATTATTTTATATTGAGAACATTTCTTTTATGTTTAAAAATAAAGATATGGTATTAAGGAGTTAGTACAGTGGTTAAGGAAATTATCTTGCGTGCAGCTGACCTGAATTTGATCCCCAGCACCACACAGAGTACCCTGAGCCTTATCAATAGTGCTCTCTGAGCAGAGTCAGGAGTATGCCCTGAGTACCGAGCCAGGAGTAAACCCTGAATACAATTAGGGTGGCTCCCAAACCAAAAAGTAAATGATAAAAACAGATATGCAATTCCTCATTGATTTACAATTTTGTGGAATTTGGGGAGGTTAGCTCTATTTGTCCATATATGTATAGTTGTCACCACCTCCACAATAAAAAAATATATGATCTCTCTCATGTGGGTTATAAAAGAACATAGTAAGAGAACAATAGTCAAAAGCATCAGAACTGAAGAGTTGGTATATGAAACTGAGCTTACTTAAAGGAAAGGGATGATATGAGGAATGTAGGGCAAAGGGGGTCTTTGGGACATTGATGGAGGGAAGTGGGCTCTGGTGAATAGGGTGTAGGACCACGCATGATTAACAGCACTATAAATCACAGTACCTTGATAAAAATGTGAGATTTTAAAATCAAGTAAATAATAATAATAATAAAGATATATATGCTTTTCAAAAAGAGTTGTACAATGTAGAACAAGCTCCAGAAGTCTCATCTTTGACATAATGCACAGGAAATCCTATAAGAATGTTTTGTAAAGAGTGTTTCCTGTCTACAAGCTCAAGAGCTGGGAGTCTTCCTTCTGGAGCCCAGAGTGTTGTAGCTCGCTTCCTCTCCAGGGCCAGATAGGAAATCTGAGCTGCTCTCTCAAATACCTTCCTTGAACTCCTAGAGAAGAAGCTAGAACCTCTATCTGTCCCTTCAGCTAGTCTCTCATAGGAGAAGGTGGTCATGAGGAGAAAGACAAGACCAGGCAAGCAAAGAAACAACATAGACTACAGGACTTAGGAAGAGGATGCAAGCAGCCCTTCCTCCCAGGGAAAGAAGCAGAGATGTGTTTCATACTTGATCATCTGGTTCCTTTAAAATACAGACTTTTCCTCTATTTAAGATGGGGTCACCACCCATGGTAAAGGAGAAACTATCAAATATTGAAGATTCACTTAAAATACTCCATCTGCCAAGCCTCATAGCCTCATTCCAACATGCTCAGAACAACTATGTAAACTTACCACTGGGGAATATTGTCTAACATAAAACCTATTTCATAAGAAAGCACAGCATGACTGGTATAATTTATTGCATGCTATGTGAAAGCGAAAAGCTGTCTCTACTACCAGTGGTTTATCCCTTTGATCACAGAGCTGACTAGGAGCTGTGACTCATGGGGTTTAGCCTCACAACAGTCCTCATGTTCTGTCTAACACAGAAAAGGGGCCAACATTCAAAGTACACGCTCTGCTGGAGGCTCTTCAATGCTAAAATTTTCTAAGTTGGAAAATAATAAGGCAGAAACTGTGTGAACATCATAGCTGATCCTGCTGTAGATATGGCAAGCACCATTTTACAGATGAGAACATTCAGGCTCAGAAAAGTTAAGAAATTTGCTGAAGGGCACTTGACTAGAATAAAAGTGAATAGGGGTTGAAACATTTGTGTTCAACAACTGTTTATGGAGGTGCTTCATTGAGCCAGGCATTGAGTACACAGGAATAACCAAAGACAAGGGTTCTGGTCTTCTCCCTCAGATTCTAACTCCATCTAGTTCATGTAGCAGAAGGACAAATACAATCCCCAAATCCTAGGAGACCTGTTGGTTCCAGAATAAAAGAGGTGTTTTCCCTTCGCTCACCTCTGAAACAATTCCAAAAGGAATTATAGTTATACAGTGTCATGTAAACATCAGGTGAAAAACCATGGCCCTCCGAGGCCAGTCCTGTTTCATTTTCAGAAGACAGAAGCAGCAAACTCCAGGACACTGCCCCAGAGAATGCCCAGGGAACTTTAGAGAGAACCAACTGACATCATGCATGAGCTCTGCCTAGCTCTGCTCTGCTACATATTTAGTTTTCTTTTGCTCTCACTGTCATAAACAATAACCCCCAGAAGTCTTTATCAGTCTCCAAGGGAGCCAGGACATTAGGACATTGCCCAGTCTCTCAGGAAGCACCTCAGACCATCTGTTCCCTCTCTCTTTGGGTGAGCACTGAGTCAGAAAGTCTTCACTCCTTTGATGGCATTGGTTAGCTTTCTCAATGAAGAAACAATTAACACAAATGAGAGCAGAAAAGAACTTAGGGGTTTGATCTTCAAACCTGGGTAATTGAGACTAAGAAAGATTCTAATCCTGTAGAGAGTATGACTGGATGTTGGCTATCCACAGAGTCCTATGCCTCCATCATTTTAGGCCCCTTCTCTCAACAAATTTTGTGTCATTTCTGCTCTTCCTGAAATGAGAAATCCCAAAGCAAGAACTATTGTATAAGCCTGGTGTTTTTCAGACTTTTAAAATTATTACTTACAGTAAGAAACTCATTTCACAGCGTCACCCAATAGACACAAAAATAATATGTCTATACACCACCACACATGATTACTGAAACAAAGGTTTGACAAAGCAACTCTTTACTACTATGTCCGCTGATATTTTCTTTCTTCTAGCCAAGAGTATAAATTTTACTTCACGACTCACAGTGGAGCAGGGTCCCAAGACAGAAAAGCATTTTGTCCTGGAAAGGAAATAAACCTAGTTCTTGTACGTAGCTACATAAGTGACTTATCAAAGCTGTACTTTCTGCATATGTAGCCTACTTTATATGTCATATAATATTGTAAGAGTTGAAGAAGACAAGATGTATAAAACAGCTCATACAATGCCTGGAATGATATAAGTGCTGAATAAATATAAGTTCTTGTGATTAGTTTATTTTCCAAGTATAATCTCGCCATCTAGCACAGAATGAAACCACAGATTCTCTGCGCTTCTCTCAGGCAAGAGACATTTCTCTCAGGCAAGAGATATGTATGTCTTATTTATGTCTGTGTTTATGTTTGTGACTATCACCATTGTTGATGTAAATGGGCTCTGTTCCCAGGAAAACTCTTACATCAATAATCATCAATCCTCCCACATCCCGGAGACAAATCAGTGATGTTTGGAACCTAAACATTGGCCCTGCCATCTCTACAAGTAATGTCTTATCAAGTCAATTCAAGCACTGGACTAGCACTAGATTCTCTATGAATCACAGCTGGCATATATACCAGGTAGCAGAACATGTGATATTGAGAATTGTTGATAATTGTGTCAAATAAGTTTTATCCTCCCAAAAATGTCATCCTCTTCTCACCCAAAAAACTCTGCCACCCAAATTCTTCCCTTCTCACAAGCAATGTGTCAGCTGTCAAGCACCTGAACTGGTCTCATACAGAGAGGTTATTTTCCTCATTTTACAGATGGAAAAATGATTTCACTCAGAAAGAATAGAAAACTTGCAAGAGATTGTTCTCCTAAGTATTGGTAAAAAGCTAGATGCATAGATTTGTCTCCTGAACAATGAGCTGCATTACCACTTTGAACAGAGAGTGTGTGAGCCAAGGCCAGGAAAGATGATAGAAAGGAAGTTAATGGCTTACAAATGACTGGGCATCTTTTTCAAAAAGGGCATCATTCTTGGTTGATCCAAAAAAATCATTGATTCTGACCAGAATCAAGCTATCAAGCACCTTTCCTCATTACCCCAAGAATCCTGGTTTGGCCATTGATCCTTTGGCCATTTGTCACCATTGATCTGTCCCCTTGGCCCTCCTGTCAAGATTACTTGAAAATAAAACCATATTCGACTTTCCTGACTAAAAATAAAAAATACATTTTGATTCAAAATCCTGAGAATAGGTATTGGGGAGATAGTACAGGGGCAAGGCACTTGTTTTACACTCTGACAATCTTCATTTATTCCCAAGAATTGCATGGGGTCCCCTAAGCATTAGCAAGAGTGATCCCTAAGTGAAGAGCCAAGAGTAACCTTTGAACACAGCTGACTGTATTTAAAAGTGGTGAATATGCTCAACCTCTCATACCCCACCCCCAAATAAAAATACCTGAGTTCTTACCTTTGGAAAGGTGGTATATGACCAGATTTAGGAGCAAATATTAGATTTGATGCCTGACCCTTCTCCTGACCCTTCTCCAGCTCTGTAACTCTAGGCCAGTTACTGACCTCTCAGAGCCTCCAGGAGCAGGGCACATGCCTAGCATGCAAGAGGCACTCTTTCTGGCCCCTGCCACTGCATGGTTTCAAGAATACCACTGTGCTGAGCATCACCATGAGTGATTCTCGTATCCCCCAAGTACCACTGGGAGTAGTATATAAAAGGATGTTAGCAGATGGTTGTAAGGATAAGACAATATAACCTATATCAGACACTTGTCTTTGGCCAAGTTCCCTAGATATAGCCTGAGATGGAGAGAAGTCTCTGGAAAAGATGAGTGTGAGGTTAAATTTATTCAAAGCTACCTTTATCCTGATCCCAAGGAGCTCTAAGCAAACTCAGAATCCTAGAGCTGGTCCCAGGCTAATGCCAGGGAACTAGCCCACCCACCAGTCAGTCATTGGCTGCTGGCTGTCCCCGTGGCAGCGGCAAGTGACATGACATCCAAGTGTGAGGACTCTTTCAGCCAGCTATGGTGACATATCCATTGGCCCAGGTGAGAGGTAGTGTGAACTGTTAGCAAACCAATAACCACAGCAACCAAGGTGAGATTCTTGGCCAGATGTCACAACATCTATCATCAAGCATAGTGTGAAGCACACGTGTTTGATGGTCATTACTATTATTATTAACTGTGTTCATAGTTCTCAGGCTGAGAGTATTTTATGTCCTATTGCCAAAAAAAATCCTTATATGTCTCATGCATCTGATTTTGGCCCCAGGACCCGAAACAATAAAGGCCAGGTCCCCAGCAAGCACAAATGACAGAATGAAAGTTTCCCTCCTCAACGGAGAAAGCCAAATGCCCTGAGTTGTCCAACATCAGAAACCTCCAAAACCCTAACAGGATGTTTTGACATAGAGAGTTCAAGCTTCAGACAACTGCTTCCCAATGGAAATCTGAACTGAGTAGAGGAAAAAAAAAAAAAAACAAGGTTTAGAAAGTCAGAAGAATGACAGCACTGATCAATTTGAAAATGCTTAATGTGTAAAGCTTGCTATGCAGAGTGAAGATTCTAAAGTGACAGTTTTTCAAAGCAAATGTCCTATGTCCTTCTAAGGTAACAGAAAACTGGAGGGTTTTCCAAGAGTTGTGCAGAAAACCGTCTCATGCTATCTGCATCTGTTACAATTGGCCATGCAGAGCTTGCCACTGGCAGACAAAAAAGAGAACAGCCACACTTTCTCCCATCGCAGGCCCCGGACACATGCGACCAACACCATCTCCTGCTGATGACTCCTGAAGTTGAGGCTCAGTTCAGACCCTCCCAGAAACTTCAAACATCTAAACAGCTCATCATTTCCAGTTGATATGATATATGACCATCTATATAGAGATGGTATCATACAACCAAGTGGACCAAGTGGAAATCCGGATGTCCCCTCACTAATGTCTTCCTTACATTTTTCCATCTCTATAGAACAGCAACACAATTTTCTCCACCACTCATGTCAAAAGCAATGCTATAGGGACTAAGAAGAAAATTCACATGCTAGAGTCCAGGCCACGCTGTTTGAGACCCAAGATTTTCTTTCCAAATATCACTAAACCTAATACCTCCTGTTGAGACTTCTACACAATAAAATAATAAAGCAATGCCATCCCCTCCCTGACTCTTATATAGCATGAAGCTCTCCTTGTTCTGCCTTCAAGCAGCTGACTGTATCTATTGCAATCCCAGTCACTGTCATCACACACATGGGTTTCTGACATTCCTCCCTTCCAGGTTTCTCCACTGTGATCTCACTCCCTGGGTCTGCCATCAGCACACCCACAGGGATGTTTTGAAAGTTTTAAATCTAATCTCACTGCGTCTATACAACAGCCTTTAGTGGTTCCACACACATCAAGGGAAAAACTGAATTAATGGGGTCCCCAGAACCCAACATGACCTTGCCCCTCATCAGTTCTGATCTTTCTCTTGACGCTGGACTCTATGCTTCTCTGTGCACTCTGCAGCCTCAGCAGTTAGGTCCTGGTTGTTCCCTCACCAGGAACATTCTTTCTCCCCCATAGGGCCAGCTTATTGGGCACTCTTCCCAAATACTGTCTTCTCCCTGCCTGTTCTATTGAAATTCTATCCTTACTTTTCTGCTTTAGTTAATCATTAGAGCTAATTCTGCTTGTTCCATAACCTCAGACCCTTTTCTGTTTCCCTTACTCACTTCATGTATTTTCTGCCTTCCCTGCTAGACCACAAGCTATGAAAGTTTGACCTCCATTTATTTTTATAACCTGCTGCCTTCCTGGGACCCCAAATAGTGTTCAGTAAAATGGCTGACACTCAACAACTGTTTCCTAAATAAATGAATGCATAAATTCACTTACACAATCAGTAGTAAGTTCACCCCTTTCTTAACAGATGTGAATTTGGTGTATCTGGTCTCTAAATGAGTCACCAGCCACAGTCACACAGAGAAGTCATTTTAAAAGAAAAGAAGCCACTATGAAGAGAGAACGTTCCTATTAAATCTGCAAGATATTGTACACTTCCAAAGTCCTCTGGCATAATCTCTCATTTCCAAAAGGACAGATCAGCAAGTATTTAAAGACATAATAGCAGCAAACTGAGACTGTTTTTCTAAACTAATCAAAAGAGTCAATAAGGAATTGAAAGATAAATAGCTTTCTAACTCTTTGATTCATTGTTCACTATCCTTGGGCCTGTGTGTCATCTTCTCTACCTCCCATAAATATTGAGCATCCCACACTCCTGGAAGCAATGAAACAGATATTAATGACCTTCTATTTTCTGAGCATCAATTCCTCCTACATATCCCCCCCCTCTCTATAGGGCAACTCAATTTTCTTGGTTGCTCGGATCAAAAGCATCATCATCTTCCTCTTTCTCTTTCACAGTGCATACCCCATCTGTCAATGAAGCCTGCTTGCTCTCCTTCAAAATACAATCAAACTCTGACCACCTATTATCATGTGCAATGCCACCTTTCTAAGTTGATTGGTGGCATATGGATTCTCCTCTGAAGCAATTCACTGTGTGGTTGGGAGGAAGAGTCACACATAGTCGGCATGCAAATAATGCCAAGGGGGAAGCAGAAAATCCTACAAGGAAAGAGTAGGTCATATGTTATGGTGCCAGACGTATATTTTTTTAAAAAGCCAAACAAATATCCCTCTATACATTTAAATCCACATGCCTCATAAGAAGAATACATTTCCTTGAACCCTTCCACTAGGGGCTCAGATGTACCTTCCTCTTGTTTAATAAGATGTGAGTAAAAGCGGCCATTTGTGAATTCAGATTCAAGGCCTTGAAGAGGTTGCACATTTCTGCTCATCCTCTTGGAGCACACGTTCTCTCTCTCTCTCTCTCTCTCTCTCTCTCTCTCTCTCTCTCTCTCTCTCTCTCTCTCTCTCTCTCTCTCTCTCTCTCTCTCTCTCTCTCTCCCCACAATGACAGTTCTTAGTCAGCTACTGTTCTTCCAGCCTGAAACATGGGAAAAGAGCTGCCCCCATCAGCCTCAAGATACATGGACAAGAAATAATTGTTTTTTTTTCCTCCAGCTTTATGGAGATGCAATTGGCCCACAATGCTGTATATGGGTATGGTTTTCAATGTATTGATTTGAAACATTTTTAATTTGACTTTACACACTATAACTGTGTTATTATTATCATAGTATTAGCTACAAGCTCTATGAAATCACAATTGCTATTTCGTCCTTGTGGTGGAAAAACTAATGATCTACTCTTAGCAATGTCAATGTATTTGGAGCACTATTGTTAGATCACCATTAGACATTAGGTCTCTAAAATTTCTAATCTTATAACTGAACATTTGTACCTTTAATATACCTCCCTATGTCCCCTAATCACTACTCTTCTCTCTTAAGTATAATACTTTGAGTCAGTGATCCTGCATATAAAGAATAGCACACAGTATTTTTATTTATTTGACTTAACATCAAGTTCAGACTTTTCTTCCTTCCTGTGGATAGTATTCCATTGTCTATATCTATGCTACATCTTCTTTGTTCATTTATCCACTGATGAATACAGGCTACATCCATATCTTGGCTATTTCAAGAATGCTACAATAAACATGGTAGGACAGATATCTCCATGAGATAATGATTTTAATTTCTTTGGTTACTCCCAAAAGGGATGTTTCTGTATCATATAATAGTTCTTTTCTTAATTTTTTGAGGATCCTTAGTATGTTTTCCACAATGGACACAGCAATCTACATTCTCACCAACTCACTAGTGCATGAGTCCCCATTTCTTCTTATCCTCCCTTGTCTGGATTGCTTGTCTTTTAAATTACAGTCATTCCTACTAATGTCAGGTGTGCTCTTATTGTGCTTTTGATTTTCACTTCCCTGATGATTTGTGACGACATAGTGACATATCAGTTGAAATTTATATGTCATTTTAGAAAAATATCTAGTCGGTTCCTTTGATCACCTTTTACTCAGGTATTTAAGGTTCTTTGGTTTGGCTTTGTGTGAACCTTTTGTGGGTATATTTTTTTTTGCTAAATAGTATAATTATTGCTAATTTGTATAAGTTCTTGAATGTTTTACTTATTAACCCCTTGTCACATTCTCCTCCATTCTGTAGCTTCCCTGTCCTTTTATAGATTTTTCTTTTGCTTGACAGAAGTGTCTGAGTTTGTTGACATTCCACTGACTCGTTTTTGCTTTTGTTGATTGTACTTTATCTGGAAATTGTTGCTGAGACTAATAGTAAGAATCTTCTCCCCCTATATCTTCTTTTAGAAATGTTATAGTTTGGAGTATCGCATTTAATTCTTTTAATCAATTTTTTATCTTATTTTTGCTAGTCATATGAATAAATAAGCTGTTGTGTGTGGAAGCCCTCCGTGAGATAGAATCAGTAAAGTGAGGACTGATTAAGAGAAACTGAAAGGAAGAAGAGTTCACTTTGAAAAGCAGTGAGGGATGCTTCCTGATGAGTAGCACTGCAGGTAGTTTTCAGCATACACCAGTTTCAAAGCAAGAAATCTTATCAAGTTGCAAATCGATAGGTTCTCAGACTAAAATATTTCAAGTAAAACTGTGCAATGGAAGGAAAACTTGACAAGCTCAAATTCTATAGAGTATAAAGGAAGAAAAATATTCCCTCTCTACAAAAAAAAATTTAAAAAACTTCTTTTTTATGATTTTTGAGGCCACACCTCAGAAGTGGTCCTCAGAAGTTTGTGGTTCTGCATTCAGGAATTACTCTGAAAGTGCTCAGGGGACCACATGAGGTGCCAGGGACTGAACCTGGCTCAGTTGTATGCAAGGAAAATGCCCTGCCCATTGTTCTATTGCTCCAATCCCCAACCCTGTCCCCATTGTTGGTTTTTGCTCTTGGAGGATTTGTTCGTTTGTGTGTGTTTTAGAAAAACTTATTCCTCCTCACGTAGCTTCCCTTTCAGCATGGGTGAGCTTCCTGCTGCCAGATCTCCCCTTCTCAGAACATGTAGCTTCCCCATCAAAGTTGATCGTGAGGAATATGCTCCTGTTCATGCCCCACTGAGCGATGGGAAATCCCAACAACCAACACAAGTTTGAGAAAGAAAGTGTGAGGAAGAGTGAAGAGAGAACAACTAAGTTGTATGTTTAAGTGGTAAGCTCAAGGAGATTGCATGATCAGGACTTGTTCCTACTGAGGCCCCTTGGGACTTTTCCACTCAAGAATGGGGGAAATTGAAGCATTTACCCACCATCTCTCAGCCCCCTTTGTTAAGGTTCCCCCGAACCCAGAAATGATGATTCCCATCTGATGACACCGGTGCAGAGCTGAAGAGCCCTCCTTAAAAAAAAAAAAAAAGCAAAAAGCTACCAAGGAGCCTGTGCTAGATGAGGATGGTGGTGAGGCCTTGGTGTTGTCCAGCCCTGGGTTCTGAAATCAGATTGCAGAGCTGAAATTGCTCTCTACACCCCTAGGTCAGCTACAATTGATTGCGGGGCGTGGCAAAGGGTATTGGAGCACTTTCAGCAAGGCCTTTCTCCTAGGCCAGTGGTCAGCAAACTGTGGCTCGCGAGCCACATGTGGCTCTTTACACTTTTAATTTGGCTCTTCTGTGTGCCGGTGGCCATTCCAGGAATAGGGACTCTGCTCCTCTTCTCTGTCAGTGCGCGCCCTGTGTGGCTCTCAAAATAAATTTCAATCGTGGTTTTGGTGAGATTTGGCTCAGTTGAAAAAGAAAAGGTTGCCTACCACTGTCCTAGGCAACTGCTGCCAACACACAATGCTTATTCAGCAGGTTATGAGTTCTGTCATCATCGAATTCCTACACTTCAAATGCCCCCAAATCTACCACTGTCTCTTTCTGAGACTTCAAATGTATACATCTCTCCATATTTTATTGCATATAAGATTCCAAGTCCAAACAAGGCTTCCCCTGGACACCATCCACTACCACACACACTTTCCCATCAGTCACTCTCCAAAATATGCTTCCTTGCTGTCTGGGTATGTGGCCTTCCTCCCAAACTGGGAACCTAAGGCACAGGCAGTAGGATATTCTTTTCCTGGTTCACCCCTCCAACTTCAGGGCCTAGAATGGTCCCTGGTATGTGGCAAGTGCTAAGTGAAGTGTTAAACTTGTATAAGTAGTACATGGGAAATGTCCCAGAAAAACTCTTCTGGAGGTCATGAAGATGAAGTAGCCAGGAACCCTTGGGGTCACCGTCTCTGTGTCAGCCCCTATCTCAGCTGGCCTTTCAGAAACAATACACTTCTGAACATCAAGTTTGCATCAGTGGCCTTCCCAGGGAGTCAAACTAATGGAAAAGAAAGTCAATAATCTGTACAGAGCACCAGAATTGAATTTAAGTGTGAGCACTGAGTTGCAACACATTGGATGCATTTTTTTCCGTCTATAAAACTCTGAATTTTCATCTGGAAAGAGGTCACCACCATGCAGCTGGCAATTTTTCTCCCAGCTCTATCCTGGTCCCACCTTCTCTCCAGAGCCGCAGTCTTCTAACCTCACCCACTTGCTCTTCAAGGACACTCACCATCAATATTCCCCCTGGGGGAATAGTCCTTTATTCTGGTGCAGCCAGAATTTCCTCCCTTAGAGAAGAACATAAAGATTAACTAGGTGAGGAAATTTTCCCTTGGCTCTGAAGCTTGGGTACATTTGTCTGATCCAGCACATATTCTCCAGGAGACAGGCTAAATTAAAATACTAATGGACTGCTGTATTTAAAATATATTTACCGATGATTAACAGCTCAGTAGGTGATGTATGTTTCAATAATTTCTTATTACAACATAGGGAAACCTAGATAAATATTCCCAGGGTAATTAGTGGGTGTTTATTTAACATTCAGCCACGTTTTTTCTCAAAACCCAGAAGGTACAATGGTGCCAGCCAGGCCTCTCATGAATGCAGAGACAGATTCAGACCTAATAGGCACCAGCCTTTGCTTGTGAGCAGGAGAGAGCCCTCCTGAAGACAAATTAAGGTTGAACCACAGTCTTGTTGAGCAAGTTTTTGGTGATTTGTTGCCAACATTTTAAAAACACATGTAAACACTTCTGAATCCAGTGGCTGCTTGTCCCAAGTATAAGGACCATCACTGCACCTCAGTGATTATTTAAAAATCTGCCAATCTACAGTCACTTCAGCTTAAATTTCTGACTTGAAAAATCTTGCATTGAGACACCTCCGAAACTGTCGTTCAAATTCTGCACAAAAGATATCTACATCTATAGATATCTACATCTACATCACATAGGTGAGGAGGAAGAGGAGAACACGATTCAGATTTCTGTAATGTGAACCAGTGAGTCAGTGCCCAACTTTTCCTCATCTGCTTTGAGTCTATCTGGCCTCGGATTTGATAAGTTAGTTTCAAGAACACTAATTGGTGCTCAGTCGGGACTCAAAGTCAAGAATATCTGCTTAAAACCAATGGCCCTAAACCCCTATATTTCTGTTGTCCAAGAAAACTTCAGGTACCTACCATATATTTATTCCCAAATATACAGAGACACAAACATGCACGCGCAAACACAGCACACTGCACACATACCTATGCAAAAACAAGCACACACATATATAAGTACATGCACAGGTGTATATAGACACACATACATACATGTATAGATATGTCAAACCCAGACTATGAATTTAATGAACTCAAATAAAACATTAATTTCACTGAGAACACAGCACAGTCTCCACCAATGAGTCTGAGGTGCAAATCTCTAGACAGAGGAGTGGGATCCAGACAGGATTATCCTTCCTAGAAGAAGTTCCTCCATGTAAGTCAGAAAGGCTGACACTGTGGGGTGACAGTCCAGCTTCCTGAGCACTGCTTGGGAGAGTCACAAAATAATAATAAATTTTGTTAAGGTTACTGCTGAGTTTCTCTATTAAAATTTATTTTGAGGGCCTTGCTTTAGTGTAAGTATCTCAAGAGAAAGGAAATTTCTAGTAAATTATAAATTCATACTCTTGGTGAGCTTGTCAGAGCACCCCACACCTTGAGAGGCAGCTAAAGGCCCCTCTAAAGAGCCCATGCTAGCCAGGAAAACTCCTAGTGGGGTAAGGTGAGGTGTCCTTTCAAGAGCTGCTCAAGCCAGTTACAAGTTCTTGGCAGACAGCCTCGGAGCCCCAGTGAGAGCAAGACACAGCCTTCTTCCTGCCAGCATCCATGAGGCTCCCCATGAACTCCAGGAACCACACTCCAATCACAGCAGGGCAGGTCTGGAGAAGGGATCCCACACTAAAAGAAAGACTAGAACTCTCCTCCCCAACCATCCATGCAAAGGGAGGGCTAGGGGACAGAAAGTCCTGCTACCCCCGTTCATAGCAAAGGTCCTGATGGGAGGTACCAGGGAAACTTTCTAAGTAATAGGAATCAGTGGAACTGGGGCACAGTAGAGGTCCATTTGGAACCACCAGAACAGAAGTACTTGCAGCTGCAGATCCCTTTGGCCCTACCCACTAAGGCTCTGTGTGCACACACCCACCTAGCAATAGTGCCCAGGCCTCAAGCAGTTTCTGTTCCCTGCCAATCAGAGTGCTGGAAATACCAACACTATTCAGGGATTACAGAGCCACATGCCAGCTCCTCCTTGGAGGCAGATGTGGTGAACTCACTGGTTCAAAAGCCAGAGGCCAACAAGCAGCAAAGCTTGGGCCATCAGAGAGCCCAGCTCAGCTCCCACTCAGGATGCCAGGACCTCTCCCATGGGTGGGTGAATGGGCATCCGGGCATTCTCCATGTCTGACCCCAGCTCTGCTTCCCAATCTTGGAGCATGACCTTTCAGGGCATAAGTAAAATCTCATTCAGAGCATGAGACTTGGGCCACCAAGCTCCCTCTCCCATCTCAGCACTCTTCTCTCTCTTGGAGTGAAGAGGGCAGCCATGGCAGCCATGCATGTAGCAGGCACTCAGCAAACACTTGAGCAAAGGGATTCCACTGGAGAAGTCATAAATAAATAACACAAAAGAAGAAGGGACAAATGATAACATAGCGATCCGTTGCTGTCTCTTCTCTTCATACAGCTTCTAGAGACTTCACTCCCTAGCTACATCTGGATATTCTAAGTAGATGAAAGAAACCATGAATCCAGTTGATGTGACAGGCCTGTGATGACCACTGGATAGATGGTGACAGCAGAGGTGCCTGGGGTAAAATAGTCAGACACTCGGGTACCCCTTTAGATGCAGATGTGCTTCTGCATCCCTGCTGCTTGGGAAGCCAGGGAACCCCCCAGAGTGGGCAGTACTCAATGCGAGGTCCCAAACAAGAACTTTGGGGCTGTAGCCCTCAAAAAACACTCACCCTTCTGGGACCTTCCAAAATCTCAGCAAAAGCCATAGACAAATCTAAAGCCCTGAGATTAGAGTCCCTCCATAAGGCCCCAGGGAAAAGTGGTCTAGAAATCCCCTGAAGGCCAGGGCTCCTCCTTGTTCTACCGCAGTAATATGCCCCACACCCTACACTCTTCCTATGATCTCAGAGCATTGAAGCTGGTTAAATAGCTGCAGTGCCAGGAGGAGCCCCCAGAGACCGGACCATCTATCTGACTGCGTGGGGCTGAAGATCGAAGAGAAGAAATGTCAGGCAAGATCAATAAAGTGCTGAATGGACTGGAGAAATGAGGTCTGCATCTGAGAGAACCTGCTTAGCCAAAGCTTGAGAGACCACAGAGGAAATCAGAAAGGGAAGGTCCTCACCCTTGCAGCCAATTCAGTGGAAGCTGTAGGGGAGAAGGGGGAAAGTTAGTGGGATGCAGGGTAAATAAAGTAAGATGCAGAGAGCAGTGTAAAGAGTCTGGGGCTAAAGAACAGGGAGCTGCACTCTGGTCTGAGCCCATCACAAATTAAACACAATGAGCTGCCCTCCAGAGAGGACAAAAAGATTTTAGGCTCTGGGGTTAAGGTTATAGGATACAATCCTGCCTTTGCCTCTTACTAGTAGAAAGTCTGGGAATGACTCTGCCTCTGTTTTTCTACTTCCTCGACTGAAAAGTGGCCACAGTCCTTACTAGCTGGATTTCTTGTGAGGGTTAAAAATCCCATGCAGGGAAGCCTTTGGACATGTGGTGGGGGTACATGTCCTCCACTTGGCCAACATCTGCAAGTACTATGGAAAACAAAACAGAGGAAGAGACAGTGGTTCTAAAACAGCTGGTCAACACCACAGAGCACAGACATATACATATGATGCACACACATGCACACACATATGCATACATACACTCCCCACTGTGGCTTTTACTGGCATGGCCCATGTTACAATGGCTCCTATTTGCAAGTTATTTCTTTCATCTAAACAAAAAAATAACCACATAGCATCAAAGTTAGAGGGAAGTAACTGTGGACTTATCTATACCATATATACCAAATGACCATCATTCTTCCCCATAAGCAGTTTGATACCCTTTTCCCAATTGTGTTTCTCCATTGTTTTCCCCTTACAACCAGCTTTGGAATCTAACTTCCATACAGGAAGCAGTGGCTCAGCTAACAAACACCTGTCAAATCTAGAATGTCAACTTTCTGGCACTGTTATGAAGGAGATGAATGCAGTACTCATTGAGTAAGGAGTTCTGAATGGACTAGTAAAGTCTACCATGGGCAGCAGTGGCACTGCACCATGTTGTACAACTCTTGGGGGGGGGGGTTAACTACCAATAGTGAACTTTTGAAAATATAAGAGCCTGTGAAGCTCACCAGAGGGAGTAAGATTAAAGAGATAGAAACAGAGTAACAAATAAGCAAAAAAACTAAAACCCTGTTTTCAGGGGGAAAGGTTCAGCTCATGGTGGGATAGTCTGAAGAGTCCTACTTGCAGAGAACGGAGTAGGGGCTCTGTACAAACTCACTGTGCAAATTCAAATGTGTCCCTTCTATTCTGGGACTTGATTTTCTCGTATGCAAAGGATAAACCATAAAATGTAATGTCCTATATCAAACTGCTAATATGCCTGATCTTGTCTCCCATGACACAGGAAAAGTGGCCAGACTAGTGCAAGCTTTATGTAAGAGAGCCACATGGGTTTCATGAAATGTGCTATTACCACATCTTGTATGCTAAGCCCCAGGGCAGTCATCAGCCTACACATGACCAAGTTCTAGGGGTTTTTAATTAAGTCCTATAATTTCTTGTATTTCTCAGCCTTATATGATACATCCAAATAAAGTTGTTATCAACAATCTCTGTGATGATCAAAACTACTACTATTATATATTAATAAGGTAACCATTTTCCACCATGGTGCCCATTCCAAAAAAACTTCACAAAACACTTCATCTCTTCCTTTCTTCCTTATTCACAATCCATATTCAGTCAACCTCCAGTCATATCTCAAAGTTGTCAAATCTGACCCTTGTCTGCTAACACCATTCTAATTCTAGTCATCCTTTCATCGTTCTCCAAACAATCTAATGGTTCTCCTGGGCTTTCTTTTCCATCTCACCCTGCTATCAATTCTCCAGAATGGTTTGACTAAGATCATTTCTCTCCCCTATATAAAAATCCTCTTGTAAAATCTGGAAAGATAATACAGGGGCTAAGGCACTTGTCTTGTAAACAGAGGCTCTGTTTTGATCTCCGGTACCACATCTGGTCCCCTGAGCACTACCAGGAGTGATTTCTGAGCACAAAGATTGAAATAAGCTCTGAGAATTGTCAGATATAATTTTTAAAAAAGTTTTAAAGAAAATCTTCCAGTGACTTCAATTACACTTAGGATAAAATTTAAATCTCTAACTATGGTCTACAAAACCCAATGTGAGCTGTTCCTAGTCTACCCTTCTGGCTTCATCTAGCCCCATGTTCTCATGAGTTGTCAAAGCTCCATCAATACCAATCACTGCAGTTTAGAAAAGTTGTTGGTTTTTAGACTATTTCCAATGGCCCTCTTAGCCAGATCCCACCCTAGCTAAGTCCTACCATGGGCACCTTCTCATATGAACTCTGAGTTCAGCCATAAAGAGACTAAGAATGTCTTGAGGTTAGGATGTCTTCTTGCAAACTCCATTGGACCTCACAGAACATTTTTTCTTTCACCTATAGGTCATATATAATGGAGATTAGAGACTCCTGTGGAACAGAGCATTTGGGTAAGAAAAATCATGTGTATGGCCACCAGCCAACAATACACATCTCAGTCTGTGTAAACCACTAGGTAAATAAAGCTCTGTGATGATGCTATCATTAGTGACACCATGAAGAGTCAAAGAATAGCCCAAATGAATCCACAGAATCAGGAAGAACAAAAATATTGTTGAAAGCTCCTAATACACAACAATTGGAGCAAGGGCCAAACAAAAGTAAACAATTGTGTTTATTTTTCCTGGAAGGCACACCCCCAGATCCAGCTGAAAAGTCCCTTCCTCACACAAAGTCTTCCCTGGTCATACTATTTTATCTAGCAGTGCCCCTACATAGGACCTCAGAGTTCATGGTTATGTTTTCACAACACCATCCACTCTCTAAAATTATCTTTTCTTTTCCTGACACCTCATCTTCCCAAAGGGGAAGTGAAGGCAGGAATAGTCCATTGTCACAAAGTACTTATTGAATAAATATATGCATATGTTCCACTTGAGATCAGAAATTTTTCTGCTAACCCCAAGAAAGAACAAGATTTCTTTTTCCCAGGCTAAAATGATGGAGCTGCCCAGGGGTGTTTGGATAAGACAACATAGAATGAAGATCAGAGAAAGATTCTTGTTCTACCCTACAGGTAAACTATTTGCTGGTGAAATCACAGAAGGGCGACCTTGTTCCTGGACAGTAGCTGCTAAGAGAATGAGAATGGACAGCAAGAGCTGGGATTCTCTTCCAAGTCGTCATCTTTTCTCTAAGAGAATGCATCAAAGGTCCCCTCTCTGCAGTCTTTGCTAAACCACAGCCAATGTCTTCTCATCTTCAGTTGAATAACGTCACCTTCTATCCTTGACCCAAGATAAGAGACTTCCAGAGGAAAACACAATTAGACAGCATGTTGCATATATTGGTGCCAACATGTGGTCCCTAGCCCAGCAGTCTGCTAAGGCAACAGCAACTTGGTAGAAATACATATCCTTAGGTCATCAGAAAGTCCAGGCATAGAATCATGAGTTGCTTGTTTTAATAATTCTGCCATATCATCAAATATGAGAAAATTTGTGAATCATTGCTGAAGAGAAAACACATTAGACTTCATCCCTCTGGTGGGTCCAAATCCAAGGTTGGTATGGTTTCCAGCTGGAAACGCAGGCACATAGCGATCTCTGGAGTCTCAGATCCCAACCCCACATCTTGGGACATTTTTGCCTTCTTATGAAATCAAGAACCAGTCTCCTGGAACATCAGATGTCACTTTCCCAAAATTATAGCAATTTTACATTTCTACCAGTGATTATTTATTTTACTTCTGCCTCCATCCTCAACAGATTTGTGTGCTGTGAACTTGTGTTTATGTTCAACAGCCTCTTGAGTGTCCAGCTGAGTAGCAGGTACTTCAGGAAAACTTGTCACGTGAGTGACTGAATAAAGGATTGAAATAATATGCATTTTGTAGACTTGCTGCATTAACCTACTTTTAGCTCTACCAAAATTCAGTTTCCACTTCTTCCTGGAACTCACTGTCTCCTGCCATGCTCTTCTGATTAATGCCAGTGCTATTCCCTCTTGGTAAGCTTCAGGAAATGAGTTAGGAATATTGACTCTGGCCCTAGGCTTGTGTCCAGTTCTGTTCCTTACTTGTTCTATGACTGTAAGTATGACATCTTTGTGATTCAGGTTTTCCCATCTATAAAATGAGGAAGATGAGGCAAGAAATTTGGTTCCAATGGCAGGACCAGCATTGCATGGATCAGGCCATAAATTCAATGTCCAAGGTCCCCTAAAGATCACCAGGTCCAAGCACTGAAATATGACACACATTGGATCATGCTGGAGTGATCTCAAATGATTCATGCCAGGTTTCACCCAGATTTCAAACTCACCTGGCAGGTTGATCCATGGTTTAATTATTTTTTTCATTTTCATTTATTTGTTTGTTTATTTTTTGGGGTCATACACTTTGTGGTGTTCAGGGTTTATTTACTTCTGGCTCTGTGTTCAAAGGATCATATGGGGTGCTGCAAAACAAATTTAACAAGCACCCTACACATTGTACTATCTCTTCAACTTTCAGAGTATAATCTCAAACCAATCAACTACACTTCTAGGCTGTAGATCAGGTTACTGCCTTCTCCTGCAGAAAGAATACTTTACTAAAAACACCCTTTTTTTCTAATAAATAAATTCTTTAATTAAATCATCATGAGATACATAGTTACAAAGTTGTTCATGATTGAGTTTCAGTTATATAATGTCCAACTATCTTTGGAGGATCTTACACTTCCCTCTCTATATCAGCCTTCCCTTGGGCTTCCCATCTGCCTCTTCACTTGATAGAGAGCAGCAGCCTCATTCAGGTTTCAGATTCGTCCCCTACATTTGTGCATTTGTGTTGGTTAACTACAGCAATAGCAGTACTTTCCCTGTAGGGGCTCTGGTCCAGAGAGTACCATAAAAAAGCATAGGTCTCAGGATTGGTTCTCACACCTGGCTGCATATTGGAAACATTTGGAAGATGTTTAAAAGACTGATGAGGGGGTCTGGCACACTGAGATCCAAATTCAGTTGGACAACAGTGAGGCCCAGTCATTGAAGGTTTTGAAATCTTCCCTCCTGATAGTAATAAAATGCAGTCAAGTTTGAGAGCCACTAATGAAAAGTGCTGGAACATTCCCTGGCAGCTGAATGAGAAGCAACTCTTAAAGAAGCTTAATATTTTAGGTAGCTAGGTAAGTGGCACTTCTTACAAGTCCTGCCTGAGTGCCATAGGCAAGTCCTGTGTTTTCTTCTGCATTCCAGGGCCCCAAGAACAGAGCTGACTCCACACTCTGGCCCAGAATTGCATAGTCCTTCCCCCACAGTAACCCCTGAGCTATATGCAAGCATGTGGAATAAGGAGAAACATAGCAAACTCTTACTAAAACCAGTCACTGTAAGACTAAAACTCAATCATGGACACTTTGTAACTTAACTCACAGTGATTCGATCAAAGAATTTATTTATCAAAATAATAAATATAAATAACTAATTATAACTTTAAGAAAAGTAGCCAGGCAGACCCAACACCTGACTGATTCCGTCAGTGTGGGAGACTGTAACCCCCACCCATACACTGACCCCAGAAGTCCCCAGGTGCCTGACCTGTCACTCCATAGCATCTCAAATCTGATGTGCTCCAAACTAAACTCTGCCCTGCTCTAAATTTAGTTTCTTAACTTCCCTGTTAACTGACTCTCCTTATTACCAGCTTCTCAAAACCTAAAGGCCTGGAGTCACTCTTAACTCCCCTTTCTCTCTCCCTTGTCTACCATCTGTGAGCCAACCCACAGCATAACCCTATGTGTAAGCTGCACACAGGATCCATCCTTCACTATGACCTGAGCTACTGACCTTTCTCATCCCAAAGAGGACTATTTCCTGTCTTCACTCTTGCGTCCCAGCAGTCTGACAGCGCTATATCCAGGAAAATATTAATAAAACCTTATATTTGTCAGCTTAAATTTTCCCAAAGGCTCCCACCTCACTGTCATCATACACTTTAGTTTCCCATTAGAAGCCCCAGTAGTATCCCTGACTCCACCCTCCAGGACCCCTCCCTGACTGCTTTGTCCATGTATATACCAGGCCCTTGCTGAGACCTCTCTGAGCTATTCCCTCTATCCAAGACCCCTCATCAATTGTCTGCCTGCTCCTTCCTTCCTTTCCATGTCTTTGCTTGCCTGTTACAGGCTTTGACTACAGAGGCTTCACTCACTACCTCCCCCTCCTGTTCCTTGCCCTCTTTAGACAGCACATGTTCTATCCCTACAAACCCAGAGCAAAAATGTTATATGTGCCTGGTGTGTGGTCTCCAGCACCACCACCAAGTAACAATAGTAAATAAAAAGAGAGGACAGGATGTTTGCATTTGGCCAGCTCCATAGACTCACTCTGTTTTTGAAAGAGATATAAGCCAAGCTGTGATATATTATGGATACACTGATCATGCAGCTGAAAACTGGCAATCTTAGGAAAAGAGGGTAGGACTTGGTCCCAAAGCCACATCTGCTGCCCCCATCATCCACAAGTGTTGCTTCACCAATGGCCCAGCTTCACTACTCCACTACAGTTTTCTGTTGAAACACTAGTCTGACAAAAACTCCAGGAACACTGGCTGGTATTTGGGATGACATCACTAAGAATATTTTGGAGTGAGTGTGGATACCCTTCTCCCACCTTCTCATACTTTCAGAAGCCCTGGCAGCTAAAAATGTGCCCCACAATATCTACAGTAACTGCAGTAGTGCTTGGAATTCCTGGACCACGCAGCTGCATTTGCTGCCACTGACAAATTCATTTTTGTTTAATACTATCATCCTCATAGAAACACACCAATTTAGATGCCAATATGTATTTGAAACCACCGAATATTCAGAAACAAAGTAAGTTACAGAAGGATCAAATAGTAACAAGAGCTCACTAAACATTTTGACAATGGCCGCAGTGGAGACATTATAATTTTCACAAATTTTCTTGTTACTCTACTCTTTTTTTTCTTCTTTCTTATTTTTCTTTTTTGATAATTTTGCTCCCACTAACCTGGAAACAACTGCACTATAATCAATTATATCAACTATGTAATACATAGTATTTAAAGTAAATTACATTTTAAAAAATAAAAAAAAATTTAAAAAGAGGATGATGCTAAGTGAAGTCAGACAGAAGGAGAGAGACAGACCCATAATACTCTCCTCTCATGTGTGGTATATTAAAAAAAAATAGTAAGGAAACAGAAAAAAGCAACAGAAACTAAAAACTAGTCTTTAGTAGGAAGCAGATCTCTGTAGAAAAGATGAAAGGAGGGTAGGACAGAGTTAAGGGGACACTGGGATATTGCTGGAGGGACTCTTTGGGGGAGGGTGTAGTGTTGGAATGCTTTATGCTTGACACCCTGATATCATCAAATTGTACTTCATAATGCCTAGAAGAAAACTGAGATAGAGAGAAGAATAAGATTTCCCATTTAATCTCCAGGCAGAACACAAAGTAGCCACTCAATAAAAGCTGCATATTGTCTCCCCTGTGTCTATTCTTTAAAGGGAGAGAGTATCAACAGTAGCCCAGAAAAATCACCTGGATACTAAGTCCTCACCCCACTTAGTAGTGCTGATTTAAAGAGGGTGGCATTTCCCAAAATAAAATCTCTATGGTAAGAGGAAGGCCTGGCATCTTATGGATTTATTTTTCCAAAATGCTGCCTATAGCAATCTGAAGGGGTTTGCTCCTTTGGCACTTTCTCTCTGTGTGGCCTAGGATCAGGTCTTGTCTACAGACCAGGAATGGAGGGGGATGGCTGCACCACTGACCACACAGCTGTGTGCTTGCTGTCCCCAGCTGCTTTGATTTATTCCATCGGGTGCCCCTGTATAGTCATGTTCATTTGAAGAACAATTATCCACCATTATAAATGTTGCTCCCTCGACCCTGGGCAAGTGAGTGTCAGGTTAGACAAAGTATTAAGCATGTGGATCATGCTGCTCATCTCACTGGGGAAGATTGGATCAGGCATGGGGCTCTTCCCATGTGAGGAGTCACCTGGAAGTGCTACATAAAGAATGGGGTGCATGTGAGGAACAGACTGTCCCTCCAGTCTCTAGACCACAAAGTGAAATCATCCAGGGGAGCACTCATAGTCAGCCCCTGGAGCGTCAGCCCTGGGGTGGGGGGTGGGGGTGCAATAGGCACCGCCCTTCTGTTGATGCCTCCAGACTCATTCCATCCTTTCCTCCCCAGGTCCCAGAGCCCAGGAGCTTTTGCTGAGCTCCCTGGAGATCTAACTCCAGATTGGATTTGACTGATACAGATAGGAAGTCTGAGGGTAGGAGGCAGAGGCCAGGTTCTCATCACGGGGATCAGAGCAGGAGCACTGACAGTGAAGCCACATGTCCTGCTGAGTTGACTCTTGGGGAAACTAGAGTAAAAGAGAGCCATGCACCCCAATCCCTAGCTCTTGGGCAGGAAACCAAGGCTACAGGGCACACAGCATTTGCTTCTGTCCTGCCTGATTTGTACTGTGCACAGGTAAGCCTGCTATTCCCTCCATATAGAAACACCAAACAGACTGAGGTGAAATTCTCTTGACCTGTCAGCCACCACCTCTGAGAGTCACTAACACTAAGCCCATGTCACTCAGGGCTTTCTTCGGAATCGGAGTCATTGAATGAACATCCTCAGAGATGCAGTCTGATGGCAATACAGCCTCCCTAGTCTGCAGCCCCCTTAGAGATCCAGGGAATGTTCAGGATCCCTGTCATGTCCACCATTATGCACTCTACTGTCCCCTACAGTGAGCCATGTGAGTCCTACTAGAACTGGTAATGAGGTCAGGCTGTGGATTCACTCCTGAAAATCCTAAAGAGAAGCAGGAAGATTTCCTGAGCCCCACAATGTCATAGCAGTGGGCTAGAATGTAAGATGTGACTGTCAGTTAGCCAAACCAACAGGAGACTTTGCCATCAAGGGTTCTGTGTCCCCAGAAAAACAACCGGGAAAAATACACAGGAAGGTGACTCTGGGGTCTGGAAAACCTATGAGGGAGCAATAATGGACAAGAGCAAAATAGATTAGTTGTCAGTTATGGAAGAGGTGAGTGTCCCAGGCAAAAAAAGGCACGGAAGAAGTTGGGGTCGGGGATAGAGATCAGTGCAAGATAGGCCTGTCCATGTCCAGTGAGTCAAATTGTAGAACCAAATGGCTATTATGGGTTTCAGTGTCAAGCAATGGCAACTGGGTGGTGGTGGTGGTGGTAGTAGTTGTTGTTGTTGTTGTAGTTATGGTTTTGTTTAGGCTTTGGGACTTCAGATTTGGAGTTTGGGGTTTGGGCTTTAGTTTTGGAATGATAGACAGCATTGGCCAAGGGTGAAACACACTGTGTCCATCCCAATACACTGGGGGAGGTTGGGTCATTTAGTGACCATTTCATGCTAGAGATAGAACAGAACAATCATGAGTACCAGCCCTTTTTACTATCTTCCCAGCTTCAGAGTATTTAAAGGATGGGAGGGTAGGGTTCTTGTCTCACCTAGAAGTGCCCAGAGAACAGTGCAGTGTTGGAGATGGAGCCTGAACTCCAAATTTTGAATTTCTTTAAGCCTCAGAGATATTTGCCCTGGGAGAGTCCAAAAGAGAATTTATTTATTTGCCCTTTTTAGCTTTCTCTCTCCCTTTCTCTCTCTTTATCATCACTCTCTTTTCTCCTCTTTCTCTCCCTCTACCCTTTCTCACTCTTTCTCCCCTCTACTTTTCCTCACATCTCCTCTCCTTTTCCTCACACTTTCCCTGACTCTGACCTTCTTGTCTCACTCCTCTAAGGACTGTGGTTCTGTGAAGCTCTTTAGGTAAACCAAAACACTCCCCTACTTCTGTATCTTTAATGCAAGTTCATTCAGAGTCCTTTTTGGCAAAAACTAAGGTAACATACTCATGGGTTCTCAGAATCAGAACATATACATCTCAAGAGACACTATTCTGTATACCAGAGGCTTTCAACCTTCATTTCGTCAGTCCTCACCAGGAGCAGGTAAGACACAGTGTCAGTCCTGGAATGCTAAAAAGTCTCCACACCACAAAGAGTATCAGGGGCTAGACATGCTTTAATCATCTGAGACCCTTATAGAGAGTGGCAGGAACAGGTGTTATTATGAGCTCACTCCTGGTTACTCATGGGACTGTCCAAAACATTCAGCCTGCCGGCAGGTTCCATCATTATCCCATTATACAGATAAGGAAACTGAGACACAAAGCAACCAAGGAACTAGCCCATCCAACTGTTGAATGGTGAGGCTGGGATTTGAACTCAGCTTCAACGTTTTTAAACACAACATCTACAGAGGACACAAAAACACAGCCTCAGTCAATACAGACACCTCCAATACAAACACCCACCACTGACCCTCCAACACAGACACCCCCCCCACTGACCCTACAACATAGACACCCTCAAACCCTCCACTGGCACAGACACCCACCCACCAACCCTCTGCTGACACTCACCATTTGCCACATGCAATGTGGGACACACTTCTTGTGACAAGTCAAATGTCGTTCACTGAGGACTATCTTGTGACTGCAAGGGCACTGTGATTTGTTCTTAGAGTACATCGCTTCATCTAACGCACCCCACAATCCTGGATACTAGTAGCAATGAGATTTGAGGACACCAAAGTTGTGAAATAAGCAATGACACTAAAACAGAACCTTGAGACTTTAAAATCCAGGCTGTTGCCACCACTGTTCTCTAAAAGCAGGATATGAGGTCTTATGGACACACACACACACACACACACACACACACACACACACACACAATTTAAACACAATCTCAGGCTCTCTCACTGTCACATACACACAAGCTCACACTTTCACTCCTTCACACTCTCTCTCACACTCTTATACACATTCACACACACAATCCCACACCTCCACACACTCATACACTCACACACTTTGCCCTTCAGCAGTGTCCTGGAGCAGGAGGCAGTGTCAATAATGTATGACATCCGCCTGATAAAGCAGGTCCCTAAATGCTGCTTTGCAGAAGCTCATCAATGGTGCATGGGGGTTTTATGTTCCCAGTTTAGATGAAGGCAGTTTCTGCCTTGCCTGGGGCCAGCATAAAGAAGTGACCTGCAAAGGTTACATCTTCCTGCACTGACAGCCCCACCTGAGCTGATGATCTAGGAGCAGAGGGAATAGGGAAGCAGCATTCTCTATCCCTTGCTCAATCTCACCCTAGGCAGTCTCTTCTCAATCCTGTTCTGGGTCCTAAACACTCTTATTTAACACTCTGCTAGGAGGGCCATTAGCTTGTGGGAGGGAAGCCTGGAACTCTGGGCTTGGGCAAATGTGCCTAATAGTGACTAGAATCTCCAAAACTGAGCATCCAGTGTTTGCATGACCTGCTCCATGAGGCATGATAGTAATCAAGACTAAGACCTCTGGAGAGCATTCCAGAAATGAGGCACACAGCTCTAGGACTCTGGGGACAAGTTTTAGCCCAGGCATCAAGGGGTAGAGATGGAACATCTGTGTGCAAGGTTGCAGAACTGGCTTCTTAACCACCTTTGTCCAGGGGTCTGATAAAGGAACCTCCTTGTCAGAGGTTCCTGACTTGAGATAGACTCTATGGACCCAATGGACCCAAGCCAATGTGGAAATCAAAATTTACTCAAAAATAAATCTCAGGAGGGGAATGACACATGAAGGGGGAGATGAACCCAAAAGAACTGTGGTACAAGCCCAGCAACAGGGATGGGAAGGAGGGAGAAGGCTTAACTTGGGAGGTGACCGTGTTTCCTGCTGAAAGAGACAGTGCAGCTGGCAGTTTTATTGTCCAATTGTTTCGTATAGATTTTGAATAAAAAATAAATTGGCTTCTTTTAAAGAGGCCATTTCTGAAAGGCTGGGAAGTGGTGGTGAATCATAGGTGTCTGCCCTTGGCAGCTTCCTCACAGAGGGGCTCCTTGTCTCCAATCAGGCAGGATTCAGAGATCCTAAGGGTTCAGAGGCCTCCTGTCTTCTGGTACTAGACTTCTAGAGCCCAATTCTCTACCTTGTCTCAATGTTCTGCCTGAAAATTACTGTTCTGGATGAGAGACCATGTCTGAGTTAGGAACCAGTGTGGTCTGTAGGTGTCCTGGCATCCGTTGGACCCACTCTATCATATAGTCTCTTCCACAGAGAAGGGGCACAGAGAAGGCCTCCCTTCCAGGACCAGCAGGCATGATAAGTGGAAGGAGCTGCCCCAAAACAGCTATATTGTCACTAAGACAAACTTAGAAAATGGGGAACAAATGATGCTCAAAAGCATTATTTATGGTAATAAAAGGCACTTGTGAGAGAGCACAAAGAGTACATCAAGTCAGGGAACCTGGACCCAGGGAACCATGTTCAATTTAGAATAGAAGGAAACTATCCCCCCCAGAGACATCCATTTATAAAGTTCTGTTTAAAGAGGATGACCAAAAGCAAGCTTTAGGAAGGGGAAAGGGCATAAGTGGAAACCCCAAAGTCAGTCAAGAGTCTTCCCCTTCTGTTTGAAATAAATCAATGTTAAAATAGTGCTATGAATTAAGGGGAATATGTTGAATAACTTTGAATGTGGCATCCAAGCATAGCTGTTTTCAGATACCAACAGGTTTCTACCTGTTTCTGAATGCTACCATATTCCTGCAGCTTCTCCCTAAATATTATATGGGATGTCTATACTTTCTACCTCCTCAGAAACCAGAGGAAAGGGCACCCACTTTCCCATAGGTCTGGTAAAAGTCCCAGCTCTGACTTTCATTAACCTGACTCAGGCCACACACCCGTCTCCATATCAATCATAGCTACCAAGATGGTCGGCCTATTCCAATTGATCCAGCATAAACCAAAAGGATTAGAGCAGGAAATGCAGATCTGCCATGGAAAAACTGAATGCTGTTTCCAAAGATGGTTCCTGGGTAGAGGAGGACAGTGAGAACAGCAATATAGTTGCACCTCCCCTCAAAGGTTTCCCCCACAAACACACATCCACTGCAGTGCAGAAGACTTACTCAGCCCCACCGCCAACCACCTTCATCTCATTCTCCACCTCCATATAACATCCTATATTGATAGATCCAAGCTTCACCCCCACTTCCAGGTGTGGAAGAGATAGATTATGCTCCCTTTCTGACTCTGGGAAACAAACCCATCACTGCCACAGAGCTGGTGGCCAATATATTCATTCAAAGATGTCCCCTGTCCTTGCTAATTATAGTGAATGTTTTGGCTCCTTCCTGCTTTGCTGGGATTGTACTTCTCTGAGGCTCATCTTTGTCCACTTCCAATTCTTGTTTGCTCCTGGGTCTTGGTAATGTTTGGCTTCTGCTTTCTAAATTGTAACCTCTGGTACTACCCATCCACTTGGGAAATCACTTTTCCCAAACATGTGCTGAGATTCCACCTCTACCCAACACAACACTCCCATCCCACCCCTTCCCAAGGAGAATTAGTGTCTGCCTATTATGAATATCTTCACAGTGTTCTGAGACCCCAGAAACAGCTAGACTCCACAGTCAAGTCATTCCATTTTGCTCTGGAAATATCTTTACCCACTCAGAGAGGAATAAAAGTATAGGCTTTATGGAATCATTAGTGTAAATGCCAATCAGCACCTGAGCTCTGTGTTAGCCTGTGTTATCCTGTCCTCCTGTGTTATCCCCAACTTTCATAACAACACACAGAAATGCAACCTGTTTGGGGGATTGGAGTGATAGCACAGTGGGTAGGGCATTTGTCTTGCATATAGCTAATCTAGGTTTGATCCCCAGCATTCCATCAGCATTCCTGATGGTCTCCTGAGCACCATCAGGAGTAATTTCTGAATGCAGAGCCAAGAGTAGTCCAAGACCACTGGATGTGACCCCAAAATTTAAACAAACAAAAAAGAGGTGCAATCAATTTTTATAAAAATGACCCAGGTCAAAGACACTATATCAAATATACTCATATGCTATTGATGGATCTAGCTGGAACTATTGAAACAAGTAAAACAGCCCCTTCATGGTAGGAAACAGTTCCATGCTACACAAAGAATAATACAAATTTCTGAAATTTCTGGTCACCATTGCCACAGCATAATCTTATCATTTTATCATTAGTCACTAACCTCTGGTAAATTGCTTTTTCAATTGAATTATGTTGTGCAGAGCCATCGTCTATTCAATGCACCTTCCAGTTCCCAATTATGATCACTGTGTTAACCCACAGCCAGTCTCTTGCAGCAAATCAGGACATTGCCAAGTTCCAATTGATTGCATCCCCTGGGTTCTGAGTGGTTGGGTCCTGAGGCATCTCCACAGGAAAGGATTCTCGCAGTGAAGCTGAGTCACTGGGGATTTTTATTTTACACAGCACACAGTGGTTTTCATCTGACATAGGTGAGTTCTGAAATATCCCTTTCAAGAGAAATTAAAAACTCCCCAAGCCCAGTGTTCCCCTTAGAAAGTCTATTAAAAATGCCATTTTGAATGGATAAATTATACAGACTACACAGTGGGAGAAAGCCAGAACCTGTCTCTAGACACTGATCCCACAAATGCAGAAGGTCTCTCCCAGAGACGTCCCAAAATGCAGACGGTGATGGTGATCAAGTGTTTACTGCTGGCAGGCTTTGATCAGTCACCTAGAACTCCTGTCAGATGGCACAGGCCTTACATAAAACTACCACTAATTTACCCATGGATGTCACTTAACCACACTGTGCTTCTAGTTTCCATTCTGAAAATGGGACTCACCATTTACCTGGCTCCTGTGTGGGTTGTGATGTTTGATGCCCTAAGGACTGATGCAGAGTAAACAGCGGGGAATGGATGTGGCTCACGTGAGAGAATCAGATCTCCCCTTAGCCTTGACTGCTTCCATTGAACATGTTCATTCAAGATCCATTAAAGAATCCAGTTTTGTGGAGAGGTGGAGAAAGATCATTCACAACTGCCAGGGTCTCTGCTAATGGCATTCATGCAGGTATTACATATACATACCTGTGAGCACCTGCTGTTACCATCATAGTCCGCTGCTAGGGTCTTTTTCACAGGAGATCACTCAGTTGCTCTAACAAACTCTTAAAAATGGGGATGTTAGTAGGAGAAGTAATAGCAGTAACCTGGATATCCAATGGTGGGGGACCATCAATGACTACTACAAGGCCGATAGCATCACGCACTCACCAAAAACAATGGTGAAGGTACAGATAGGTTTAGCAATACAGAACATGTTCCCTATCCAGCTCTTCGTGCAAAATCAGGCCAAATAAGCTTCTTGATTAAGAAAGCACTTACACCACATGTACTCTGTGTGAAGAACTAGATCACAGACTTTACATACATGAGCTCAACTTCATCCTTGGAGAAAAAAAACCTCATGCCCCAGAATCTGCATAATGATAATGACTGGAAATGGAAGGTGGACCTTGGGCTCCTGGTAGCCTTTCTGAACTGGGCACTGGTCCAGAATGCTTATGCTCTCTCCTTGCCAAAAGAGAAAGATCACACCACAAAGTCCCAATCTCTGTCAGCTGCATGTGTGAGGTTTCCTCCCCCATTGCATCTAGGCACAAGAGTCATTCATACCATTTTAAATTTTTATTTGTTTTGGTGGGACACTCCCTATGGTACTCAGAGCTTACTTCTGTCTCTGAGATCAGGGGTCACTCCTGGGAGGTTTGGGGTGCTACATGAATGCTGGGGTTCATTCTGGGTCTGCCACTTACAAGCCAGGCACCATATCCACTCTACTTTATACAGTTCAGGCCCCTCATACAATTTTTAAATGGAAGAAAGCACCTAGCTTTTTCTGTAGCACCAATGAGGAAGGAACTGACCATGAGAAAGGCACAGACAGGCTGGCTGGAGACAGTCACACAATCCTACATGCTTTACCAAGCACAATATCTGTCTTTGTGGTTCTCTGCTCCATCTGGGCCAACTGGCTCACTTGCCAGGATGAGACTTTTAGTCTGGGGACCCCAGAACATTCCCGGTGTCACTGCTCCCTGCACTCAGGGCTCCATCATTTTCATTGTCAGAAAGACATGCAGCATCTCTTCTGCTCATTGCAATTCAGTCACGTCACCACAGCCCACAGGATTGGAATGCAATTTTCTCATTGAATTATGCTAAATCCTTCAGGGAAGGAGGCGAAATTATTTAAAACCTATAAAAACTAAAGCAACATTCTGACTCTCTATTTTAACTTTCTGATCATTATTTAGAGTTAACCTTTTCTGCCGCTAAATCACAGACCCATTTTGCTGTAGATCAGGCAGCCTAGACCATAAGGCATGGGGCGGTGGGGGTTGAAGGGCATCCAGCAAGGGAAACCTTAGGACAGCTCCTTCGGATCAGGCAGATCATAGAAACCCAGGTGGCACTTTTGCTCTTCGAATCAAAAGGATCAGGAGGTGATTCATTGAAGCAGCAGGAGAATGAATTGTAGCTGTGTTGTTATAAATATTAGAGCAATGGATTGGGGGGAGGAGTGGAGGTTTGCTTCTGGAGAATAATATGTTGACTGGGAGAAAGAATTCATGAGTTAGGCAAACAAGGGATTGGATTCTGTGCCTGGGTCTCAGGAAATGATTTATTCCTTCTGGGCTTCAAATACTTCCTCCCTCCTCAGCGCCCATATATAAGATTGGAGAAAACAGTAACTCATTTAATTTAATTTGGAGGAACTATTATTGTCACCATTTTTCAAGGGAGACCAACCACACAGGAGGCCAGGGGAAAGCAGCAGGGAGGCTGGGCTTGCATCTCTCCATATCCCCACCAGGGGGCATCAGAAGAGACATAATGGAAAGTTCCAGCAAAGCTGAGACTTCCCAACTGGGTGCTGAAGAAAGGGAAGGTGATATGCAATTATGTGGTCAGTAAGAGTGTTTGAAATCACAGTCCCTAAAAGGTAAAAATTAAAAGTGTCTGCCACAGAAGCAGGCTGGGGAATAGAGAGAGAAACGAGGGACACTGGTAGAGGATTGATGTTGGAACATTATATACCTGAAACCCAATTGTGAATAACTTTGTAACTCATGATGATTAAATAAAAAGGGGACCTCCCTCAGAGTGGGGCTCCAGGAAGTCGTGCTGGGAAATGCCATTCCCCACTGAAATCTTTGTTTTTTTTTACTTATTTTATTTAAACACAATGCATACAAGTTTGTTCATAATACAGTTGGTTTGTGGGTGTTTTGTTACAGTTACAAAGTTGTTCATTATTAAGTTTCAATCATACAGTGTACAACAGCCTTCATCGGTGCACATTTCTGTCAGCAATATCACCAGTTTCCTTCCCACCCTCCCACTGCCCTCTCCCCTGTCTGCCCCAGTAGACATTTTCTTCTCTCCTCTCCTCTTCTCTCTTCTCTCTCTTTTCTCTCTCTCTCTTTCTCTCTCTCTCCCTCTGTTTTTCCTTTTAGATACTGTGATTTGCAATATTGTTAAAGGAAAGAAATCATTTTTGATGAGCCCTGGATCAATAGTGACTATGTGGTCTGGTGCCCCACAGTACTAAAACAGTACTACTCCCTTTGTTTTGTTTTGTCTGTTTGTTTGGTTTTTGGTTTTTGCATCCCACCCAGCAGCACTCAGGGGTTACTCCTGGCTCTACGCTAAGAAATCACTCCTGGCAGGCTCGGGGTACCATATGGGATGCCGGGATTTGAACCACTGTCCTTCTACATGTAAGGCAAACGCTCTAACTCCATGCTATCTCTCGGTCCCAGTACTACTCTCTTTTTGACCTCTTGTGTGAGGTCCTTAAAGCCAGCTAAAAAGATCTGGAGTTTCTTGAGATATAATAAGAAAATGTCCCTATTCCAATTTTTTAAAAATTCCTCATATAAATAACCAATTATATATCTCACTGAATTAAAAATAACAAACAAACAAGGGCCAGAACAATAGTACAACAGGCAAAGTGTTTGCTTTGCATGTAGCTGATTCTAGTTTGATCTCCAGTATCCCTCTGGTCCCCTAGAACTGCCAGGAGTGTTTCCTGAGTGGAGAGCCAGGAATAGTCCCTGAGTACCACCAGGTGTTTCCCCTCCCCAAACAAACAAATAAAAATAACAATCAGGGGCCAGAATGATGGTATAGCAAGGAGAGCACTTGTCATGCAAACAGCCAACCCAGGTTTGATCACTGGTATTCTATAAGATCCCCTGAGCACTGCCAGGAGTTATCCCTGAGCTCAGAGACAACAGTAGTTCTTGAGCGCTGCCAGGTATGTCCCCCCAAAAAAATAATTTTAAAAATAATAACAACAATCAAGGTCAACAGCAAGAGGAGGAGGATGGGATTACCCAACAAAAATTTCAAGGCAGCTCTGACCAAGTTCCTCAATAAGAAATTACAAACTCACAGAAAATAAATGAAGTCCCAAAAAATAATAAACAGAACTTCTTAGCAAATAAATAACAGGTCTGACAACATTTTTAGAACTGAAAATTTCAAAAATCAAAATAAAGAACTCCTGCAAAGTACTCAATAGTACTCAGCAAGTCAAGTGCTCAGGAGACTACAAGGGACAGAGGAGCAAGCAGTAAACTGGAAGAAAGCCAATAAAAATATACCCAAAATTATGCAAAAGAGAGAAAAGAGACAGAAAAGATTGAAACATGTCCCTGGAAAATATGGAAACATGAGCGAGAAGATACAGACTAGAAATGTCAAGAATAAAAGAGAAAATTTCAGCACAGATCCTATCAACATCAAAGACACTTCAGATGCCATAAACAGCCACCTGGCCCCCTTTAAATTTTGTTCCTGCCCCCCATACACACACACACACACACACACACACACACACACACACACACACACACAAAATCAGCAACTTAGATGAGGCTTAGAGCAATGCCAATGGGAATTTCCTCCAGGTATGCAAGGCTGAGTCTAATATTTAAAATCAATCACTGTAGCCTGCCATATTAACAGCCTAAAGAAGAAAAATAACATGGTCATTTCCAATGATGCAGGGAACGCAGTTAGCAAATTCCACAGCTGTACATTACAAACACTTTGAGGAATAAGAATAGTGGGGTGCTTCGAAACATAATAAAGAGCATCTATACCTTGATAATAAAGAGCATCCAGGTAAAAGGCACCCAAGCCTCTATGCCTTCTGAGATCTTAAGAAGGTCAAGCTGGTCCCTCATACCTATGTCACTCAGCATAGTCCTGGAACTCAAATCTACCCAATAAGGCAAAAAGAGAAGACCAAAAAGCAAAAGTAAGGCAGTCCCTATTCTCAGATAATATAATCATATGCAAGAAAAATATCAGGAAATTTTTAAAAAGCATATAAATGTCTTGGACCTAATATGTGGTAAGCTCAGCAAGTTCACAGGATACAAAGTAAATATTTTTCAATTTTATTCTCTAAGATAGCAATGAGAAATAGGTATCATGGTTAATAAAGTTAAATAATCATTGATACTCCCTTACAGGTAAATAAATACATGCAACAGATAGAACTTGCCCAAGACCAGGAAGTTGAAAATCACACAGGACTGAAGAGAGAAAATCAAGGAACTAACAATCTGTGGAGAGACACACTGGGTCTTATTAGACATGGGCATAAATAAAAGATTCAATAAAAATATATGAATTTTTTCCAAATTAATATACAGCTTCCATGTCATTTCCATCTAAATCCCTGCAAGAGTTCTTATAAATATATTAGCAAGATGACTCTAAACGTCATAGAAAAGGCAGAACTAGAGTAGCTAAGCAATTTTCAAAAAAGAAAGACATGGGAAGAATCCACCAGCCAGATTTCCAGATTGATTCCATAGCTCCAATTACCAAGACTGAATTTGTAAAGGGAGAGATGCATATTAATGAATCAGCTGAGAAGCACTTTCATAACAAGGCCCATGCAAATATGCCCAATTGTTTGTGAAAAAGTTGCAAAGGGAAGATAGGAGGGTGAGAGCAATACTACAAGAGGACAGGACATTTGCCTTGCATATGGCCAACCCCAGTTGAATCCTTAGCAACCTATATGGTCCCCAAGCACTGCCAAGCGTAGCTCCGGAGCATTGCAAGGTGTGTCCCCAAAACAACAAAAACAAATAAAAAAGCCAACATAAAAAGGAAGACAGGAGGACAGATAGCATGTTCAACAGATAGCAGAAGTTGTAAGACAAATGACATCCAAAGAAAAAGAAGCATAGCCTTGATCTTATACCTGGTTCAAAAATTAACTCCAGATAGATTTCACTGTAAAATATTCAAGCAAATGTAACATGAGAAAATTTGAACACTCTAGGACTGGAGAATATCAAAAACGTTGGGTCTGTCAAAAAAATTTTTTAAAAAAAGCAAGAAAGAAAAAGATCCTTTTCTGAAAACAAACTACAGGTGAGAGCAGTTATTTGCTAAGACTTTGCCGACAAAGAGCTAGCATCAGAGAGCTCAAAATTAAACAGGAAAAATATTCAACAATCCTATTAGTACAAGGCAAAGGCATGAAAAAAGATTTTATCAACATGAGTGTACAGATGGTAGAAACACAAGGGAAGCTGTTCAGCAGTACAATTATTAGGAGATTCAGGTTAGAAACACATGGTACTGTTCCTGCAGCCCTCCATTCTGCTGGGACTTGGAAATGGCACAACTATTCTACAAGACAGCCTGAAAACATAATAGCCAAGGTAAAAACAGAAACTACCACACAACCCAGAATCTCCAAAGACATACAGACTTGTGATGGCCCAAACCTGCATGGGAACATTTGTAGTCATCAAAGCTGGGATGCAATTCAGATGCCCTGCAGCGGGGCTGGTTCAACTCTCCACAGCACAGTCAAGCTTTGGAGTATTACTCAGCCAGGAGCAAGAGTGGACTGAGACACACACCAACACATACCTGGAAGAGTTTCTGGAGAATTAATAGGAGTGAATGCTGGAGTGAATTATTAGAAGAGAATCATCATAGGCTACACACTATAATTTTATTACACTTGATTTACCAAGTTGTTCATAATACAGTTATTGTAGGCAGTAAGTGTTCCAAAACCAATCCCACAACCAATATATTTCCCTCCACCAATGTCCCTAGTTTCCCACCCACCATTCTAGCCTTCTTCATTTGCAGACACAAATAATTTCATTCATATTTGTGACAACACAAAGTAGTATCAAAATTTAGGTCAATAAAAGTCCATTTGTACTAATTGTAATATCTCACAATGGAGTTACAAAGTCATTGTCTAAGGATTTACTGGGCTGATTGAAGCTAGTTGAGCCTTGTGTATTATTGTTTTGCTCACTAAGCTTGGTAGCCTTCTATGCAACTATCCCATCAGATTTGCTGTGATCCTCCTAGCTGACAGTACTATGAAATTCGGAGGTGTATTGTGGCTGCATATGCAGCTGTGTGGTCAAGGAACAGTGAGCCTAGAATGGTTTGGTAACTTGGCAGTTTGATGAGGCTCTTTCTATGTCTGTGTGTGTCAGGTGTGGCTCTGGGCCAATGTCCTTTAGACAGAAAGGGAAGCCTGTATGACTCCCATTTCAAGAGAGCTCCAGATTGTCAGCCCAGATCTGTCTACCTGGGAAGATCCAGTGTCATCATGTTCTTTTCAAGACTAGTTGTGGAGCTGGACAGCATCTCATCATACTATGATTATATTTGTAGAATTTTTTTTACAATTTATATATTTTTCCTTTATTTAAACATCTTGATTACATATATGATTGTGATTAGGTTTCAGTCATGTTAAGAACACCCCCTTCACCAGTACAACATTCCCACCACCACTGTCCCAAATCTCCCTCCACCCCACCCCACCCCACCTGTACTCCAGATAGGCTTTCCAGTTCCCTCATTCATTCACATGATTATGGTAGTTCTCTGTGTAGTTATTTCTATAACTGCACTCACCACTCTTTGTGGTGAGCTTCATGAAGTGAGCTGGAAGTTCCAGCCCTCCTTTCATTGTCTCTCAGGATTGTTGCAAAAATATGAGTTTTATTTTTCTTAAAACCCATAGATGAGTGAGACTATTCTGCGTCTCTCTCTCCCTCTGATTTATTTCACTCAGCATGATATGGAATTTTTTCTTCTTTTTTTTTTCCTTTTTTCTTGTTTTGGAGGGAAGGAAGGAGGGAGAGAAAGAGGGAGGGAAGGAAGGAGGGAGGGAAAGATAGAGGGAAGGAAAGAAGAAAGGACAGAGAGAGGGAAGGAAGGAAAGTGGGAGGGAAAGAGGAAAGGAAGGAAGGAAGGAAGGAAGGAAGGAAGGAAGGAAGGAAGGAAGGAAGGAAGGAAGGAAGGAAGGAAGGAAGGAAGGAAGGAAGGAAGGAAGGAAGGAAGGAGGGTAGGAGGGAAGGTAGGTAGGAAGGAAGGAAGGAAGGAAGGAAGGAAGGAAGGAAGGAAGGAAGGAAGGAAGGAAGGAAGGAAGGAAGGAAGGAAGGAGGGTAGGAGGGAAGGAAGATAGGTAGGAAGGAAGGAAGGAAGGAAGGAGGGTAGGAGGGAAGGAAGGTAGGTAGGAAGGAAGGAAGGAAGGAAGGAAGGAAGGAAGGAAGGAAGGAAGGAAGGAAGGAAGGAAGGAAGGAAGGAAGGAGGGAGGGAGGGAGGGAGGGTAGGAGGGAAGGAAGGTAGGAAGAAAGGAAGAAGGAAGGAAAAAGGAAGGTAGGGAGGGAGGGAGGAAGGAAGGAATTGGAAAAGATATGGAATTTTTTAACTTTATGTAAAAACAGTGGTGATTTCTAGGAGTTTTGAGGATGCAGAGACAAGAGGAGGGATGGAATGGCTAAAGGGGTACCAGTAGGAAACCTTTCCATTTGGGAATACACTGCAGTTTGACTCTCAGCTTTCACTTTCCTGGGTCTGATCACCTAATGTGGTTTCCACTGAGGAAAATCAATGTAACAGTCATTCTCTGCACTCAACTCTATGACTGTGTGCCAATCAATGATTGCCTCAAAATAAACAAATTTAATTTAAAAAAAATAGCTATACCTGCCTAACCTTAAATGATGCAATTGGTACAACAGAATACAGACGCTCAAGTTTAGATAAAAGTAAATTAAGCTTGAATGTCATCCCACCTCACCCTCTACCCAGTAAAGAGGGAGGGGTTGGACCTTGCAGACACTCATTTCTTAGACTTCTCACTGAGAGATGACAGGAAGTAGGGGGAGAAGAAAGCATCATCCAGAACAGGCAAACCCCCAGGAACTCTGGTTTACCTGCTCCTGTCAGGAGAGGCACCACATCGCACAAATAATTTTCAGCCATGCCAGAATCTCTATGCTTAGCTTGCCTAAGGCACCCCAAGAGATAGGCAGCATTGACCAACACTGGATATTACAAGACATCCAAGTTACAACGACAGCCTCCCTTGCCTGCTGATTCTCTGAAATACAATTTCTAAAAGTCAATCACTCTCTCAAGCATAGCAGTTGTGTCTAAATTAAAATTTCTACAAGATAAGCAAGGTACATCTGCCTGGTAACTAATGAAAAAAGTCTCTGCAATGAAACAGCAGATGCAAGAATCCTAGTCTAGGGCTCCCAGTCAACCCCTTGATCAAGATGGTTGGCTCAGAGATGTGCCTGAAACTCAAAGTGATATGAACAGGCCCAGGATTTTCACTTGAACTGACAGGCAAGAGCTCTTTGAGGCTGCCCCAAGAAGAGTCAGCTCACCAACAAAGAAAAAAAAAAAGAGCTCAGGTACTGAGGTACTGAAGATCTAGATGAAGCCAGACCTAAAGCTATCTCTTTCATTACTTGAAGCCACATACTATCTTTAAGAAGAACTGCCAAACTTCCCTCTTTGTCCCTTGTCACTAAGAGTCCAGTGATTGCTCTTTAGGTTCTCCTTTTACCGTGCATGCCCACAGAGTAGAAGTTCCATCTACAAGTGTACAGGAGTCCACCTTAGCAGGAGGTCAGAGAGTAGACCTCCTTTTCTTAAGAATAATCTAACCACACCTTCCTGGTGCTTTTATGTTTGGGACTCTGTTACTAGAAAGAGCATTGAGACTAGGGAGATAGTACAGTGAGCAGGTAGGGCACTTGCTCCACATGGAGTGAACTTGGATTAATTCCTCACATTCCCTGAGTTTTGCTAGGAGTGAACCCTGAGCAGAGATAAGAGTAATCCCTGCCGGCCTAGGCCGCGTTCTGTTGGGGCCGGAGTAATAGCATGGAGGTAAGGCGCTTACCTTTCATGCAGAAGGTCATCGGTTCGAATCCCGGCGTCCCATATGGTCCCCCGTGCCTGCTAGGAGCAATTTCTGAGCACAGAGCCAGGAAAAACCCCTGAGCATTGCCGGGTGTGACCCAAAAACGACCAAAAAAAAAAAAAGAGTAATCCCTGAACACTACCAGATATGCTTCCACTACCCCCAAACAAGAGCAGTAGAATTGCCCAGGAAGAAAACTCAGTGCAATCATGATGTGCTTTATTCCAGCCCTCCTTATGAGGCATTGACACAATGGCCTGCATAGCCTGGCAGCTGTTCGCCTCTGACCACACCTGCCCCTTCTCACCCATTCCCAGTCTCTCTTCTACTCTGATCCAGTATAAGTATTGAGTACTCATCTCAGGGTAAGGCCCTACATCCAGCCACTCATGCCTGAGGCTTTCCTCCTCCAGAGTTGAGCATCCCACCTGAGTCCCCAGGCCAGGGATTTTCTGGTCCATTACCATGTTTTATTGTCAACAGAGCACTTTTACAACCTGAAATTACCTTAAATATCACTTGTTAATTATATCTATCTCCCCAGGAGAATGCGATTTACAGGAGAGCCAGGACCATCTGCTGTGCTCAGTGCAGTACGCTTGGAGCACTGGCTTGTACCTGAGGGGGAAAGAGAGGCAGAGAGGGAGGGAGAAAAGAAGGAAAGAGGGAGAGGACAAGAGAAGAGACAGACAGAGGAGTGGAGGGAAATGAAGGGTGATGACTGACAAGAGCTAGAATTAGAAACTGCTATTCTTTTTTTTTGTTTGTTTTGGGGTCACATCTGGCGGTGCTCAGGGGTTACTCCTGGCTGTCTACTCAGAAATAGCTCCTGGTAGGCACGGGGGGCCATATGGGACACCAGGATTCCAACCAACCACCTTTGGTCCTGGATGGGCTACTTGCAAGGCAAATGCTGCTGTCCTTTAAGGAAGAATTCTTCAACTCTTCTACCTGCAACCAGCCTATCCTACCTTCCTATCCTATCCTATCCTACCTTCTGGTCCATGAGCCAGAAGTTAGAACCACCATGACGCAGAGCCAGGAGTAACTCCTGAGCACCAGGTGTGGTGCCAAAACCAACCAACCAACCAAACAAACAAACAAAAATAACCACCATGGTAGACAGCGTTTTCAACATTTTTACACCTTAGAACCAACATAGGTTCATGATGGACCCATGACTGAAGACACACTACACTTCTCCCATACTGGGGACTCTTTCGCATTCAGAGAATCTCAATTATGTCAGTCTGGAGTGACCACTCTGGGCCAGATGTTAGTGAGTGGCTCACTAACACTCCCTATACTGTCATGCTCCCTGGAACCAAGTCCTAGATGGCACTATACTCTGATCCCTATCTCTGATCTGAATTCAGAGGCATTACCAAGAAACTGTTCTACGCCACATTGTTTGTGGGGACAGTGGAAATAGGGCAGTGCTAACTTAGGTGCCCAGTACTAGGGGAACAGTTGCTAAAAAGTGTGTGAACTAATTGGGTATAAATCAGCCAGGCTTCTGGTGGGAAAGAGCGGGGTGCTAATTCAGTCATTAAAAAGGCCCCCAACATTGAAAAGGCAGCATGGAGTTATCCAAAGTGCCTCTCTATTAACATGCTGACAGCATTTTAGAGAAGCTGCCTGAGGGGAGTCATTGGGTAGGTGGAAGTAGGAGATAAAGGGGAGATGCAGGTGGCCAGTGAGTCTCTGAGTCTCCTAGACACTGTGGTCAGCCCAGCTGGATGAAAGCAGCTGACTGGCTGCATGCAGAGGCTCCATGGGTCAGAGTGGAGCCGTGGCCACCCCAAAGGTCCCTGCAGAATTCCTGCTGCTCACCCTCCCTGTCCCAGAGGCCTGACTCTACGCTTGATTCCTTTAGTCTCTGGAAGACCCAGTGTACTTCCACACTCATACCTGATCAGGCTTAGTGCCCCACTATCTCCCCAGCTCTGCCCTCCCTCTCCACATGGACAAATGAATTTCCTCTACTTCCCTCCTTCCATTCTGTTCACTTTGAACATGTCCCTGGATACTGCACACACTAGCCAAGACCCTGTTCACACACACACACACACACACACACACACACACACACACACACACACAAAGAATCAGTCTCCCCAGAACACCCACCTCCAGGCTGCTCCTGTCCAGTGTACACACTCCAGTCTGTACCTCTCGGCTGCTGCCCTCATTCACTCCAACTGGCCTGTCCTCCCCACCTCCTGGGTCTTCCCCTGGGGCTCCTCCTAAGATCACACGGGCTTTCAATCCCCATCTTTCTCTCCTCCCTCCCTCCTTCCCTCCTCCTTCCCTCCTTCCCTCCCTTTCTTCCTCCCTCCCTTTCTCCCTCCCTCCCTCCCTCCCTCACTTCCTCCCTCCCTCCAAGAGAAAACCTTTTCTATCCTGCCACTCCTCTTCCTTTAAAAAAAAAAAATCCCTTCCCAGGCCAGAGTAGGATGTTTGCCTTGCATGCGCTAACCTAGGACAGACTGAGGCATCCTGTATGGTCCCCCAAGCCAGGAGCAATTTCTGAGTGCAGAGCCCGGAGTAACCCTTGAGCATCACTGGGTGTGGCCCCAAAACAAACAAAAAAAAATTCCTTCCCATCTCAGGCCCACCCAGGATTCCATTGGAAGCCGGACATTCAGCACCCCAAGGCTCCCACACACATGTGCCCACAAAACTAGGAGCTTAACTGGAACTGAGGACACTCTGGCTGCTCTAGCATTCACTCTCCTTCAAGGCCAGCCTGCTCCTGCCAGCAGGGGCTTCCAGAGGATCAACAGATAAAAAACAACTGCTTTGTCATTTCAGGAAATGAAAACAAAGAAGGGGAGCAGATGGAGGGAAAGCAGAATAAAGCTGGGAGCATTTAAGAAATGCTTTCAGGAAAATCTCCTTCTAGTAGACTGGGAGCTCTGCTCTCCCGCCCTGGAAAACAGAACCCATACCCATTCTCTGGAGAACTGGACCACAGGTTTAAATAGAACCCATGCCCTAAATAATAGGCACCTGGGAGATGGTGTCCCATTTCTTGCAGGGTGTCTAGAAACTCAAAAGATGTTGATAAATACATCAGTAATTCGACTTAATCACAAAAGCATGAGTATACACACATACATGCACACATGTGTGCAACAAATGCACACACACACACACACACACACACACACACACACACACACACCCTTTACTATCTGCACCAGGCACTTTCCCATATGTCAGCTTGACCATCTTCAAAAGAAGGTTCACTTGCCAGAAGTCCCACAATCTAGCAGGTGCAGGGGTTAGGAAGTAACTGTCTCCTTCCTTCGGTCATCCTCCTTCTCACAGTCACAGAGCACCTACCTTGTGCTTGACTTTGTCCTGGCTTAAGAATAAAAAATATCAAACAAAAAGAGCACTGAGAGCTGAAGGAGGGGAGTGTTTGCAGAATTGGAAATATGTAACATGGAAGGAAATGTACCAGGAAAACTATGATTCAGGTAGACTAGACACAGACCCAGAGAAACTGGAGGCATTTGAATGGTTGTGATTAATATTCATCTTATTAAGGAACAGTTAGGCAGTGCATGCTATGTGTTCAATGCTGTTCTGTGTTAGTTCATTTACTCACACAACCCTAGAGATAAGTGGTATTGTTGTGCCAATATCCAGTTATTAGAACCAAGGTAGGAAGAGAGCAACTTTCATGATGTGAAAATAAGCCCAGTAAATACCAAAATAACTGCCCACTGGACTTTCCAACAGAGGCTCACTAGTGGTCTTAGGAAGAGGAACGGAAGGTGGCGCAGGAAGAAGAGAAAGTGGAATAGGGATAAGACAGAGGGGATGCCCTGCTTCAAGAATCGTAAGTAGTAAGCAAAATTGTAGGAGGATGTAGTGGTGGGGCCAATCAAGGTCCTTGTTACTTCCAGTCAATTCTTTGTGCGATTTTAAAAAATAAAACAGGACAACTTGAGCCTATTTGAGGGTTTGTGGGACAATCAGTTGGGAGCAACTGGTGGAATGCTTTATGAATTATAGCACTATACATAAGTACATATGACCATTGACTAGAAATTCTGCTTCTGGGCATTTATGCTGCCACCACACTGGGTACATGGAGGACATGAAGAGTAAGCTCCAGGGGAGGCACTCAAAGCTCCCCCTCAAACTGAAAAGACCTGAATAACCCTGAGATGTCCATGATCCATTAGAAGACTGACTGAAGGTTATGGCCAGATCCATCCAGTAAAACAGCCTGTCGCCATGAAAATCACTGTGTGTTGCTATGAAATAATCCCTTAGTTACAGAAGATGAAGAAAAGCAAGGGTATGCTTACATAGAGAATGATTGGTTGTGATATCCCTGATGAACACAGATGCAAAGATCCTCAACAAAATTCTGGCAAATAGGATACAACGCCTCACCAAGAAAGTCATTCACCACAACCAAGTATATTTCATCCCAGGAATGCAAGGATGGTTTGACATCCATAAATCAATCAACATAATACACCATATCAACAAAAAGAAAAAACAAAAACTATATTATCATATCATAGATGCAAAGAAAGCATTTGATAAGGTCCAACATCCATTCTTGATAAAAAAAAAAAACTTTCATCAAGATGGGAATGAAAGGAACTTTTCTCAAGATAGCCAAGGTCATCTACCACAAGCCAATGGCAAATATTATTCTCAATTGAGATAAACTAAAAGCCTTTCCTCTAAAAGCTTGTACAAGACTGCAAAGCCCATGGCTCTTCCATGATACCCATTCCCAAAATACCCACAGAGCAGGCTACCCTATTCCAAGACCCTCTTCAGTGATACCCTGGCACCCCACCCCATTCTTACTTCCTTCACCAGTCGCCAAGTGTTCAGTCAGTTAGACCATCCCTCAGTGTTTCAAATCTCTTTAATCATGGCAGGAAAGTTAGGGTTAGGGTTAGGGTTAGGGTTACTTTCACACAAGGCTTTAAGTAGACATACTGGCCAATCTTTACAGATTTAATTGTCTATAAAATTACTCTGGGTGCAGATCCCACATGGATCTGTGGTGTCTCAGCTGGCTTTCTCTCTCTCTCTCTCTCTTTCTCTCTCTCTTTCTTGTGTTGGGCAAAACTAGCTCCTTACTGAGTACTATTAGCTCTGAAGCTATCTGGACTCCTCAGGAAACTAGGCTACTTGGCATATGTGTCATTATCATGGGCCTTGGTTTCATCATCTGTAAGTGGCATGTAAATAGAAACTCGGGAGTTTGGAAATGTTAGAAAACTAAATGAAGCCATACAAGAGGCACTCAGTACTTCGCCTGGCACCAACAGTGTGGTCTTCATGTTTTCAAACATTTCTCCTCCCTTCTCTGTTATGTGTGTGTATGTTGTGTGTCTGTGTGTGTGTCTGTGTGTCTGTGTCTGTGTGTGTGATGGGTGGGTCACATACCTGTCTGGTATCTGGGATCCCAAACAGCAGAACCACTGAGATAGTGATTTGGTAGAAGATTGAATCCTTGAGTAAACCCCAGCCTCAAGTCTGCAAGACAGGCAGGGACTCTACCACTGAGCAACTGTGCTCCTACATTGATGGTTTCATCCCCATTTTCCCCATTAATTTTCTGGGGCCTTTTGTCTGACCCCCAAGAACCATTCCTCTTGGACACAATCTTGTCTTAGAAGGACAGGTAACTCACAGGTTGAAATGAGGTGTGTGAAATAAGCCCTTAATACATGAGACCTGAGAGATGCAAGATATAAAGTGCGACCATCGGAAGAAACTGGGAAAGAATAGATGAAGAGCTGGTATGCCACTTAGTCTGGCAGGCAACAGAAAACCTAACTCAGACCAGTGAAGGATAGTGAAAGAACTTAATTGGTTCTCATGATTTGCAAGGCAAAGGGAGCCAGCCAGTCTGAGAGCTGACAGACTCAGAAGTTCAATATTACCCACCAGATTCTACCTGCTCTCCTGTTTTCCAGGAACACTGCTCCAAACCAAGATTGGACTGACTTTTAGAAGCTCGCATAATGAGAATGAACAGCATGATTCTGTATAGCTCCTCCCACAAGCATCAACATTCATCTCACTGGATCAAAAGAGGTCACATGCTCATCCCTGAACCAATCGCTGAAGGGTTGTCTTTGTTGGTAAATCCAGTAGCATTTCATCTAAGGATCCATGAGTCTCTACCCTTCCATGTTTACGAGGTTTTTCGGGGGGTGGGGGTGGGGGACTTTCATTGTCAAGTCAATACATAAATTTAATCCATACTGCATCTCTAAAAAGTGAATAGATTAAAAATTTTACTAAAAATGATTGTATTCACATTTGAGAACTCTTTCTCTAAGTTTTGTTTTTCACTTTTTGTCTTTGTGGGAGATCCATCATTCACTCTTTTGAACTTAGTATACTGAGGAGTTCTTCTGGTGCTCTCTTAGTCAAAGCAGCTTTCATTGTCTCTAATAGAACATGACACCAAAAAGACCACACAGTTCTCCAAGAAGTAGTAGCCGGAGTGAAACACTGGGCATTGTCATCACTAATGGTGGTAAGAAGAAAGAACAGGGGTGGAGAACTAGTACAGTGTAAGAAAATTGCCTTACATGCAACTAAGGTTCAATCCTTCACACCATATGTGTGAGCTCTGAGCACAGAGTTAGAAATAAACTCTGATTGCCACCCAAAAACCAGAAGAGGAGGAGGAGAATGAGAAGCAGGAGGAGGAGAAAAAACAAATACTGATTGAGTGGTTACTGTCAATCACTCTTACATATATCCTCTATTAGCTCTTTAACCCTCTTAAGGGCCTTGTGAAAGCCGTTTCTAATTTTTTTCTATTTTGCAGATAATTAAACAGAGGCACAAAGTAGGAATGTAATTTGCGCTAGATCACACAGAGCTATGGTATAGCAGCAGGTAGAGCACTTGTCTTGCATGTGGCCACCCCAGGTTCAGTCCCTGGTATCTCATGCAGCACCCCGAGTTTGCCAGGAGTGATCCCTAAACACAGGGTGCATGTGGTCCCAAAAGCAAAACAAACACCACACTGCTAAGCAAAGCTTACTTTTGTCCCTGGTCTGTCGCTGATCTTTCCAGCTGGATATCTTTGATGTGAGCCCCGGACATTTCTCAGTTATTCATTTCCAAATGTTGCTGCTCTTATGGATATTGGAGGGTAGAGGAGACTTAGGGAACCCAGGAGGTAAAGGACTCTTCCATTGTCATTTGAGGAGGCCCAACCATCTACTTGCACCTCAAGTAGAGTGGTAGAGAAATTGCTGGTTCTGGATGCAAGCACCACCCAGAAACCCTTGCTGGATGCTGTCAGACCTCCATGTTTGTTTACCCCTTGGTCTTTTTGTCATCTGCTCTCCACCTGCAGCCAGCACCTCCTTTGCCTTTGCTCCATTTCTGTCCACCAAGAAGACAGCCTGGTCTGCTGGAACACACATTGCCATGTGCAAGAGAATCTGTTACTGGGAGCCCTTATTCCCTACCCCAGGGAAGCCCTTGCCCATTGAGTGATTTCAGGGGACCACACTGGGCTGTTCTCTCCAGGTTCAATCCAATAAGGCAGCATAGTCTGATCCATATCTGGGGCTGCCCTGCAGAGTTGAATCCAAGAATCACTGCATTGACTTTCATTGATGCCTCATGCCAGGCCTTCATCCCCCCAGATCACATTCTTACTCCTCCTTTTTAATAAATGCTTCCTAATAAAAAGCAGATCGAGCAGCCTTCCTCTGTAGATGTGAACCATGGGAGTCAACTATAATGGGCACCTAGGGAAGCTGGGCTTTGCCATGCATGCTAGGTAATCTTAGGACTCCTTCATCATTTTAGGAAACATTTGATACTTGGGGTCAGGCCTGAGACATTCAGTTAGCCCTTTAAGTTCCTGTGGGATCATCCCCACATTTTCCCCCAAGCTTCCAAGAAAAATAATTTACAAAGTTCTCCATCCTTCCTTTCCTTTCTCATCCTCCCACTCCTTCACTTTTTCCCAAACCCCCTCTCCTCTCCTTTCTACCTCCTCTTTCCCTTGTATCTCTCCTTTTCTTCCCTCTCCCTCCCTCTTCCCCTCTCTTCATCCTTCTCTCCTACCCTTCCTCTCCCTCTCCCTCCCTCCCTCTCCTCTCTCTCCTACCTTTTCTCCCTCTCTCTCCTCTCTCTCCCATCTTGTCTCCCTCTCTCTCTCCTCTCTCCCATCTTCTCTCCCTCTCTCTCTCCTCTCTCTCCCATCTTCTCTCTCCTCTTTCTCCCATCTTCTCTCTCCTCTCTCCCGTCTTCTCTCTCTCCTCTCTCTCCTATCTTCTCTCTCCTCTCTCTCCCATCTTCTTTCCTCCTCTCTCTCCCATCTTCTCTCTCTCCTCTCTCTCCTCTCTCTTTCCCATCTTCTCTCCCTCTCACCTCTCTCTCCCATCTTCTCTCTCTCCTCTCTCTCCCATCTTTTCTCTCTCCTCTCTCTCCTATCTTCTCTCTCCTCCATCTTCTTTCTCTCCTCTCTCTCCCGTCTTCTCTCTCCTCTCTCCTATCTTTCTCTCTCCCATCTTTCTCTCTCCTCTCTCTCCCATCTTTCTCTCTCCCATCTTTCTCTCTCCTCTCTCTCCCATCTTTCTCTCTCCCGTCTTTCTCTCTCCTCTCTCTCCCATCTTTCTCTCTCCCATCTTTCTCTCTCCTCTCTCTCCCATCTTTCTCTCTCCCATCTTTCTCTCTCCTCTCTCTTCCATCTTTCTCTCTCCCATCTTTCTCTCTCCTCTCTCTCCCATCTTTCTCTCTCCCATCTTTCTCTCTCCCATCTTTCTCCTTCTCTCTCTTCTCTCTTCTATCTTCTCTCTCCTCTCTCCTCTCTCTCCCATCTTCTCTCTCTCCCATCTTCTCTCTCTCCTCTCTCTCTTCCATCTTCTCTCTCCTCTCTCCCATCTTCTCTCTCTGCCTCTTTCTCTCTCTCTCTCTCTCTCTCTCTCTCTCTCTCTCTCTCTCTCTGCCCAGGCAATGATGTTCAAGGACTCCCCGAGATGTTTCTCTAACTGACAGCTTTATGGGGCCATAGCTGCTGATGTTATATGTGTCCTCAGATAGGCAGGTCTTTTTATACTGTGTGTGTCCCCATAAAAATGATTGGTTTAAAGTTGTTATTCTAATATTGCTGTGATTGTAACATTGGAGCCGACAGTCTCCAAAGGAGATGAGTGTCAAAACCTGATGAATAGACGCCAGGAGGTTCCATCCGTCTGTGTGTCAGGAGATGAGGCTGGTGACTGTTGGCTTGTGGGTAGGGGCTCAAGCTCCTGGTTTCCATGTCATTATGAAAGTAACAATTATCACTGAGCGCACTGCAAAAGCTCTAAACTGCCTCCAAGACTGGATAAAACCAGAAGCAGCCTATGATAACCTGAAAGGAAAGGAGATGACTAGACTGCAGTGAGATAGAGTAGAAAAGTCCAGAAACATGAGGAGAGACAGATTGAGAGTGAAGGAGCAGAACAGGGAGCTGACAAAGCTTCAGGAGAGCTGGAAAGACAGACACCAGTACAAGCAAGGACAGAGAAAGAGAGACTACAGACTTATTGGACACACAAGCATGCATAGAGCCAGGCATCCATGAGACCAGGAAGCAGAGAATAGGACAGGGAAGGAGACCATAGCAGAGTGTGGGGAGCAATGGGCAGAGAGGGACAGGAACAGAGGCAAACCCAGGCTCTGTCCTCCATGGGGAAGACAGACTTAAAGGCAGACATGATAGGCTATTTGTGAGGAGAAGCAGGGAACAGAACAAAAAGAAAAATAAGTCAACTAACTACCCAGACTGGCCTGATAAAAACAGTCTGGGACTTAGATGTGGGAGCTTCAGAGTCACAATCCGGCCCTGTGTCTACTTCTGCAGTTAAATCTAGTTAGATCCCCAGGACTCCAAATGGTCCCCCCATGGCCCTAAGTGCAGAGCTGAGAGTAAGTCCTGAAGCACCACAGGATGTGGCCCAAAAAGCAAAAATAGAGACCATCAGGGACTCACAGGGAATACACAATAGAGGGGCAGAGAGCTCTTCCCAGAACCACCCAAATGCCCATCCCACCCTGCTCCCCACCATTTACCTCCCCAATGCACCCTTGATGCAGAGATATGGCATCAGCCATCAGCAGTGTTCCTTTTCTGAGTACTGTCATCTGTTATGCTGACAGAACAACAGCCTGTAGACTGTGTCAAACCCATTTGGCAAGTGCAATTAATTTCTTTAGCATTAAATTGTCTTTTCCTAATTGTCCAGACTGCACCTAGGCAGAAGGAGAAAGGGACAGAATGAAAAGGCTATTTCTTTTCCAGTTTTAAGAGTGGACATACAGCTGTCTGGGACTGCATGGAAGACCAGACTGGCATTCATCAGCAATTGGAGGACAGGAAGTCTCCAAGGCCTGTCAAAAGCATGAACGTGTCTACTGTGTTGTGGACCTGTCTGCCAGGTTCTCAGAGCTTCTCCCTTCTTCTTCAAGTTCTTGGGGTCCAGAGTTACCCCTTTCAGCCTCTGGTCTTCAAGCCTAGGCACATTCCCACAAAGTTCCTGAGCCTGTTCGAAGCAAATTGGTGGAGTTAGCTTCCCTATTGAGAGCTAGAACAAATCTTTCTGGCCATTCTCAGATACCTGAAGGGGTCATTAGCATCAAATACCACAGGCCCTTCCTAAGATTTTCTTATGATGCCTTCCAACCTTTCCCTGACCTTCTCACAGAACCATTTCCTGAGTCACATGTGGTCTCCAAAAGAAGAGCCTGATCCTGGGGCTGAAGTGATAGTACATGGTAGGATATTTTCCTTACACATAGACCACCTGGGATGGACCCAGGTTCAATCCCCGGTATCCTATATGTTTCCCCGAGTGATTTCCGAACACAGAGCCAAAAGAGCCACTGGATGTGACCCAAAAACCAAAAAAAAAAAAGCCTGGTCCACTCCAGTCGATAACCTTCCTCCCTATAAATGCCCCCCTCCAGCTGAGTAGAAGTGCTGATACCCAGGCCCTGATGCACTGTACACAGACTAGAGCTGGGTATTCATTACTGTCCATCCATATGGAATCCTGATTGCAGAGGAGAAAGAAACCTTCATCTCAGACCAATTTTGCAGAAAGGACTTCCAGGGCCGGAGCGGTGGCGCAGGTGGTAGGGTGTTTGCCTTACACATGATAACCTAGGATGGACCGCAGTTCGATCCCCCCAGGGTTCCATATGGTCCCCGAAGACAGGAGCAATTTCTGAGCGCAGAGCCAGGAGTAACCCCTGAGCATCACCAGGTGTGGCCCAAAGCAAACAAACAAACAAAAAAGGTTTAACCAAAAGAAAGGACTTCTATTAGGTTATGTTAGTGAGCATCCCAAGAGAGAAGAGTTCAAAACAAGTATCACCGACAATCTGATGGCTTTATTCTCCTGTGGCAGTTCCAAGCTAACTTCATACCATCTTTACACTCCTCAGAAAACACAGCTCTCCCTAGAGTCCTAGTGGAATTCCCTTACCCATTTCAGGGCAGGGAGGAAGCACAGAATTAAGGTTAAGATATGGCCTTATAGCATCACAGGCTGTTCTTGACACAGTAGTGAGAGGGAGAAAGTATTGCCTCAATTGGTTAAACTCAGTTGGGGGGCATTATCTCAATGGAACATTGAGGGTATCTTGAAAAGGGTGGATGGATGTTTCATAGACTCTGAGAGACATTTTTCAAACTTCTGGGGCTTTCTATTAACTTGTTTGTCAGACAATGGGGTGTGTGTCCCTGGGAATGGGAAAGCCTGCTATCAGAGAGTAAGGCACATGAACTCAGGAGAGAAAAGAATGTACTGCCCAAGTATTCACCCCACATCCCTGACCACACCCTCATGAGGACAAATTGGGCAGTCTTAAGAAATACAGACTCAAAAAAAAAAATTTATCCATTAAGGGGCCGGCGAGGTGGCGCTAGCGGTAAGGTGTCTGCCTTGCAAGTGCTAGCCAAGGAAGGACCACAGTTTGATCCCCTGGCGTCCCATATGGTCCCCCAAGCCAGGGGCAATTTCTGAGCGCTTCGCCAGGAGTAACTCCTGAGCATCAAATGGGTGTGGCCCGAAAAAACAAACAAACAAAAAAAATGCAGACTCTTGGGGCCGGAGAGATAGCACAGCGGTAGGGCCTTTCACGCAGCCAATCTAGGACAAACGATGATTCAAATACCAGCATCCCATATGGTCCCCCGTGTCTGCCAGGAGCAATTTCTGAGTGCAGAGCCAGGAGTAACCCCTGAGTGCCGCCGGGTGTGATCCAAAAACCAAATAAAAAATAAAGTAATACAGACTCTTATGGACCTTGGTCAGCTATAGAAAGGTCTGTTCCTTTAAGGCTCAAGAAGTCAGTTAGGAGGGATCCCTTGTAACTGCTGTTTGAAGCCAGTTAGCAGGGAACTATATAAAACCCCAAGGCTGCCTAGGGGGCTGTCTCCAAAGCACTGCTCCTGTTGAATGGTCGCTACCAATACCCTGGAAAAACTATCTGCTGGAGGGGCCGGTGAGGTGGTGCTAGGGGTAAGGTGTCTGCTTTGCAAGTGCTAACCAAAGAAGGACTGCGGTTCAATCCCCCGGCGTCCCATATGGTCCACCCCCCCCCCCGCAAGCCAGGGGCGATTTCTGAGCATTTAGCCAGGAGTAACCCCTGAGCATCAAACGGGTGTGACAAAAAAAATAAAAATAAAAATAAAAATAAAAATAAATTAAAAAAAAAAACTATCTGCTGGATTCTGTTTCTGTTGCCTTTGCTGCCTCTCCTGCTGTTCCCTTTCCTCTGGTCCTCTCCCTGGCTGACTCCTTGCCCTGTGCCAACCTTAACCTTCTCTCTTCATCTCTCAATCTAGTGGGTTGGCTGAAAGACCCTGACTTTCCTGCTTTGCCAATTCTTCCATTAAATCCAGTTTCTGAACCTCTCTTGTTTGGTCCTGACTGGACAGCACCCCAATCACCTAGGAAGTATGATTTTTTCCCCCTATTTTGCACTGGAACCACCCATTCAAGTTCAGACTAGGAAACCCAGAAAGGCTGACCTTTCTGCTTGTCAGCTCCAAATCCATTGGGGGAACATGATATAGACCTGGCCAATCAGTTCTTTCCATGTTCTTGCTGGCCAGTAGTGGGTTTAGACAATAGAACTAGATTTGAGAACATTTGGCACAAATATTTCCACTCTATAGGCCTCAGGGACAACTGATGTTAGAGCTGATGAGGCCCTAGACTTGCTAACAGGCAGGATGGGGCCTGAGAAAGGAGCCAATTCATTAGGAAGCAGAGATGACAAGTGGCAACACAATCTGAAGTCAATGTTTGGACTTCTAGATCCAGCTATGCCTGAAGGCAGACTCTGTCCCCTGGAGCTTTTAGCTATGCAAAACAACAAATAACTATTTTTTTTTTGCTTCAATAAGTCTTGGTTCTGTCACTTTTAATCCACAAGGTCTTGATTAATAGACTCCCTCAAACCATTTTCTTCCCTTCAGTTTCTACTATTTGCTTAGTCACTTGTGAGGACAAAGCCTCCCTCAGCCTTTCCTCAAGAACTCCTTCCCTGCCAGCCTTACCTTGAATGAGAACACAGGAAAGACCCTCCCTTGCTGCCTGCTTCCTCCTTGAGGCAAATCATGGAAACATAAAGGTCCCAGCTCATTCTCCTTCTGGTGCTTCAGACCATTTTACAGGTCATGATCTGCCTGATTCCTGAAACCATCCAACATGACCACACCACATTCTTCCCAACCAAATATTGTCAGATATACAACAGGTGCTTGCTGGGTCCTCTGAGATATAACAAGGTGTATATGGGACAAGGAGCAGTCTCTGAAGTTATACAGGTCTATGACAGGCAAGTGATAGTCTCTCTCATGACTAAGAGATTTGACTTAGTTCCTTCACTATTAAAAAGGCAAGACTGATGCCTGTCTCACTGGAAATTCATAGTGGTGATCACCTGGCACCAAGCTGTTTCTAAATGGATGGAAGGAAGGAAGGAAGGAAGGAAGGAAGGAAGGAAGGAAGGAAGGAAGGAAGGAAGGAAGGAAGGAAGGAAGGAAGGAAGGAAGGAAGGAAGGAAGAAAGGAAGGAAGGAAGGAAGGAAGGAAGGAAGGAGGGAAGGAGGGAAGGAGGGAGGGAGAGAGGGAGGGAGGGAGGGAGGGAGGGAGGGAGGGAGGGAGGGATGTCGAGGAAAGGACAAAAGGGAAGAAGGCTCTAACACACATTCCACACCTTCAGGGACTCAGGACTGTTCCCTAGCAGCAACACCACCATAGCTCCTATCTTGCACAAAGCCACCAAGCACGTTTTGCCACTTCTTTTCAGTTATGATTCTGTACACTTGTCATCAGCACTTGTCACCTCAACTCACCTCCTCAAGGCACAGCAGTAGTTCGTGCTCCAGCACATCCCCACATCCCATGAGCACAGTCCTGGAGATGTCAGGCAACCAGGCAAGTCAGAGCAGATGCTTCTGTTTACAGAATGCCTCATTTGTGCCAGATTACAAACTTGGGCAAACTCACTCCAAACCACACGTGTGTTTTGTTTGGCCTGGAAGGTATTTAAATATTTGAATAACTCACCAATATTTAAATATCAGAAAGTCTCACAGCAAACTCTGCTTTAATAGCCTAAAAATATGGATTCATGGACTGACCAAGCCAGGGAACAGCTGCCCTACAGGTTGATGCTGCAAATAATACCATTTGCCTCCAGTCTTCACTACACTAGCTCCTTGGGCATTTAGATCCCAAAACTTTGGATATAATAATAATAATAAATTTCAGTATGCTGTTTAGGAAAGAAGAAATAAAGCTGTTCCTCTTTGCAGGTGACATTATTATCTATGTCAAAAATTTCTAATAATCTACACTCACTCATACACAGAGTTTGCAGCATTGCAGGATACTAGATAAACAAAGAAACAACTACATTTCTTCAGAGGAACTGCATTGCTTCTGGCAATGAACATGTAGAAATTAAAATAATGTTTAATAATTATTATAATAATGCTAAAATTGTCCAGAAAAGTGAAATCTTTCAGTATCAATTTAACCAATTGTCACAAAAATTTCATATTTAAAATTACAAAATTTTGATAAAATAGACCAAACAAAATGTAAATTAATAAAGAAGTATGCTTTGTGCATGGATTGGAAGACTCAACATTATTGACATCTTTATTAGTTGTCAATTCTTTCTAAATTGGTTAACTGGTTTAGTGTAAATCCTTACCAAAATACTGGCAGGGTTGTTTTGTCTTTGAGAGAGATAGGGTTTTTTATGTCTTTGAGATACAGGTAAGTATTTATTTTTAAGAAATAGACATGAAGCTCACCACATAGAGTGATGAGTGCAGTTAGAGAAATAACTACACTAAAAACTATCATAACAATGTGAATGAATGTGGGAAATAGAAAGCCTGTCTTGAGTACAGGTGTGGGTGGGGTGGGGAGGAGGAAGATCTGGGAAATTGGTGGTGGGAATCTTGCACTGGTGAAGGGGGGTGTTCTTTACATGACCGTTATCATACAACTATAATCATATTTGTAATCAGGTGTTCAAATAAAGATAATTAAAAAAAGAAATAGACATTCTATATAAAATCTGAAGATTGCTATGGAATTTGGAAAAGAAGAATCAAGTAGAAATACATGAAATAAGTTGAGGACTAGACTTTCTCCACCCACAAAAGTATTTGCTTTAAGGCAAAAAAAAAAAAAAAAAACACCCAGTCCACAAAGTCCAAAGGGCAAGTTAATCTTAATTTCCAGTTTCTTCCCACTCTGAAAAACAACAGAGAATGCCAAACTGGGGCTGGGGGTCACTTGCACAACCTGTCTGAGTGCTAACCTTCCCGGTAGAAAGAGCAATTTAGGCGACCTATCAGCTTAGTCCACTTCTCAGCCACCTGTTGTTCACTGCCCTTATACATGTGCCAATATCTGGAGAGGGTGTTGGACAGGTCCTAACTGAGCATATCCGGTTCCTGTTGATCCATATTGCTGTTGATGCATATTGCTATGTGCAACATTTCTCAACAATTGAAAGCAGAATTGTGGGATTCAATTAATGTGATTTAAAATTGTGTCTGAGAATCTTAAATCCCTTTGTGATCATGCTTTCTGCTTGGAGTTGGCATAACACTTGGTCCTGAGCTAAAAGACAAGACCCTTCCCAATCCTTACACAAAAAGTCTTACCTCAATAAGCCTTCCAGAAAGAGTCCTGACCTCTCATAAATGCCTATTTCCTAAAAGCCAAAGAAACTGAATGTAAGAGAAAATATACCCCCCACTTGTAAGACTTACTATAAAGCTAAAGCTTGCTACTGGAAGGGGGGGGGGGATACAAATGAAAAGAAAAGAAAGCCCATATGCACACAATTAAGGCCAAATGATTTTGAACAAAAGTGCCAGGTCATTCAATGAAGAAAAGAATAGTCCTTTCAGCAAGTGTTGCTAGAGGTTTCCACAGCCCAGGAGAAAGGATACTAATAAGTAATGCCTTGAGCAAGGAAATGTTGTTCCATCTTGTTCACAGCCCCATCTCAGACACCTGGAACATAGAACAGTCATTGACACAAGTCTTTGTTCATGTTTGTCGGAAGTTAAATAGCTATAGGATTATTTTTAGTACTACTTTGGATGATGTGTGACTTGTTAAATAGAATAATAAAGAGATGTAGAGCATGGAGAGATCAGAAAACTTGCCCAATATAGAACCTTCTATGAGGTAAAGTCAGTCTGGGACATTCATGACCTGATTAAAACTTCCCATTGAAAGTCTTTGTCTAAGAAAAAGTCAACTTCAAGGTCTACAGAAACCTCCGACGCCCCCCAGCTAGTAGCAAGCAGAAACAATCCTTCATCATGCTCTGCCTGACCCCAGCACACTCTGCTATCAGATGCCTGTCCCAGGCAGACTTAGGCTGTCAGGGGCCACTCAGCTCCACTCCTCCTTCTCAGCAAAACTTCCAACTTATTTATTCAGATCATGTGGGCTCATGTGGCTTAAATACCAGGGCTCCCAGTGGGGGAACAGTTCACCGCGCCAGCTCATTCATTCATTAATTTGCTTTCCATATTTCCAAATAGAAGGCGGCCGTTCCAGGCAAAGCAGATCAATACCAGGCTCCATGATTCATCTTCATTCACACCACATCCCTGCTCCCCCCATGCTCTGCACCCCGCCTCCTCCTCACGGGTTCCCGGACGCTGACGAATGAGGTTCTCAGAGGCAGCCATACCACGTTAGCAAATTAAATCATTAATATCTGCATCGGTCATTTTTACGAGCCTCCCACACCACAGATTCCTGGCCACCCTTGTGTTGAGCACACTGTTAGTGATGCGGGCAGCCCCAATTGCCACTTCTGAGATTTTATTGTTGTGAGGCTTAGAGTTATTGATTTGGGGGAGGGGGTTTTAAAAATCCTACCAAGAATGACAGAAATTATTGAGAGGGGACTGAATATGGACTTGCTGATTCTGCCTACTTTGTTTGCCAGAGGATTTTATTTTCCTAGTGAGGAGGCAAAGGTTGCTTCCTGAAGTTCTTTTTATAATAAATTAAAAATGGAGCACTTAATATTCGCCTAGCACTGCTAAAAAGCAGGCAAACTATCATAATTAAGTCTCCCCAAAAACCCCCCAAAATGGGTGTTATCATTAGCACTTTCCCTGAAATCCCAGGCCTGAGATTTTCCCAGGTCACAGAGAACTTGAGTTCATCTGGCTAACTGCAAAGACTCTAGTGAGTCCATCCATCAGCTCCAGGAGAGAATCCAGAAAAAGAAAGCAGCTATGAGGTATTTGCTTGTGTCCCCTGAAAATTCATCTGTTGAAGTCTTCACCCCTTATGTGACCTGGGGGAGTAATTAGGTTCAAACAGACACAGTTATGGAAAGGGGTAACAAGATGAGCCTCTTTTCCTTGAAAGTAGATGATGTGACCAGAGGGCATGTTTTCCACTGCACTCCCTACTTCCCACTGACACTGTGAAAGTAAGATAAGAAAAGGATCTTCACATAGCAGACTGGACCCCTGGCCTTGGGCCTCCCTGCTTCTCAAATGAGTCCCAACCCATGGCCATGCATTCTAGAAGCAGAAGCTGGCACCAGTATAAGAAGGATCACTGCTTCCTTGAGTTGGTCTCAGGTCAGTACCTAGAGGTGGGGAAGAGGCCAGAAGTCAGCAAATAGGGCCACCAGTGTGCATGTAAACAACCTCACTTTCCAAAGCAAGAGAGAATTGAATGTTTTCTCTTCACTTCCCGAAATTTAAGCATCTTCTCTAAAAGAGCAGGTAATCAAGATTTAAGGTTTATAAAGGATTTCTATCATGAAACTCTGCTCTTCCTTATAGCACCAAATTGTATAGACAGTAGGATTTAAGGACTCTTTGTTCTAGTAAAATAATTTCTAGGGCTGGATTCAGACTACAGGCCAAATCTCTTGACTGGGAGAATGGAAATTGAGAACAATGCTGTTGTTTCTGAACTAGATAAACTTGTCTGTTTTATCCAACTCAGACAAACCAAGAAGAATCAGTACAGGGAAGGAGACATGGCCATATGGAATGCAAGGTTCTACCATGGGACAGCAGCTAGTTGGAGGCAGCCATGGGACCACAGAAGCAAAGAAGTTTAGTTTGAAAAATGTGAAATTGAGAATCCTTACAGTGGGCAATTAGAGTTTTGACTCTTCTGTACTCCAGCTCTTCTCACTCCTCTCATGAGCTCTGCTCTCACCCACAATGGCCTCTCTACCCTTCATCACAGCTGGATTTCACCCAACACAGTCTGCTATTGCCTAAGTTAAACAATGCTACTGAACTAGCCTACAAAGAATGAAACCAATATGGAACCCATATCATCCCAGACTACCTATCAGCAACTATGAATGAGTTTGGCTCAGGTTAGCAGAACAGTCCAAACTATAAACTCATAAAAAATAATAAATCTTAGTGATTTCAAATCACATCATTTGGAGTTCTTTCTTGAGAGTACAACCTCCTATAACAGCTAGTGATTGCAATGTAGAGAAGAATGGCAATCGCTAACTGTTATAGGAGATTGTACCTCCAGCATGCTTCATAACTCTCATGGAAGTGTTTCCACTCTGCTCTTCCACTCTGGAACAAACAAGTCATAGCAATAGACTCTTTCCCCCTGCCCAATATTTCAGTAACCTGAACATATCACTGATTTCCTATTCCTGAAACTTTCCCTTTGACTTTAGTGGCACCATTCTCACTGGTTTTTCCAACTCTTTCTCTCTGGTTCTCTGCATTTCTTCTTCAGTGACTGGCCATCCATTAGTGAAGTGACTTAAAGCATGAAGCTGTACCATTCATGAGCCAGAATCTGGAAACAAGCCAAGTTCCTGAGAACAGATAAGCAGTGAAAAACTATGGTATATCTACACAATGAAATACTACACAGCTGTTAGGAAAAATAAAGTCATTTTTAATTATACATAGATATGAAGAGTATTTTGCTGAAATTTTATTATACACAGATATAAGAGTATTATGCTGAGTGAAATAAGTCAGAGGAAGAGGGATAGACATAGTATGACTGCATTTATTTGTGGGATATTTTTTAAAAAGGTTAGCATGGTAATAATAGCCAAAGACAATAGAGACAAGAAATAGGAGAACTAGTTCATGGTAGTAAATTTGCCACAAAGGGGAGGGAGGCTGTAGTTAGGGCAGATAAGGGACAACTATAACAATAATAGTTGTAAATAGTCACTCCGGACAAATATTAGGTGCTGAAAAGAGGTAAAGTTATATGCAGGTTAGCCCTTCTTTAACAATAGTGCAAACTACAATACCTAAAAGGTAAAAAGAAAGAGAGAGAGGAAGAGAGAGAAGAAGAAGAAATGTGTCTGTCATAGAGCTAGGCTGTGCAGGAAAGACAAGGGAAACCAGACACATTGGTGGCAGGAAATGTTCACTGGTGAAGGGATGGAGGTTGGAATTTGTATGACAGAAACTCAATCATGAACACTTTGTAATTGTGTCTCACAGTGATTTAATTAAAAATTTTTAATTAAAAAAAGATATGGAGCTGTGTCTTCATGTCATTTGTTCTAGGGCTCCCACCGTGACCTCACATACAACTAAGCTTCTCTTTCTGACTATGTACCACTGGCCAGGTCTAGTGGGTCACACGCTTTCCTTGGTGCATCCTTCAGGGAGAATAAAATTAATTACTCTCATATTTGATGGGACCCCATAATGGTCCATGACCTGAGCAAGGCAAGAAGCCCAGTCTGAGCACATTGATCCTTGTAAAGTGGTGTTGAGACATTGAGGAAACACAAAGGATACTCTGGAAAGAAATTGTCTGGCACAACCAGAACTGAGGCTCTTATCCTTAACCTGTGCTTCTCACTACAAGCAGCATCTTACCCCAGATGTCTTACCCCATTTCATCAAGTTTTGTGCACTTCACTTCCTTGTCATCTCTCAAAAAGCGTTCTTTTGTCTTTTGTTCTCTCTTGCACTCCATTCCAAGATAACCTTATCCTTTCTTTAGATGAAGGCAATAACCTCTCCACTCAGCCCTTTTGGCCTTAGATCGTGTTGCTCATCGAGTTGCTCTTTTGTCCAGCAGCTGCCCACACACTCTGGCCAGTCAAGCTTCCTGCTACAACTCTGACTTCCCCTCACTTTCATGAGGGAGACACAGCCTGTGTGAACTATCCCTTGCCCATAACCCCTGAACCTTTCTCCTCACATTCTCTCTGCAACCATACCCACACACCCCACATCCCCACACCTCTAGTATAAAGTATCCGTTACTTCATCCCCCACAGCCCTTTACACATATTGCCTCTTCCCTAGAGTTTCCACTATCACTGATCCATTCTACAATTTTGGTGTGACACCAAGTTAACACCCAAAGAAGCCTTTCTGGAGTTAGAGCAGAAGCCTTACTCTAACAAAAAAAAAAATGCCTGGCTTAAACTCCCCAGAGCTCCCTGTACCCGCTGCCTTTCCACTCCATTCCTTGAAATACTTTCCTCCTTCCATCTTCTCCTGGTGATATCACCTCAGAATTCTATTAATACTCAGCTCTAGGAAAGAGTCTCAGCATGAGCCAGCTCTTTTTCTGGAGTTCTCACAATCCTATCTTCACCCATCAAAGCCCTTCCCTTACTGCCTACTAATGTCTGAGGCATCTTGTGAGTGGGCACTTTCATAGGGGTTTCCCATTGTTGCCACATCATGGCTCATCACAGTACCACCTTATAGGTCAACTAAATACTGGCAGGAAGGAGGGAAGAAAGGTAGTGAGAAAGGGAGGAAAGAATGGAGAGATGAAGGGAAAAGGAGGGGAGGAAGGAAAGGAAGGAGTGAGGAGGTAAGAATGGAGAAGGGAAGATGAGGAAGGAAGGAGGGAGGGAGTGGAAAGAGGATGAAAGAAGCTAGAGGAGAGAAGTAGGGAGGGAAAGAAGAGAGGAAGAGAGGGAAGAAAAGAGGAAGAAAGGAAAAGGGGGAGGACAGAAAGAAAGATTCCCACTTCTATTCTCCTCTGGATAGAGGAGTAAAAATTGTATTGCCTTTTCATTGTTCCCATCTCACCTACTTCAATATCAGTGCACAAAGTATGCAATAAATATTTATTGAGTGAATTAATAAAGGACAGATGTCAGGAGATAACTCAAAGGGGGTGGAATATATGTCTGGCTTGTGTGAGACCCCACATTTATTTCCAAGAACTGCATGACACCACTGGGGCAGGTAGCTTCTAAGACGACTAAGGCCCAAGCATAAATGTCCACTCCAGCGCTGCTGGGCCAAGATCACTGAGAAATGCCCTGAAAATATGTGTGTCTGGGGTACAAAAAATGAGCATCCACCCCACCTACCTTTTTCAGGGGAGCTCTGGAGAGCTGAGACAAATCAAGTTGAACTTCCTACAGTTTTGCTCAAATGGAATTTGCCAAAGACGTCCTAAAAAATGGATTTAATTAGACCTGTTAATAGAGGAGTCATTGGTGGTGAAGATTTAAAGCTGAGACTGGGGAAAGTATCGATAATTTTACCATTTTAAATGATGTAGCAGGTTATTTCTCACTCTGGCCTTAATTAGAAGAGCGAATCTTGAGGAAACCTCTGTTGAGAGGGAAATGAAGGCAAGGATAAGGCTGGCACTGACTTCTTGAGTGACTCAGCAGAGTAGAAGTCCCACCTCCACTAGGTGGGGAACTCAGCATGAAGGTGGGGAGACGAGTAAGCCACACTGCTACCTCTCATGGCACTAAATATTGACAGCACAGCCCGATGTGGCTTTTGTTGTTGTTGTTGTTGTTTTGCTTTTTTTTTGTTTGTTTTTCAGGCCACACCCATTTGATGCTCAGGAGTTACTCCTGGCTAAGTGCTCAGAAATTGCCCCTGGCTTGGGGGACCATATGGGATGCCGGGGGATTGAACAGCAGTCCTTCCTTGGCTAGCGCTTGGAAGGCAGACACCTTACCTCTAGCGCCACCTCGTCGACCCCTGATGTGGCTTTTTATTGCAAGGAACATCCAGAAGAGGCCACAGTAGGGAGTGTCTAACACCAGTGAAAGTATACAGATGAGACAGAATCTAAATGCGGATTTCTGGGATCTCCATTCCAAAAAGGTAATTTTAGAGCTTTGAGTTCTAATTTCACTGTCAAATTCTGGGAGAGGCCTTTATTGCACAACCTTCTTAGCAATATTCAGCTGCCTCCAAATCACAGAACCAAGTGAAAAGAGGGCCAGGCTGGGGGTTCTAGGACTTTTAGAGACATCAAGCCTGCAAGCCAGATCCCAGGCTAGTATCAGTTTATTGCAGGGACTCTTCAAATCTTCATTGACTGAAATAACATAACAGTAAGCTAGGCACCCTCCTGGGCAGAACTGGGACCAGGCTGAGGTAATGAGGGTCTCATCGCTGGGTCAGAAAATAGGGAGCATCCAAGAAGACAGGATTTGACATGATAAATTTTTAAAAACATAATTTAAAATGCATAAATATCAACAATGAAAAACAAATCCCCAGAATTGAAGCTTAAACAGACTCTAACCCTGAGCTGGCAAGACTCTTATTTCCCACCCCCATCCTATTACTCCCCAGATTCTAGGTTCTGAGGAGATAGCAAGGATCTAAGCTAAATCCCTTCTGCCAAGCTAAATTCATGGTGCCTGTTGGGGCATGAGGCTTTGAGATTTTTCAGGCCACGTTTCTGTCTTCAGACCCCACTGCTGGCTGAGACAGATCTGAGCCTCACTGCTCCACAGCAAGTTTCAGGGTCTTTCTCTCCACATCTGCCCCATGGTCCCATGAAGCTAGGTGTTCAGCAAAGTGTCTGATGACCAGAAACAGGAGTACTCTTTAGCACCCCAAATTTCCTGGGTGGCAATACCAGCCTCCAAGGTGATGAAGCAGTACCCAAGGATGTCATTCACATGCAGATACTTCCTATCTGTCCAGCAGCATATTGTACAGATTAGAGGCACCCACGGCAATTGCACTCTCAGTAGAGGAAATAATAAACTCTTCAGTACCCATGTGACCCATCCTTTGTGTCTTGCTCCCTCCACAGGCCCTTGGTATTGACTTTCTGGACTGGAGAGAGCAAAGGGACCATAGTAATAGTGTGTCCTAACTGAAGGACAGAGGGCCAGTAGCCACACCCAGAACTAGATCCAAATGAAAGCTCTATCACCTTATTAGAATCAAACAAGTAAACTAGGGTCATATCCCATAGACCAGGAACCAATATGCCAGCTACTTTCCAAGGTCCCAGAGACCCCCAAAGGGCTCATTTCCAACAGGGTTCTAGATCCTCCCTCTGCCCCTAATCCTCCCACTTGCGCAGGCTTGAAGGAATCATTAGATAAAAAAAAAGGTCACTTGCCTTTTTTGCAGCACAGTAGAGACCCTTTTGCAGGGGAGGACACCCCTTCCAGCTCCTCATGGCCAAACTGAACCCCTCTAGGATGGTGTGTGCTGACTGACAGTGCTAGAGTCAGGACTAGGTAATTACAAAGAACCCTCCACAATGCTCTGCCCACCAGCCATCTGGGAAACATCTCCCCTACACACCCAAAAAGCAGGGAGGAAGGAATGTTGACAACTTGACCACCCTGTAGATTGGGGGAAACAGAGGTTCTGGAGTCGAGGATTGCTGATGTCATGTGTCCAGAACTCCTGACTATGAGGGTCACTGCCCCCCAATCCTGACTCTCCACATGTCCAGGACCACCATTTCTTTTGTAACACAAAAAGCCTCACCCCAATAAGCTCTGTCTCCACACTATATTCCTCTTAGACCCTACCTGCCCATCTGGAAGTTTTGACCCCCTCAGTGATTGAGCTGGGTAGCAAAACTAGGGGGAGACTGGTGTTCTACGGGGGTGCTGCTTGCAAATCATTCTGTTTTAAAGACTTTTTTAGCTTATGGTGCCTCAGTTCCCTCCTCTGTGACTTGAGAAGTCATGAATCAGGGCTATTCCCCCAAACACACCACCCTGTCACTACCAATAACGAGGACTTAGCCCTTGTGAGTGACTGGCAGCCCCATACCCTCAGACCAGCTCTATTGTTTAAGGGAGGATTTATCAAAGCTAATATAGGGGCTCCCACCCAGGCCTTGGGGTTATCACATTTGCTATCACTGTTACATCTGTTATGCCATCAATACCACCACTCCAATCTCCTCTAGGTCCTGGGGCTCAGCACAACAAGGCCTGTTCCCCCACCTCAGGAAAGTGCGTGCTGCATGTTTGAGCCTCTCAGGGAAGAGTCATAGGGCATGACCTGGCCCAAGGTAGAGTGGACAAAAGTTGGAGCCCCAGAGGCAGGCTATGGAGAGGGCAGGAGGGAAACAAGGGACACTGTGGTAAGAAAATGAGCACTAGTGGAAGGTGTTGTACATTGTATGAGTGAAACTCATTAACAACTTTGAAACCAGTGTTTAAATAAAACAATTTAAAAAGACAAACTAAATGATTGATGCCATAAGGTTTAGGCACCGAAAGTGCCAGAGAACCACAGATATGATCGTGTTCACAGAGGGTTGTCCTGGCAAAACAAGGGCCTTAGGTTTATGACACCCCTATCTTTTTTTAGGGTTTCTTATTTAAATTTATTTTTTATTTATTTAAAGAAAATTCATCACATAATTAACATAACTGATTATATACAATTGTTTCAAGATGATAGAAAGCAAAGTTATTTTTAAAAATTTAGAAAGAAGGCTGGAGCAATAAGGCAGCAGTAGAAAAGTTTGCCTTTCACGTGGCTGATCCAGGAACGTAGTTCGATCCCCAGCATCCCATATGGTCCCCAAGCCAGGAGCAATTTCTGAGCATATAGCCAGGAGTAACCCCTGAGTGTCACCAGGTGTGGTCCAAAAACTAAAAAAAAAAAAGAAAAAAGAAAAAAGAAAAGAAAAGAAAAGAAAGAAAATAGAAAGACAAACAAAAAATTGGAAGAAAAAGAAGGAACAGTTCAGTATTGTATCTCCAATGAACTCATTAAAACATTTGCAGGTTTAGTAAACTTTTTTTTAAGATAAGAGATTTAAAAAATATAGTAAAAAAGTGTATGTGTGTGGCAGTTGTTGTTTGCATAAGCCCATCAAAATATGGAAGAAAAGAAAGGAAAAGCCTTTGACCTAACTACAGGGAAACCTTATCCCTGACGTATTCTGGCATAAGACCAACTCTGGGCTCCAGGCATACTAGGTTGTCCAACCCCTGAGTCATTCTCTGTGGTCCCAGTAAAATTTTTTCACACAATCACAGTAGTTGCTGTCAGGTTTCTGTAGTTAAAGATCCTGGTTTCTGTGCAGATTGTCAGGATAATGTGGAGCATCTTCTAGTTTCATTTCACCATTAGAGGGCAATGCGGAGAACCCTGCACTGAAATAAGGTTGTTACTGTTGCTAAGTTGTCCGGGTGTCAAAAGAACCCTCTTTGAAGTAAGTCGATGCCAGGGCAGCAGTAGGGTCTTACCTGAAAGAAATTTGCTTCCTGGTGATGGTATAGTCATGGTTGTTTCCGTACATGATATCCATGGCTCAGGGGTGAATGGACAATGTCCGTTCTTCTGAGGCCTAAGCAAAGTCATTATGACAATGCTCAGGATGTAAGGCCCCATTACATTTTAAAATTTGTGTGTTCCTATCTCTATTAGATAAAAACTTGTTTGCATATGTTATATTTTCCCATTTTAATGTACCTATGCAAAAAAGGAACAATGCCACAAGTGCATTATTAGTGGTGTATATGGGGGCTAAGGTAACAAGTCCAACAATCTCCATAACCTGGTTCTAACATGAACTCTAAACAGAGAGACTTTTCTACTAGAATTCCTTATTGAACAGATGACCCCAAAAAAAGAAAAAAACAATGGGGGAAATTACGACACCCCTATCTTTTGTGAGAATTCATGAACCCCGAGCGACTTCACTAGAATATTGTGGGAATTACTGAAGTTCATAATACATTGTGCTAGACTGTCTGCTCTCAGCCTTCGGGTAGTAGGGCAAGACCTATTCTGAGACTACATGATTGTGACCTCAGAAAGGGCCAGAGTGGTAGGTAGCATCATGGTAAGACCTTTGCCTTGCACATGACTGACCCAGGATGGACCCTGGTTCAATCCCCAGCATCCCACATGTTTCTCAAGCCTGCCAGGAGTGATTTCTGAGTGCAGAGCCAGGAGTAACCCTGAGCAGCACTGGGTGTGGCCCAAAAACCAAAAACCATAAAAAAGGAATGAGAGCAATACAATCAGAGGTGCTTTCACAAGCTTCTGTGCACAAGCCCAAGTGTGTGGAGAGAGCAAAGAATATGTGCTGACACATACCCCTGTTACTTGACCTTTGATCTGTTTCATATATAAAATAGCCCTTTCTAGGGGCCAGAAAGATATCACAGCAGGAAGGGTATTTGCCTTGCACTAGCCAATCTGGGTTTGATTCCCTGGTATCATGTATGGTGCCCATGTCTCTAAGTATAACACCAAGAATAAGCCTTGAGCACCACTGGGTGTGGTCCAAAATAAAATACCTGTAAAACATCAATTTTGGACAGCGGGTGGGTTGGGCAACTCTCCTAATTGTCCTCCTTTCTCTGATAATTCTGCATCAAGTCCTCAACTAAACCTCAACTAACCATCTTGGAAAAATGCAAAGATCAGACACGGCCTGTGTGAAAGCCTAGAGTCTAGGCCTGAGACCCAGACCCGGACCTGAACCAGGCCACTGCTAGGCCATCACTTCTAGAATCAATGGCAACTCTGATTGCAGTCCTGGATCCCCACTGAAACATTTCCTCTCCACTCTTGTGTGCCTGGGCCCTCTCTCATGATTCTTCTCATGCTCAGCCATCATGGGGACATCCCACTAATGAAATCATCTTCCCAGGATAGCCAGGATAAGACTCCCAGGGCTTCTGAACTAAAACCTGTCCACAAAGAGATCAGCTGAGACAGAGCAGGGCAGGCCTAGGCAGGGCTGAGGGCCAAAGCCCACCATGAGGTCTGTCCAATCTCTGCTACTAGGCCAACGAGTGGAGCTCAGAAGACACAGGACAAGGGTATGTCCTCCCCAAATGACCTTGTGAACATCACAGGTCTCTCATAATGTGCCACACCCCCTGGGAACCATGTGACCTCTTTCTGCCCATCCCCAACCAACAAGGTTCTGGGGCCAGGCCAGCATTGTTCCCAGACCCCGCCTCACAGACCCCACCACCATGGCAACCAGACTAGCCAATAAGGACACAGCCTTTAAAAGGGCCACCATATAAATTGAACTTCCTCTCACAGGACCAGCCAGTCCCAACATTCAGAGGCCTCCAGGGCCCTCCTCCTGGAGAAACCAGTGCAGGTGCCCTCCACTGGCCTACAGATCAGCAAAGGCCAATCTTCCATCCAGAACGCTCAAGGACAAATCTCAAACCTACAGTTGCCCTGCCATAAGCCCTCATCTCAACTGGGGTCCAGCTGTGGCATAGAATTGTTCCAGCAGCCCCGGAAAGACACTTGTAGTGACCAGAGAAAAGGCAGCAGATGCTCAAGCATTGTGAAGAGCAAGGGCCAGGACAGTAACTTCAGTGGACGAAGCAGTGGATATGAAGGCGATGAAGAGAACAGCAATGCCAATCTAATGGAGCTCAACACCAGAAAAAAATCCAGCAAAATCCACACCACCTCCCTTCTAGCCACCTCCTCCCTAGATCTCTACAAGAAGCGGCCTCTGAGCCCTACTGTGAAGGCCAAACACGCTGGAGCCAGAAAGTGACAGCAGCCTGCCCAGTGGCAGCAGCAATAGCAGGCTCAGCAGCCTGACTAGCCTCAGCTTTGTTAGCCTGGGCAGTAGTGCCCTCAACTTGCAGGTCAGCTCCATGAGCAGCCTGGCCTCCAGCCAAGCCTGTAGCACTCACAGCCTCAGGGTGTACAGCCCTAAGTCCAGCAAGTCCAATGTGCCACTCGAAGTTCCAGAGGACAAGGCAGTGAACAGTGTGAAGACCAGTGGCTCAGTCCCCAAGGATGAGCTGCAGCCCCGGCGTGTAGACCTTGAAGAGAGAAGTATCTCCAACTGACCGGGTCTCCACAGACCCAGGCCCCAGCCGGGGACAATTACTGGCCAATAGCTAAGAAATTGCTTTAACAAAGGATCATGCCCACACTGTTCCAGCACCCAGATCCCTGGCAATAGTCACCAGGTCATCCTACGCAAACGCCATTTACAATGAGCACATCTACACTGAATAATACTGAATAATACTGAGAATCAGCCATTCATGTCACCTGGAACCCTGTAAGAAACATTTACCAATATTTCTTTAGGCTAAGTCCACCTGCATCAAGATTAGGATGTTAGCATCATGCACACCCTCATCTCTGGTCAAGCCATCTCTATAGAGAATTGTCGCAGTGGCCCACAATGACCCAAATTCATCCTTCAAGAACAAGACAATCATGGGGAGCATCAAGCCTGTCAGATCCATCAGAAGTAGAACCCTCTTATTCATGCATTTGATGTGGTCAATGCCAACTATCCAATTATGTACTCTCCCAGCTCCAAGGATAGATCAGCAGCGGTAACAGCAAGGTGCTGAGACCAAGGATGTTGCATCACTGCGGAGCAGAGTGGCCACCAGGCTATGATGCACAACTGAAGAGCGCAGGTGCAGAAACTGGATTCTGTAGGGGTTCACAGCAAAGTTTCTGGAAAAGCTGCATCCCATGTTCCCTGAGTCTACATTTTTTTTGCTCCAGGTATATTCAGAGGAACAAAGATAAGGAAAGTGGGGAGGTGGGTCCATGTCCCACTGGCAGCATGATACCCCAGAAAATGCTTCCTGAGTGGGTAGAAGCTGCCACTTCTGCTTACCCGTTCCCCAACCAACAGACCCCACCCTGAACTGACCTCCCATACCTGGGGCCAGAGGTGGCCACAGCCGACAAGACATGCACTAGGCACCAGAAGGAGCACTAAGGGGATGCCCAGACAATAAAGGTTTCTGGAGAGGCCAGCGGTGTGCACATGTGTGATGAGGCTCCAAAGCTGGGGGGTGCTGACTCCACCATCTTTACTAGGGCATCTGGAGAGCCAAACCCTTGAATTTCCAGAGCCTCTGTAAAGGAAGACATTGAGCCTTATTTCACAGTAGGAAAGGATCCCCAGAAGATAGGCATAAATCCAGCTTTGCCCACTGGCCAGCGCTGTCCTACAACAAGGCACTTGGTGCCAGGGCTGAGGGCTATTGACCCTGATTCTCAATCCAGATGCTTCTACAAATGCTTCTGAAGATTCTAGGAAGGCAAGTGACTCTGGGCTGTAGGGAACATACATTTGATTAGCGGTTTTCCTTTCCCCCAGCCTTTTTGTAGGCCCTGCAGAATCTACTTTCCTTCAGGCAAATAGCTCACAAGCCCCCCAGGTAAGGAGTGTGTCCTGCCCCCACAGGGAGCTATCTGTAGGGAAGCTCTGGGGGAAGCTTGACTGCCTCATCCCTACCCTCATCATTTCCCTGCCTCCCCCTGAGGAGGCCAGTTGTAGAGAGCCCCAGACAAAGCAGGGCTACAAGCCCAATGGGCTATACTGCACCCCATTGCATACCTTTCAGACACCACATGGCCAAAATTGACCTCACTCCCCTTTCCCAACACCCCAATTCCAAGGTAGATTTTCTGGCATCCCAGTTGTCTGAACTGGAACCCTGCACCTGGCCATGAAGCCTGACCTTGGCCCTGCATGTCCATCCCTGAGTCCTTAACCCTGATTCCCACTGCTAGGCTCATCCCCATTTCTGCCTTTGCTCTCAATTCCCAGGCACTTGACTTGCATGAATCCTACCCAAATTTGTTCCCTGGACTCCATATGAGTCCTGGAGCTCCAACAGGACCACTTCCTGAGCTCCTGAAATCCCCGAGCACATCAGGTGTGACCACAAAACAAAGCAAACCAACTAAAATTACAAAAATTTCCAATAAAAACAGGAGCACATGGAAGAAGTGCTGGTTTGTTTCAAGTTCCCAAGGGATGATGGTGCCCTGCAGGCTGGAGGACAGGCTCTTTGACCACCTCTACCTCTAAACCAGCCACTTCCACCCCAGAAACACAGCACAGCAAAACATGGCCAGAAACACCCAATATACATATAAATTTGAATTCATTTTTGGTCATTGTGTATTCAGTAATTATTATACTGTTTTTCATTCACACAATTATGCACCCCCATCCAGAGAATTGCCCTAGAGATGAAGCTTGGCTCTTAATTGCTCAACTATGGAGACAAATTGATTCCTATCAGGCCAGGAGGTCAGAGCATAAGGGCTTGGACCCATTGGAGCCTTCATGTCACTTCAAAAAAGAAGCCAGAAATTTCTCATTCAATGGGAAACCACCTGGTTTCTTAGTGGTGGTCAAGTTGTTTTCCCCAAAGGAGATAGAAGTCCCTGAAAGTCTTTCTCAGGCCAATGCACCCATGGCTTCTACTCTCAAAAACAGGTCAGCAGTGCAGGAGTGATAGCACAGCAGGTAGGGTATTTGCTTTTCAGGCACCAACCTGGATTTGATCCCCTGCATCCCAGGAGTGATTCCTGTATACAGTCAGGGTAATGCTTGAGCACTGACAGGCTTCTATCCCCCCCAAAAAACTGGCCAGAGCCCTCTCTGTAAAAATCTTGATACCCTTTACTGCTTAGAAACATCAAGAGTTGGGGCTGAATAGTAACTCAAGTGGTAGATAGCATGCCTGGCAAGTGGGAAGCCCTGAGGTCAATACTGTCACCATTATTAACATGTTTTGTACATGGGGACATCGAGGCATAGAGGCTGCCTGTGTAAGTAATCCCAGGTTTCTGTATAATATTTATAGCCTTACATTGTTTGGGGAGCAAAATTTACTTAGACATAAGGGGAGAAAAAGAGAGGAATATGTGCTTAGGAGAGAGTCGGGGCTTCTCCAGAACACAAAAAGCAGGAGTTTATGAGTTTTAAAGAGTAAGTCATGACCTAAAACTGGCTCTTGGTCCTCCTTCCCTCAGTAGGACCCTAAGTAGAGCCTGATGACAAGCCCCACCCCTGTCTGAACCCAGACACTTGCTGCTCATCTCAGCCCTCTGAGGGGAGTCCTCCACCATGTGTGTCTGCATCCCTGAGAAATGTACCACTCCTTACCTCCCCCTGTCTCCTCCATGATCCTGTATATACCAGTGGTATCAACAATGTCTGAATGAATGAGTGAATGAATGAATGAACAAATGAGCAAGTGGTGAAACAGTGTCAGTCTGAAAAAGACACTTTCCAAGCCTACCATTGGCAAGTCCAACTCCCAAATTCAAGCAAGCTGAGCCTCCAATTCCACTCTATCCTCCCCTCTCAATTGGCTTCATAGATCCATCTCACCTGGCACTTGCACACCCCAGGGGACCAGCAAACATTGGAAGTAACCATTTTTCAAGCCGGACCTCAGATATTTTCCGTTCCTGTCCACTAGCTGTGCATTGAGTGCGGTTGGGCTAGAATGATAGGTTGGCTGCAGGCTCTAACTCCTGAATTATTAACTGGCTGGGGAGTGAGATACTTGCAAATGCTAGCCATTCAGCAGGCCATGGCAGTCCCCAGACTTCAAATAGACAGATAAGGGAGGGAGTCAGCTGGTGCCTTCACGTGCTGAACAAATCATGACCTTTCTTCAAATTGCAGCCTTGACCTCTGCTCCCAGCTCAGAAGCAGAGCATCTTCCACACATTCTTCTCTCCTTAGTACCAGACCTGTTGAATTTATGCTCCTGGTCACACCCCTCTCCTGCCCACTCCCAGATCATATGGTGACTGAAACTTTGGGCCTAGCAGCTGCAGCTCTATATGAGCCTGAAGCTTGCTGGGAAATCTGGGTTCTCCTTCCCTGGTTCTATTTGGTCAGGAAGGGACAGGAGGGTATCCTGAATGGTTTTCCTAGACACAGAGTCTGATGTGGGGGTTCTCTGGAGGACAACCAGAATGAAGACAGGAAAATTCTAGAAACTGGCCTCTATTGATCCCATGATGGGCTATGGTCTGCCAGTGGTGACTTCAGAAGGTGATAGCTGGTCCCACTTCAGACAGAGGTATCATGTCCATTGCTCCCATAGGTGGTTTAACACCCATCAAAACAAGAACAACTCTGCAGAGAAGGAGCAGCTGGAACAACTGGTACAGTGGCACCACATGAAGGTCAAAAGCTGAGCTCTTTAGAGACCCCTTCTCATCCTCATAGTCCAAGATGCTCTACAACATCCACCATATCCAGCCAACACTAGAAGGGGACAAGATGAACTTGAAGCTTCCTTAGAGACTATATAATTTTTACTGAGGGCACATTAGTTTATAACAGATTTATAACAAGTGTGCAGCATTATAATTTAACATCCATATATACCGCACTCTAATCACCACCGAAAGTTGAGTTTTTCCATACCAATAATACTCTTTACCCATTTTGTCTACCCCAAATACTTTTCTCTCTGGCAGTCACAAGCCTCTATAAGAGTTAAGAGTTTACTTTTATTGTTTGCCCACCTGCCTTGTCTATTTTCATGACTTAAGCCATATGGTATTTGCCTTTCAAACAAATATCTCTTCCAAGTCCACCCATGTTGTAGATGATAAAACTGAATCTTTTTTTTTTTTTTTTGGTTTTTGGGCCACACCAGGTGACGCTCAGGGGTTACTCCTGACTATGTGCTCAGAAGTCGCTCCTGGCTTGGAGGACCATATGGGACGCCGGGGTATCGAACCGTGGTCTGTCCTAGGCTAGTGCTGGCAAGGCAGACACCTTTCCTCTAGCACCACCATGCTGGTCCCTGAATCATTTTTTAAAAACTGAATCATATTCACTGTATATATAAAAAGGAGAAACCGTGTCTTCTTTCGCTGCTCATCTCTAACTCCTCCTTTGCTATTGTAAGTGGTGCTGCAACTAATAGGGATGCACAAATATTTTTGAACTAGTATTTCATATACCATCATAGGTACATAGAAATGGAATCACTGAGTTTGATGGTAGTCTTGCTCTTAATTATTTGGGGGTGGGAAATGGTCCATACTGTTTTCCAAGTAAAATAGAATAAATGGATTCACCGATTTATATTTCAACCAACAGTGTACAAGGGACATTTTTGTCTGTTTGAGGAACCTTCCAAGAAATCCTATATGATATGGCTGTGTCTGATTATAAAAAAAAAGTGCTGGGGCCAGGAAGGTGGCGCTAGAGGTAAGGTGTCTGCCTTGCAAGCGCTACCATAGGACGGACCTCGGTTCGATCCCCCGGCGTCCCATATGGTCCCCCCAAGCCAGGGGCGATTTCTGAGTGCATAGCCAGGAGTAACCCCTGAGCGTCAAACGGGTGTGGTCCAAAAACCAAAAAAAAAAAAAAAAAAGTGCCAAGATTTTGTCTTTTATTACAGGATGCAGTGTGTGTAGACATCAGAAACTGACATTCTTGGGATCAGAGGGTAGTTCAGCAGTTGAGTTGCATGAAGCCAACCTGGGTTCAATCTCCTGTATCCCATATGCTCCCCAAGCCTGAATTATGCTAGAAATAATTCCTGAGCACAGCGCAAGGAGTGGCCCCTGAACACAGCTGGGTGTGACCCAAAACAAAAACAATTTATTCTAATATGGATTTTCCTAAATATAATGCAAGGTGAAAGGAAGAGGCTATAGAGCTTTTTGTTGAAGGATAATTACCACAACACAATCTAAGAAATTCTCAATTTACCATTAATTTCTTAAAAACAAATCTTGGGTGTTTTACAGATGAATTGTATAAGCTCCTCAAAAAGACACCAAAGAAAGGTCAGAGTGATAATAAAGTGGATACAATGGGTGCTTACCTTGCACACAGCTATACAGGTTTGATCCCCAGACCTCATATAGTTTCCCCAAACCTTCCAAGAGCAATATCTGAGCACAGAACCAGGAAGAAGCTGAGTATGGCCCAAAACAAACAAAAAATACAACAAAGAGCATCGTGGTTCAGAAAGCCAATGTGAGCCAATTGCATCTTCTCCGTTATGATCCTCTTTCACATCCACCTCTTCTGAGCCTGACTCACTTGGCTCTGCTTTGGTCTATAGTGACTCCAAGGAAAAAAGTAAGTCTTCATCCAGCAGGGTCAAACCTCTTCTTCAGATGAAGTTATAAGAGAGAAAAGACAAGAGTAGACCATGGGTGGGGGGGAGTAGAATGATTAATCTGGAAACAATAGGCAAATATAGGAAACATGAAAGAAGATAGTAAAAGGCCTCAAAGAACCAAGGTTGAGAGGAAAAGATCAGAAAGTCAGAGTTAAAAGTCAAAGTGGAGAAATTTCATTGCAAAACACACTTCAGGCAGAGGTCTTCCTTCTAAACGAAAGAGGGTAAAGGGCTAAAGAGATAGTAAAGTAAATAAGGCAACTGCCATGCATGCAGCTGCCTTGGTTCAATCATATATGGTCCCATGACCCTGCCATGGGCATGATTGATCCATGAGCACAGAGCCATAAGTCAGCCCTGAGCACCACCATCTGTGGCCCAAAAACAAACAAAAATAGGATTAAGAAGTGCATAAAATGACAGAGTTCTCCATAACAGCTCCAGGAACCAAGTCCCCTCCAGGGCATTCATAATACTACTCTGACGCCAACATATGCCAGTTCTAAATTGATAACCTGACAATGAGGAAATGGGAACAACTAGATCTAAGAGCAAGTTATCCTTCCTCACCAGCCAATGATAAGACAAAATCAGAAGACCTGTCACCCTTCGATCTGTGAAAAAACCAAGATTGCTATATACAGATGACTGGTTGTTACAACCAGGACTAGACAGTACACATTCTGGAACCAACAACAACAACAACAACAAAAAGCTCTAACCTAGCTTTTGGTCTACAATCTGTTCAACAAACAAGATCTTCAATTCCAGAGATCTGACTGAAACAACCGCAAGTGAACGGGTCTTCCAGAAACATAACGAAAGACTCTGTCCCAGGCTCCATCCTAGGAGCAACATAATGACCAAGAACACCAACTATAGAAGATGAATTAAAATGACACTGAAGAAGCAGAACTGCTAGAACCACAAAGAAAGCCTTCATCATAAGCTCCATTCCTTGAGCTGCACAGTCACCAAGATCTCTAGATACAGAGGACTCATTTTACCATCCATGACGAAGCAGAAGTCTTCCATATACCACAAAAGCACCGAGAGGAGAGTAAATGATCATGCAAGGAGTCTATAGTTAATCCCATGACAGATACTTCAGAGGTGGAGAAACCCTGTATCTTCAAGGCCAAGGGAATTCCCTCTATAATATCCCCAATAATTACCGTGCCTATGCAGGGGGGGAAAGAAAAAAAGGGGGAAAAAAAGCACAAAATAATCATTTTTCCACATATATATTGGTTGATTGATTTTTTTGACGTCTTTATTTTGGTATAGATATTGAAGTTGATGTCTCCTTTTTATTTTATATTATTTTATCTTATCTTTTTCTTTTTGCACTCTGGCATGATTTGAATTCAGAACTGAGACTATTGTGTGGTGCTTCTCTTTATTGCTGTAGGGCTCACTGGATATTTAATTTGACATTTATTTTTGTATTGTTATGGTGTTTCAATTACCTTTTTCATGTTCTCTCTCAAACTGAGGCTGATAGCCACTAGAAGGACTCCACCCATTTTCAGCATATTTTTAATTAATTAATTTTTTAAAAAAAATTTTTTGCTTAATCTTTACCCTATTCTATTGCCTTTCTTTCCCTCAAACAAAACCACTTAACTCTATTTATCTAGGTTAGCCTCTCAAATAGAGGGAGAAACAAGGGATGGCACCAGGACCAAACAGATGTATGATCACTGATAGTAAGCTAGATAAAGAGGGGACCACCTACTCTAGCAGCCTGGGGGGTGATGGTGGGGGATATGGGTTGCAGAAAGGGAACGGGGAAGGGTGGGGAGGACAAATTTGGTGGTGGGTATTCCCCTGATGCAATGTTAATATGTACCTAAAATACTAATGTGAAAGATACGTAAGCCACTATGATCAAAATAAAAATTAAAAAAAAAGTGCATAAATATTTGGAAAATAATTATAGAAGTCCAAAATGTAAGAGAAAAGAAAGAAGCAATTCTTTTTCTGAAAATGAGCAGAGACACTGAAATATGAAGAGTAAAACATTTTAGAATAAATGATAGAACAAAGTGAAAAGGAAAGAATAGAAAACATTCATGTGCCAGAGGTGATGAAGACAGGTATTGGTGAAATACTGAGAAGTTATGAAGAAAATCTAGCAAGTATTTGGGAAATCTAGAGAATTCAAAACAATCAAAACTAATAAAGAGAGGTCTCCAACAAAGCAGAAAAAAATGGTTCAAAATTGTGCATGCCTTACAGTCAGCTGAAACACTTTTACAATAATGGACTTTATAAATAATTCTTGCATAAAGTACTAGTTTGTATTTGTACATTCAAAAATTTCTCATTTCAACATCTTTTCTAATTGATAGATCTGAAGGCCCTCTACTTGAAGTTATTTGAAAAGTTTCACATGAGAAAAAGATATAGTGAAATGATCAACTGTTCATTGAAAAATAAAGTTTAGTGTTCTACTAAAAATGAAAGAAGGAATGGATTTTGAAGTAGCTACAAGTTTCCAATCCATTCTTCCAAAAAGAAGCTAAAGGAACCCATCTAATAAATCACCCTTTTACTCAAGACCTTGATGACAAATGATATGGTTAAGAAAAAAGACCTCAAGAACCAGAGAGACCAGAACAAATAAACAAATAGACTGTTTTCTAGGCAGCTGACCTGATTAGAATCTCTGGCACCATGTAAGGTCCCCCAGCAACACCAGAGTTCATTCCTGAATGTGGAGCCAGGAATAGACCTTAGCATGGCTGGATGTCCCATCCACCCCTAAAAGAGCCCTAATATTCAGCAGCTCTTTCCTTAGGTGGAAGAGTCAAATGGGAGGGAAAAGAGAAAGGGAGGAGGAACAGGCCTGAGGGCTCCAAACCCCTTCCCCTTGCCTTCCAGGGAACAGAAGCCTCAGGAGGCCCCAAATTTCCCTCCAACACTTGGACTTCAAAGAATTCTCATGCCTAGTCAAGTCACCAAGTCACCAGGCTGAGGGCTCTGGAACCCCATCAGAGCCTAGCTGGGCTACTGCTGATGTTTGCCTCTCAACTGCCCCTCTCCCAGGCAGATTCAGACAAAGTCTGGTGGTCAGGAAAGTAAGGAGGACCCATACTGAGAGTCTTTTTTCTTTTCTAGGTCTCCCCTGGTTTTGTTCCCATGAATTATTCACCAGGAAATCTGCTTGAGGTAGTGTCTTAGTCTTAATTTTCAATTCCCCTAATGCTGGCCGATTCTCTGCTGAAAACCTCTCAATTATTAATGCTTCTAAAACAATATTTGTTTTCTCTCTGCATCTAGCAACAAGCCGAGACCTCCCAGCTAGTGATCCTGCCCCAACAAATCCCAGAGAGAGGCTTGGCTTGCTGATGAGGCATTTCAAAGGGGCCTTGTGGGGTCTGGTTGGCAGAGGTGGACCGAGGCCCACAAATTCTCATTAAGCTCCCCATTATCGGAAATTCTGTAAGATAAAAGAAACATAATAGCAGAGACTACTACAGTGTGTTGGCATCTTGGGAACTAAGTATGAGGTTACATGCTTTGCTTTTACTAATTTAATTCATGGGAAAACACCCTGTAAGTGGAAATCATCGATCTTATTTTATAGGTAAGGAAACTGAGGCTGTTATCAGAGGCTGGTCTCTGACCAGATCCAACAGAAATGGAAATGGGAGGGAGCTGGCAGTTAGGGGCCAATACAAGCACCACCTTGACAGATTGGTGTCATTTGTGGTTTATCTTTGGCTAGTTTCAACCCAATAGGGCACAAGGGAACCTTTGAGGTGTTGTGAATGTTCTATATCAATCTCTTGGTGGTGGTGACCATGCCTCCAGTTTGGTGACTCATCTCTGGAGTATTAAAACATGTGTCATAATCACATGGGTCCCCAAACACCAATTCAAGGGATTTCAAAGTCAAAGGCTGACTCTCCCTAATGGCCAGCTCACTTCTGCCTCACAACTGACTCATTAGCAAACCCCTCCCTTGTTTCTACTTTTCCAGACCACCCTACTGCCACTTCTCACTTCCTCCACTCCTCCCTGGTCCTCAGATCATCTGGCTACCTCCTCTGTGTGTTCCATTCTATCCACAATGTCCCTCTATATGTCTCTTGGCACAATAGCTGGACTGAGCCTACAACTGAAGTCTATTACCTCCAACCTCCACTCATTTTGACTGTGCTCCTAGTCCATTGCAAGAAAATGCCCTACTCCCTTGCATGCTGCCTACCTGGAAGGGAACCAGTTTGATTCCTGGCATCCCATATGGTCCCCTAGCCTGCCAGGAGCGATTTCTAAGTGCAGAGCCAGGAGTGACCCCTGGGCACCACTTGTATAACTCCAAAACCAATCAATCAATAAATAAAGTTTTTTTTAAAAAAAAAAAAAACCACTATAGATTGATCAAAATAAAATTCTAAACGGAGGTTAAAAGTAAACCACAGGGCTGGAAGATAGCACAGTGGTAGGGCATTTGCCTTGCATGCAGCTGATTTAGGACAGATGGTGGTTCAAATCTTGGCATCCCATATGGTCCCCTGAGCCTACCAGGATTGATTTCTGAGTGTAGAGCCAGGAGTAACCCCTGAGCACCACTGGGTGTGACCTAAAAATCAAAAATAAACAAACAACAATAAATAAAAGTAAACCAAGTAAAATAGAAATATAGAGTAAGCACACACAAAATAGTAAAAGGCAAATTTAAGGCCCTATATATCAGTAACAGTAATGGCCTAAGCACAATAATTTAAAGAGCAATAATTTAATTTACTGAGCACCTTAACCACATGTTCTCCATGAGAAACTCCCTTCAAGTATAATGACAAATATAATGGCTAGAAGAAAAGAATAGAAATATATCTATCTTGAACATTTTAACCAAAGATCAAGATATATTAATGTCAAATAAAACTGACTTCAGAATAAAAGAAATTACCAGAGACAGGGAGGAACACTATATAAAGATTAGAGTTAATCTATAGCCTGCCAGGAAGATAAAGCCATCCTAAAAAAAATTGGACACCAAGAAACAGCTAAAAAAATAACCTGATCAAAATAAAAGGAAACAAATTCATAAGCAAAATGGCACAAATACATAATCATAACTGGAAAGATAAATACTACCTTCTCAATGATTGAGAAAATGATGAGCCAGAAAATCAGTAATGATAAAGGAGTACTCAACTAAACCATCAACCACTCTTTGTTCACATTTTCAGAACATTTCACCCAACAATCAGCATAATACATATTATTTTCAAGTGCTCACAAATGGACATCCAAATAGACCAGATCATGCAAAATAAAACAAACCTCAATAAATTGCAAAGACTATAAAGCATACAAAAGTGTTCTCTCGGTTCACTAGTAATCAAATAGAAACCATACCCTCAAAATTAAAATCTCCAAACATTTTCCAACACACTTTATTACAAACTGGTATGTCAAAGAGAAAATTTAAATTCACTGAATTGACTGAAAAATATGATTACATGAAAATAATGTTGAGATGAAATTTATAGTATAAATATTTAATCAAATAAAAAACAAAACGTTCACACCATAATCTAAGATATGACCTCAAGAACCTAAAGAACAAACCCAACTACAAGAAAACAGAAGGATATGAACAGAAATCATCAAAATGGAAAACAGAAAAGTAATAGAAAAAATCAATAAAACAAAAAACTGGTTCTTTGGGAAAAAAATCAATAAAATTGACAACCTTTTAGGAAGACTGACAAAAGCAGAAAGATAAGACACAAATCTCCAATAAAGAACAAGTGGGGGCAACTGTGGAGTTAGCTTAAATAGCCAGAGCACATGTTAGACAAGTGGGGAGCCCAGGTCTCATCTCTGGCATCATATGGTCCCTCAAGTACCACCAGAAGTGATCCTTGAGCACCTTGAAAGGATAAGGTCTGAGCATTCTGGGTGGGTCTCCGCCCCCGCCGATAAAAGAGAAAATACAAATAATTTATATCAGAAATGAGAACTATTGCTACAGTACCTGCAAACCTCAGAGCATTATAATCAAGGAATACTACCCAAAATACCCACAATCTACATATAAATCTAACAATGTAAATGAAATGAATCAATGTCTTGAAACACCACAAAATGCCATGATTTACACAATATGAAATAGGTCATTTGAATTGATCTGCATCTAGTTTTGAAAGTGAATTAGTCATTTAAAATTCCCACAAGAAGCCTTCAGGTTCAAATGGTTTCACTTGAAAATTCTATCAAATGTATAAAGAAAAAAGTAATAGCAATTCTATAGCTTCTCTTCCGGAAAATAGAAGAGGAGGGCACTTTCAATTTATTCATTTTATGAAGCTGGTATTTCAGTGACATCAGTATCAGATGAAGACAGTCCAACAAAAAAGAAAATTATAGATCAATATTCCTCATGAATATAGCTGCAAATATTCAAAATAGAATATTAACAAACAGTATTCGACAACATATTTAAAATGACATACTTGGTCATGTGCAATTTATCTCATGGATGCAAAATTGATTGAACATTTTAAAAATCAATCAGAGTAATTTGCCATATTAGCAGGTCAACAAAGAAAAATCACATGGTTATGTGAATTGACAAAAAGCATTTGACAAATTTAACTGTTCCTTATTTTTTACTCTCAGAAAACTAGAAATAGAGGGAAACTTCCTTAATTTGATAGGGAGCAGCTACAAAGTGGTCGTTAGCGACATGATACTTAGTGGTATAATAACATATACTTTGTCCCTAATATGAGAAAATGGCCAAGATTACTCACTCCCTCTACCTTGTTCAACAGAGTACTATAATATCTAGCAAGTGCAGTTAGGCAAGTAAAGAAAAAAAAGAAGTTATATAGATGATAAAAGAAGAAATAAAAGTTCTTCCTTGTGAACTAAGTAATTATCTACTCTACATCAAAATTTCAAGAATAGGAGCTGAAGAGGTAATACAGCAAGCAAGTCACCTACTTGTCTTTCATGCATTTGACTATACGATCCCCCAACCAGATCCTGCCAGAAGTGATATCTGAATGCAGAGTCAGAAGAAAGCCATGATGATCAATTAGTGTGGCACAGAAAAGGGAAAGAAAAAAGAAAATGCCAAGAATAAATAAATTAATCTACATTTTAGGACAGTAGGCAGTCATAAAAATATATTGCATCTCTCTATACTGACATTAAACACATAAACATTGACAATAACAATGAGTGTTGCTTACAAGTGCTTCTTCTTCTCCCCAAAGAAATACTTAGATATAAATCTAACAATACAATTTTGGTCTTTTCTGTAAAAGCTTAAAAAAAATGGGTTAAATAAATCAAAGATCTAAATAAATGAGGGGAAAACACACTTTCTACAAATTGGCTAAATTTGTTGATGATAGGAAGATGATGTCACATCTTCCCAACTAATAGATATAAGACAATTCTTACTTATGTCCCAGAGAGAATTTTAAAAATATAGACAAGATTACTCTTACATTTATATGGAAAGACAAAGAGACGAAAACTATTAAGACAATGTTTTTCAACACAGGATGATCTCACTTGTCTGTAGTAGATAGAATAGCTGAATGAGGAAATGTAATGTAATAGAAAGAGGATACCTAATTACTTTTGACCCAGAGCTTAAGTAAGAAAAGGACAGAGAGAAAAAAAAACATGACAGGAAGAAGATAAGAAAGGGAAGTGAGGGATGGGGGGGACAGGAGGACAGGGCTTCAATTATACTGATGATGTGGGAGCAGAGAACAGACTCAACAGTATTGAAAACATGAAATCTAAGTTGAAACTGCAGAACTTTTTTTTTTTTTTTTTTTTTTTTTTTTGGTTTTTGGTTTTTGGGCCACACCCGGCGGTGCTCAGGGATTACTCCTGGCTGTCTGCTCAGAAATAGCTCCTGGCAGGCACAGGGGATTATATGGGACACCGGGATTCGAACCAACCACCTTTGGTCCTGGATTGGCTGCTTGCAAGGCAAATGCCGCTGTGCTATCTCTCCGGGCCAAAACTGCAGAACTTTTTAATGTGCCTGTTATGGTGGCAGAATTGGAGTTGGAGGGGGAAGAGATAAAGCATAGAACACTGGTGGAGGACACTGACACTGGTAGTGGAATTGGTGTTGAAATCTTAAATGCCTAGAACTCAACTGTCAATAACTTTATAAATTATGGTTTTTATAATGAAGTTTAATTTTTTGAACAAAACAAAATTTAAAACTAAAAGACGTTTTAAAAATAAAGTAGGAATTTGGGCCAGAGCGGTGGCGCAAGCAGTAAGGTGTCTGCCTTGCGCGCCAGCCTAGGACAGAGCTCGGTTCTATCTCCCGGCATCCCACATGGTTCTCCAAGTCAGGAGGGATTTTCTGAGCACATAGTCAGGAGTAACCCCTGAGCATCACTGTGTGTGGCCCAAAAACCAAAATAATAATAATTAATCATAATAATAACAATAAAGTGGGAATTTGACATTGTTGTAATAATACACAGAGACAATAGAGATGAGGGCTGAAAGATCCAGCCCACGATATGAAGCTTACCACAAAGAGTGGTGAGTTCAGTTAGAGAAATAACTACACTGACAACTACCATGACAATAGTAGTGAATGAAAGAAATAGAATGTCTTTAATATAGGCAAGGGGTAAGGAGAGATGTTGAAGACATTGGTGGTGGGAACATTGCCCTAATAAAGGGGGTGCTTTTTTTTTTGGTTTTTTGGGTCACACCCAGCAGCATTCAGGGGTTACTCCTGGCTCTACACTCAGAATTGCTCCTGGCACGCTCAGGTAACCATATGAGATGCCGGGATTCGAACCACTGTCCTTCTGCATGCAAGACAAATGCCTTACCTCCATGCTATCTCTTCGGCTCAAGGGGGGGGATCTTCTTTTTTGTTTTTATAACTGAAACCCTATCACAAACATGGTTGTAATCACAATACTTAAATAAAGATATTCATAAAATATTAAAAATTAAAATGAAATGGGAATTTTTAATGCTTTATTATATTAAATATAGTCTTTTCTTCTATTATTGTATGCTATATTCCATTTTACATATTATACAGTCTCTAGTAATAAGTATATAACAATATTATATTCTAAAATGAAATAATATTGGAATACCTCATTTTAATTTTTATCATGTAGCTACAATAATCCAGATCAAGTAATGTTGATAGAAGAATAGAATCTTTTTCACCAAGTAGTGTTGAATTAATTAGACATTCATAAGCTAAAAATAAATAATATCCTTTACCTACACTTCACATATTCTCCAGAAAATGTTAACTCAGTGTGAATTTCAAGCTTAAATATAAAATATATAGATGTAAAATGTTTAGTGGATAACAGAGAAGAAAATCTTCAAGATCTAAGACTAGTCAGAGTTCTTATGTGTCCTACCAAAAGCACAATCCATAAAAATGAAAAATAGAGAAATTAGACTTCATAAAAAAAAGACTTTCCTGTGAAAGACTCTCTAGAAAGGATAAAAAGACAAGCTGCAGATTGAAAGAAAATATTTATAAAACACATATGGTAACAAAAACCCTTCATCTCAATTCTAAAAAAAACTATCATGGGGGCCGGTGCGATGGCGCTATAGGTAAGGTATCTGCCTTGCTAGCACTAGCCTAGGATGGACCGTGGTTCGATCCCCTGGTGTCCCATATGGTCCCCCAAGCCAGGAGCAACTTCTGAGTGCATAGCCAGGAGGAACCCCTGAGCATCACTGGGTGTGGTCCAAAAACCAAAAACCAAAAAAAAAAAGAACTATCACAAATCAAATATAACAATTAAAATAAAACAATTCAGTTGGCAAACATCCAAAAATAGGCACAGATAGTTCACCATAGAAGACATCCAGATGGCAAATCAGCACATAAAGGATATCTGGCATCAATGAATGCTCAGGAAAAGCAAATTAAACCATAAGGCTTCATACTGGTTTGGGTGTCAAGAATAAAATTACTGACAAAATCAATGCATGTGAGGATATTAAAAAAAAAAAAACCTACTCACTCACACCTTATTGGTTGTAATGAAAAATAATGGTCACCCTATAAAACAGTTTGAAATTTTGGTTTCTTACAAAATAAGCGTGTATCAAGTTACCCCAGAATTTTTACTGAGACATTTATCCTAAGAAAATGAAAAGTTTTTCTTCTATAAGCACCTACAAAAGTTCATAGCAGCTTAATGGTTAATAAATAGCCAAACATCCCAGGTGTCCTTGAACAGGTGCTTACAAAATCTGGTACATACCTACTATGGAACACTACTCAACTACAAAAAAAAAAATGCGACTGTACTTGGAGATCTCTCTTTTCTTTAAAATAATATCTTTATTTAAACACAGTGATTACAAACATGATTGTAGTTGGATTTCAGTCATAAAAAAGAACACCCCCCTTCACCAGTACTACATTCCCATCTTCCATGACCCCATGTCCCTCTCCCCACCTGCATTCAAGACAGGCTTTCTACTATCCTCACTCATTGACATTGTTATGATAGTTCTCAGTGTAGTTATTGCTCTAACTGCACTTACCACTCTGTGGTGAGCTTTATATCGTGGGCTGGTCCTTTAGGCCCTCATCTCTGGAAATTATTTCAATAACATCTTTTATTTTTTCTTAAAACCCATAGATGAGTGAGACTATTCTGTGTGTCTCTCTCTCCGACTTATTTCACTCAGCATATAGATTCCATGTACATCTATGTATAGGAAAATTTCATGACTTCATCTCCTGATGACTGCATAATATTCCATTGTGTATATGTGCCACAGTTTCTTTAGCCATTCATCTGTTGAAGGGCATCTTGGCTGTTTCCAGATTATGGCTATTGTAAATAGCACTGCAATGAATATAGGTGTGAGTAGGGTTTTTTGTATTGCATTGTGTGTGTGTGTTTTCTTAGGGTATATCCCTAAGAGTGTTAAAACTGTATAATATGGGAGATCAATTTACAGTTTTTTGAGGATGAAGATCTCATTTTTATAATTTTTATTATTTTTTTTGTGGTTTTTGGATCACACCCGGCAGTGCTCAGGGGTTATTCCTGGCTCCATGCTCAGAAATTGCTCCTGGCAGGCACAGGGGACCATATGGGACACCGGGATTCGAACTGGTTTCCTTCTGCATGAGAGGCAAACACCTTACCTCCATGCTATCCTCCGGCCCCACATTTTTATAATTTTTAAATGGTGGTGTGGGTGTGGGTCTGTGCCTGGAGATCTGGTTTTAAAGAGGAATTTAAGGGACTAGAGAGATAGTACAGTGGGGAAGATACTTGCCATTCATTTGGTCAGCCCAGATTTGATCCCCAAAACCCCATATGGTCCCCTGAGTCCCACCAGGAATTAGCCTTAAGCACAGCCCCAGAGTAATTCCTGAGCACTGCTGAGGTATGGACCTCCCCCCCCCCCCGCAAAAAAAGTTTTTAAAAAAGGAAGGAGTTAGATGTTTGGTTAAAAAAAAAAAAAAAAGACAATTTTGAGTAGGTCTTCACCCACCAAATAAACTGTTTTCCCAATCTTACTTAATTCCAATGAATTCACATCACACAACCCAAGTGGCTGTGACTACCTTATTGTGGCTTCCAGGAAAGCATACCAGCTCTGATGCAAATTCTCTGCAACCATAATGGTCAATGATGTGAATGCTGGTGGAATCAAAGAGCTGTCCAGTATTCTGGTACTGAATTGTACTTTGTGGCTGTATAGCACAAAGATAGGGAGAATCAACAGGGATTGGAACTATCAGGAGTTGGTGTGGGGAATTGATAGGATACAAGTTAAGAGTGTTACAGATGCCAAAGATTATGTAGGTTGCCAGAGCCAACTGCCAGAGTGGGGCCTGAGCTGCTAGGATATATGGGGGAGGGGTGCTTGCAGGTAAGACTCTGGCAAAAGTCAAGGGCCTATGACAAAACCCTGGGCCTGGAGAGGGAGAGAGAAAAATAGAGAGAAAAAGAGATAGCTGGGTTTGGGACCAAGGTAAGGTCTAGTTGAGGCCAGGTACAGGAACAGGCAAACAAAGTAAAGGACAAACAGTCCAAAAAGATACAACAGAAGGTCTGTTGAAATCAGAGAGAAAAGACAGAAAAGAAACAGTCCAGTCACAGTGCTGCTCCAACTGCCTCTTCACACTACCACTGACTCTCCACACTGACTCTCCAACCCCAGCCTCCCTAAGGTAGGGAGAGTTATAGCAACAGCCAGCCAACAATAGTTGATTAAGGTCTTTCTTAAAAGGGCAGATCCCTTTTATGGCTTCTTCTGGACTGCTCTTGGGTAATACGGTAATGTAAGACAAGAGTAGGTAATGTTTCTGGAAGCTGTCAGTCAGTTATATGGGGCACACTGTGAACCCTTATGTCTGCTGCTCAGAAGGACTTAGAGGAATAGCAAAGTACTTCCCCTCACTGCTTCTCAATTCAGGACCCAACCAAGGCCAGAGTGTATCCTGAAGAAAATGGTTTAAGCAGATAAATATTAGTATATATCATGTACTATGTTGATTTTTCATGGTGCTCTAAAAGTGAACATAGTTAAAGATGATCTTTCTTCCACAAAAACTATCATGAACAACTTTGCAATTGTATCTCATGATGATTCAAAATAGATTTAAAGGAAAAGAAATTTCAACATAGCAAAAAAAAAGTCAAAATTTCTGCCTAAACAAAGTGATTTTGGGTAGATTTATGTGTAATACACTTGGCGGTGTTCTCCAAGGCCTCCATGACAACCCATTATAATTTTTTGGTTGATCGTTTGACATACTCTTTTTATTCAGTCTTATTTCATTGAAAATTGCCATTTTCCCAATTGAATAGCTAAACATATTAGTGGCACAATGCTATGTATTTGACTCTAATAAGGCTTACAGAAAATGTGTTTCCCAAACCTAAAAAAGGTTCAAAGATAAAAATTGCTGGTAGTTTACACCCCTTGGCATTGGCCCCAGGCCAGTCATTCTTAACAAAAGACTGAAGCAAAGGAATCTTGTTAAACCAAAATGCCAAAGGTCATACAAAGGAAAGAATCAGTTTGATGCTGCCATAACAAAATACCAAAGATATGGGGGAGAGAGGCATGAGGGCTTTGCATGTAAAACACAAAAGTGTATGTTTTTTTTTAAGTTCTTAAAGCTAATAGTCCAAGATGTTAGAAATTTTTATCTCTGTTCAGGAAATCTATTCCTGGCTTGTAAACTTATTTTTTTTAACTTTATTGATTGATTAATTGATTGATTGGTTTTAGCATCACATTTGGCAGCACTCAGGGGTTGCTCCTGGCTCTGCACTCCAAAATAGCCCTCTGGCAGACTGGGGGACCATAAGTGATGCCAGGAATCAAACAGGGTCCCTCTGAGGTAAGTCACATGCAAGGCAAATCCCTACCACTGTGCTATCTCTCCAGCCCCTTGTAACTTATTTCTAACTGAGCTTTCTATGGCTAAGGAAAGGTACTTCTGGTGTCTTTTCCTTGGGCATTATACATAATAATACATTTGTATAAGGGTATTATTTCCATTGGATTTTTGCTTTATTCTTGTTCTACTTTATTTATATAAAAATTATTATTATTTTACTTTAATTAGAAGGCTCATTCTAAAAATGCAGTCACATGGGTATTTAGTTTCAGCCTAAAAATCAGAGACCAGGGGCCGGGTAGGTGGCTCTGGAGGTAAGGTGCCTGCCTTGCAAGCGCTAGCCAAGGAAGGACCGCGGTTCGATCCCCCGGCGTCCCATATGGTCCCCCCAAGCCAGGGGCGATTTCTGAGCACATAGCCAGGAGTAACCCCTGAGCGTCAAACGGGTGTGGCCCAAAAACCAAAAAAAAAAAAAAAAATCAGAGACCAGTATAGGATATAGTTCAGTCCAGAATAGGAGGGTTAAAATAAATGGTTCAGAGATATCAAAGGATATCTTGGTCATCTCTACGTAGAAGAATGTATCCTTACAAAAATGAGGTAATATATACAGTAAGAGACATCCCATGCAAGGGATGTTTGTGGAGCACCTGGCCCCTTACTTGGTGCCAAAACTACAGTAGTGTTTTCTGCTGTTGGAGTCTTCAGCATCCAAGAAATTGTCCTAAGATGTCATAAAACAATTTAGAGGCTTCCTTTCATGCCTGTATAGTTTCATGTCTAGATAGTTCAAGCCTTTAAGTAATGACAATACTGAAGGACTGTTATTCACAGGAGGCAGTGGGGTAGGCAGTAGATGGGGAGTTCCTGGCAGTGGAGACCCAATTTGTGCAGAGACCTTGAGGTGCACGGCAAGCATAGCACACTAAAGATCAGGAAGGTCAATGTTTCTGGGGCAAAGATTTTTCTTCCCAAGGAACAGCAGCATTGGGATCTCACCCAAAGTCAAGTGCTGGCACTGCAAAGAATATCACTGAGCAAAGATCTGGCCTTTAGTTTCTAAGGTTCTCTCAGACCCTAGAGGCTTACCCATCTGTGCTGAGAAGGAGATTGGTAATATTGAACCCAAAAAAAGTCTTGCAAGTCTTGGGCTGGGGGAATTGGGTACAGAGATAATTACAGTTCCCTACAAGTAGAGCACTTATCTTTTTTTTGGGGGGGGGGAGTTACACCTGGCAGTGCTCAAGGGTTACTCCTGGCTCTACACTCAGAAATCGCTCCTGACAAGCTCGGGGACCATATAGGATGCCTGGATTCGAACCACGGTCCTCCTGCATGCAAAGCAAGCACCTTACCTTCATGCCATCGCTCCGGCCCCGAGTCTTGCATGCTTCTGACCCAGACTCAATTCCCAGCGCCCAGTAGAGTGTACAGTAGGAAAATACCCTGGACACAGCTGAGTGTGACCCCAAAATAAACAATAGAATAATAACAACAAATAAATAAATAGATTAATGAACAGTAGGAAGAACCTTGCAAAGCTGAAGATATGACCTCTTGAACCCCAGAATGATACCCAAAACACTTGCTTAGAACATCTAGGTCAAACACTCCTGAAATTCATTTGGAACAATAAACACCCACGAATAGATAGAGCAACCTTTGTGAAAAAGAATATGGGAGACATCACTTTCCTGAACTTTAAATTGTATTAAAAAAGCTATAGTCATTAAAACAGCATGATATTGAAATAAAGACAGATCCAGGTCAGTGAATAGATTTGAGTATTCAGAGAATGATCCCCAGACATACAATTAATTAATCTTTTTTGTTTGGTTGGTTTTTCGGGTCACATCCGGTGACGCTCAGGGGTTACTCCTGGCTATGCGCTCAGAAATCCGTCCTGACTTGAGGGACCATATGGGACATCAGGGATTGAACCAAGATCTGTCCTGGGTCAGCCACGTGCAAGGCAACTGCCCTACTGCTACACTGCAGCTTCAGTCCACAATCAATTAATCTTTAATAAAGGGGCAAGAAATGCAATATGAAACAAGGAAAGCCTCTTCAGTAAGTGGTGTTGGGACAACTGGTTAGCTACTTGCAAAAAAGTGAACTCGAACCTCTATCTAACACCATGCACAAAGGTCAAATCCAAATGGATTAAAGACCTTGATATCAGGCCCAAAACCATAAGGTACATAGAACATCATGTAAGTAAAACACTCCATGACACTGAGACTAAAGGCATCTTCAAGGAAAAAACACTCTCCAAACAAGTGGAAGCAGAGCTAAACAAATGGGACTATATTAAGCTGAGAGGCTTCTGCACCTCAAAGAAAATAATGCCTCAGATACAAAAACCACCACAGAATGAGAGAAACTACTCACCCAATACCCATCAGATAAGGGTCTAATATAGAAGATATACAAGGCACTGACAGAACACTGACAGAACTTAAAAGAAAAAATCTAGACACATTAAAAATGGGGAGAAAAAATGAACAGGAAATTTCTCAAAGAAGAAATACAAATGGCCAAAAGTCACATAAAAAATGCTTCAAATTTTTTGTATTGTTGTTACGTTTTTCTTCATTTTTCCCTTTCTTCTCTTAAATTTATATTTATAGCCTCTAGAAAGACTCCTTCTGTTTTATGCTTGTTTGATTTTTTCCCTTTTTTTTCCTTCAAACAGAACCACATAATTTGAACCATCTTGTTCTGCCTCATAAATTGAGGGAGGAAATAATGGAGGGTACCAAGACCAAACAGTCATATGAACATTGAGTAGAAATAAAAAAATGATCAGACTTAAATCCAAAGCCAATGACAACAGAATTGATACCTAATCTACAACAAGCTAGACACAGAGGGGACCACTTATACTAGCAGCCTGGGGTTGGGGAGGAGGTATATGAGATGCATGCTGAGAACAGGGTTGGAGGGAGAACAACATTGGTGGTGGGACTGCCCCAGATTCAATATCACTATGTACCTCAAATATTACTGTGAAAGATTTGTAATCCACTTTGGTCAAAATAAAAATTATTTTGAAAATATCTTCATATCACTAATCATCAGGGAGATGCAAATCAAAACAACAATGAGGTGCCATCTCACACCACAGAGACTGGCACACATCACAAAGAACAAGAATAATTAGAGCTGGTGAGGATGTGGAGAGAAAGGAACTCTTATTCACTGCTGGTGGGAATGCCATCTAGTAGAGCCTTTATGAAAAACAAAATGGAGATTCCTCAAAACACTGGAAATTGAGCTCCCATATGATCCAGCTATACCACTCCTAGGGATATACCCCAGGAACACAAAAATACAATTTAAAAATTCCTTCCTCACACCTATATTCATTGCAGTGCTATTTACAATAGCCATAATCTGGAAACAACCAAGATGCCCTTCAAAAGATGAATGGCTAAAGAAACAGTGGTACATATACACAATGGAATATTATGCAGGCATCAGGAGATGAAGTCATGAAATTTTCCTATACATGGATGAATGTGGAAACTATCATGCTGAGTGAAATAAGTCAGAGAGAAATATACAGAATAGTCTCACTCATCTATGTGTTTTAAGAAAAATTAAGGACATTATTGTAATAATTCCTAGAGACAATAGAGATGAGGGCCAGAAGGACCAGATCACAAAATGAAGCTCACCACAAAGAGTGGTGAGTGCAGTTAAAGCAATAACTACACTAACAACTACCATGACAATGTTAATGAACAGAAGCAGTAGAATCCCTGTCTCACAAACAGGCAGGGGTGTGGGAGGAGGGAGAAAGGAGGCATGGCTGGTGGGAATGTTGCACTGGTGAAGGGGTTGTTCTTTTTATGACTGAAACCCAACTACAATCATGTTTGTAATAACAGTGTTTAAGTAAAGATATTATATAAAAAAAAGAACATCTAGGAATGTCCAGGTGACTGGAGGCAGTATGTTGACCAAACCCATAGTTTCCCAGAACTACAAGATACAGAAAGCCCCTACATAGGAGCAAAGTGGAGAAAAACTGAGATCTGAGATCACCAAAGCAGTTATATAACTGCACCTTCTAGCACTATAACCTCTGGAAATCTGCTCACTTCTCAGTGTCTCCATTTCTCCATGTTCAAAGAGGGAATTGCTTTAACAAATGCTGATTAGATGCTAAGTATGTATCAAGTTCTATTCCAGGTGCATACAATGCATTGGAAACACCAATTGATGTGGTCACATGATAATAGATATGTCTATATGTCAAGTGTCAATATATAATGTCAAGTGCTATGTCAGATGCATGTGTAAGTCCCAGTGAACATGGTCACATGGCAAAACCAATAGACATAGGTCACTTTTGTACTTTTCCAGAGTAGACAAATCATCAAGAGTTAGTGGTGAAATGTGGACAAATTGGAAAAAAAACACAGGGTGGCAGGATAGAAATATAAGATGGGATATATCTATATATTCAGGGTGTCAGGGAAGGTCTTACTAGGGAGATGACAGGTGAGTCAAGACCCCAAGATGATTAAGAATAGTGTCTACCTCTCAGTAAGAGAAAGATTTCACTCCACCTTGAGATAATGAAAGAGTCCAGGAAGCAGGAAGCACAGTGCCCAGCATAGAATAGAGCTAAAAAAATGCTGATATCTTCATCCATCAGTCACCAAAACTAGGTGTGCTTATATGTAAGGAGATATTCTGCATGGTTTGCCAGAATGTAAAGCATAAACTAAATTAATGTATTCCTTATTCATTTTTTATGCTTTAGGGTAGCTACTAAAGTCTTTATCTTCCTTCATTTTTGAAGTGCAGATGGTTGACAGTAATACATCATGCACTTAACATTTAAAAAGCTAGACCTCCTGGTATGTGTTCATACCTTAACAGGATGAAATTAGAGTTTATTAAATTAATTCACTTATAATAGCAATTGCAATAGTAATAATAAGCTCAATAAATAAATGGTGAGTAGTATTAGTCATGAAAGCAGTTGTAGCATTAGGGAAGGAAGTAAAGGAGGATTGTCAGCAATTTCTGCTGCAGTTTACCCAACAGAGCACTGAGTGGCAGTGAAAAGGACCAGGATCGAGGATGAGGCAGAGCCACATTTGTGACCTGGCCAGGAGATGTGATTGCCTCAAAGCCACTGAAAGCATTCTGTTCCCTCCTCTATGTCATGTAGATAGCAGAGTGAATCTTGTCGGTGCTGTAAGGACTGTGCTGGTGTGTATATGGTGACTCAGAGGATGCTATAAATGGAGGTTCTCAGGAGGACAAGAGTCCCATACCATATAATTGAATTTCTGGCATCTGACACTCAGCGTCTTCTCTGGGGAGCTCAGTTCACTCTCCACACTCAGATTGAACTCCCGGGGGAAGTAAAACTCTTGGGAAATTAAAGCCACATGGGAATAAGAATCCATATCAAACAGATGGGCAATGAATAAAATAAATGCAGGTCCAGAGCACTAGCACAGCAGGGAGGGTATTTGCTTTGTACATATCCCCCCACCAACTCCGGGTTCGATCTCTGGCATTCCATATGGTTTCCTGAGCGTGCCAAGAGTTAATCCTGAGTGCAGAGTCAGAAGTAAGGCCTGAGCACAGCCAGATGTGGCCCAAAAGCAATAAATAAATAAAATGCTGAAGGATGAGGAGTAACTAACATTGTAAACTGCTGGTGCTAGTGTAAATTAGCACAACCACTTCTTTAAATGGGATGTATTTACATTTCAGGTACTACCTAGATTCCATGAGCCAGAAGTTGAACCCCAAGCCAATTCCTATAGCACTAGCTATTAATAATAAGCACATGAGCAAATGTGCCAGGAGACATAAATAAGAGTTTTTACAGCCCCCTCCAAACTGGAAAAAAATGTTTGTGTCATTCGAAGGAAAAATAGAAAAGTAATTGGTACTCAGCTGAGAAGAGAATGCAAAATTCAAGATAGCATCAACTTTTGGGAGGGTGGTAAGACTGGAATTGGAGAAGACTATCAAGAAGGTCCTAAGGTGATATAGATATTCTATTTTTCCATCTGAGCATCTGTTAATTTTCTTTTTAACACTATACTTTTCACACTTTTGTGCCATTTGTTTAATTAAAAATAAGGAGAAACTATGAAAGAAACAAAGACGACAGAATCCTTGGTCCAACAGCTCTGGCTCTTCTATCCACATAGAAGAGGCCAAAGGCATTTCCTACTGGCTTCTGGGTTCATCTGGGAAAGTTCTTGGCTGTCTTGGACTCCAGGTATCAGTAGGGATGGTCTCTGGATATGTGTAGACCTGGACCTGAGGAGAGCCTCAGGACAGAAGATGAGCCAGATCTTTTAGTCTTTCCCTGCCAGGAACTTAGCCTGTGTGGGTTTAGAGGGAGGAAGGCAGCCTGTTTCTTCCTGCAGACTGTCACTCTGAGGTTTTCAAACATACCAGTGCCAACCTCTCTGCCTCACAGAGACAGGAGAGAGAGGCTGGCCAGAAGTAAGAACTGAATGGCCTTGTCCAAACAGTTTCAACTTCCTCCACCTGGTAAGTGGCATCTCCTGCATATCTGGTACAGACAGAAACCTCTACTCAGAAGACAGACCCGGCAGAATGGGGTGGGGCCACCCACCTGGCTGCAGCTGAAGAAACACTTTTCCATAGAGACATGTGGAAAACCCATAGGCTTTCAAACGTGCTGAGGTAGTGAGTGAGAAGGGGTCAGCATAGGCCCTCTGGAAAAATACTAGTCTTTCTAGAGCCCCTGGTTTATGATCTGAGGCTGCTGCCCAGATACTCAACTCTGCTGGACATGCAAATGCCAGGGTGTCATCAAATGAGTATCTTCCTCTGAGGATTCCATCAAAATCCTAGAGACTGGCCAAGCCAATGGGGTGGGCATGGGGCACCTGCTGAGCATCTGTCCCCACTCACAAGTCCCTCCTGCCAAGCCTCATCAGAGCTATGGCCCTTGGGAATAAGCAGGACATGAGATAGATGAGGCCAAGCATGTGATCAATGGGCATGTGGATGTTCTTCAGACTCATCCACTTTCTTTTCTTTCTGCTTGTGAGATGGTGCTGTCAGCTACATTCCCTATGGCTGCCTGATGTGTGAGCAAAAACGACACCAATTGCTTTCAGTGGGCACCTTGGTGCACCCATGTATAGGCACCATCCCTAGGGTGCCCAAGGAGGATCCTGGGAAGTACTCAGGGACAGGAGGTATAAGCTGAAGGGTGAGTGCTCTGTTCATTTGGCCCTGACAGGTACCACCAGATAGGATATGGGGGCCACACTGAGCAAGATGGAATGGGGAGGAGCAAGGATAACAATGGTTTACACCTCTCCTCTTTACATGCCCCCAAGTCAGTCCCACAAAATTGCTCTTGAGACCCAACCACAAAGGAGGCCACTGATGCTATGCAGATGACAGGAAGTACCACCTGCTGGCTCCATCCTCACTTAAGCACTTCACTGTGTTGTCAGGAGGATACAGGGTGCATGCTCTTTCTTCTCACATTCTGTGGGTCCCCTACCCTTTCAATGGGGTGTCTGCCTGAACATTCCTGGCTCTGTTAAGGTCTTGGAGACAGGTTCAGGGAAGAACATGTTCAGGGAAGAACAGCCAATTCCTTGGGTACAAGGGGGCTCTGAGGTGCTGCCCAGGATGGAGACATCCCCCTCCCTCCACCAGCAGACTGAGCAGGAGTCCGAGAACCCCAAGGCTGGGATCTGCAGGAAGCAGGTTTCAACAAATCAAAGGTACCATCAATTGTAGGATTCAGCTTCAAGAACCTGTTCACACTCAGAATTCCCATTGCACAGGCTTTGAAAGACTGTGTTGGGTGGTCAGACATGAATTTTATGCACTATCACATGAAAATATATGTGTGTGCATATATATACCACTTAGAAAAATAAAAATACCTGCAAAATTCATTGCTCGAGTTTTCAGACATCTTTGTACTCTAATGAACTTCCTCTGAGCTCCAAGTCAGGGGCAGAATGTTACAGCCTCACAGTCTGTGACTGTCCCAAAATGAAGGACCCACTGTCCCCCAACACTCACAGAGCAGGTGACACAGCATTGCTGCTGGGGTGACCACACATACACACGTACACACATACACACACAAGTGCATGCACACACAAACATATGCGCACATACAAGCACAAAAACTCACACACACTTTTAGGACACAGCTATAGCCCTCTTCCATGGCCTCACTGCTTTCTTCTTTAGTCTTGCCTATCAGGTGATGCTGACTGTGTCACAACACCCAGACAAGCATGGATAGGTGGAGTCTGCATGTGTCTGCACATGTATGTGTGCAATCATATATCATGTGTGCATGGGAAGTAGACATGTCTAAGGGGCAGTGTGGACATGTCTTGTGTACATAGAGGCCTGGGGGTATAGAAATGTCTCATGGGGTGAACATGTCCTATTTATAGGGTGTGTTGATATTTTCTTTATAGCAGATGGTGTAAATGCATCTCATTTAGGTGGGTATAGACACATCCTCTGTATACGAGATGTACACCTGCCTCATGTAATGAGAAAATGGAGGAATGTCTCAGGTAGGGGAGATATTGACATCCTATGGATGGAGAGCATAGACACATCTTGTGTATTGGAGTGGGTGAGTGTAAATGCATCCTTTGTAGAGGGGGTGTAGATACATTTTGTGTTTGGACAGGTTTAGACATATCCCATGTGTATATATATATGGGGTATAGATATGCCCCATGTGTGTAGGGGTACAGACATGCCCTTGTGGGGGTGTAGACCTGCCCTATGGGGGTCTAGAAATGCCCTGTGTGGGAGGTATAGACATGTCCCTATGGGGTAATATAGACATGCACCTGAGGGTGTAGACATTTCCTGTGTGTAGGGCTGTAGACATGGTCCTGTGAGATGGTGTAGACATATTCCATAGAGGGTAGTACATATCTTTAGGGCTGTATATGGATCCCCCTGCCTGACCCTTCTCTGTTCCCAAGGTAATATTCAGCCCTACCCCTCTGTCCCACCCCTGAATAATATTCAAGGGTGTCAGGGACTTGGGAGAGGGAGGTGGGAACTAGTGACACCCCTTAATCTTAGGTCCAAGACTCAACCTCCCCACAGTGCTCCTCTCCTTTGGGAGCACATCCCCTCACTGGTCCAAGCCAGAGATACACAGACACACTAGGCCAGTGTTTTTTCAACCTTTTTGTGCAAAGGCACACTTTTTTCATGAAAAAAAAATCACAAGGCACAGCACCATTAGAAAATGTTAAAAAATATTTAACTCTGTGCCTAGATTGACTATATATAAATTAATTCTCTTGAACAGGAATCAAATAAACACAAAGCAGTTATCTTATAATCACTTTATTATGAAATAATAAAGTATTTTATCATTGTTCATATTTCTGTTTACTTACTCAGTGCGAAACCTGGGCCTGTTTGGCTGAACACAAAGCTGAGATTCTGGCAGGAACTGAAGAAAGACACACATGTAGCTCTTCATCAACAGCTCTCAGTCTCTTTAGTTTTTATAATCTGTAACGTGTTCCGGTTCACAAATAGACCAAGCATGCCAAAACATGTTATGGATGAAATTGGAATTTTTCTCAAGGCACACCAGACAATATTTCACGGCACACTAGTGTGCCACGGCACAGTGGTTAAAAAATGCTGTACTAGGCTCCTCCCTCTGCAGATGCCTATTTGGGGTCTGGATCCTCTGGGGGAATCCCTGAAATGCAGGGCCTATTTGGGGTCTGGCTTTTCTGGAAATCCTCAGGTGGTGCCTACACAGGTGAGTCACAATGCCTCTCTGGTGTCACTCAGGTCAGCACCCTCAGGTCACCAGCATGTGCCCCAGCACAAGGTTGGGACAGTTCTCCTGATACTTTCCAGGAATAAATAGAAGATTCAGGTCCAGGGGCTTTCCTAAAGGGAGGTTGAGCACAGCAATGCAGCTGCCCTGATCGCTGAGCAACTCTTTGGTTTGCAGATACCCTATCCCTAGAACTAGTTGCCAACATTAAAGCTATGTGCAATATATTGTGATTGGATGGATGGATGGATGGATGGATGGATGGATGGATGGATGGATGGATGGATGGATGGATGGATGGATGCATGGATGGATGGATGGATACATGGATGCATGGATGGATGGATGCATGGATGCATGGATGGATGGGTGAATGGGTGGGTGAATGGATGGGTGTTGTATCAAATAATTAACGATGGGGCTGGATGGCGATGGATGGTGAAGGATGGATGGATCTTTCTCTGCCATCCCAGGCCACGTGGCTCCGCAACCCCCATCAACCGGCGGGTCTGGGGTCCAGGAAAGCGACAGGTATAGAACTCACTCACAGGCAGGCACCAGGAACCATCAGCTTTATTCATGCCCTATTCTCCACATGTGTGTGGCCTATCTCATAACCTTTTAAGCATTCAGCCATTCTAGGCTACCCTGCGTCTTAACCCTTTCAGCCATCTTTCCTTTGGCCTCCATCCTGGTCCAAGACCAGAAACAGAGACCCCAAAGCCAGCGAGCTCAGCAGGGCCGAAAGGGGCCGAATTCCCTCGGTCCAAGGCTTATCTAACTTTTCCAAGACCCCTCCCAGGAATGGGCGGGGTCTTGCAGGTAAGGTAACACCTAATATTCAGTTCCCAAGACCCCTCCCAGAAATGGGTGGGTCTCAGGTAGCTACACCCAGATCCAGGGTCTCAGGTACACTACAGATGGGTGAGTGGATGGATGGATGGATGGATGGATGGATGGATGGATGGATGGATGGATGGATGGATGGATGGATGGATGGATGGATGGATGGATGGATGGATGGATGGGTGGATGGATGGATGGGTGGATGGGTGGATGGGTGAGTGAATGGGTGGGTGGATGGATGGGTGAGTGGATGGGTGGATGGATGGATGGATGGATGGATGGATGGATGGATGGATGGATGGATGGATGGATGGATGGATGGAAGGAAGGACGGACGGATGGACAGACGGACGGACGGACGGGTGGCAGGTGGAAGGCAGGTGGGGCAGGGAAAGAATCAGAGGGAGGGAGAAAGTGGGAAGAGAGGAAGGGAGAAAGGAAAAGTTGGGGGGGCAAAGGATTGGAGGAAGAAAGCGCGTATAAATGAATGACGATGGAGATGAAAGGTGGTGCACCGGGAGCTGCTTTGCGGGGAGCAGCGGCTGGCCAGGCAGAGCTGGGCGATCTGAGAACCCGCAGCCCCTGAGCCCTGCCAGCGCGGGTGCCGCCTTACGTGGGGCCTTGCTGCACCCCAGCGGCAGCGCACGGCACGACAGCGCGGGCGGCGGCGGGCCCGGGGCGCGGGGCGCGGTCTCCAGGGACGCTCCTGCGCCCCGCGCGCGCGTTCCCTAGCAACCGGCCCCGGGTCCCGCCGAGGCCCGCGCTGCCAACTTGAGCATCTCCTGGCTGCCAACGCTGCGGGGAAGATGAAGAAGCGTCTCCCGCCGCTTTTTTTTAATTTTTTTTTCCTCTTTCCTGAAAGGTTTTCTTTTTCTCTCCTCCATGAAAAAGGATAACGAGGTGGGGGTGGGAGAGGGAAATGGTTTAAGTTAATTTAAACTGTGTCTGCCGCAGGCCACAACCAAGGAAAGGTTTCCTTTTCTTTCTTATTTTTTTTGAGTCGCGTTTGAAGCGGCGAGGGAAGCAGCTCTTTGCTGCAGCCCAGCGGCTAGACCCTGGAAAGTCGAGGGGAGTGATTTCCAGGAAGGGGTCCAGGCAGAAACAGCCTGGCCTTGACTGAGTTGTCTCCCACCGACCCGGCGCGTGGCTGAATCTGACCCAAGAGTCCTACTGGCCTTTGCATGTGGCATCATTTTGCCCTTGGAAAATTGGGGGGAAAAAATGGTAATCCTGGCCTGGGGGCCGGAGAGATAGCATGGAGGTAAGGCGTTTGCCTTTCATGCAGAAGGTCATCAGTTCGAATCTGGCTTCCCATATGGTCCCCCGTGCCTGCCAGGAGCAATTTCTGAGCATGGAGCCAGGAGTTTACCTTGAGCACTGCCGGGTGTGACCCAAAAACCAAAAAAAAAAAAAAAAGCAAAACAATCCTGGCCTGGCCTCAGAAGTAGCAAACTGTGACCCAGCTGGACGCAGGAGTCAGGCAAAAGTCATGGCAGGACCCCATCAGTGAAGCGCTATATCCCCTTCCCCTGCCAGAGTCTTGGGGTCTCTGCCGCTAGATAACCAGAAGGGGATGTTAGCACACCCACCCTCCTCCAGCTACTTGGCTAGATCTGCTGGCCTGGTTTCCAGCCCCAATTTCCCCCTGGAACACCAGGAGCTGCCCACTACCTGTCTCACACACACACACACACACACACACACACACACACACACACACACACACACACACACAGTCTCCAGAATTGAGGAGACCCATGGCAGGAGTCCAACAGATTCTGATGACAGGTTGTGTGTAAGTCACTTTATGGAGGATGTGTGTGTGGAAGTATACAGGTGTGTACAGATATGTGTACAAGTGTGTGTATAGGGGTCAGCAGGTGAGTACGCAGGTATCTGTGTGTACAGGTGTGTCTGCAGGTGTCTGCTGGGATCTCGACAGAACAAAAACCTGCAGTCTCCCACATACTGAAGGGCAGGAAACATTCTCCTTTGCATCAGGAAGCATGGCATTGATCCTGGTGGACCGATTTCACCAACAATTCCCGGGTACACTCAGCCAGTTTTCACTGAGTACCTAATCAAGCCAGGCCATGTTTGTGAAAGCAAAGGGACTGTGGTGCAAGGCACCCTTAGCGATGCAGCTTGGAACAGGCAAAGAGCAGCAGGGTTGCTCTGAATAGAGATGAGTGCTGAGAGATCAGACAGGTGCTGAGGGGCTGAGGGGGCCACTGTCTTCACAATGAGTACTTAGAGACTTGTTTCCTCTCACCTGCTGCAGGAAAGAATGCCTGTTTCCCAGCCTGCAGAACCCTTCCCAGGCCTGCACTTCACAAAGGCCTTTGTGATCCCCAGCATCTCAGGAAAGGAAGCAGAGGGCCCCAGGGATAGTTCAGTGATAAACTTCTTCTTTGCAGGCCTGAGGCCCACATGCCAAGTGTGAAACCAGTAGCATTGGGGCCCAGCACTATGACAAAGTAGGTGAACTCCAGCACATACAGCCAGGTGAGAGCAAGCACTGCAAACCCCAGTCCTCAGACAACAAAGGGAGGGATGGGAAAGAAAGGGAGCAGAGTTGGTCCCCTATCAAGAGCCTCATGATCTCCCTGCCTCATTCCCCCCTCTCCTCTCACATCCATTCTGGCCTCACCTGGCTCTATCCAGGACAATCACTAGCTAGCAGCCCCCCTAACTCCCCTGTAACACTCACACATTCTGTCTGCCCAACGTGGAGTGTTGTCCCCAGATGTCTACACTGCTGCCCGAAGCCCCACTTGACTCTCCAGGAAGAATGCCTGTCACACCTGCTACCCACTTTTTGTTTATTATTCCAAATACTTTGGACACCCTGCTCCAAAATGTGTGTGTGCAAGTCCTTGGGGAGAGAGAAGACTTTGAGAGAAAGGGAGTTCCCTGAAGCTGCAGAGTGCAGAGGTGTGGACAGGTGACTTCTGTAGAGGACATGACTTTAACATTTAATGGTTGAGGCTCTAAGTAAGCCCTTGGAAGGCGATTATCAGTGAGAATTGCAGGAGAACCCACTAGAGCAGAGAGGTGGGGCAGAAGAAGAAGAGAATATGGATGAGGTGTCCATGTGCAAAGGAGGTTCTGAATGTCTACTAATAAAAGACTTTTGATGCCCATGGGAGGACCCCATGTGGCTTACACGATATGGGAAGAGAAAGGCCAAGGAGGAAATCTCTCTGCACCTCTGCAACCCAAAGGCAGTAGCTAGGAGGTCTTAGACTACTATGAGGCTTTTTCTTTGCAGAAAAGCAAAGTCAGGCCTAGATTTTCTCCGGGTTATTTCAAGTCAGTTGCCTTCCCTCACAGAAAACAATTTTAGGAGACAAGCAATGAAGTAAAAACAGGTTTTATTGGGAAGTACTGAGGAAGGGGAAGGAGAGGGTAAGAATGAGAAAGAGTAGCACCCTCAAGGCTCAAGGGAGAGCTGGGGCTTCTCCAAAAAAAGGGAGAGAGACACAGTATCATCCCAGAGTTAAAGTAGAAAAGTCCACATCTCAAGAGAGGAGATGTGAGTGACACATACTGGGGCACCATGTATCCAGGCAACTCGTGCACAGCACCAACACATGGGCCCAGGTAGCACACGTGTGTACCTTTGTTCTAACTTGACTTTTGTTTGTTTGTTTGTTTGTTTGTTTGGATCACACCCAATGGCACTCAGGAGTTACTCCTGGCTCTGCTCAGAAATCACTCCTGGAAGGCACTGGCGACCATATGGGTTGCAGGGATTCAGGTCACCAGTGGCCTATCCTGAGTCAGCTGTGTGCAAGGCAAATGCCCTACCGCTGTGCTATCTCTCCAGCCCCCTAATTTGACTTTTATAGGGCTTTCCCAACAAGAGACCAAGGCTACCAGGGCTGCAGACTGCAGAGACTCAAGGCTGCCAGGGCCTGAAACTACAAGGCTCGAAGATGCCTGTAGAGCCCAGCAGCCAGATGGGGCCTGGAGGGTGCTTCAGGAGGGTGGGGAAGAGAGAAGAAATTCACTGGCCAGAGGTGGCTGGGGAAAATTCCAGTTTCAAAGATAAAAATAAGAATAGATACAAAGCAGACAGCATTTCTCCAATGCAGGCACTGCTCTGGTCACTATTCTGCATCCTCAACAGTCCAACATGGCAAGGGGGCATGTCCAGGTGTGTCCAGGTTCAACATTACAGTGGAGGTATCTAAGGGGCGTGTCCAAGTCCAACCGCCAAGTGGAGGTATCCAAAGAGCTTTCTAGGTTCAACTGACATACAGGTGCACAGCACCAAAGCATGGGCCCAGGTAACAATATATCTCCTTTGTTCTAAAGTGACTTTTATTAGGGCTTTTTTCCCAACAAGAATCCGTTGCTAAGGTTTGTTGTGGAGGGAGGATGGGCAGTTGCTGGTCTTCTCTGAGATTCCTTTCCTGACATTTGATCCTCTTGGAGCTTCTCCCAGTAATGGGGGTCTGGTCTTCTCTGGGCCTTCAGTGGTGCCAGGTGAGATCATCAATGACAAAGTAACTCCTCTGAATCTCGTCTCTTGGTTTTGTTACATCTCAAGACTTCATTGCCTTGGGGGTGACCTTCCCTACCTGTCTGCTGGCTTCACCTTCCTAGAAAGTTTCCCCCACGTGTGGAACATATGTCCAAAACAGCCAGACTACCTGAAGTTTCGCTGCCATGACAAATGAAGGTCAAAATCCCAGCCCCTAATGTTCAAGTTTCTTTCTCACTCAGACAAGAGAGGTGTCCCTCCAGCTGAGAAACCTGAGCCAGTGGCTGTCACAAACATTTATAAAATAGTTATGCTTAATTGAAAAACTGAGGAGAGAGGCTGAATATGTGATTTATGGGCCCTAAATTTCTGGCCTCCAGGGGTCCTATAATTACTCCCAGAGAATAGTCCTATGAGATAAATACATTCCAGAGACTTCTGTATTAGCTGCCCTAGTCCCCTTTGAGATGTAAAAATCTAACCTGGCTAGCATAGATAGCCTGTTAATGTTTGCCTTTTATCTTTTTGTGTTTACTGGTTCTAAACAATAAATACTGTCCAATCAGTGCTCTCTGTCCAAAAGTCCCGATCCCATGCTTTTCTCTCTTATTTCTGTATTTTTTTTGTTTTGTTTTGTTTTTTGTTTTAGTTTGGTTTTGGTTTTGGTTTTTTGTTTTTGTTTTTTTTTGGTTTTTGTTTTGTTTTGTTTTGTTTTTTGGTTTTTGGGTCACACCTGGCAGCACTCAGGGGTTATTCCTGGCTCTACACTCAGAAATTGCTCCTGGCAGGCTCAGGGGACCATATGGGATGCCAGGATTTGAACCACCATCCTTTGCATGCAAGGCAAATACCCTACCTCCATGCTATCTCTCCAGTTCTTGTATTGTTTTCTTAATCCTTCCTGTACCTCTGTTTCAGGCCAATTCATGGGAGCTGGTCTCCAGCAATTAGCCACTGAAAAGGGGGATCCTAACACCTTAGTTTCTTCCTCACATAGACAAGAATGTATGAGAAAACTGATTCAGTAGCCTCCAAGCAAGAAGGAGATGAAGGAAGCTCTTGGGCACAAACTGGACCCCAAATGACACCCACACTTCCAAGCACAGGCCATTACCCCAACAAGCTGTTTGATACCCACCAGCTGCAAAGACAATGGAGAAATTTAGAGATGAACCTGGGTAGCTGGGGTGCACAGAGTTTTCTGTCCCTAGACTCAGACCCATTACAGAACACACACACAAAAAAACATTGAAGATGCCACCCAAGATAATTTCTGGTGGAAAGAAACACAGCATTGAATAACACTAAATTGCAAAATAAACTTACGAGTGCTCTGTTCCATTAACTCAAATACCTATTATGTGAAAGCTCAGAGAATGTGATATATCTTGAATACCTCTCAGACACTGCTAATTCCCTTTATCAATAAACAAGGAACATGTCTCAGATTGCCAAATTATAAGAGAAAAGAATGAGATACCAAGTCAACAAAACACATTTTACCCATCACAGGTATTTCTATGATTTTTGTTTTGTTTAGTTTTGTTTTGGGGCCACACCCAGCAGTGTTCAGGTGTTATGTCTACCTCAGTGCTCAGGAATTACTCCTGGCAGTGCTCAAGTGGACCATATGAGATGCTGAAGATCAAACTCAGGTCACACTTGTCACTGTGTCCAAAGCAAATGTCCTACCTACTGTGCTATTGCTCTGGCCCCTGATATTTTTATATACTGTATTTTCTGGCGTATAAGACGACTTTTGAAATGAAAAAAAGTCAACTGAAAATCAGGGGTCGTCTTATACACCGAGTATATCCCGAAAAACATTTCAATATGCCACTAAACAAAATCGTCTGGATATTGCCACAAAACGAATTTTCCAACTCGATCCTGCACCAATCACTGCCAGGCTGCTCGGACCGCCTCTCTAACTCAGCCAATCCAAGCAGGCTTTTGATGCATGCAAATTAGACAATGTTCTGTACCGAATCTACACTGTCAAAAGCCTGCTCAGATTGGCCAGAGTCAGAGAAGTCTAAAATTAGGGGGTCATCTTATACACCAGAAAATACGATATGATAAATTTGAATATTTTTTTCATTTAGAATGACAAGTTTGCTATTTGTATCAGTTGTCTTAATGAAAACTAGTAAATTCATTATAATACACATTGCACATGAATATCCCAAAATATTGAATGTGGAGTATGAATGATCAAAACTTGATCATGTATGCTTCAAGTAAAACTGTGCTACATTAGTATTTACTTCAGAAGATATAAAAAATCATATATTGAGGAAAATAGATCATGAAAACTCTTTAGCCCCATCTCTCAGTCACCCAGTCCTCCTTCCCATAGGCAAACATATTAGTCATCTTTATGAATCAGCTAAAGGATACTGAAGGAATGGACCAACAACTACATAGTTACTTTCTGCCTCACTTCCAACTTCTGTCCCTTTTACATATACAAGCAGCATGTTATATTCGAATAGGATATATAATGCTGCAGAAACAAACATTCCTTAATTCTTAATTCACTAATTTGCTTCACAAAGTTTGATGAGTGTTTTAGGACTGCCCCAGAGTTGAATTAACCAACCTTCACCCTAAACTTTTATGGCGTATATTGGCTTTCACCCTTAACAATAATGGCATCCTCGTTTATATGTTTAAGACCTACCTGGACAGGAAGAACTTCTAGATAGGCTCTTTATCTTACCCCCTCTCCACCTATGAGGGTTGTCCTATTTTCCCAATAAAAACTGCTGTCCCAGCTGGCCTCTCTCTCTTGCTCCACATGGTAGTAAAGTCCCCAGGTTCACATATCATCTATCTTCAGCCTGGTTTGGATTATTTCATGCAGCAGCCCTGCTCCAGACCCACTTCCCACTTCCCTGTGAAATGACAGCATGTGGATTTTTCCATGCCCCAGGGCTATTGTCCTCCATGCAAGGACCCAGTGACTCAAATGATGTTCCACCATCCTGAAGTCCACAGTCTGCAACCCAAGACCCATAAGGTCAACGTGCAGAAAAGAAAACACATGTACCTCCTACTGATTAGGTCCAGAGGTACACACCCCAACAGGCTACTTGACAAATAGAAATGGGGAAGCATGAGATGCCCTGTTCTCCAGAATAGGGGGGATGCAGTATGATGCCCATTAGCAGTCATCTCTGAGTGCAAGCCAGGAGTAACCACTGAGCTCCACTGGGCGTGGCACCCAAAAACCAAACAAACAAAAAGTTATTCAAGAAGGTGTTGTTTGAACTGAAGATTGGAAACTAAAAGTGTTGTTACTCAATACTGAGGCATGGAGCTTATCTTTACACTGTCTTAAAGGTGCTTTTTTTTTTTTTAAAGGTGCTTTGTTTTTTAAGGACCAGGGAGATGGCTCAAAGAACTGGTGCATGTATGCTACATACAAGAGGCCTACTTTCAGTCCTCGGGACCTCATGATTCCTCGAGCAACCCCTGAGCATTTAGCTGGGAGTACCTTTTGTGCCTGCCAAATATGGCCCCAAAACAAAACAAAATGAAATTGTTTTTAAAAAAAAAAAAACAGTTTGGAAAGAAGAATAAGTAAAACAAAGTCTAAGGGACCAGACTATGTAGTCATGCACACCTTTGATCTCCTTTTGCCCTGAAGTCACAGTGAGCCTCTATTTTCTCATAAATAGAAGTACCAGGGTCCAGAGGCCTGGACAAGACCTAGAAGAAAGCATTTGAGGGCTTAGTATGGCTATTGAAAGCTTTAAACACAAACATACACACACACTAAGCAAAAGATATAGTCTAAAATTTTTTTAAATATTATTGAAAGAGACTCAAAAAGACCTAAATAATTGTTTTTTAATCTCATGTTCATAGATCCAAAGACTTGATAGTTTTGTGATTCTGACAAGACCTTCCCAAGCAGATCTATAGCACTGGTGCCATTCCTGCCAGCATTGTGGCTTACTGTCCAAAAATTCAGAGGGAAATCCAGGAATCCTGGAACACAATCTTAAAAATGAAAATAAAATGTTGGAGGTCCCACATTTTCCCATTTCAAAACTTTCCATAACTGCAATAATCTAAACAGCACAGTTTTGTTATGTACTTTCATGAGATAAAATTAAGAACCCAGAAAGTAATTGGCTTTTGGGGCCGGAGAGATAGCACTGCAGTAGGGCCTTGCATGCAGAAGAACGGTAGTTCAAATCCCGGCATCCCATATGATTCCCTGAGCCTGCGAGGGACGATTTCTGAGTATAGAGCCAGGAGTAACCCCTGAGCACTGCCGGGTGTGACTCAAAAACCAAAAAGAAAAAGAAAAAAAATAAATAAAGTAATTGGCTTTTGCCACGGGGTCCATTTGTCCCTTCAATGGAGAAAGAAATCTGTTTAGTTGTTTGTTTGTTTGTTTGGGGGCCACACTTGGCAGTGCTCAAGGATTACTCCTAGCTCTGCACTCTAAAACTATTCATAGAGGGAATTATTAAATTATTACAATTATTTCCTGGAGTGCTCTGGAAATGTTACGGGGTGCTTGAGATCAAATTTGGTCAGCTGCAAGCAAGGCCAATATTATATCTGCTGTACTATTGTTATCTCTGTACTATTTATGGCAAGTGAATTTCTACATGTAAAACTGTAAACTAAAGTTGAACCTCTACTTTGCAAGGCACACACACAAATCATTCAGAATGGATCACAAACCTAAATGGATAAGTTAAAATTGTTAAACTCTTTGAAGGAAACATAAAAGATAACATTTGTGAACTCGTATTTAAATCTTACTATGATATTAAAAGTACAAGCAACAATCCATGAATATGAGAACCATTTTGAAAATTATATATCTAACTTGTATCTATAATATATAAATAACTATTACAATGAAACAATAATCACACACACACACACACACACACACACACAAAATAAAAACAAGGAAGAAAACATGGATTGCTATCTGGACTCACTCGGTTCTTTGAACTCTCATGTTCCCAGAAACTTTTTCTAAAGTGCCATCATTAATAGAACACAACATGACTTTAACCTAATGTGAAACAATGTCTTGTTTTTTGTTTTTTTAATATTAGGTTTATATTTTAATGGTCTCTCTGCTCATGCTGGCTTTACATTTAAGTGAAAAATTAAGGTTCTGGAGCAATAGCACTGGGGTTAAGGCCTTGCATGTGGTTGACCCCGTTAGATTCCAGCACCACTGAGCCCTGCCAAGAATAAGCTCAGAGGGGCTGGAGAGAGAGCACAGCAGTAGAGCATTTGCCTTGCAAGTGGTCTGATTCAGGACTGACATTGGTTAAAATTCCAGCATCCTATAAGGTCCCACGTGCCTGCCAGTAGCAATTTCTGAGCATAGAGTCAGGAGTAACCGGAGTGCCGATGAGTGTGGACCAAACACAAAACAAACAAAAAAAATAAGCTCAGAGCACCACCTGATGTGATGAAAAACAAACAAAAAACACTAAATACAGTGGTGATGGGATACTGACATTCTGATGGTGTCGTAGCAATATTGTATGCGTCAAAATTACTATTAACATGACTTTAAATTACAATATTTAAGTAAAAACTTAATAGAAACTAAAAACATTAAGTCCATGCTGAAGCAATTGTACAATGGGTAGGGCCCATGTGCTACAACTGCATCAGCCTGGTCCATAACTCCAAGAGCTGATCGAGGCAATCAAATGTGAACAGAGAAATGTGAGCAGGCAATGAAGTGAGTTTGCAGAGTGGACACAGATCCCCACATCCTGGCACTGCTCTGAGAGCCCATCCCACCCACGGGCTGTGGGTGGGGGTGGTTGGGGGGGTTGTGGAGATAGACAAGAAACCCTACAGCAGAGTCACAGCCAACCTCACATGCTGCAAGGCCCGGGAAGGAAACTCATTGTTTGCTGGAGAGCCATGGAGACTGGGACTCTTGTTGCTACAGCATAACCTCGCTGACACTAATGGTAAATGTTGGTAGAGACCTTTGAATCGGTCCTCATATTGCCTTCTGATTAGATGTCTCTCGACTGGTTCCTTTGGTTTACATGTTAAAAAGATGTTTTCTCATTGCCTCTCAACTGGCTTTTTTCCCTCTCCTTGGGGGTGGGCTTTTTTCTTTTTTCCAAAAAAGGCTAAGAAGAGGAATTGAGAGGTGCCAGAGAGATAGCATGGAGGTAAGGCACATGCAGAAGGACAGCAGTTCAAATCCTGGCATCCCATATGGAAACCCGAGCTTGCCAGGGGCGATTTCTAAGTGTAGAGCCAGGAGTAACCTCTGAGCACTGCCAGGGTGTGACGCCCCCACACAAAACAAAGAAAAAACAAAAAAAAATGAGAAATATCTAATTAGAAAGCACTATGAGGACCAATCCAAAGGCCTCTATCAACAGTAAATAAATGAAATGCAAGTGGAACAAAGACATGGCAGAAATCTACAGATGATGCTTGAGTGAAGGGTGTGAGTTAGAGATGTGCATGTCCCGAGCAAGGAGACTAGAGAGTTACCAGTTTCTCCTCCCCAGCACCTTTTCTGCACACTCTGAACCTCCCTCCTGCACACCCCAGCTCTGAACACTCTGTTCCTTCTTGGGGTTGAAAAGAGCTGGTTGTTATGAAGCAAGTCACCTAGATGAGTACCAGTGGGCAACTCTACCCTTCATGCCCAATTTCAGGTCCTACAGACTTACCCTAGGCATCAGGAGAGCAGGTTGTGCCCACAGGGTTCCATGGCAGCAGCCATTATCTCAGACTCTCTCCCACTCCACACTTTCTCCTCAGCCCCTGCCAACTCTGCAATTGTTTCATATTGATCCTTTACATGAGACTCACTTAAACTTGGGCTTTCCCTGCTGAAGCTGCTCCCTCTCACCTTCCTTGCTGTGCACTTGGTGGCTGCATTTCTCTCGTGGTGGTCTTTCCTTAACATGGCAGATACACCTATTCTAGGAGACCCCATCAGGAAGGCCCTATCCAAGATGCTAAGCTCACTGGACTGCAGGGATCAGCCACCTATTCTTGGCCCTGACAAACTTAAGAGTATACAAGGAGGTTCTGGGGAATTGTAGAACCCTCAGCAACTTTATCTTTCTCTGAGGTAAACTAAGTCAGACACTGTAACCCCATGTCTCTCAACTGAATGCAGTAAACACATTTCAACTTTTAACAGTTGGGAGCGGTCACTTTACAGCTAGGAACACCTGAGTTCCTCTCTCTTCCCTGCTGTTGGACAAACAGCACAAAGATGAAAATGGTATTACCAACAGCCTCTATCTCTGATCTCTAAAGGCCAGATGTCCCACAAAGCATCATTTTAAGATAGAAGTAGCAGCCTGGACTTCACCTAACTTCTCCCTGAGTGGGAAATCAATCGTGGTCAAGTTCAGCCATTGAGAGTTCTGGGTTTATTTGTTGTTACAGCAAGATAATTCAAACCTAACAAATTCTGTGAGCTAGTTTTAAGGTGGCACTTCTGCACTCTTACCTCCAGGTCTGGGATGAGAGGAGAAGGGGGACTTTCCATCCTTCCACCAGGGAGCAGCTAAAGCATGAGCCACTTTTAGATGATGATCCCTTTTGCACAATCCTGGTTCATGCTTAGCATTTTCCATTCTCTTCATCAGGTGAAATGGGCATTGAGAAACATAGCACATATTCCTGACCACATCATTAGAAAGTTTCTATCCAGGAGTTGGCACTTTCCTTTGAAGCTGCACATTTTATCTCAGTGCATAATTAAAGTGTCACCCAAAATAACAAGACTGGGTTTTCCTTACTATCCCACAAACTCATGGTGAGAAGCATTCACTTCATTCAGGCCTTGCAGCAGCCCTTACAGTGCATTGTATTGTGATTCCTCACATACAGATGAGGAAACTGAGGCTAGAAAAGGAAGGTGAAGTACACACTAGGAAATAACCCATGCTAAGTACACACCAGGTGTTGAAACTCTTCAGTAATGAAATCAGGACCAAAGTTCCTCGCGTGCACAGGAGTGAGACATTCTTTGACCCCAAGTGCCTGAAACCAAAATACTGATGACCCTGCCCCCATATATATGATCCTCCTCAATTTATCAATAAGAACCCCCATTTCATGCCACACTTCCTGTGGAAAGATCCAGATCTCTTTCTGCCCCCTGTCCCTCCTCCCCTGCTCCGAGAGGCCAACACAACCTTCCTCCCTGGGTGCTCACTCCAGCCATATATTTGCAAAAAACTCATTTGTCCTGAATGCAGATATTAGTCCCCAAGAATTTAGCTGTAATTTAAAGTTCTTTCCCAACATCTAATTTGCCTGTTATTTATTTAGGGCACTATTTCAACAGGAACCTCCCAGCGCAAATGCTGGGTTTGGTTTACAATGCTGTGCCCAGCCACCACAGCGGGAAGCCACACACCTCAGATACAGACATCTCCGATTAAAAAAGTAATTACAACATTGAACATGGGCTTAAATAAAAGTGAAAACACAGGAGACAGGAGGGGAAGTACAAGCATAAATCGGAAACAATGCTGTTTTCCCCAGGCGATCTGCAATATTTGCATCCTGCCTGGGGCTGGCACCCTGCCCTGCCACATCGGCCAGATGCAGAGCAGGGAAGAGGAGGGGGCATTCTGCTCTGTGCAGAGAGGACAGAAGTTCTAGTATCAGAGCTCACCTGTCTGCCCTTCTGCCCTGTGTCTAGGGTCAATTGAAATGGCACCTTTAACCTCTGTCCAGCAGAGGTCAGTCACGCAGAATGAGACAAAAAGACAACTGAAAACTGTTCAAGCTATGTGGTTATCTGAAACGCCCTAAAGTACTTACAAACTGGCCATTTATTCCATACAATAATGCTCCTCAGTCCTGGATCCAACACATGAGTTGTTTTTTGAGACAGACTTTAAGGATGATAAGTGAGCACATCACAATTCAATGGATACATTGGAGCAGAAATGGAGGGATTTCACACAACCAAATAGCAGGCACCCTTAAAGTAGAGAGCCTGGTCTTGTTCTTGATTTGTTTTCCTCTACATTTATTTTATTAGTGTTGGGGCCACACCCACCCGGTGACACTCAGGAGTTACTCCTGGCTATGCTCTCAGAAATCGCTCCTGGAGATTCCTTCACAAACTGGAAATTGAGCTTCCATACAATCCAGCTATACCACTCCTAGGAATATACTCGAGGAACACAAAAATACAACACAAAAATCCCTTCCTTACACCTATATTCATTGCACTGCTATTTACAATAGCCAGACTCTGGAAACAACCAAGATGCCCTTCAACAGATGAGTGGCTAAAGAAACTGTGGTACATATACACTATGGAATACTATGCAGCCATCAGGAGAGATGAAGTCATGAAATTTTCCTATACATGGATGTACACGGAATCTATTATGCTGAGTGAAGTAAGTCAGAGGGAGAGAGAAAGACACAGAATAGTTTCACTCATCTATGAGTTTTAAGAAACATGAAAGACATTTTTAACAGTATCCCAGAGACAAGAGAGATGAGGGCTGGTAGGTGCAGCTCATGACATGAAGCTCATCACATAGAGTGATGAGTGCAGTTGGAGAGATGACTACACTGAAAACTATCATAACAATGTGAATGAATGAGGGAAGTAGAAAGCCTGTCTCGAGTACAGGTGTGGGGGTGGGGTGGGGAGGAGGGAGATCTGGGAAATTGGTGGTGGGAATGTTGCACTGTGAAGGGGGGGTGTTCCTTACATGACTGTAATCATACAACTATAATCATATTTGTAATCATGGTGTTTAAATAAAGATAATAAAATTAAAAAAAAAGAATTAGACAGTAAAGAAAAAAAAATCTCTCCTGGCTTGAGGGACCATATGGGACAAAGGAGGATCAAACCACTGTCCGTCCTAGGTTAGTGCATGCAAGGCAAATGTCCTACCACTTGTTCCATTGCTCCGGCCCCTCCCTCTACATTTAAAAGACCCCCAAACTGTTCTTTGCTGGGCACATTTCTGCCTGCCCATTATATTCTAAAAGATTTAAAGTGCTTTTGTCCAGAGGACCTTCCCAAGTTGGGTTTTTGCTAAGGGAATGATTTTCCACACCTGCCTTTTTGTTTAATGCCTTTCTCTAGTGAGAAAACACTAATTCTGCACCTGAGAATAAGGGAGTGTTCTATGACAAGTTACTTGAATAGGAAACATGCACTTTTGCTTCCTGAATGACCTACCTTCCTTCCTTCCTTCCTTCCTTCCTTCCTTCCTTCCTTCCTTCCTTCCTTTCTTTCTCTTTTCTTTTCTTTCTTTATCTTTCTTTCTTTCCTTCCTTCCTTTCTCTCTCTTTCTCTCTCTCTTTCTTTCTTTCTCTCTTTCTCTCTCTTTCTTTCTTTCTTTTGGCATAATTTTACTTATTTATTAGTTTTGTTTTGTTTTTCCTGAATAACTTTCAGTAATGTTAGCTTCAGAGACAATTGGATTCAGGCTCTTAAACACTTCAAGACTCAGGCCAGTGGGGGTGGAGCGATAGCACAGCTGTAGGGCATTTGCCTTGCATGCGGCTGACCCAGGATAGACCTGGGTTCAATCCCCAGAGTCCCATATGGTACCCTGAGCTAGGAGTGATTTCTGAGTGCACAGCCAGAAGTAACCCCTGAGCATCACCGGGTATGGCCCAAAAACCAAAAAAAAAAAAAAAAAAAGAAAAGAAAAGACTCAGGCCAGAGATGTAAACGAAGTTGGGGAGCACTTGCGTCCCTTGTGCAAGGACCTGGGCTCCCCTCTCAGCATCACCTGGACCCTGAGTACCACTGGATGTAGCCATGCAGGCTCCCAATCACCTGCCTGCCAAATTCAATTTTTTTAAAACTTCCTCAAACAATACATTTTTGTGTCTATGTCAGCTTTTGACAGAGATGAGGTTTTCTTCTTCTGGGAGCTAAATTTGAATTCCAATTTACATCCCAAAGTCTTAGCTTTCCTAGACCAAAGGGAGAATTTCTTTTCCTAAAGTTCAGCAAAAGTTGCAGATCAGACTCTCATTGGCTGATTTCATGGGCTTATTTTTAACCCAACCTTGTAGCTATGCAGTTTCAGTAGCTGCCTTCTGATGGGCAGGCCCAACTCACACTCCCCATTGGTAGCTTCCTCTCTTAGGTTCAAAGATCTTAGAGAAAAAAAGATGAAGAACTGGGACTCCACAGCACCCAAATAGTTGAGCTCAAAAGAATCTGTACTAGAATAGCAATTCCTTTTTAGTAAGTGGTAATTCAGTTTCAACAAAGCAGCATCATTTATCATATTAAGCAATATTAATTTGAATTTGATCACTTTCATTTATACTTAATTTCTCATTTGTTTTGCTATTTAGCTGTTTATGAACTTCTTTTATTCATCCTGAAACAAGATATTTGTTACATTTGACTCTGAAATTAGATTGCATCTTAAAAGCTATAGCTTCTTACAATTATAGTAGACAGCATTTCCCCCTTAATGGTATACCAAATAATAATGCCACTCAAAAATGATGGAGTTTGAGATTCAATGAAGCAAAGTTATACAGAATAAATAGATACCTAGTTTTGTTTGTAACTATCCAACGAATGTTAAAATAAAAAAATTAAGTCGGCATGAATTCTATAAAATATCATACATAAAATTATTTAGATGATTGATTTTGAGTTCTCTCTGATTGATTAGTAGCTTTGAGAAAATTTTAACCACAGAAGTCATATATTTGGAAGGTCATATCCAGCAGTTCTGGGGGCTACTCCAGTTCAATGATTGGAGGTAATTCCTGGTTCAGTACTTAGGGGCTACAGGTACTGGGGGTTAAACCCAAGACTCCCACACTTAATATATGCACTCCAACCCTTTGGGTCAGCTCCCTGTCCCAAAAGAAGTCACATTTCTTTTTCTTTAATAAGTCACATTTCTACATTAGGAAAATATATGAGCATGAAACTATATAGAAATAAAAGTTTTGCAGCACATCAACAAAAATTATGAGACTCTAAACAGAAAAAATCAAACATGAGAAGATGAAGACATAATTTGAAGCAATATGATGTCCATTCATAATTGATAGAACTTAGCAATGGATTAGGTATGTAAGGGCAAGAAGTCCAAAGGAAGGAAAAAAGAGGAGGAGGATGCTCAGGCTAATGCTAACTTTCCAGAAGAGACAAGTCTGTCCTCAAGGTACAGAAAAGTGACAGCTTCCTTGGTTGCCAGACCGCGATGGGGAAGCGCCGGCAATCCGGCACCATCCGCCGCCTTTGGCTCCCAGACTGACAGTTTCGGGGTCCCCGTGGCTGCCAGGAAGTCTGGGGGGACGAATTCCTCTCCGCCGTCGGTCGAGGGGCCGCTCAACGCCCCGCGGATATCGCCAGTGTGTGCCATGGGCCTTGCTGCTGCTCTTTGGGAATGATCCAGACTGGAGAAGATGGGCCCTCAGCGTCTGATGTCCAGTCCCCAGGACATGGTCTCCTTTCCTGCGGTGGCTGTGATCTTCTCCCCGGAGGAATGGCTGTGCCTGGATGCCTCTCAGCGGAAGCTCTACAGAGACGTCATGCTGGAGACTTATGACCACCTGCAAGCAGTAGCCTGTGTCTGTCCTGAACTTTAGGCTTTTGGGTGACACCCATAGACTCTGGAGGGTTACTCTTCGCTGTGCCCTTAGAAATCGCTCCTGACTCCTGCGCCTGTCTGCCTGTGTTTCTGAATCCCTGAAGGTCTCCTCAGAGGCCTAGGGAGCACACCCCTAAAAAACTGCATTTTGAAGTTGCCCAGTGAGGAAATTCTGGCTGTGGGGGTCGCTGTCCAATAAGCTGAGCTCTCTGGCCTGCAGAGGCTCCACACTGCTGTACCTTTGTTCACTCAGGACTTCAAGGGAAACTTCTCCTGCACCTGTCTGCCTGTGTTTCTGATCCCTAAAGGTCTCCTCAGAGGCCTAGGGAGCGCACTCCCAAAAAACTGTCAAGTAGAGGCAGCAGAAGAGCGCGGCCTCACACTCTCTCGAACAAGGAACCCCACCACAACACGCAGGAAAAACCACACTACAAGCGTAACAATGGGGAAACCTCGCAGGCAAACACCATGCACAGAGAATGAAGACGAAAGCTCTGATGACCTAATAAATTCCAACCACCTAATCAATCTCTTGGATAAGGAACTTAAAATAGCAATATGGAAAATGTTTGTAGAACTCAGAGAAAGCATAGATCGATCTGAACAGAACACAAAGACAGAAATCAGAAAACACCAAACTGAAATAGCAGATCTGAAAGACACGGTAGCTCAACTGAAAACCTCAGTGAATGGCCTCGCCAGCAGGGTATCATCAGCTGAGGAGAGAATTGGAGTACTGAAAGATGTGATGCAGAAAAATCTCAACACAATAGAAAAAAATGGAAAAGAACCTTAAGACAAACGAACAGACAATGGATAAAGTACTCAAGGAATGGGAACAGATGAAAATAGAAGTCTTTGATAAACTAAACAGAAACAGCATGAGAATCATTGGAGTCCCAGAGACCTAGGTAGGAGATCTCCAGGAAGAATCAACTGTCAAAGACATCATCAAAGAGATACTCTCAGAGTTAAAGACTACATGCAATCAAATCCTGCATGCCCAAAGAATACCAGCTAAAAGAGACCCAAAGAAAAACACCCCAAGACACATCCTCGTTACAATGACAAATCCCACAGATAGAGATAGAATACTGAAAACAGCAAGATCAAAGATGTGAAGGACCTATACAAAAAAAACTATAAAGCCCTGCTCCAAGAAATAAGAGAGGACACACGGAAATGGAAACACATACCCTGCTCATGGATTGGCAGGGTTAACATCATTAAAATGTCAATACTCCCCAAAGCATTATACAGATTTAATGCGATCCCCTTAAAAATACCCATGACAATCTTCAAAGAAGTGGATCAAACACTTATGAAGTTCATCTGGAACAATAAACACCCTCGAATAGCTAAAGCACTCCTAGGGAAAAGGAAAATGGGAGGCATTCGTTTCCTCAACTTTAAACTGTACTACAAAGCGATAGTTATCAAAACAGCATGGTATTTGAATAAAGACAGACCCTCAGATCAGTGGGATAGGCTTGAGTTCTCAGGCATTGTCCCCCAGACATACAATTATCAAATTTTTGACAAAGGAGCAAGAAATCCTAAATGGAGCAGGGAAAATCTCTTCAACAAGTGGTGCTGGCAGAACTGGTTAGCCACTTGCAAAAAAGTGAACATACACCCCCAGTTAACATCATGTACGAAGGTAAAATCCAAATGGATTAAAGACCTTGATATCAGACATGATACCATAAGGTATATAGAACAACACATTGGTAAAACAGTGTATGACGTTAAGACTAAAAGCATCTTCAAGGAGGAAACTGCACTTTCCAAACAAGTGGAAGCAGAGATCAACAAATGGGAATACATTAAACTGAGAAGGCTCTGCACCTCAAAAGAAATAGTGCCCAGGATACAAGAGTTACCCACCGAGTGGGAGAAACTATTGACCCAACACCCATCAGATAAGGGGTGAGTGCAGCCATCAGAAGAGATGAAGTCATGAAATTTTCCTATACATGGATGTACATGGAATCCATCCATTATGCTGAGTGAAATAAGTCAGAGAGAGAGAGAGAAAGACGCAGAATGGTCTCACTCATCTATGGGTTTTAAGAGAAATGAAAGACATTCTTGCAATAATAACTTTCAGACACAAAAGAGAAAAGAGCTGGAAGTTACAGCTCACCTCATGAAGCTCACCACAAACAGGAATGAGTTCAGTTAGAGAAATAACTACATTTTGAACTATCCTAATAAAGAGAATGTACGAGGGAAATAGAAAGCCTGACTAGAGTACAGGCGGGGGTTGGGTGGGGAGGAGGGAGATTTGGGTCATTGGTGATGGGAATGTTGCACTGGTGATGGTTGGAATTCTTTACATGCCTGAAACCCAAACACAATCATGTATGTAATAAAGTTGTTTAAATAAAAAATTGCAAAAAAAAAGTGACAAAAGCACTATGTACCTAAAATATTACTGTGAAATATTTGTAATTCACTTTGGTCACAATAAAAATTATTAAAAGAAAAAAGAAAATGACAAAAGGTTGACATAATAAGATCTTGGCTATGGCACATTAAGGTTATGGTGATAGTGGATATGGATATGGTGGTATGATAAAAAGTCTTAGCACTGCAAAAACCAAGATCACTAATTCCAGAGGTCTGAATCTCTAATTTCAGATGTTTGACAACTGTGACTGAACAAAACTTCTGCAATCATAGGAAAGACTAGGCTTCATCTTGGATCTGTGCAAAAACCAAGATCACTAATTACAGAAGACTGACTACAACAACCATGACAGAGCAGAACTTTTAGAATTATAAAGACTCTATCCTAGACTTCATCCTATTACCTGTGCAAATACCAAGATCTCTAATTACTGAGGACGGATTTTGTCAGCCACAAGTGAGCAGAACATTTCCTAGCACCATAAAAAGACCTTGAGGTTCGGTAATGAGCATGTCCGGAACCTGTAGTTGTTCCCATGACAGTATGCTTCAGGAGTGGAGAAGCCCTGTATCTCTTAGGCCAAGGGAATTCCCTTTCTAATATCCCCAGTACTTACTGTGCCTATGAAAAAAAAAAAAACCTTGCCACACTACACACTAGCCCTCCATTTGTCCTTTCCCTTTCTTTTTCTTTTTTCTTTCTTATTATTGTTGTCTTGTTCTTTTCTTGTTGCTGTTGTGTTTTTTGCCATTGCTTGCTTTTTTCTCTCTCTCTCTTCTTTTAAATGGATATTTATAGCTTCTAGATGGATTTTCCCCAGCCTTCTTTTTTGTTGTTGTTGTTTTGTTTTGTTTTTCAACAGAACCACAGAACTTGAATCATCTTGTTCTGCCTCATAAATTGAGGGGGAGGAGGGGGAAGTGGATGATACAAGAAGCAAACAGTCACTTGAACATTGAGTGGAAATAAAAAATGATCAGACCTAAACACCAAATCCAAAGTCAACGACAACAGAATCAAGATCCCCAATCTACAATTAGCTGTACACAAAGGGATTGTTAAACTAGCAGTCCAGGGGGCAAAGGGGGAGGTATTGGATTGGGACAGGGGTGGAGAGAAGACAACACTGGTGGTGGAATGGCCCTAATTCACTCTCACTATGTACTATAATTATAATATAAAAGACTTGTAATTCACATTGGTCATAATAAAAATTATTAAAAAAATGTCTTAGTACTGACAGTGGTGATAATGGTGTTGATGGAGATGTTGTAAATGGTGATGTCAGAGAGGATCCATAAGAAATTAGCATGGGAGGGTAAAGGAGGGAGATGTGGGATGCATGCTGGGAACAGGGGTGGAGGGAGGACAACACTGGTGGTGGGAATGCCCCTCATTTATTGTCACTGTGTGCCTTAAATATTACTGTGAAAGATTTGTAATTCACTTTTACCACAATAAAATTTTTTTTTAAAAATTAAAAATAAAGAAATTGATAAAATTAGTTTCAATAGTGATAACTGCAGTGGCAATAGTGGTGGTGGTGAGAGTGATGAGGAGGAGGAGGAGGAAGAGGAGGAGGAGGAAGAAGAGAATGACGATGAGCAATCAAATCCAATCACCATGTTACAAGAAACCTTGACATCAAACGGCCTTAGAGCAACTCACCTTTCCAACTGCCCCTTTTAGAAGCCAAGCACTATTGACAGGCCTCAGCCACGACATGAAGCTCACACCTCTCTCCACTCTCCAAGAATAGCAATGGGTCTCCTATTTCCTTCCATGGAAAATGAGTTATAAGTAAACACTGGAACCTATGATTTCCCACCCCCCAGCAGGGAATATCCATTATTTATCCATAAAAATATTTCAAGGGTTATTAGCATGTAAACTGTGATTAATTAAATTCACAGAACTTGCTTCTGCTGCATGCAAATGAGATGATTCCTGCTGGGTGAGACGGAGGCTTCCCTCCCTGCCGCTGTGGCAGGAGATGGTCGGGGAATCTTTCTCAGCTCCAGCTCCTAAAACTTGAGAAAACACAAGACCTCAACTTCATTCCACTGTCCATAGGCTTAAACTTTCATCATTCCCACTCAGGTACCCCTTTTGATGGACAGGCTTAGTTGCTGGTTTCCATGAACTTAGCCTATAGCTCATTGAGCTTGAAAGAACAAATGGAGAAAAATCAGCTGGTGTTTGCCCATGTTGACCTGAGTCTCAGAAAAACTCAAAGTTACACTGACTCCTTTCCAGGGCTTTCTGCAGACCAACCTAAATTCCAGTGGGGCTTTTCGGAGGTCAGCCATACCTTGATTCACACACCTAAAGATAGTTGACCCTGAATTTTTGGCCAGAAGAAAAGTGCAAAGGAGGAGAGAGGAAAAATGCTGGGTCTCATGGCAGTGAAACCAGGACTGTCCATGGTCAGAGTTTGCCTTTCAAACCACAAAGGCACACCCATGTGACTTGCTGAGACTTTGGTGCTACAATGAGCCCCTGGAGGGATCCATGCAAGATCATACCTGTCACAAAGCCCCCCTGGTCTCTCTGTGGCCTCTGCACATGCACCTCCTGTCTCTCCCCAGAGCAGCCCCACTTGTACATCTGATGCCTCTGTGGGACCATCAATGTTCAAAGGCAACAGAAAAAGAGAATTGGCTTTCAATAGGGAACCTGGGGAGCTAGAGGAGGATCCTGGGACAAGGGTGCAAGGAAGCAGGTCCCAGTAGAGGATGTGGTGCTAGATTTAGCTGTGTATAAAACCCTATCATTAATATGCATTATAAATTACAGTGCCTAAGATAAAATTTAAAATAATGTCATAAAAAAGAGAAGAGGAGTGACTTTGAGTTGTCCCACTCCTCCCCTTGCCAAGCCAAGCCTGGCTTAAATTAGGCTTGCAGCAAACACTAAGTCATCGCTTCATCTTACATCCACTGCAGGACCACCCGGCAGGCTGCCCTAGGTACACACCAGTCACTTTCTTTAGCTAGTGACTTTGCTCATTGGCTGGGCAAGACACTGTGCTACAGTGGTCTCCTGGCATCACTAGTTTCTTCCCTGGGATCCTGGGGGGCAGCAAGAGAGAAGCAAGATCCTGGAGTGCAAGCTTGTTCAAGTGCATGCTAGCTTTGCATGTACCACCAATTCTTTGGCCAAGGCCATCCTGTAACTGAACTTATATCCACACAGCCCAGACTTCACTACAGAGAGGAAAAACATGTGAACAGAAATAGGAAGAATTTTCTCCTGTTTTTGTTTGGTTGCTGACATCAGTAATGAACAGACAAAGATAGAAAAGAATTATCAAATAGGTTGTGCTTATGTTGATCTCTAAATGGACCTCTGCCCCTCATCTTCCTTCTTTCAGGGCATGGGAATGCAGCCCTACCTTGACATTAAGCAAGGGAGCAGTGCAGGGATAGACTGAGTCTGGGATCCCAGAAGCCCAAGAGAGAGGCAGATATACCTGGCCCTATGGGGCCCTGTGCAATCTCCTGTCCAGCCTCAGCCTGAAAGTCTTGCCCCTTGCCCACCTGAGTCTTTCTCCCACCCAGACTAGCACCCCTTGTGACGTGGTGGTACCAGGGAACATAATTGCTGGAGTGATTACTTACAGCCATTACATTAAGTTTTAAAATGCTCCCTTCAAATTGAACAATGTTTTTTCAAAGTCAACAGCTGGTTCACAGCTTGAAAGCAACCGTTAGGATAAATTAAATAAAATGGGTAATAAAATCACAGTCTAAATTTAATTTCTAAAGAGTGCATAGGCTTGAAATAGGAGAAAGAGCAGGTTTATTTTTTTAATGCCTCTAAAATACAGCCAGAGAAGCGGAAGTTAATTCAGTCCCTGACTGCAACTAATGGGCACATGGACACAATTAGCCATAAAAGTGCCCTGGTGTGGACAAAGCCCTGGTCTGGACAGTCTTGGGAAGGCTTGGAGAAGGGGTACCAGAGCTGATATATGCTGATGCCCCGATAACAAACTCAGAAAAGTGTCTCTTAAACAAACAACCCCCAGCATTGGTGCAAGACTTGGCTTATATTCACGTGTCTTCCCCATCCCTGCAGCTTCCCAGATTGGCCCTCCCACTCCTGCAGCTGCTGCATGAGTGCTCACAGCCCTCACTAAGTCAGCCTCTGAAATCCTTTGCCTCTCAAAAGAAGTGAAATATGCCCCCAAGCATGTACCACCTGGTCTAAAAACTCTTTCAAGTTGTGAGCACTGAAGAGATACCACAGAGGGAGGGCTTTTGCCTGGCATGAGACTGACCTGGTTCTGTCTCTGGCACCACATATATCCCCTGAGTCAAACCAAGAGTGATTCCTGATAGCAGAACCAGGAGGAAGCCTGAGTACCTCTAGGTGTGGTCCCTACAAAAAAAATTATTTTGAGCTGAAAGAATAAAAACAGGGGGCCGGGTAGGTGGCGCTGGAGGTAAGGTGTCTGCCTTGCAAGCGCTAGCCAAGGAAGGACCGCGGTTCGATCCCCCGGCGTCCCATATGGTCCCCCCAAGCCAGGGGCGATTTCTGAGCACATAGCCAGGAGTAACCCCTGAGCATCAAACGGGTGTGGCCCAAAAAAAAAAAAAAAAAGAATAAAAACAGATACTAGAATCTCTGCCTACCTCCTATCAGTCTCCAAGCAGGACCAAAGCTGGCAACGCTACCACCTACCTGTTCACCTACTATGACCAGGTGAACAGGTGGACTTTTCTGCTTGAATGACTCATGGGACATAGACTGACTCTCACCTTTTTTGGTTTTGTTTTATTTTGTTGTGTTTTTTTTGAGGGGGGTTGAGGGGAGGAGGCATACCTTCTTATGTTAAGGGTTTACACCAGATGCTGTGCTCAGGGATCTCTCCTGGCAGTCCATGGGGGATCATATGAGATACTGGGGATCGAATCTGGGATGGCCACATGCAAAGCAAATATCCTACTTGCTGTGCTATTGCTCAGGCCCCCAAACAGACCCACCCTACATAAAGCAGAGACTAAGGCAAATGCTCCCTTCCCTCACTACTGTGCCCCAGTGGGTCTTCAAAGGTTGAGCAAATAGTTTCTGCAGGTAAGATTGGCAACTAAAAGTGGGGGAATCTTCCAGATGCTCAGCCCTGCGTGGGGCTGGGGTTCAGAAATGATTTGGGTTTTATTTGGGAGAGGGGTCACACCGGGTGGTACTCATGTTCACTCCTGTCTCTGTGTTAGGGTCACTCTTGCCTGTTGTTAAGGGTCACTCCTGGCAGTTCTTGGGCCCTACAGGTGAAACCTAATCAGTGGATGGCTACCTGTGAGGCCAAAGTGCTCACCCCTGAACAGTCTCTTCAGGGCTGTGGTGACCATTTCTCCATGTTTTGGTTCCTAGGCATGTTGTGAAAATGCAGGCCCAGGAGGCTAAAGGCAAGGGAAACTCTAAACTATTTCTGGGATTGCAGGCACCAGGACCCAGACCAAGCAGAGCCTGACAGTCAGAATTCAGGGGCTAAACATGCAGATGCCAACTTCCACCCTGGCAGCTGCCCTATGCCCTTCTCTTCCACTCAGAACAGACCGCAGAAAGTCCTGAAACATAATGTACTTAGAATATTTCAAAACTTTCCAAAAACATAGCCCTTTACAAAGTTCTCCTTTGGGAGGGAGATCCCATGGCTGGAATCCAAGCCATGTGTTGACACTGAGCTCCATCCAGCTGGTGACAGCATGTAAAGGATATGGCGCTGGCCTTAGGAGACTCTGGGAAAGCCAGGCAGCAGCAGGGCAATACAATTGGAGTCCCAGAGAACAAGGGTGTAGAGTTGGGATAGTTGACTTCCTAAGGCTGATGCAAGCTCAGGGCCTCATTCACAGACCTGCCAGCATCAGCAATGGTCCCGATTTCAGGCTCCTAGCATGATTTAGCAGGCTCCCCAATTCTTGCTTTTTCAGAACTAGTACAAGCTAATTCTGGCCAGTACACCCTTCTACTTATCCCATTAAATAATATACAAAAAAAGAAAATAAAACAAGGGGCCTGGGATAGAATTTAAAGGTCTGGTGCACCAATTGAGAAAATCTCCCAAACTCCTCTGTCCCCCTAACTAAAATAATAATAATAATAATAATAATAATAATAATCCAATTAAGTGTGAGTCTAGGAGAAAAACTAGGGAACTCTGTATGATATAGCATGTTCTCCAAGGAAGAAAAAGGAAGGTACTATGTGTGCAGTTTGATACTTTTCTGAGACATACAAACACAGAAAAGTGAAGGGCCCCCACAGTCACATAGGCAGAAAGCGGCAACATCCGGATTTAGAAACAATCTCTGCAGCGCTGCCTAAGATCCTTCCAGGAAACCAGCTGCCTGGCAGCAAGACATCACCACCCCCGACCAGAAATGACTCACTCCACACGAAACAGGATCCACCCATGGGCCACTGACCCTTCTGAGCCTGAGTCGCTCATTCCTGCTTGTGCCTCCCTGTTTCTACCCATTCCTGCTCAGTGTCAAGCACTGCTGCGGTGCTTTTTGTGCGTGGCTGTGCACGACTAGGAAACGGGTCCTCTGCTCTGGCTTCTGCTAGTAGCACTCCGGCAATTTGCAGAACCCACATCTGTACCCCAACTTATCCATGGAGAACCCAGCCACAAAATATCAACCAGATAGTCACCATCATCGAGCTTGAAGTGTGCTGCTCCCAGCTGACAGCCATTTAGGTATCTCTTTCTGCTTTGGGGCCAGGTTTGGAGGAAAGATCACTCCCATGCATTTTCCCAAAAGATAGGCTTCTGGAGGCCAAATGACATTTCATCACCCAACATTTAATATCACCATATGGGGCTGGAAAGCAGGAAAGACAGGAAATGGTAGGTTTTGGGTGTTGACAGGAATGGGGGCTAGAGATATGGACAAGAGATGGGGGTGTGGGAGTGTGGATAGGAGATAGGGAGCTTGGAGAGGCATAGGGATCTCTCTGGTGAAGTCCAGAGCAAAGTCAAGAAGAAATCCAGAGGATGATGGAGGGAAACATGGGGACTGAGTTCTGAGGCATATTTGGAGTTGGAGGAATCCACACGTTTCACCAGATGTGATCCTGCTCTGAGTAATTGTCATGAATACGGACAGCATCATGATATGTGGTGATGGTGGTAAATGTGTTATATATGAAAGCATTTCCATAAGATTATTATCTCTGCCTGTTTCCCACCTTTACCTTCCAGGTAGAGGCACTGTTGAGAGCCTAATAAATAGTCTGGGAGCGAGGTGCTTGGCGTCTTTTGGTAGAGTTAGGTCTTTTGGTAGCCGGCTCCAGGTGTTTTTTTGGAGCTGGTAGTAGACTGACAAAGAACTCTGCACCCAACCTTCTTACCTCTTTACCCTCCTGTCTGTGTGGATTATTTGCTGCATATAAATATTACCAAAATCTCTTTCCCCACAAGGGGATGGAGGAATGGGAATCAATTTCTCATTTTGGGAGCTCTTTAAGGATACACCAATAACCAATCTAGGTATAAACAGGGCCCAACAAACATGAAGCAATCTCTCAATAACATTCAGCTTGAAATAGAAGTCAAGGTCGTGATGGAAGATAATGTAGCATAATGATTGTAGACCTGGAGGAGCTCACAGGTGATCGTGGCAAGTAGTTTGGTGGTGTGTGGTGGTACATGCTGGCACAATGGTCTGTACCACAGGTGATGGCATTATCATATAACAAGAGCAATGGCCAGTGGTCATCCAGGTCACTTGGGGAATGAGATGGTGATCTGAGGCTGGTGGAGGTCATGGGGGCTACTATGAAAGTGGGACATGAAGGAAGATCTAAAGAAAAGTCCAAAATGGAGATGGGATGGGGGTAAAGAGACTCTTAGGCAGCTCCATGTCATCCACTTTGTGAAACAGAACTTAGTCCTGTCCCCTGTGGTCACTGAGATCAAGGCACACTATCCCTTAGGCTTCTCTACCATTTCACTTGAGAATAAGCACCCCTGACCAATGCCCACATGGAGTATTCCCAGGGGAAGATTGGCCCAGATTCAGTTTCATGACTCTCTGGAGCTTCTTCTCTCCCCCACCAAGCACATCCCAGGGGGAACAAAGCAAAAAGCCAGAGTGATATCATAGCAGTAAGGCGTTTGCCTTGCACATGGCTGATTCAGGACAGACCTTGGTTCAATTCCTGATCCCTGGCGTCCCATATGGTCCCCCAAGCCAGGAGCAATTTCTGAGCACATAGCCAGGAGTAACCTCTGAGCATCAGCAGGTTTGCCCCCCCCCAAAAAAAAAACAAAAAACATGGCAATCAGGGTCTGAGCTCTGGGCTGGAGAAATAATACAAGAGATGGGGCACTTGCCTTGGACACAGCCAGCCAGATTTGATTCCCAGATAGCATATGGGCCCAAGCACTATTAGGAGTGATCCCTGAATACAGAGCCAGAAATAGCCTTGAACACATCTGGATGTGCACCCTCCCCCCAGGATAAACATCTGGGCCCTAGGATTTGCTTAGATTAGAAACCTTGATTTCGCTATGTGACCTTACTTACTTAGCCTCTCTGAGTCTGATTTCCTTCCAGTGTAAAAATGAAGCTCTTGGGGCCAGAGATATAGTATAGCGGTAGGACATTTGCCTTTCATGCAGCCTATTCAGGATGGTGATTCGAATCCAGGCATCCCATATGGTCCCCCATGCCTGCCAGGAGCGATTTCTGATCACAGAGCCAGGTGTGACCCAAAAACCAAGGAAAAAAAAAAACTCCTAATAGTGCTCATCCCTAGAATGGTGAGACAATGATGTGAAGCACTGCCCAGACCTGGTGGTCGAAGGATTTGAGCAGAATTCATCGTCAGCAGAATTACCCATTTCTGCTATTGAGTATGTAGAGGATCCGCAATAAAAGGTCTGGACCCAGCCTCCGTGGAGTCTATCAAGAAGCCCCCTCCCTCAGACTGATGTGCTTGGTGTTTCTGTGAACACACTCAGTGGGGAGGAGGGCCCTGTGCTCAGAGCAGCTGCTGCAGGGGTTATGGCAGGATCCAGATCCAGGAACAGCAGAACCCTTACTCTGAGTTTTCTTTGGTTGGGGAGACCAGAGGTAGAATCTCCCCTGAGCTTCTGATGGTGGCCCTCAAAATTCTTCCTGCTTCCCTCTATGGAAGGGTCTCAAACTCGCAGCCCACAGGCCGTTTGCGGCCTTCATTACAACATTTTGTGGCCCTGCCCTAGAGGAATCTTTTCTTGTTTTGTTTTGTTTTAATTGTTTGGGTCACACCCCCCAATGTTAAAGGCTTACTACTGACTTTGCACTTAAGGATCACCCCGACTTTGCCTCCTGTGGCCCCCAGGTAAATTGAATTTGAGACCCCTGCTCTAATAAGAGACTCTTTTTTTTTTTTTTTTTTTGGTTTTTGGGCCACACCCGTTTGACGCTCAGGGGTTACTCCTGGCTATGTGCTCAGAAATCGCCCCTGGCTTGGGGGGGACCATATGGGACGCCGGGGGATCGAACCGCGGTCCTTCCTTGGCTAGCACTTGCAAGGCAGACACCTTACCTCCAGCGCCACCTACCCGGCCCCTAATGAGAGACTCTTAATGTCTCTCATGATTCCCTCTGTCATGACCCTCAATGTCCCCCCTGGACACACCAGATGTGTTCCTATCCCTCACTCAAAAATAGTATTTTGTAGGAGTGATGGAATCTTCCTAGTATGGAAGAGCAAGAGGAATGGAGGTAATGGTCCCCACTTACATCCATCCATCTCCTGCTGGCACTTTCATTCAGACGTTCCTGCAATGGCACCAGGAGAGAGGTGGTTGAAATCATGTTTCACAGAGGAGGAACTAGATATAGGCCTCCAGGTTAAGTCTGTTGCCCACAGTCTGGCAGATCAAGACTCAAAGCCACACAGCTCACTTTATTCCACTAGACCCCTTAGAGCTCGTTCACAGGGCAGGAGCCCCTGCATAAATTTGTGAGGACAGATCAGGAAGGGAAAATTGCTAGAAGCAGTGGAAAATTCACCAAGATCTGGAAGGTCAGTAGTAGACAGTGGGGTGGAGTAATGTGGAAGAAGATTCTCAGGAGAAAGGTTCAGAACAGCTTAAACAAAGACTTGGAAGAGAGTTAATGCCTAAAGAAGCTTTATCATCTTCTCCCAAAATTTTCCACATCTGATAGTATGTGAAAATAAAAAATCAGGAAAAGGAGAAGGTACTTTTTTTTCCTTTGTCTTGTGTCTTGTATTCATTAGTATATGTATGACCAGCTGCTATAACAATTATCAGCTGTTCTCAGACCTAGATTCTTTAAACTGTGAGTCCCAACCCTATGTGGGGGTCATGGAATATCTTTTTTTTTTTTTTTTTGGTTTTTCGGGCCACACCCGTTAGATGCTCAGGGGTTACTCCTGGCTACGCGCTCAGAAATTGCCCCTGGCTTGGGGGGACCATATGGGACACCAGGGGATCGAACCGTGGTCCTTTCCTTGGCTAGCGCTTGTAAGGCAGACACCTTACCTCTAGCGCCACCTCGCCGGCCCCAGGTCATGGAATATCTTAAAAAATAGTTCTAAAATAAAATGTCTGTGATTTATTATCAGTAGATGTTTGATTTGTTTACCTATGTTATATACCTATGTTATATACCTGTTTCCAGGGTTGTGTACAAATTCCCCAGGTGTAAAAGGATTCACAGCTAGACAAACTGAAGAAGCATCCCTGGGACTGGAGAGTGTTTGATAGGGCACTTGACTGCACTCAAACAACCCAGGTTCAATCCCTGGCATGCTATATGGTCCCCTACACACCTAACACCACTAAAACAGAAAAGCATCAAAACAGTCCTGTTATAAGGTAGTGGAGCCTTCCAGAATCTCACAACAGGAATAAGTGATTTTACTCAATGGCATTTATTTGAAGGTTAGAAAAATTAGTTGACTTATTTTAAATATTTATGTGTGCACATGCAAACATACATACACACACATGCATATATATAAACATCAACATCACTCACATGAACAAAACATAGCATCACTCTGAATGCCCACTGACAAACAAATGGGCAAAGAACTTTTGGTCTATATTCTCAGGTATTTAAAATAATGATGGAACCGGAGAGATAGCATGGAGGTAAGGCGTTTGCCTTTCATGCAGAAGGACGGTGGTTCGAATCCCAGCATGCCATATGTTCCCTCGTGCCTGCCAGGGGCGATTTCTGAGCATAGAGCCAGGAGTAGCCCCAGAGCGCTGCCAGGTGTGACCCAAAAACCAAAAAAGAAAAAAAAATGAAATCATGCCTTTTGCAAAAGCAGGGGTGGAGTCTAAGGTGACAGTACAAAGTGAAATTAATTAGGAGGTGAAAAATAATTACAGAATGCTTCACTCATGTGTGCAAAAAATTAACCAAAATAAGTAAATTGGGCCCGGAGAGATAGCACAGTGGTGTTTGCCTTGCAAGCAGCCGATCCAGGACCAAAGGTGGTTGGTTCGAATCCCGGTGTCCCATATGGTCCCCCTGCCAGGAGCTATTTCTGAGCAGACAGCCAGGAGTAACTCCTGAGCACCGACGGGTGTGGCCCAAAAACAAAACAAAAAAACAAAATAAGTAAATTGGCCCAACACAGCAAACATAGGTTTTATGCTGTGAAAAATACATTAGTTATATGAGGGGAGGGGAAGGAAAGAGCAGGAAGAATAGGCAGTGGGTCATTTGGAAAGTGTTATGTCACCAGATGGCACTAGGCCTGGATGGACAGGTGTACAGTGTGATGGGAACAGAGAAAGGAAGTAGCGCTCTTGAAATTGTAGAGCAGAGCTTGGAAAAAGAACAAAGAAGAAATAAAATCAAGGCAGGTAAAAAGAAGAAACAGGGGAGTAATAGAGGAATAGGGATTGGTCTTCGGTTCTGTTGGGGATGTGGGAAAGCATCCAGCTATCCGTGCAAAGCACAGGCTCAACAAAACTGGAAACATGAGCTCTAAGTTGCAGCCTCTGATATTTGTAGTATGCCTGACAAGGAGGCAGGTGGGCATGGTGTTTGGGGTATGAGGGAGAATGGGAGTTCTGCTGGGGAGTCGACACTGGTGGTGAGATCTGTGTTGAACTATGATATGCCTAAAACTCAATGTAGGATGTGGCCTCCCCAAAAAAGAATTGGGGCCTGTTCATGTCTTTATTGGGGATAACCTCCTGGGTGTGGCCCCTTGTGGGTTCTAGATCCTACTTCTTATATATTAGCAACTAATTATAATTATTGGTGAGGGGATATACTCGGAAATGTTCCGGGCTTACTCCAGTCATCTAGTGCATCTTGGTGAGGATCTGGAAGAGGCAGGAAGAAGAGATGAAGAATATCTGGGTAACATCCGAGAGCTGGCGAGGCACAATCCCCTCCCTCATACTCTGAGTTTCAAAAAAGGCCCATCACAACCACTGGCTTCTGCTCACTCCTGCTCTCCCAACTCATTTAGGCAGCCTATGTCTCCAGGGGAAGCAGGTGGGTGTGGGAGTGATCTGCAAGTCCCTCCCTAGGATGGGGGGGGGGCAATCTTTTTGGGTTTGATTGCTTCTGGCCAGACTTTGATGCTCCTTCACAGATCAAATCACCGCCTCCCTTTCAGTTAATTCCAACAGCTGGTTATCACTCACTGATCCCCGGCTCTAATTGCCAAGGGAAAAATTATAAATAAATGTGTACAAGCAAACAGATGTTGTCATTTAAAAAATCGATCCATCTAGCAAAAAATGCCCCACTTAGGACTGGAGTGGCATACTGTGGAACATGTGTCCGGGTGGCATTTTTAATGAAATCAGATAAACAATGTGAAGGCTCTCTAATAGACCGCACAGGAGCAAAGGGACAAGGACAGCAGGAGAAAGGGAAGTGGAGACTGCAGCTCAGATGGTGGGAGAGGCAGGCTCTGGACCTTTCTACCACTTGCAGCACCTTACACTCATGTTTATCTGTTTTAGGAGTTGAAGTTGGGAACCTTTTCCTTTTTGTTTATTTTATTTGCGGGGGAACACTGGCAAGGATTACTCCTGACTCTGCACTCAGGAATTACTCCTGGTGGTGCTCAGAGGACCATATAAGATGCTGGAAATCAAACTCAGTTTGGCCACAAATAAGGCAAGTTCCCTCCCCACTGTCTCTAGTACCTGGTAACCCTCACTTTGTGGTTTCTACCAACCTCAGTCCTGAATGTATGTGACTTCCTTGGCACACCATAGGCCATTTCCCAGAATTTCTTGCAATCAGGTTGGCACTGAGATACCCAAGGAAGGAGAATAGAAGTGAGCCTTATTAGGCCTAGCCCACAAAAACTTGCCAGAACCTTCCCAGTGCTGAAAAAAAAGAGAGTAGTGAGGTACCAGCAGAGGGCAGGGCTTCCTTTAGAAGGAATATGGGTCTGACAGTAAGATACAATGAGAAAAGAAATAAAATTTTGTCTCACATAAAAATGGGGGGGGGGGGAGGACACATATGTTGGCTGGTTACATAGTGCCCGAGAACATGTGGCCGGCATCTCCCCTCTTGAGATGTGAACTTTTCTACTTTCATGCTGAGTTGTGTACCAGGACTCTCTCCACTTTTGAAGAAGCCTGAGCTCTTTCTTGAGCAAATCATCCATTAATTTCTCTTTCTTATCCCATCCTACCACTTCCTCAATACCTTCAAATAAAACCTGTTTTTCATTTTAAAAATTATGGGCTAAGGGCTTGATACTAGACCCTTGTAAATATACCTATTTATTAGACTCTAGTGACTGATGAGTCCAGAATTCATTCATACATTCACTAATACATAAAACAAATCATATCTAATTATCTTCTTTGTAAAACAATTTGGTACAAGGAAGAGCCTTATTCAGTTTTGCAGATGGAGAAATTGAGGTTTTGAGAGGTTAGGTTAGCTGAAAGACACACAGCTGACAATTATAACAATGGAACATATCACCTCTTGGATACTTACAAATGTGTCGAACTCTGCCAAACTCCTCCACTGCAATCTCTTCTTTACTCCTCACAAAATGCTCACAGGTATTGCTCCTTTATAGATATGAAACTAAAATTTAAGAGGGGCACAGAAAAAATTAAAGCAATAGGATTCAAAGCGTGAAAAGCAAGTTTGTACGGAAAGATTGCCTATTTTTTTCCATCCCAAGAACTCATCTTTAATAAGATAATCACACTGCATTCTAAAACACCAGCTTGCCTCAAATCCTCAAATCTTCCAGCTCTAGAGAACCAGAGACTTACACACACAGACTCACACACCCCAAAAAGGTTAAAGCCATTACATCAAAACAAAACATATGGCCGCTCAAATATGCATTTATTTTATCTAATTGGAAAAGACACAGTCAAACACATGAATATTTTAGCAGTTTCCAACAGGCAAATCACCATGCCAAGACCCAATTCCTTGGTAGCCCACACATGCCCGGCATGCCTTGCTCAGAGCTGGAATGAGGCTTCATCCTTTCGTAGCGACAGCACTTGATGGTCTCCCAGTTCCAGTTAGTTATCATTTGCTCAGCCTTTAAATAACCCCCCATGTATAGAAAGACAAGCCATCCTCTATCATCAAGCCTATTATGCTTCATTAGTGTCTTGGGAATTCTATGGGCAAAGCACAGCTATTTGGCTCTACAATCAAAGGAAAATTCAGATCTTTTCAGGTAATCTCTAACTAATTAGCTTTAATGAAGAGATTTTCATGATAGTTGTTTAAGCTGCAGGACATCCAGGAACAAATGGGAAAAATCACAGAGATTCATTTTCTGGCCAAGTCCTATAAATGATGGATTCTCCTGCAAAGAGCAGATGGAGAATGACACGGAAGTGTTTTTCCCAATGCTAGACATCCGGGCCTCGGCTCTCAGGATACGGGTCCTGTCTAAGCATCACCAATGCTTCAATTATTTTTCTTTTAACCAACTTACCTTAAAAAAAAATAAAAACTGTGAAAATTCAGCATCGCAGGCCTAATTTATGTGGATTACCATACTTCACTGCATAATCATTGCCACCACATAATCATCACACTTTTATTTTTACTCTTTTTCTTTTTTTTTTTTGGTTTTTGGGCCACACCCGGTAACGCTCAGGGGTTACTCCTGGCTATGCGCTCAGAAGTCGCTCCTGGCTTGGGGGACCATATGGGACACCGGGGGATCGAACCGCGGTCCGTCCAAGGCTAGCGCAGGCAAGGCAGGCACCTTACCTCTTGCGCCACCTCCCGGCCCCTTATTTTTACTCTTAAGAATAAAAATTTTGGCTGGAGCAATAGCACAGCGGTAGGACATTTGCCTTGCACACAGCCGACCTGGGATGGACCCAGGTTCGATCCCCTGCATCCCATATGGTCCCCCGAGCCTGCCAGGAGTGATTTCTGAGCACAGAGATAGGAGTAACTGAGTACATCGGGTGTGGCCCAAAAAACAGACAAACAAAAAAACATTTTTTTTTTTGGTTTTTGGGCCACACCCGGCACTGCTCAGGGGATACTCCTGGCTGTCTGCTCAGAAATAGCTCCTGGCAGGCACGGGGGACCATATGGGACACCGGAATTCGAACCAACCACCTTTGGTCCTGGATCGGCTGCTTGCAAGGCAAACACCGCTGTGCTATCTCTCCGGGCCCGAAACAAAAAATTTTATTGGTGGAAATATTGGGTCACACCCAGAGGTGCTGAGCACAGGCAGCTCTCAGGGAATCATAAATTAATTTAGGGACTGAACCACACTTATAGTATCTCTCCAGTTCCTGTTACATATATACATGTTTTGCATAGACACATTGGAATATTATGCAGCTGTAAGAAAAGATTATTACATATTACAGTTTGTTACAAAGAATGGAACTGAGGACATCATGTATACAAATTAAATCAGAGGGAAAACAAATAACTTTTTTTTTTTTGGTTTTTGAGTCACACCCAGCAGCGCTCAGAGGTTACTCCTGGCTCTGTGCTCAGAAATCGCTTCGGGGGGCCGGGCGGTGGCGCTGGAGGTAAGGTGCCTGTCTTGCCTGCGCTAGCCTAGGACGGACCTCGGTTTGATCCCCCGGCGTCCCATATGGTCCCCCAAGAAGCCAGGAGCAACTTCTGAGCGCATAGCCAGGAGTAACCCCTGAGCGTCACAGGGTGTGGCCCAAAAAACCAAAAAAAAAAAAAAAAAAAAGAAATCGCTTCGGGCAGGCTCGGGAAACCAGATGGGATGCCAGGATTCAAACCACGGTCCTTCTGCATGCAGGGTAAATGCCCTACCTCCATGCTATCTCTCTGGTTCCGACAAATAGCATTTAATATCACACATTACTGGTATATATAGGAGGATAAAACAAGAAAATATAAAGTATCAGATTATGACAAATTGTTAGCTTTGGCTTACAAAAACTACATTGCTAAGAAGTGGAGGGAAATATGGAATGGATTAAAGAGACTAGAGGTCACATATATGTAGTGGCAAAGAGCCCTAGACACTTTGATTGTATGCAGAAACTTTGTATATTAATACCACAAACATTAACATTGTTGTTAAGTAATATACTGGTATCCTCTAAGAAAAACAATAAACATTAAAAGTCATTGGTTGATGGTTAATGTTTGTACCTCTTTAAGAATTGCTATAAAAATATCTTATAGGTGTGGGTTCACAGAAATAGTAAAGCAGAGAGAGTCCTTGTCTTACATGTGGTAGGCCTGGGTTTGATCCCCAGCAAACCCTGAGCTCCACCAGGAATGTCTGAGTGCAAAGCCAGTGCATAGCACTGTTGATGAAATTTTGCTTTGGAATAGAAAGATATCAATTGAATAGAAACATTTTTATATTCCCAGGAATGCTAATCTATCAGAATTCCTGTGAAACTTTGAAGTGTTGTCATAGAGAAAACCTACCTTTCCTTGTAATTCATGATTGCTAAATAAGCCAATATTGACAGCTGGTGTCTGATATAAAAAGGTCAGCACATTCATAGATGAAATCCAGTAACCCCTAATGAAAAATGAGATTTTAAATTTGCATGGAGCTCTGAAGATCACATTGAATTTGTTGTTTTCTATATATATTTTTTATCTCACATCACATTTTCCTAAATTCATTTTTTATTTAAAGAAAATTAATTCTATAGTTGATGTGGTTGCTCATAATACATTTATTTCCAGATCATTGAAAGCAAAGTTATTGAAAAAAAAAAAGGAAATAAAAATAAAATGGAAGAGAAAAAAAGTACAGTAGTACTTTTATTATAAAAGTTATTGTATCACCAATAAGTCATTAATATAATGGCAGAAGGTTTAGTAGCTGTTGTTGTTATTTGTCCAGTCTGTTAAATTGGGATGGAAGTTCCTTTAGGGATGACAGCATCAAACAAATGAAGTTGTCCAGAAATTTAAAGCTACAATAGGGGTTTATACTAAGTTGCAGGGTCTCCTGGAAGACCTGTTTGAACATGTGACTGCCTTAGTGACCTGTTAAAGCTGCCAGACTTTCCTGGAAAAGAGAGGAGAGAGAGAGAAGAGAGAGAAGAGAGAGAGAGAGAGAGAGAGAGAGAGAGAGAGAGAGAGAGAGAGAGAGAGAGAGAGAGAGAGAGAGAGAGAGAGAGAGAGAGAGAGATCGCCAGCTAGAGAGCTAGATAACCAGAAGGAAGCTTGAAGCTCTAGAGCCAATCTGCAGAAGCCTGTAGCTGATTGGGGGTGGGGGGTGATGGGTGGGGATTGAGGTATAATGATGGACTTAGAAGCATCTTGCCAATGCTTTATCTGAGGCTCAGGCCTGGGGTGCCTGGGTCTCCAACCCCATGTGGGCTACAGGCTCTGTTTTACCTTGCTCCACCCCTCCCCAATGCCAGGCCTTTTCCTTTTTATAGTAGGGCAGTTATCCATTACACGGAGGCATATCCCAGTCCAACTGCCATTACAGGAGGGGGGAAGTATCATCACTCCTTAAAGTACACTGATTAATTCCCTTAAATACATTAACAAGAGAGGGCATCGGGAGGTTGAGAGGGAAACTGGGGACATTTGCTGCTCCAGGGAATCATTTCTTAGTGTAGATACTATCTGCTTCTGGATTGTCAGGAAAGCTAGTGAAAATGAAAATCCAATTTTATTTAACAACTAATGAATCCAAGTCTCCAGGCACAAACAGCTGTTTCCTCACATCTTGGAGGACTTTGACATAAGACTAGAAAGGGAGGGCCCGGAGAGATAGCACAGCGGTGTTTGCATTGCAAGCAGCCGATCCAGGACCAAAGGTGGTTGGTTCGAATCCCGGTGTCCCATATGGTCCCCCGTGCCTGCCAGGAGCTATTTCTGAGCAGACAGCCAGGAGTAACCCCTGAGCAGTGCCGGGTGTGGCCCAAAAACCAAAAAAAAAAAAAAGACTAGAAAGGGAGACCTCATGGTAGGAAGCAAATAGGAGGCTGACACATGTGAATTCTAGGACATCAGGGAATCTGAGAAAAACCTGAGATATACAGACATTTCATCAATCCACACTTCCATTCGTGTACTCCTTCAAACCCACCTCACTGAGAACTCTAGCCTTGTAGAGGCAATGAATGCCCCAGTTTGACCTATTTTACATCTGGGACTTCTTGCCTCTCTTCCAGTGAAATCCATTCAACAAACATTTTTTTTTCCCTTTGCGGTCCTTTGAGGGTCATGTCAGGTTCACTATTGTGTGCCATAAAGGCATGAAGGCAGAGCACACCAACCCAGGATCACTGTCAGTGGTGAGAGAGTCCAGAAATGGGACTCTCGCTATTTTATGCAACTGATATAATTAAAACATCTCTTCCATGACCAGGAAAATGTTTTCATGTTGGAGTTTTGTTTGTGTTTGTGTATTTTAAATAAATTTGCTAATTTATTTGCTAATTCAGCCACAAATGTTCCCCACACACTTGGCTATATTGAATGAAGTCACAGCCTCCTGATCAAATGAATCCCTATTAACAGGCTGTGCCCGGTGACTGGTGCCTTTTGTTTGTTCAGTGCCTCTCCTACTGCCCAGTCTGGCAGCTTAATGACCAATTCTACGGCTGCCTGAAAAGAGCAAAGGTGGGAAAGGAGAGAATGAGGCTGGCAATGAGACCATGGGAAGTGGAATCCACAGTGAAAGTTTGTGGGACTTTTACAAAAATGTTTCATCTGTGCCACTAATTCATCTGTGTGCCAGTTCTGAAGACGTAAACTGGCAAAAGAAGTGTTTGTTTCTGCCAATTGGACCCCCTCTCCACTCAATTTACTGTCAAAAACTCTTCCCTGATCATCATGAGAGAAGTGAAAACTCAGAGAGACTGGGTCCTCCATCCAACAACACACAAAACTGATCATAGAGGGGCAAAGGAGGGAGATATGGGATGCATGCTGGGAACAGGGGTGAAGGAACACTGGTGATGGGAATGCCCCTGCTTCAATGTCACTATGTACCTAAATATTACTGTGAAAGATTTGTAATTCACTTTGGTCAAAATAAAAATTATTTAAAATGGTAAAAAAGAAAAAAAAAACAACTGATCATACAAAGGGGTACTTTGATAGGAAAAGCCAGAGGCAAAAAGATCACTAGTATGTTGGGGACCACAAGCTCTCCGAGGATCTCAAAGGTTAGGAAAAAAAAATCTTGTAGGAAAGAGAAAGCAAGAACAGAAAGAATAGGGAAGTGAGATGCAAAGTTGGTCTGAAGAAAAAGCAAGCTGAGTATGCTCTACCTCAGGATGGCTTCCTTCAGGAGAATTACTGCTGGCTCAGGCTTGGGTGGGCCAAAGTTCAGGGGCTTGGTGGAAAGTGAGAATTTAACCAAGGCTTCATTAAATAAGAATTTTCCCCCCATTAATTAGTAAAGACAAGTAGTCAATTCCTCGTGTAAGAGGCAAAGAATGGCATTTGGAAGTCTGTGTTGGGCCTTGTCACAGGTAAATGTGTCTGACATAAGATACATAGGGAAGGTGATTCTCTGCACTGAGCTGATCTGCAGGGCATAAAGGGCTAAGAGAAGTTCCTCAGACCTTCTCTGTTTCCCAGAAGAAGGGGGCTCAGCTCTGAGTAGTATTAGATACCAGGTATCTAAGAGAACTCTCTAATTTAAATTTGTAAATTAAATTAAATTTGTAAAGTGCTTTGAGAGGTCGGGTACTTGGTAACTGCTCAGGAAATGGTTTTTGTTTTTTGTATGGTTTGGGGGAAACCTGGCAGTGTACTCCTGGCAGGCTGGGGGGACCATAAGAGATGCTGGGGATCAAACCCAGGTTGGCCACATGCAAGGTAAACACCCTACCTGTTCAGGTCCAGGAAATATTCCTTGATCTCACATGTGAGATCCTTGAAGGCAGAGGCTGAATCATTTTCAGGTATTTCCTTCGATGCTAACACAGAATTATAACCCGTTGATCTGTGAATAAACTGAGCAAGCCTTAGTGCCCCCACCTGTAAACAAACCTAGTTTTTGCCTCGTGGAGAGAAATCTATGCTTGGCACATCTCTGGTGATTAATGACAAAGATTCCTTTACTTCTAGACCTAACTCCAGCCACACTGTCCTGAGTCCTCTTTCCAAGACTTTGCCCTTGGGCTGTGCTTGGATAGCCTCCTTGGAGATCATGGAGAGCAGATTTAAAACCCAGCCCCCTGTAGAGCCCACTGTCATGGCAGAATGGCATTAGTGTTCTCCTGCCTGTCACTCCACATAGTGATACCCAGACCCTGCTAAACATTCTTATGGTATGTGATGGTCTTTCGTGGGGTCGAAAGGCAGCATTCGGAGTTAAAAACAAAAAAACCTCAAACATTTGACCCTCCTAACTTCCAAGTATTTGGTCCCTTTATTTCACTGAAACTTCTCCGCTAAATGGGGAAGAAATGGTGTTCGCGGGTAGACGAGAGTGGACTTTGACGCTACTTAGCAAAAACATCAAATTATAATAAAAAGGGGGGGGGGGGGCATATGCGAACGCACGCGGAAAACGCACAAACTCAGGCCCATCCCAGCCCACCCGCGGCCCATCCGACCGGCTGGGGCATCGATTGCTCGGCGCTCCTCCTCCCGGCGCGCCGTCCTGACCCGGCGGCGCCTGAGTGATCGGTGCTCGTCGCGGGCGCCTGGCAACTGGCTGAAGCGCCAAGAGCCGAGACTTCCGCCCACCTGGACCCTCCACATGCAGATTGCCTTGTACAATACTCCAGGGGGGCGCGCAGCTGTAGCTCCCTAGGAGCGGGGTAAGAGGGGAAGCCCGTGCAGGCGACGCGAGAGGAGAGTGGTGCGCGTGTGGGCCCTGGAAACGCGGGGCCGCAGTTCCAGGGAGAACGGTAAGGAGCGATGCAAGAGGCGCGCCAGCACGCCGCCCTGGACGCGGCGTCTTCACTTTCCAAAGCCCGCTTAGAACGACGTGAGGGCGGAAGAAGGTTCTGCGCATGCGCTCCGTCCTCCTACCAAATCGGGACAGCGCTGGTTGCGGGGCGAATTTTGTTCTGCGCATGCGTATTGTTCTTTGGCTGGCGGGCATTTTCGTCTACGCATGTGTAGTTCGGCAGATTTCGCCCTGCGCGTGCGTATTGTTCTTTGGCTTGTGGGAGGTTTCGTTTACGCATGTGTAGTTCGGCAGGTTTCGCCCTGCGCATGCGTGGGTCGAGCTGACTAGCTCCTGCGTAGTGCTAGCTATCCTTGGTGTTGGGCAAATTTTTTTGAGTTTTTCTTCCACCTTGGCGTAGTGACGGTGGGCTGCTGATTGTCGCCGATCAGTTCCCAGATACAGAACCTGGGAAGCGAAGAAGGCTGCTCTGGGGCCCAGACCTTGCGGGACAGGAATTTTTGGGCGATGCTGCAGCAGCCTCTGAATCTGGGTTTCCATGATCTCGGTGCTCCCTCCAGTGGGGTCGTAGCGAGCCAGGCAGAAGGAAGGAGTGATGGCCCCATGCCTACCCTCGCGTCCCCAGTATTCCCCCGAGACCAGAGCACCCTTTTCAGAACTATTTTCCAAACAGCCCGGGAGAGTCTCACAAAGTAGCCTCAGGAAATGTTTTTGCAGAGGTGTGTGGGGTGATGGAGTTAAAAGGGTGACCCGTGCAGCCTGCACCCAGAAAACCAGCTGGATGTCCCCTGCACGAGTCCAACCTGGACCATGGAAACGCCTTGGGTTTTAGGATTGCCTGTAGCTTCCTAGGATTGGCCCGGACCAGAGTGCGTTCTGCCTGTAGTGGACAGTTGGCACTTTATGTTAAAGTGACTCAATGAAGCCTTTTTATCAGGGATGGAGATGGCTAAAAGGGCAGAAGTATGGAGGTCTCTGGTTCCTTCCCTTGCACCACAAGATCCCCGAAAGACTCTACTGGACTCTATTTTTTTAGAAGACTACCCACTTTGGATTTAGCACCGGCAGTGTTTGCCTGCCTCACTTTCCAACTAAATCTATTTCTACAACATCAAAGAGGCCTTTAGTTAATGAAAAGTGAACATAGTGAAAAGACTCAGTTTCAGGATGGGGGAGATCATGTAGTCTGGTATCCACTGCCGCTCCCACCCCCTTTCTGAGAAGTCCTTGCTGGTTAAGGCCCAATTGAGCACCAGCTGTGGCAGAACCGGAACTGAGATGTGCTCTTGCCCTGGAGAGGGCTCCTAGCTAGTTCAGTAAATAGCACTTGAGGTACCTGGTGACAGGCACTGGAAAGAAGCTCCAGGGTTTTCATACACAATTGCAACCTGGCAGGCCTCAATGTTGGGATTCAAATGGGCCCTCACATTCGGGTAGAGTGGGCATCGGAGGCATTCTGGGCAAGGACAAGGCATGCTTCTTCCTGAATATTCCAGGCCTGCACCCACCATGCGGCCAATACCCCACCTGGTCCCAAAGTTTCAATCATGTCTCAGAGAGGGCCCTTGGATGCAGCCATACTCACGAGATGGGTGGCCTGGTGTCACAGGCCTACGTGTGTGGGAAGGACATTTGTGCATGTCCTCAAGGACCAGTCTAGGAAGCTGCGAATTTGTGGGGGCCTTATCTGAGTGTGGCCTCTTTAGGGAGGGTCTGTCGTTCCAGCCATTGGATATCATCTTAGACTGAGTGGTGCCTTCTCATCCACTATGTTATTGATTCTGGAAAAAAATGAAGTTGCCTGTATTTATTTATTTATTTGTTAAGGAAGGAAAGAGGGAGAAAGCATTTATTTTTTTTTAATAATTAACAGTTAATTTATCTTCCTCCCACTTTACCCCATCAGTGGTGCAGTAACTAACGGGGTGGTGGCGTACACCCCTGTCAGCTCCCTGAGTGGTGAATTTGGCACATGGCCTTGCCAGGCCTCACACTTAGAAGATTCACAGCTTTGGCTGTTACTGGGGTGCTGTGGGTGAGCTCATGCTCCAGTACTCATGCATCTTCATGGTTGTGGGGTTGGCCAGAGGTCAGACCTCTTTTTGTAGTGGTTACACCTGCCTAGGAGTAGTGAAGCTGAATATCACACGTAGTGGCTGCAGGCTGCCAGGGTAACTAGGTGCATGTGGGACTCCAGGACTTTGAACTCACGACCATACATTTTTGGAGGCACATGCTCTAAGCCATCCTTCCACCTGTGGACTCAGTTTCCTGTATGGATAGGTCCGTTATGGGGTTTGCCTTGACATCATTATTTCCCCCCACCTCTACCCCTGCAGTATCTACTCAGACTGGCAGTGCCTGGATGGCAGGAGAGAGTGACCAGGAGGAACCCCCGGCAGGTGACCATCTCTGGGAGACCCTCAGGGCGCTCCTGCCCAACACTGAGGATGGACTGAAGCTGGACCTGAGTGAGACCGTGGCGAGCAGTGTGATGCAGCTGCTGCAGCAGGCGGCCCAGCTCTTCTGTGAGGGCCATGGGAGTGCATGTCTGCAGGCGGCTGAGGCTGTGCTCGACTATTCCTGGGAGAAGCTCAACACGGGGCCATGGCGGGACGTGCACAAGGACTGGCGCCGGGTGTATGCCCTGAGCTGCCTCCTAAAAGCCGTGTGTCTCTGCCAGGCACCTGCCGATGCTTCTGCTGTGGCCGAGGCTCTGCGGGTCTGCGACATGGGTCTGCTGATGGGGTCAGCCATCCTGGGGGACATCCTCCTCAAGGTCGCTGCCATCCTCCAGGCGCATCTCCTCTCGGGGAAACGGCCTCCCCCGGGCCCCGTTCCAGAGCAGCCTAGCACTAAGGTATTGCAGTGAGCGACTGCCAACCGTCTTAAGGGATCTAGTGGTTCTGCCTTTCTGGGGGTGACCAGACAAATCTTACCAGCAGTGAGAGTTGTGTCTCTTAGTCTGGGAATGAAGCCACTCTAGGTGTTTTCCTCATTGCTCCAACTGTTGCTCAGATAGAGGGTGGACCAAGAGAAGGTATCCTGAGATGGTATGGGCACGGCCACGATCCCCTTGTACTCAATGGCCTGGCCTGCAATATGTCGTTTTCCAGGTCTCTCCAAGCTGCTGTGATGGAACGACTGTTTCCACAGCCCGGCTTGCTCCTTAGATGTAGCCTGTGCCCCTTTGGGTATGTAAGAGGCAAAGAGCAGACCCTGAAGCACCTGCAGTCAACATCCACCTACACGTTATTCACCAGCTACCCTAGGGCTCTGCTGTTCCATGGCAGTGAGACGTTCCAGAAGGGAAAGAGTTGAGTGTAGGGGTTGGGTCCTGGAGTTTTGGAAGTGTTGAATGTTGATGGCATTAACTGCACACAGTGATCAGGCAGGCAGGGTAAGTGTCTCTGTGAGATGGTCTATAAGAGTAGACTTGGGTCTGGAAGGGGGAGAGATAGCAGAAGGGACAGCACTCACAGACATGGGAATGCTCTCATCTTGTGAACTCTGCAGGGAACATGCAGAACCATTGACAAGCCACTTCTGTGCCCCACGTGCCGCGGGCCTTGGGCACTAAGTGGGATTTGCCTTGTAGGAAGAAGTACAGGCCTTGTGCAGAGGTGGGCAGCAGAGAAGCACTGGCTTCTTTCATCCTGGTCATGTTTATTCTGGAGGAGATGGATGTGGCTCCATGTCCAAATGGGTTGCTCATGCCATCTGCCTCAGCAGGGCTCCTGCACTGCTGCCCGGCGTGGGGGCCACCTCTGTCCTTCTGTACCCCTCTGAGGGCCTATACTCCAGAAGCTGGGTTGGAGTAAAGGGGGGGCTCTCATTGAGGAATGCCTTAGAGCAGGGGTCCTCAGACTTTTAAAACAGGGCCAGATCACTGTCCCTCACACCATTGGAGGGCTGGACTATAGTTTAAACTTAGCAGTACTGACCTGTGAGTTATAGTTTGAGGATCCTCCTGCCTGAGATTGAGAGGAGTTGAGAGGCAGAGAGTTGGAGAAGAGTCAGAGAGTGCAGTGCACATCCCACACATGTCCCAAGATGAGTTGGCTCCTAAGCAAAACAGGCGGCGACAGCAAAAATACCCAGATGCATGCCCTTGGCAGGCTCTAGTTTGAGGACCTCAGCTGCTAAAAGATGAGGAAACTGAGTTTATTTAACTGACATGTTGGCCCAGAGCTGTGCATTATAAAAGGGGAAAGAGGCACTTCTGGCTCATGGTTCCTTGGGGTGCTATTATTCCTGTGAAACAGGTTGCATTTACCTAAACAGGCATTTGAACAGAATCAGTTACAGGAAGCAGCTCGGGGTCCCAAAGAGCAGAGATGACAGAGATGAGCATCCCAAAGAGACTCTGCCCACTATGTCCTGTCTGCACAGGGCCCTGCAGAGTCACTGGCTCTCTGCCCACAGTGGATCCATTTTGTTTTCTTTCCATCTTTAACAGAAAGCGAGGAACTACCCTGTTTTGATTCCAGATGAGGAGTTGGGAAAAACCGTTCCCCGTCTTCACTGCCCATCCCTGCAGTATTTCAGGGAGCATTTCCTTGCTCCTGGGAGGCCTGTGATCCTGGAAAACGTGGCTGACCACTGGCCATGCATGAGGAAGTGGAGGTGGGTGGCTGTGGGCTGGTGGCTCATATTGCCATGTACTCCCCCATCTCCCCAGCCCTGAGTGACAAGGTAAGCTGGAAAGGGGAGAGCAGGCACTGTATTAGTGCATGCCTGGTCAAGGCAGTTCCACACTGGCAGGATCCTAGAGCCCATGGACCTTCTCATAAGCCGGGAGAGAATCAAAATAAACCTGGCATAGCTGAGTGCCCCTATCAGACTACTTTTGCTTCTGTGTTTGCTCCATCCTGGCTGCTTCTAGTCCCATCTCAGACTATGGAGAGCAGAGCCAGTGGGGAGAGGTGCCACAAGACAGGAGAAGAGCAGGCCAGCAGCAGGAACCTTAGTACACACACACACACACACACACACACACACACACACACACACACGCACACACACATGTCAGTGGGTTTTTCTGCAAAGCTGCTTGGCACCCAAGGGCCACACTTCAGCCTAGAGTTGGTTTCTCTGCAAAGCTGCTTGGCACCCGAGGGCCACACCTCAGCCTAGGGGTGACCATGGACTCAAGCCAGGGTCTCTAGAGAACAGAGCAGACTCCATTAGGCCCATTGAATAGTGTCCATGGATGTTAGCAAAGATGATGACAGTGATGAGACCTTTCCTCTTTCCAGTGTGGAGTATATTCAGAAAATTGCCGGCTGCCGAACGGTGCCCGTGGAAGTGGGTTCCAAGTACACAGATGAGGAGTGGTCCCAAAAGCTCATGACTGTCAATGAGTTCATCAGCACACATCTCACCGGTGAGGTATGTACCTGGGAGAAGGAAAGGGATTGTGGACAGGTAACGATACACATCATCACTGTGGGCTGTTCCAAGTGGTGGGTCTCAGATGTGTCTGGTAGGCCAACCGGCAGAGGCAGGGTGCTGTGCAGATGGGCCAGGAAATGACTGTCTCAGGGTCTTGGTTATCATGTTGTTGGGTTAGTGAGGTGGGGCGGGTATGTGTAGGTGGCTAGTGAGGTGAGGTGAATGTATGTAGTTATATTAGTGAAGTATGGATGCTGTTGGTGTAGTTGGGTTTGGTGGTGTGGAGGCAAGTGTGTGTGTGGTGGATTGTGAAGAGATACATGGGCATTGTAGTCAGAAGTAATGCGGGCCGGAGAGATAGAATGGAGGTAGTGCATTTGCCTTGCATCCAGGACAGTGATTCGAATCCCGGCATCCCATATGGTCCCCCAAGCCTGCCAGGAGCGATTTCTTAGCGTAGAGCCACGAGTAACCCCTGAGCACTGCCGGGTGTGACCCCCCCCAAAAAAAAAAAAAAAAAACGAAGGAAGGAAGGAGGGTAGAGGGAGGGAGGAAGGAAGGAAAGGGAGGGAGGAGGGAGGAAAGGAGGGTGGGAGAAGGGAGGGAGGGAGGAAGGGAGGGAAGAAAAGGAGGGAGGGAGGAAGGGAGGGAGGAAAAGGAGGGAGGGAGGGAAGAAGGAAGGAAGGAAGGAAGGAAGGAAGGAAGGAAGGAAGGAAGGAAGGAAGGAAGGAAGGAAGGAAGGAAGGAAGGAAGGAAGGAAGGAAGGAAGGAAGGAAGGAGTAATGGGCACCTACTTTGGTCATCAGATGGAGAGACGTACATTCTTGTCCAGCATGCTCAGGGCCCAGGTGACCTCAGCAGTTAGTGTCCTTCCAACCAGCTCTGAGGGCACAGAGCCAGCAGGTCTGGTGATGTCCAAGACTTAGCTCAGGGTCTGGCATTTGGTAACCTCTCAGCGTTTGTCAGAGAGGAGTGGAATGATAACAGTTCCTGAGTCTGGGAAAGGCCTTCTGATTCAGAGTCCCAAACTTCCCTGGCCTGTCACCAGCTCTTCAGAAAATAATCGAACAGCAGTAGCCTCCCAGGGTTCATCTTCTTTAAGAGAGTACACAGGGCAGCGTTCCCCTCCATTCCAGGGCTCTGGAAGCTTCCACCTCCCATGGCCCAGCACCCCTCCCCTTGGGTACCGTTGCCCATATGGAGAAAATCTGGGTTCCTTTAGCCGCAGCCTCTTTCTGACTGAGAAGGCAAGAGGGCACCCCATGTTCTGCCCCATCTGCCCCCCCAGAACCCCAGGGCATCTTCTGGGCACCTACCAGCAGTACACAGCCCACCGCAGCCTGCTGCAGTCAGCGACACATGGGGCATCCCAGGGGAAGAAATAGGTGGCCCCCGTCTCCTCGTGGGAGCCCAGCACTGAGCTTGCACAAGCTCTGGATTCTGATTTCCAGCTGTCACACATATAAGGCTGTTTGGTGACACACCCATAGTGGACTTGTGGAGCTCAGTGGTGCCAGGTCCCAACTGGCACTCGCATCCACAGAAGCATGTGCAGCTGGACTGAGAGACACTGGATATGTCAACAAAGCAAACAGGAAGCAAACTTAAAGCCCACAGTAGAGTTTGATCCTGGTTTTAGGAAACTGCACTGAGTTACCCGTTCATCCTGTTCCCTCACCCTGTGTGAGGGAACCATCTCATTGGCCACTGAGTGGGGTGATGGAGCCTGGCAGGACAGAGTGGGGAATGGAAGGTTTGGGGATATGGACTGGATCCAGGTTGAGCCCTGAGAAGTGCCTGACTGACCCGCACTGCTCTCCTCTCCCCCGGGCCTGCACCTGTGCACCAGACCAAGGACATAGGGTACCTGGCTCAGCACCAGCTCTTCGACCAGGTAAGCCTCAGGCTCCAGTGCCCATCTCAAACCACACTCCCCCAACACAAAACATTCTCCAGGTCCCTAAGAGAACACAGGGGTCACAGCTGCTTCCAGGATAGGGGACCATTCCCCCTGTGGCCTCCTGTCCTAGAGGAGCCTTCAGAATTCCTGGAGGGCAATAGCAAGCCCAGGAGGAACTGGCCCCACTCACCCTGGCAACCTTGACCCATGTTGCTTTGGAGCATTCAGCAAGAAATTACATTGACTCCCCCTTTTCAACCACAAATCCAGGCCTTGCTGTGAACAGCAGCTGGGCCCAACCCAAAGGAAATTCTAGGGGCCAATCTCCTCTTCCCGGGGCCTGAGCACATTGGGAACAAATACTAATTTACAGAGACAGGAGCATGGGGGTATGGGACCTGCCTAAAATCATGGGTAGGAGTGGGTGCCCCACAGCCTAGCCTGCCAGTGCTCAGCTCTCACTGTTGTGGCAGGGGCCATGAGTGCTCTGGACATCGAATGCTCTCGCTGTGCCCAAATGCCAGCCCAACTCACCAGGCCCTTTCCCCCATCTGGCCTGTTTTTCTGTCTTGGCTAATGTGACTGGAAATGAGGCTTGCATTTGGGTTTCTTTTTAAATCCATCCCTTCCATCCAGTTTTTCTAGCCTGTTCTACCTTTGGTTTTCTGTATCGTTGATGTAGTAGTGTCCAGGGTCTTTCTTATTTTGTAGAAACCATATATAGCCCTTATTTCTCAGTTGAAATCAGTATCTTTTATGTCTTTATATAAATTGTTATTTGGAAGGGAGGCTGGGCCACACCTAGATGGCAGTGCTTAGGACCATATATGATGCTGGGGATAATCGGATTGGCCATGAGCAAGGAAAGTGCCTTAAGCCATGGGGCCGGGCGGTGGCGCTGGAGGTAAGGTGCCTGCCTTACCTGCGCTAGCCTAGGAGACGGACCGCGGTTCGATCCCCCGGCGTCCCATATGGTCCCCCAAGCCAGGAGCGACTTCTGAGCGCATAGCCAGGAGTAACCCCTGAGCGTTACCGGGTGTGGCCCAAAAACCAAAAAAAAAAAAAAAAAGAAAGTGCCTTAAGCCCCAGTCTCTTTCTCTTCAGCTGTCTGTAAACTATTTTAAGTACATCAATTGTGATTTTTGTTTCTTAATCAGTGGTGAGATATAGTTACAAAGTTGTTGAATTATAATTTCTTTACCATTAGTAAATCGGGGGATATCACCAGAGATTTGATCAATGTTTCATCCTAATTTTGATTTTTGTGTGTGTGGTTTTTGGGTCACACCCGGCATTGCTCAGGGGTTATTCTTGGCTCCAGGCTCAGAAATTGCTCCTGGCAGGCACGGGGGACCATATGGGACACCAGGATTTGAAGGGATGGCCTCCTGCATGAAAGGCAAACGCCTTACCTCCATGCTATCTCTCCGGCCCCCTGATTTTGATTTTGACTCGATACTTTAAATACTGTATTTTCCGGCATATAAAACGTTTTAACCCATGAAAAACTTCTTACAAGTCTGGAGTCATCTTATACGCCGGTATACAGCATGCTGAAACTTACTCCAGCTTACTGATCCACCAGGGACGAGTGATCTGCCCCCTTTTAACCGCTGCATCCCATCCAGCTGCCAGGTGTCATCACTCAGTCCACTGCTTGTCCTGATTAATCTTTCCAGTCACACAGAGGAGCTGAGTTACCAAGCACTGCATCCCATCCAGCTGCCGGGTGTCATCGCTGGTATGGGGCTTTCTGGTGCTCAGTCTCTGCTTGTCCTGATTCATCTTTCAGGGCATACAAAGGAGCTGAGTTAACTGAGCACATCTCATCCAGCCCTCCCTGGGTATGCGGCTTTCCAGTGCTCAGTCCTCTGTTCAGCTTTTATGGAACACAGAGAAGGCGCTCTGTCTCCCTCTAACTGTCCTATTAATCACTGTACCCCAGCCAGCTGCTCTTGGAGCCCCCTCTCCCTGTTCTCAGTGTAGATCACAAAAAATCACAGTCACTCACTACAGATGACAAATGTAAAATGATTGTTGGCACTCCAAAGTCTAGCTTTATTATATACTGTTATACACTGTTAACCTTTGAGGGTCTACTCTTTATCTTACGGATTTTTAATTTCCATTTGGCGTGCTTTAAAAGAGAGGTAGTCTTATATGGCAAATATAGCCCAAACCCTTTATTTTAACAGGAAAAGTAGGGGTCATCTTATACACCAGAAAATACAGACCTAACTCTTTAGAAAATCAAAAGTTGATTTAAATACTAAGCAAAACCCTGTTTTATTTTTTTCTTGGGGGGTGGGGATGTCACACCTGGTGGTGTTCAGGGTCACTCCTGGTGGGCTCAGGGGACCATATCAGATGCCAGGGATCAGACTCAGGTCAGTCCTTTGCTAGGCCAGCGCCCTCTCCATTGTGCTATCAATTCTGGCCTCAGAACCCGAGTATCTAACAGGAAGATGCACAGGATGTGGGGACAGTGTGAGACAGAATGACATTAACTCTCTTGTAGCTGCACATTCACTGTTTATGGCGGTCATGTGGTTCCAGGGATAGATGTGTGCTGCCACCTGCACTACCCCGCAGTCCCTCTAAATTGTGTCCAGCACCATGTGGACACTGCCTGGACAACTCTGTGACCCATGTGAGAATCTGAACCAGCCTCACAGCCTTTCATGTCTGCTCTGCCTCAGATCCCGGAGCTGAAGCAGGACATCAGCATCCCCGACTACTGCTGCCTAGGCGATGGAGAGGAAGAGGCGATCACCATCAATGCCTGGTTTGGGCCCCCGGGCACTGTCTCCCCACTCCATCATGATCCCCAGCAGAACTTCCTGGTCCAGGTTGGGGTTGCTTCCCACATGGGCCACCGTTTCCACCTAACCAGCACTGAGATTAGCCAGAGATGCCCACAGTTAAAACCAGAGAGATGACCTGCAGGTCGGGACAGGGACAAAACCAGGTAGGGCAATAGAACAGGCCTTGGGTGGGCCAAAGCCTGTTTGGGTGAGTCAAGTTCCCAGCTGAGCTCCCTCTGGCCCTTCATTTCACCTACATGCACCTCAGTTCTCAGCTGTAAAATGAATGATAACAGATCATTGAAGAAGGGAAGGCCAGTACTGAGCAGTGCTGTGACTCAAAAGGATGTTGTAAGTCCTTTGGGATTCCTCACATCCTTAAAGAGCAAGTGGTGCAGTGAGTGTGTGCGTGGATAGATGGGGCAGCTGACCAGGGCTCTCCCGCAGGTGATGGGACGAAAGTACATCCGGCTGTATGCCCCACAGGACTCAGAAGCTCTGTACCCGCATGAAACGCACCTTCTTCACAACACAAGCCAGGTGAGTGCTGCAAGGCAGAGTGGGGCAGGCCGCGTTCTTCCTTGAGAACTGGCTGAATTCTGCCTCATCTGCTTTCTTCAGGTTGATGTGGAGAATCCTGACTTGGAGAAGTTCCCCAGGTTTGCTGAGGCCCCGTTCCTGTCCTGCATCCTTTCCCCTGGAGAGATCCTGTTCATCCCTGTGAGATACTGGCACTATGTACGAGCTCTGGACCTCAGCTTCTCTGTCAGCTTCTGGTGGTCCTAGCAGGTGGGGTACGTAGAAGATGGAGCTTCTAGAACAACCCAAAGCCAGCCAACTGGATGCGACTGCACATCTGGCTAACTTTTGTGGGGTCACTGTGCTGGCAGGTCAGGTGTTGAGGGGTGAATGCCCTGCCGCCCGCAGCTTGCCACTGACATGCTGTCACAGAGGACTTGTAGACTGCACCGGCCTGCAGATTTGAGACTTCCATGCCACTGCCCAAGCAGAACCTTAAGAAGTACTTGCTGACATCCTATGATGTGCCTATAACAATATGCCTAATGACTCCACATCAGGTCTGCAGAAGCCCCACTGGCCAACAAGGGGTGATGCACAGGATGCATCAATTGTCTTCTTGTTTGGGTCCTGAAACCTCCCATCATCTGGCATGACCAGCATTTGCACCCATGAACCCTGGAAGCATGGGCCCTTGTAGGGAGAAACGCTAGTAGATAGGTGAGATCCCAACAGTATCTGAGTTTGGGCAACACTCATCATTCCAATTATAACCAGGTCCCACCCAGACTTCTCAAGAAATAAAGTTAATGGCAGATGCCCTGTCTCAGCAGCAGAAGCAGTCAGCAGGGCTCAGGCGGTCCTGAGTGGGATTGGGGGATCAGGTACTGGTAGAACCTCCATTGTACTGCTTCAGGTCAGTCCAGCTTTCATGGTCACACGCTGGCAGCCAGGTTGGGAGACGCTGGCACACATGATGCCACACACACGATTGTGGTCAATCTTGGCACCAGTTGTGGACAGCTCCTCACATCAGACAACCCTGTGATCCTGGATAGGCTGGTGGTGGAATGGGCACTGTGGGACCAGGAGTTCGGTGGGGAAGTGGAGCCTGGGCTGTGTCCAGCCTGGGACCTGCCTAGATGGAGCAAGCAGACAAGCAGTGGCTAGAATGAGGGCAGTAGTCTAGACTGGGCCTGAAATCACTTGGTTGTCAAATAGCTCAAACCCATTCAAGCAGAAGAAAATCACTAGTTGACTCCTGGGCTGGGAAAGACACTGTAGTGCAGGAGTTGGGAGGGTATTTCAGGAGTTCACAGGAAATGTATTGGGTAGACCAGGCGAGGGGCTCACCCTGAGCCCCTCTGCTGTGGCTGGACTGTCTCCAATCCTGTAGGTCACACACTGGGTTCAACCAAACCCAGCAAACTGGGGGTTGGTAGACATTTTGGTGCCATGTAAAAGGTGCAGAACTAAATGAGGAGACTGAGCTTAAGAACAGTCCAGTGAAAACTGGAAGATGTGCTATCATGGGCACTAGGCCAAACCTGTCCTGAAGATGCCCCTTGGCTCCCTCCCCCTCACTTAAGCCTGACTGTCCTGAGGAAGGGTTGGCAGACTGGGCTGGAGCAGGTGGTACAGTGTAGTATATGAAAAAGTTTCCATAAGATTAGTCTTGGAATTGTATATGAAAATATTTCCTTAAGATTGTTCTGTGACTATTGCCCCACCTAGACCTTGGTGGGGGTGCTGTGGAGTTGGCAATAAATAGCTTGATGGACAGGGAAGAGGGGTCCTTTTGCGAAAGCTGTTTGCAGGCTGCAAGAGGACTCTCCTCTCTTTCTCTGTCTCTGTCTCTGTCTCTCTCTCTCTCCCTCCCTCTCTCTCTATCTCACCCCCCCTCCCTCTCTCTGTCTCTCTCTCCCTCTCCCTCCCCCTTTGCCCAATCTTTTACACCCTAACCTTCTTGTCTGTGTGGATTATTTGCTGCGGATAAATATTACCAAGGTCTCCCCCGAAAGGGGACAAGGGGATGGAAAGATTTAACAGCTCAGATTCATTACAGTACAGAGGTGTGCAACAAGGGCAGGAGGGGGGCGTAGGGTGACCATTGCCCAAGCTGTAACCGGTGGCAGGAGTGCACTGGAATGGGCAGGCCTAGGATCCAGAAGGCAGACATAGATTCAAGTCCTAATCTGACCAGAGCAGATAGTGGAGGGGCCTAGAGTGCCCAGACTAGCTGCCAACAATAGAACAGTAGGGAGCCAACACAGCAGGTGGGTAGATGGAGCATGAGTGGGACTGTATAGAGCAGTATGAGGGAGCTTCTGTGCAGACTAAACAGGACTGGTGACAGGTTTACTACCAAGGGCCAGGCAACAGAGGTTGTAGGGAGAGTCCAGTGAGCAGGGATGGAATTCCCTGAGGGATGGGGCCTGCAAGGGCACACTCAGGCCCACTAATGCCTGACATAAGCAAATGGGTACTTACTAGTTGCTGTGGGCTCAGGCTCCACATCTCCCAGGTAGCTGAGCCATTCTAGGGCTAAGTGCTAAGGCCAGGGCCTGCAGGCAGGGCCTCAAAGCTCTGCTGAACCAGATGAGACATCCCTGTAACCTCTGAGAACTCCAGGACAAACTACACCACAGAAGAACACAGCCACTGCTGGGTCATTTTATTGGAAGCCTGTGCAAGGGGACACATAGGTAAGCACAGGGGCATGAGTCTCTTCCTTCAGGGCTTTGCCAGGCACCCCACTAATGCTGCCTGGACCGCAGAGTCTTCCTGGTAGGTCTGGAGACACTGGCCTCTTGTGTTCTTTCAGGGTTGAAGATCTCTGCACAGAAAGGGCAGGGAAGAGGTGTCTTTGGTGAGGCTAGGGAGCCCTCACCCAAAGCTCAGCCCATCCTGCCCTGCCTCTGCCCAGAGCACGGCTGTGCCCTTTCTGGGGCTCCAGGGAGTGCTGGGTGCCTCTGGCTCTTAGAGCTATCTCCCACCCTGCTGCCCTCGCACCGCTGGGACACACCTGGAACCTCGTGGCGCCAGCAATCGTCGCAGTTGGGGCACCGGGGATCAGAGCTGGCCTGGAAGTACTTGGCCACGCACGGCAAGTGCATCCTGATGCCACAAGTGCCGCAGCTCTGGCCCTGGAAGTAAAGGTGAGGTTGGGAGTAGGCACATGACAATCACCAAACAGAGGTGTGGCCGGGGAGCTGCATGTGCCCATCACTGCCATAGCAAGGAAAGCACTGGCAGTCTCTGACCAAGACAAATGACAGCCCAGAGCGTGACCACCCCCATAGCCTACAGTGGGTCCCATGAGTGCTGATCCTGAGGGGCCAAGCTCAGGGAACATGGCGTACTGGAACTGCCTTGAGGTACGAAACCAGGAACCACTGGGGTGGCATCACCTCTGCTGGGACCCCCTCTCCCCCAAACAAAGCTGACACAGGAGCCAAGGTACAGCACAGGGAAAGTGTTTTACAAGTAAGTCAAGCAAACAAGCTAGTAGGCGGGGAAGGCAAAGACTTGGGAGTGAAGGGCCTCTGGGACACCATGGAAAACAGTACTTAAGGCCCTACTCCTGGTTGAGGCGATGAGTGCCACAGGACCATACTCCTGGATGCAACCCTAACTCCCACTCCACCTATCCCCCCTGCACACCTGAATAAGGAGGCCATGGCAGATGTTGCACATCTTCACTGAATCTGAGAAGGTCTCCCGGATGTACTGCTCCATCTCCAGGATGGCCCGGCTGTGCAGGGTGAACTCCCCTTCCTTCTGCAGGGGAGACACCAGCTGTGCTCTCAGCCTCTGCACCCCAGAACCTCGCCTGCCCAAGGGGAAGCGAGGCAAAGGTGGAGATAAGGCCCCACGGCTTCCTTTCCTCAGCACCTTGCTGGGGGTCCTACTGACCCAGGCCCTGTCACAGCCCTCAGCGGGCAGGACACTAAGGCTTAGGGAAGGAGAAACACACTGGGGGACCACCACAGCCCCATAGAAGTGCTCAGACAGCAGCCGCAGGTGCCTCCCAGGGCTGTCACTGTTCCACCCAGCCCTGAGGGTGCCCTGAGACAGCTGAATGGCCCCCATTTTCCTGGCCCTTGGTCTAATTCTCTCCACAGCATAGGCTGATCTCCCAGCTGCCCCTTCCAAAGGAACTATACTGGGGCAGGCTCACTCTGGGCCACTGTGGTGAGACAGGAGACATGTGCACAGGGGTATTGGGGTCTGTGGAGCAGTAACAAAAGGGCAGGAGGTGGGGCAATGCTGTCTTGCAGGGGGTCCAAGGACATCCAGGGCCTACAGAGATGCCTACATCATCCTGAAAGCCCGCTGCAGCCCTGAGCCCCTCTAACTGCCTTCCCCAGCAATACTGCCTGTGCCCATCTAGCCTGGCCTGAATCTTTTTTTTTGGTTTTTGGGCCACACCCGTTTGACGCTCAGGGGTTACTCCTGGCTATGCACTCAGAAATCGCCCCTGGCTTGGGGGGACCATATGGGACACCAGGGGATCGAACCGCAGTCGGTCCGTCCTACGCTAGCACTAGCGCTTGCAAGGCAGACATCTTACCTCTAGCACCACCTTCCCGGCCCCTGGCCTGAATCTTAATGCTGGAAGCCCAGTCTTCCCCCTCAGCCTGTCGCTTCCTGTGAGGAGGCCTGAGCTTGTCCTCTTCCCTTGACCAGGTCTCTAGCTCCATATCCTCTGAGTGCACAGGACAGCCCCATCCATGCAAGATGAGCAATGCCCAGGAGCCCCACTGCGGTAGGCAGGTCTCCAAGTGCTGCTGACCCGCCCATGGGACCCCCAGCACAAGCACCACTCTTTTCTCAGTGCTACTGCATGAGACCATGGGGACAAGGCTCTGGGGCTCAGGGCTTGCAGACATTGCGTCTCCCTTGAGGAGTACAAAACAGCCTGGGGGAGGACTAGACCACATCTGAGCCACAGAGAAGAGACCCAGACATGGGCCCTCCTGCCAGGACACTTCATCCTGGCAGCCCGGCAGCCACCCACCCTCCTGCTTTAATGCTGCAGAAACTAGGGTCACATCCAGGCCCACAGCCCAGAAAGTTGCATGGACACAAAACTGCACCTGAGCAAGGGCTTTGTGAGGCTCACGGCCCAGGTGGAAACCAGGTGCTCCGAGGGAGCAGGGGTGGGGGTGGGGGTGATGACATTCCCCAGAGCCTGAGCTGGGCCACTTGAGGGCTGTACTTGTCTGGTCCACTGAGGAAGCAGCAGGACAGGAGCTGGACCCTAAGCTTGATGTGACCCATCAGGCCTGCTCCTTCCTCAGGGCACAGCCTCACAGGGAGCAAGGGGCTGGGCTGAGGAGAAAGGAGCACAGGGCAGAGCTGGTGCCACACTAGACTCAGGCCAGCATGTGCTGCAGTAGGACACAGAGTAGGCACTGTGGCCAGCTTGGGGGGAGGGGGCAATAAGAGACAGCACTGCATCATGGACAAGCTGCTCCTCAGCCTACTCCAGGAAGCAGCATTTCTGGGGTATTACAGAGATTCTGCTCTGCTGGTCAGCAAGGACCGAGTGGATGATGAGTGATGGGGTCTGAAAAGTACCTGGAAAGGCAGGGCCCTGGGAGAGTGTGGTCAGCTGTCACTCACAAGGGCTGCCCAGAATGTTCCAGACTGCAAGCCTATCACAGTGAGGAAAGTAAGCTGGCAATGCACTGATTCCAGGTGCAGTGGCCCAGCCCCAGGATGAACAAGTTACTGGCACCTGCAAGGGCCCTTCCATCAGGCATGGCTGAAAAGTCAGCTGTATGGCCATCACAGGTGGCCACAAGTACACGAAGGGCCCAGAGCCTGTCCCCAGCACTCCTGTGATCTCTCCCCCATCCTGAGAAACTGAATGTTCCTGGCCAGGTTCCGCCTAAGCACACAGGCCCTGGGGGTCTAACAGGAAATGAGGAAGCCCAAGGCCACTCCAAGTAGGCCTGGAGGGCACAATGGACTGGGCCCCAGTTGTGTCACTGGTTTTTTGGAAGCAGGAATCCTGGAGGAAAAGGAACAGAAACTGTGGCTCTGCTCTGTGGGGACACCCTGACACAGGGTGTTTAGAAATCATCTGGCTGTCAGATTTCTCGGTGCTGCTTCCTCTTTCTCCTTTAAAGCAGAAAACACTGGGAACAGTCCCAAGGGACAGATGCTGGGAGCAAGTAGCAGGGTCTTTGGACAGCCCAGCCCATTCTCACTCCTGCTCACATACTGCATCCTAAGGGAGAAGACTGTGACTCCTCTGGATAAGGACTCAGGCCAGGCCTGGCACTTCACCAACCTGCTCTTAGGGCAGGAACCTGCCTGCCACAGTCTCTAGCTCTGGCCATGGCTCCCAGGCAGGTCTTGGACTAGAAAGTTCGATCAGCTGGACACTGGGGCCAAACGGGCCAGTCTCTGGGGTCTGCGGGACATGAACAGGAAGGTGGGGGTGGGTGGAGGGAATGCCAGCAGGGACACTTCAGACAACACACCTCAATCAGCCACTTGTTTTGAACAAATTTCTGGAGCACATGCTCTGCTTCCTTCTTCCTCATCTTCTTGCCTTTCAGTTTGTCAACCAGGTTCAAAATATTTGTGGAAGAGGCAAAGCCAGTGTCTGAATCTATAATCAGTTCCAACTGAAAGATATAATAGGAACCCTGTTCAGAAGTCAGCTACAAAAAAACACTCTGAAGCAAAAACCCAATTCTGGCATGGAGGTGGGATGGGGGCAAGTAAAGCCTCAGAACACAGGCCGAAAAGTCCCTGGGGATGTACTTAGGACCCCCTGTCCTGCAATCCAAGAGTCACGGTCTCGAAGCTCATGGGAAGGTGGGGAGTTGGGGTGGGGGGCGAGAAGGACTAGGACATGGAGGAGAGCCAGAAGGAAGCAAAGCTGGGCCCAACAAGAAAGTGGGGACACAATACTAGGAGATGTTGACAGGCAAGCATCCCCTAAAACCTGTGCAGGTAGAGCTGTTGGGAAGACAAGTGTGTGCCCATCTATTACTGGGCTGTACCCAGAGAGGTGAAGACTGATGCCAGGACAACCTTGGAGCCTAGGTGAGAGACTAGGAGCTATATCCCAGGCCTAAGAGCCAATACAAGAGCTGGGAGCCAACCAGGTGAGTAACCACCAAGCAGGTGGGCAGCGCCTCAATCATAGTAGCTGTTCCTGGGTGTCTGTCTATCTGCAGACTCCGGTTCAGTCCAACAGGCACAGGCACTTGGCCCCTGGCAGCCTCTGGACAGCTGCCCCAGGCCAGTCTGCACTGGGAAGCTAAGGACACCAAGATTGCCTGAGTGCTGAGGGACATCCAGAGTGAAGTCAGCCCTGAATAGGCACCCTTTCTGGCAGGGGGCTGGCTCAGTAGAGACCCCAGGAAGCTCTTGAACAGCCCTCCCACCCTCTGCAAAGGGGAGCAGAGCAAGTCCACTGAGACTGATTACCATGGGGGAGGGGTTCCAAATGATATACAGGAACCTCAGGTGCCCTCTGAGGAGTCTCACCTACTATAACTGTGGTTTAAAGGAGGCCCCAAGGATGTTGCTGTGATAAATCCATGCTATTAGGGATCCTGGGACCACCTTAAGCCTAAGGCCACCCCTAACGATGCTGAGGACTCCTAGGGCCACCCCTGACAGTGTTGGGGACTGTCAGGACTCCCTATGATGGTGCTAAGGGCTCCTAGGACCACCCCTGACCATGTTAAGGGGCCCTAAAGTTACCTCTGACAGTGTTGGGGACTCCCAGGCATACCCCTGACAGTGTTGAGGGACCCCACAGCCACCCCTAACAGTGTTGGGGACTCCAAGACGCAGCTTGGAGTCAGACGATGGTGCTGGAGACCCCCAGGCCATCCCTGATTGTGGTGGGAATTCCAAGGCTTCTCTGAGTGATTGATTCTTAGTGCTGGGAAGGAACCAGAGTTGGCCACATGCAAGGCAGCTCCTGTGCTACCCCTCTGCCTCAGATCTTCCTTCTCTAGGAGAGGAGACATGGTTTCCACGGGCAGCCCAGCAGAGAAGAATCACTATACTCACGGCCTTTCTAAATAGGTCCAGCTCATTCTCTGCAAAGTCGGTTGCCATTTTAGAAATGGAGGTTGTGGCAAGATTGACCTAGAAGGGAGTCAGAGATAGACAGTGGGTACCCTTCATGGGGTAAGCTCTCTTACCAAAGGCTCCCTCCACATCCCACCAGCCCCTGGATATTTGTGTAGCACTGTGGCAGAGGTGCCCCAGAAGGGGGATTGGATGCATTCAAAAGCTGCTTCCTTGGTTCATAGCATTCCCAGCATTTGTAACTTCATGGCTCTTTCTCTGTGAAACCCAATCTGGAAAACTCAAGCTGGAGTCTCCCTGCAGCCCTGGTGGGGAGCACTGGGATCCTCATCACCTTCAGTACTGAGTCAAAGACAAAGGGGCAAGTCAGTTTCTCCTCAACCTATTACACTGCACCTTATTCTCCACTTGAAGAGAACGCAACAGGGGCCCCCAAATGAGCTTCGCCCTTAGTACAGTCTCTTTTCTGTGTCTGTCATATTCAAGAAGAAAAGCATTTACACTTTTCATCCAAATACCTACCCCCTATCCACTCGATGCCTTCTTCCAGGGATCCCAACACCCTGTCTGCTCAGGAGCCTTCCTGCAGGGACCCCGACAGCTATCTGCTCAGGAGCCTTCCTACAGGGACCCCAAAACCCTGTCATCACAGGCCGGGCCTGAGACCTTCACTGAGCACCTGCAGTCTGGCAGAGATTGAGGTGAACACTGAGCACCAAGTCACTTACCCCAACTCTGAAAGTGTACTAGGACCAGTGCAGCCAATGGTGAGTGGAGAAAGGGAATGGGGAGACTCAGTTCTTGCTCTGCATCTCAGAGCCTTGTCCTTGGGGTCTGCTCAGGCGGTCTTACTTCCACTTCCCCAAGAAGACCACTAGAGGGCACTGCCTCCCACTCACCAGCGCATACACAGGCCTCCCGTCGTCCTCAGTGACTCCCTTCTTAATCTCAATATACAAGGGCCCCAAGACACTGTTAATATTGTTGATGAAGTCCTCTAACTTCTCGATGGTGGCATTGCCTGGAAATAATAGACATAAAGTAGGGAAGGATTCATTCAAGAAGTCTGGTCACTCAGGGACAGAGAAATAGCACAGGGGTAGGGTGTTTGCCTTGCAAGCAGCCAACTCAGGACAGACAGTGGTTTGAATCCCGGAATCCCATATGGTCCCCTGAGCCAGCCAGAAGTGATTTCTGAGTGCAGAGCCAGGAGTAACTCGAGCACCATCAAGTGTAACCCCCTGGGGAAAAAAAAATGAAGTCTGGTCATCCAATAACCAAGGACAGCAGAGGCCAAAGCCCGACCCTTCTGGGCAGATGCCAACACAGCAACTTCTCTCTTCTATATTGTGGGTTCTCTCTTCTCTCTCACTGGGCAGCTGGAATTTCTAGTCCCTGCCGCCTGGGATGATTCCCCACCCTGTGCACTACAACACACACCCCCAAACCCCCCGGAGCCCAGCTCCGACCCTGCCTCTCCCTGCCTTCCAATTCACACATTAACTGATCCAGCAGGCAGGACCCCACATGTCAGCAAATCCTACCCCTGGCGTGAATAAGGCCAGGGAGGCTCTGGAAGCACTTTCCATCCATAGCAGCAGCAGATCCTGCCCACAGCCCCCTGCAGGGCACTGCCAGGGCAGGGTGAGTCCCTTGCTCTCACCAGAATGCCAGCCTCCACTCCACTGTCCTGACAAACAGCTCCCTGTGGGCAAACTGCCAGGGCCCGAAGAAACAGGTGGATGCTCACACAGCCCCCAGGCCGAGGAGTCCGTGCCCTTTGCCCAGGAAAAATGGGCCTTTTTGAGCCTCCTGCTTCCCGTTCAGAATGTCCCTTAGGCACAATACTTTTTAAATCCAGAGATGTATGACTATTTCCACTTAAAATAACTACAAGATTTTGGGCCTGGAGAGATAGCACAGCGGTGTTTGCCTTGCAAGCAGCCGATCCAGGACCAAATGTGGTTGGTTCGAATCCCGGTGTCCCATATGGTCCCCCGTGCCTGCCAGGAGCTATTTCTGAGCAGACAGCCAGAAGTAGCCCCTGAGCACTGCCGGGGCTTTTTGGGCCCAAAAACCAAAAAAAAAAAAAAAACTGGGGCCGGGCGGTGGCGCTGGAGGTAAGGTGCCTGCCTTACCTGCGCTAGCCTAGGAGACGGACCGCGGTTCGATCCCCCGGCGTCCCATATGGTCCCCCAAGCCAGGAGCGACTTCTGAGCGCATAGCCAGGAGTAACGCCTGAGCGTTACCGGGTGTGGCCCAAAAAAACCAAAAAAAAAAAAAAAAAAAAAAAACTACAAGATTTTATGCCTTAGTCACTCTTTTTTTTTTTTTTTTTTTTTTTTTTTTGTGGTTTTTGGGTCACACCCAGCAGTGCTCAGGGGTTATTCCTGGCTCCAGGCTCAGAAATTGCTCCTGGCAGGCACGGGGGACCATATGGGACGCCGGGATTCGAACCGATGACCTCCTGCATGAAAGGCAAACGCCTTACCTCCATGCTATCTCTCCGGCCCCGCCTTAGTCACTCTTAAGGAAGAAAAGACTCAACAGAAAATGGCAGTTGGTATCACGTAGGGAAAGACAAGTTGCACATGGTGACCCAGGTTTGATCCCTGGCACCACATATGGTCCAAGACTTAACCCTGAGAGCAGAGCCAGGAGTAAGCCTTGAGCACTGTTGGATGTGGCCCAAAATTCAAATAACAATAAAGATAAAACAAGAATAAGACCAAGAAAACAGTATAGCAGAGCAAGGCCTGGAATAATCCTGGCCATAGGCCAAGAACTGACTGCTGAGGCCAGTGCGAGGAAAGATCTGGGATGAGGGTGTAACCGCAGGGCACTGATGTTCGCTGGGTCTAACTCGGTTCTGTGAGGCCCAAGTCCTGCACACCTGCACACACTCATGTCCCAGATGACTATGCTGAGGGCACGGAGCTTGCCCGTGGGAAGGATGGTTGCCACATGGGTACCTGACATAGGGGTGGGGTCAAAAGGTGCCCACACACTGCAGGATGGGGAGGTGGGCAGGAAAACCACAGCAGAATGCTGGGCTTTCATAAAAGCAAACAGCTTTACTTTTGTCAATTTTAAAAGTTAACTAAGCCGCACAATAAGCATGTGGTTTGTGGAGCCTCCATCTTGAGCCTTGCAGTGGGCTCTCCTTGCTGAACTATCGTCTCCCCTTCCAGGCTCCTCCTAGAAGGGAAAATGACTCCAACCTTCTCCCCACCAGCACACTGCACCTCTCCGGCAGCTGCACCTGTCCCTGACTCTGGGAAACCCTGGTACATGGGCCTAGCACTCAATAGGACCCCTTGCTGCAGGCAGGTCCCCACTCTGAGTGCGCTCACATTTTCCACGGAAAGGACCCGTGTCATTCAGAAAGATCCTCACCCTGTGGGCAGACCAAAAAGCTTTCAAGCAAGTCGGACTTTCCAGCAGCCACACATACAGGAGGCAGGTGAGCACAGTACCCTCGGCCCCACCGCAATTGTGTCAGCACCCCCATCTTCAAAAGCCCAAGAATCTTCACTGTATTTTTCAGTGCAGAAGAAAGCGCTTCTGTCGGCCGACCTGGTTCTGAAGAAACTGAGAAGGTCCTACTACAGATGGGAACAGGGTGTGGTAACAGTGCTCTCCCTGCTTTTCAGCAGTACACACACCCGAGCCCTGACATGACTTTTCGGGGGCAGGGCCCAGTTCCACCCCACCTCTCTGTAGGACCCTTGACGACTGACTCCTTGGAGGTCAGCCCATCTGCCACAGCCTCACAGTATCTACCATCCAACTGTCTGCAACCCACTCAGTACCACCACCCCTTGGTGACTGCTGGTGCTTATACTTAACTCCCTCTGCATCATGCAGATCCCCAAACCTGGCTGCTTCCTTCCAGGGTCAGCTGGGACTGATGAGGGAATAATCCCAGAGAAGCTGGGAACAGGGCATGAGGGGGGCCAGGACCAGGGAGCAAAAAAGAGCCAGGCTGTTCCTGAGAGGCAGCAGCTTTTGGCCTTAAGGGGCATCTCTCTGTCCTTGATTCCAGGCTTGGGTTCCATCATTCCCAGCCTGGCTTCATAAGTGGTCCTTTCCAAAAGCCCCCAACAAGGCCATACTGGAAGGCACTTCCCATCTCAGGTCCCTGGATCAGTATGTTTCCCTGGAGGCCCAGCTTGAGATCCGCAGCATCAGCCCAACACATTCATACTCCAGTAGTGACAGATGCATGAGCTAAAAGAATATCACACAATCCGTCTTGACTTGGTTTGATCCTTTGAGGGGCCTAAGAAAACTACCAACATGACTCCTCCCAGGCCTACAGAGGACGGACAGAGGACAGTGAGGAACCAAATCAAGGATTCTGCAAAGGAGAGTTCATTCCAACCACCCAGTTCTACCACAGCCACCTCCTCCCAGAGGACAGAGCGCACAGCACCTCTGAGCCCAGGAAAGTCCTGGCATCTCGGTTCTCTTGTTCTCATCCTTGGCAGTGGGAAACCTGCTGCACCCTTCTTGGGGCCCATCACGCAGAATCTATGGGCTGCAAGTGAGGTTGTAACTGGCCTCGATATGTTCTGTGCACTCCACAGCCATTTCCTCTCATCGTCGCACCGTGAATTATTAATATCAGCCTCAGACATGAAAGACTTAGGATGGTTGAATCACTTGCCCTGAATTCTCAAAGCATGAAATCGGGCCCAGCACTGGCAGACTCCAGACTGCACACTCCTGGGCTCTAAGCCACAGCCTGTGGCAGAGCAGAGCTGAGGCTCTATGAGAACTTTCCAAGCAGACCACACTTGTTCCTCTACCTCACTGGGCACTCAGAACTCGGCTGCAGCTCTCAAAGATGGGCTCAGACCAAGGGGAAGATGGCCAGTGTGTATCAATGAACACACACCAATGCCTCTCAAGAAAGAGGGTTAACCCCTTATTCAGCCAGACCCAGGGGTGTGGCTCACCCACTGAATTCAGGCCCAAATACCAAGGAGATGGCCAGATAACTTTCCTCAGCAGAAAATCCTGTCTATCTACTGGAAAACTGCATCGCCAGACAGTATCCAGACTGAGCGTGGGCTGATCCAGATTCTACCGAAGAGTTGACTTTTCCCACAGCCCTGCTCTGTACTACCCCTTCTTTGAAGGGTCATGTTACTTTTAGTTGGTCAGCTAGCCTCCTCCTGGAGCCCCAGTTCACAGTCACTCCAGGAGCAGGCAAATAAGAAGTCTGCTGCCCTCACCACCAGGAGGAAATGGCATCTGGAATAGAGGAAAAAGAAGGAAAAAGGATGATGCTGAGTGACCAACCCTGTGGGCAGCTGGCAGCCATGGGGACGGGGGGGGGGGGGGGGATGAGCACAATGTGGAGGACAGATGACCCAACAGGGACCAGACTTGAGTGCAGGTTCAGCAAGTCAGAGAGCAGAGCTCAGCTGGAGGGACATGAGCAGGGAGGTATTGCACTGACCCCTTCTTAGGGACCACTTGAGGTCAAGGCCTGGAAAATTGGTTCTCTCAGCTTTCTGATCTGTAAGTAAAGATTTCTGACAGCAACAAACCATTTTCCTCAAGTGTGGCCCTGCGGCCAGTGTAGGATCATGCAGAGAACGAGCCATGCTGGCAGAGAACCACCCCACCAGGACTGGCAGCCTCCCCACTACCCTCTGAGCCCTCAGAGCTCTTCTGTTCCTCTGTGGGTACAAGGGAGGCAATGCACCCCTGGCCTGGGTGAGTTCAGAACGAAGACTTGGCTCATTTCCTCTGGCCTCTGCTTACTCTTTGTGGAGGAGGGCATTGATCCGAATCGGTATGTGCAAGCTGTGGTGTGGGCCTGACCGACACTGAGCCGCACACACGGCCAAGTGTGCACCATTGTTGATCATTTCCTGCCAGCGACAGTGGCCACTACTGAGAACTGGGACCCAGTACATGACTCAACACACACATACACACACACACACACACACGTAAGCACCACATGCACACTACATTCACACCAGACACCACACACTACATTCATATCGCACACACCACATGCACACTACACTCACACCACACAGCACAGGTACACTACAGTCACATCACTCACACCATACCCACCCACCCATCCACCCAACCTCCCACATACACACACCCTACACTGTAGCAAACATACATGAATTACAAAAATTGGGTCAGTTAAAAGAGCTTAAACTTTTTCAGTCTTTGCAACTCCTTAGCTTATGTGATATGTCTAAAGACAAAATTTGAAAAAAGCTAATTGGTTTGAGAATGATGTATAGAATAGTAGTACATAAAGGTCAGGTGCGGCCCCCAAAAACAAAATTAATTTAATTAAAATTAAATAACATAACTAAGTAATATAATAATATAATCATTAAATAATCTTCACTCTTTTGTCCTTAGATCATTTAAACTCTATTAAAAATTAGCATAGAACAATGAAAGAAGCGTAATTTCACAGATTAGTGCTATAGAGAACAGAGAGCAGTACCTCACAGTATTTTGGGCACCATTAAAATTAGAAAGGGAGCCTGAGCAATTAGTACAGAGAGTAGGGTGTTAGTCTTGCACATAGCCAAACCAAGTAAGCCCTGAGTACTGCCAGATAAGGCCTAAAAAATAGATAAATAAGAAAGAGTTTAGGGAAGACCAACAGGTGCAGAAACTTGGGTCAGAGTGGGTCAGCCTCTTACTATGTAATAATACTGGGAAACCCTAAGTTCCCAGAGAGAAGGCCTGGCAGGCACCTCTGAATCAGCATAGTGCACCTGGGAGGAATCAGGAATTAGGGATCACGCTATGTCTGCATTATTCCCACAAAAGCAAAAGGCATCATTAGAATCAGCAGACAAAAGAAGAAGAAGCAGCAGAAAGCCTGAGCCAAGGCTGTGTGGCCACTCAGCATTCAACCAAGCAAAGCTGTAAGTGGAGAACAGACATTTAGTTACACAGGCAAGATGAGAAAATGAAAAAGCTCACTCATAACTTTTAGAATGGATTACATGTTGAGAAACCATTCAGAAATATTAATTTCAACTGTTTTCTATCATTTTTAATGTGACTACCAGGAAACTTTATATATGTAACTTACATTATATTTCTATAAGACAGAGCTGTTTTACGGGCCCAGAGCGATAATATAGTGGGGAAGGGACTTGCCTTGTATGCAGCAACCCAGTTTCAATCCCCAGCATCTCATATGGTCTCCCAAGGCCCACCAGGAGTGATTCCTGAAAACAGTGGAGTAAGCCTTGAGCACCGCCAAGTATGACCCCATCCAAAAATAATTGGGGGGGAGCACACCCGATAACACTCAGGGATTACTCCTGGCTATGCACTCAAAAATTGCTCCTGGCTTGGGGGACCATATGGGACACCGGGGGGTCGAACTTCAGTCCGTCCTAGGCTAGCTCAGGCAAGGTAGTTGATGCCTTACCACTAGTGCCAACATTCCAGCCCTCTCATCAAAAAAAAAAAATTTAAAAGGAGCAATGTAAAATAGATTTTTTATTAGCCTGAGGGACCGACATGTGGCTCAGTGTTAAAAAGTACATGTTCATGTGTTTGTCTCCAGTCTCACAAAAAATTAATGATAAAAACTAACTACTAGCTAATAACTAACTACTAGTATTGTTCCAAAACTGCCAGGAGCTAAAAAAAAAAAAAAAAAAAGTTCAAGGAAAGAATAAAGACTTGTTTGAGGCTTAAAGGAGCCAGAAAAGATGTACTTGACAACAAAATGCAAATCCTAACCCTGATGTGAGTCCTTAATTTAAACAATGATAACCTGGGAAAAGTGAGGCCTCCACTGTGGGCTACAGGCTGTGGGCTGAGAAATTACAGATCCTATTCAGGGCCCCAGCGCTGGTGTCACCCTGTAGCTCAGGAGGGCATCCTGGCCACAAGGAAATACGCCCTAAAGAACTTAGTGATGATGGGAACAAAAGTAAATAGTGACTTATTCTCTAAAGATTCACAGGATAGGGGCTGGAGAGATAGCATGGAGGTAAGGCATTTGCCTTGCATGCAGAAGGATAGTGGTTCGAATCCCAGCATCCCATATGGCCTCCCGAACCTGCCAGGAGCGATTCCGAGCATAGAGCCAGGAGTAACCCCTGAGCGCTGCTAGGTGTGACCACCCAAAAAATCCAAACAAACAAACAAAAATGGATTCACAGGATGGGGAAAGTTCTTTATACTGTTTTTATCACTTTCTTCCAAATGAAAAATAATTTGTGTGATGAGTACTGAGTAGCAGAAACTCTTTTTGGGAGCAAAGAGGGGTTAAGTAAAAAAGGAATACAACCATAAAAAAACACTTCTCGGTATATTCCAAATATAATTACAAAACCAATTGCAGAAAATGGCTGCATTTGTACGATGGCTGTGTGGTACACACAATGGCAGGTTTCCGTTTCCAGACACAAGGTCAGAGTGCAAAAGACAGCACAAGCACTGTCCCTCGCTCTCCCAGACAGAGGGCAGAAGGGTTAGAAGTGACAGGCTCCAGATGCCAGTCTACAGCCTCTGTCACCAGAAGAAACAAGCCTGCATAAATGTGTGTCACAGTATCTCTAACAATGTCTGTAAATCCGAACCCCCAGGCAAGTTAAAGCAGTTCTCTGACCAAGCTATTTCCCTTAGAATTTCTCTCTTTTTTTTTCTACCTAGCAAACTTTTTCTCCCAGCAATATTTTCAAAGAATTCCTTCACAAGCCTAGGTCCCCATTTCCCAGCTCCAGCATTTTGGGGCCACACCTGGCATGCTCTATGCATTGCTCCCAGGCCAGGAAGGCCATGCTCAAAGGGCCATGAGGTGCTGAAGGTCAGACTCCGGCCTCATGCGTAGTTCCAGTACTCTGCACCCAAAAAAACCAATACTTTTTAAAACATCTCTTGGAGCTTCTGGCAAGAAAAACTCCCCCTTCTCCCACTCCTCGCACCTCCCAGTGAATCTAACACCAATCTGGAAGGCTGTAGAGGAGAGCCAGAGTTGGAGTGAGAAGTGGGAAATAAACCAAACCAGTCCTAGGGGCCACTTCCTGTTTTGTGGGTCCCATGATTTCCCTGAGGACCTGTGTAATCAACATAAGTACCATCAACAACAAAACCCAACCAGGAGTATCAGATCCCAAACATTTAACTGGGGATGTCACTGGAGGAATTGTTGCCTTGCTGTCGCAATTTGGCTCTAACCTGGTTAAACTCAGGTTAGGGGCATCCTCAAATCCCATGCTTGAGGCCAATCCATTTGCCAGGACAAAATCATCAGGCAGAAATACTCTACACCCCAAGGCACCTTGGGGAACTTGCAAAATCCCATCTTCTGTTTTGGGAAATTAAACTGAAGGAACTTTCCGTAACCACTTACTAAGACTGTGAGTCAGTCAGTACACACAATAGTGCAAGACAGAAAGCCTAATTCCTAGAAGCTGAGTCCTACATGGAAGGCAGCAGCTCCTACATACAGAGAAAGATCTCGCCTGGGCACCTCTCTGCGGCTCACCACGTGTTGGGCACCCGAAGGCATCAAGCAGAGGCTCACGGTTCACTGGCCATGACTGCAGGAACTCCAGCAAAAGGACTTTTGAGGTTTACAGACTTGATCAAGGTTACATAGCTACCACATAACAAAGGAAATTTAAGTCAGAAATTCTGAAGGGCTTTGTTAAAATGTAACTGACATAGAGTAAAACTGCATACATCTAAGGTATACAACTTACTACATGCTGACACAGGTATACAATCTAGAGAGAACCCAGTGCCACAATCAAGACAATAAACAAGGCCATTGCAAACCCCCAAACTTTCCTCAGGACTCTTTCTAGTCCCTCTCTCCATACTTCACATTCCCCAGTCTCAGCACACATGTAAGTCTGTCACCAAAGTGCGTGCAGTCTAGAATCATATAAATCCATAGTCAATACTCGATTTTGCATGACTTCTATCACCAGAAGTATTCTGTTTCTTTCCTCCAGTGCATGCTGCAACAACTCACCCTTTCATATTGTAGACATAGTCTGTCACCTGAACAGTTCCATAGCCTATTTATCAGCTCCCCTGTTGAAGGCCCAGCACATGCTTGCAGTCTGGAGGTCTCTCCAAGTAAACCTCCACTGAATACTCAAGGGTGAGTCTTCGTGTGGACACTGTCTTGTCTTTACTTCACCACCACCATGCTTTCCCAATGGCTGCATACTAGGCTCTCTTTGTTGGTACAAAAATTGCAGCCATTCTCTGATGCCTCCTGATGTTGGGCACCTTTCAGTGCTCCTTTGCTACCTGCTCAACTGCTCTTGTGATGGTATTCTGGTGTCTTTCTTTTGCCCATTCTCCACATCCAGTATATTTTCTAACTGCTGAGTTTTGAGGGTTCTTCTAGTTACAAGCTCTTTAATCACATGTGTATTTTCATCCAATGCCTGATTTGTTTTCATTCTCTAACAAGTATATTTTAAAGAGCAAAAGTTTTTAGTTTTGAGATTCAATTCCTCAATTAGTTCTCTTATTGCCTAAACTCAAGATCAGAAAGGTTTTCCCTATATTTTCTTTTAGAACTTTAGTTTTCACTTTTACATTCAGGTCCATGCTGCTTTTAGAGTTAACTTCTAAATTTTTTTTTTTTATTATGGAGATCCAGTTACTCCTGTGTATTTTTGTTTTGTTTTGAGGCCACACCAAGCAGTATTCAGGGCTTACTTGGTTCTGTGTTCAAAGATCACTCATGAAAGTGCTCAGGGGACTCAATGGGGTACCAGGGATCAAATCTAGGTAGGACACATTCTAGGCAAGCTGACCACTGTACTATCTCTCCAGCCCCTCCAACATAACATTAAAAAAAAAATTTATCCACTAAATTATTTTTATATTTCTGTCAAAAGTCAACTACTTGAGGCTGGAGAGATCGTGTAAGGTGCTTGTCTTGTATGCAGTCAACCCAGGTTGAGACCCCAGCACTTCATTTGGGCTCCCAAGCCCCACCAGGAGTGATACCAGAGCCAGAAATAAGTCCTAACCACCCTGTGTAACTCAAAAGCCAACATACACACACATACACACACACACACACACACACACACACACACAATATTAACTGTCTACATGTGAATCTATTCATAGACTGTTCTAGACAACTGGTCTGTATGTTCTATCTTTATGCAAATACCACTGTCTTGATATAGTAGCTACAAAATAAATCTTACAATAGGGTAGTTCATCTCAACTTTGGTCAATTAGATGATTAGTTGGTATTTATCTTCCAAGTTTATTTGCCTTTTTCAAAGTTGTATTGGCTCTGGGTCCTACATATGTCCTTACATTTCCATGTAAACCTTGACTGTAGCCCACCCTAGTTGTCCCTGGTGTCCCCTGGAGGTGTCAAACAGTAGTTTGCAAACTTTTTTCCAATCTTGTTTCCTTCTTGTGCATGCCCCCCCTTCCAAGCCTTACCCCTAGGCTTGTGCAATATAGCTCCCCACTTACATGATTTTCATCTATCATGATGGACCCCCTAAAATATCTGGGGTCCCTTATCTGTGACCCAAACACTGAGCACCACCACTGAGAATGACCCCTGTATGATAAGTGTTTGGGCCATGACCAGAGAAATGCTAGGAGAGGTCTCTAGGCTTCCTGAGCATAGAAGGAGAGGGCCCAAAACAAAACTAACAATGAAAACAAAATTCTAAAAAGTAAAATAAAACAGAAAGTTCTTTGGGACCTACCTACAACTGAGCTGAGGTTTCTATTATATTAATTTGGAGACAAACAGCATCTTAACACTCGTGAGAGTTTGCAAGCCTGTAACACTAGTCCATCTCTCCATTTCTTTATATCTTTGATTTCTCTCAGTCCTATTTTTAGTTTTTATAGTTTTTTATAGTTTTCATATACAATTCTTATAATTTTTCATCCAATTTATTCCTAAAGGTTATTCTGTTATTGTTTGCTTTGCTTTGTTTTGTTTTGTCTTTAGGCCACACCCAGCAGTGCTCAGGGGTTACTCTCGGCTCTGCACTCAGGAATCACTCCTGGTGGTGCTCAGGAGACCATATGTGCTACCATGAATTAAACCCAGGTCAGCCATGTGAGAAGCAAACTCCCTTCATTCTGTACTACTGCACCAGCCCTTTCTAAGTATTTTTTATGCTACTATAAGTGGAGCTATTTCATTTTTATCTCTTTGCCTCTGATCTCTTTGGCTAACACAGATAAATACTGATATTTAAATATCAGTCACATATCCTGTAATTTCATGAAAACCTTACTATGCTTTTTTTTTTAGGTCTAATCAGATTTCTCATATAGATGGCAATATCTGTGAATAGGCAGTTTTACTTCTTTCATGCTGTTGGGCTTTCTTCCTATGGGCCTTCTTTCTGCCTGCACTGGCTTGACATGCCTGTGCAGTGAGCAATAGAGTGACAAGCGTGGACATGCCCCCTTTTCCTGATATTGGGGTGAATGTGTTCAGTCTCTCAGAGACAAGTGTGAGATGAGCTGCCAAGCTGTTGAGTGTTCTACAAATTCCTTCCTCCAACTAAGGAAGTTCCCTTCTTTTCCAGAGCACTGCCCATTCTTCTCCTATTCCACGATCTACTCATGTTGCTTATTTATACTTGATTCCCCCAGGTCTCTCTCATTTTAGAACCATTACATCATACCACAGGATAAAGAACCTGGATCTGCTAAAGGCTTCTCAACTGATCAGGGTAATCATGTAGCTTTTCTTTTTCAGCTTATTAATACATTGAATTACATTGATTTTTACAATGACTTGTTGATATAAACCCCATTTGGTAATATTATATAGTCTGGATTGGATTTGCTAAAGCGGTGTTTAAAACTTTAGCAGAGGAGTCGGAGAAATAGCATAGAGGTAAGGCATTTGCATTTCATGCAGAAGGTCATTGGTTCGAATTCCGGCATCCCATATGGTCCCCCAAGCTTGCCAGGGGCGATTTCTGTGCATGGAGCCAGAAATAACCCGAGTGCTGCCAGGTGTGACCCAAAAACCAAAACAAAACAAAAATAAAAAACTTTAGCAGAAAAGAAAAAGATCAGGGCCCAGAGAGATAGCACAGCGGCGTTTGCCTTGCAAGCAGCCGATCCAGGACCAAAGGTGGTTGGTTCGAATCCCGGTGTCCCATATGGTCCCCCATGCCTGCCAGGACCTATTCCTGAGCAGACAGCCAGGAGTAACCCCTGAGCAATGCTGGGTGTGGCTCAAAAACCAAAAAAAAAAAAAAAAAAAGATCAAATATTTTATATATATGTGTGTGTGTGTGTGTGTGTGTGTGTGTGTGTGTGTGTGTATGTATGTATATGAACCCCCCCAAAGAAAAAATAAAATAAAATAAAATTTTAGCACCTATGTTTATGAAGAATTTTGGTCTCTGGCATAAGTTTTCTTCTTTACAATCTCTTTGTCTTATTTTGATATTAGGATAATGGAAGTCTCACAAAATGAGTTGAGAAGTGTTTCTTCTCTTCGATTTTCTGGGAAAGTCTAGGTAGAATGGGTACTCCTTCCTTAAATGTTTGGTAGAATTCACTAGTATGTCATTTGGGCCTAGAACGGGCCTCAGCATTGTTTCTCTCTCATCTATCCCATGGTTCTTTTGTCCTCTTGCTGTCAGTTCTTAGGGGAACCTTTAATGGTGGTAGTAGTGGGCTGTGGGGGGAGAGGGTTTGTGAGACCTAGATTGCTACATCTCTCAAGTTCTCTCTGTGTATGTCTTCTTTTAGATTTGGTGCTACTGGGCTTCCCCTGCCTTGGCCTAAAAATCCTTTCATGGCAATAAACGGGAAATTGTGGTGTTCGCCCCACTTCTGCCTGTCATATAAAAAAAAAAAAAATAGACACTAAGCTCTTGTAGCTAGTTCCTGGCAAAGAATGCCTAAAACCCTAGGAATTTTCTGAGTGACAGGAATTCTATATTTTGCTCTAATGAAGCAACTCTTGGCATACTCCTAAATAAATTCAAGATGCAACTGGCTGCCTGAAAGACTTGATAAGGAGCTTGAAACTTTCAGCCTTATACAATCTCAGAATGAAAGAGGTTGGAGACAAGTCACTTGAGCCTAAGTAAACAAACCCCCACAGAGACCCCTCAGTGAATGGATTAAGCCAACTCTGAGAACTCTAAGTGAGGTGTGCTAACTAGATGCTGGAAAAACAGAGACAGAGAAAGAGGTGAAAGTCCTATACCCCACCATGACCTACGCATCTCCTGTCTGTTCCTGAATTACACCCATTATTGCAAGCCAGTAAATGTAAGGAAGGTATTTTTTCTGAATTCTACAGCCCCTCAGCTTGTTAATAGCCCTAAGAAGAGATTCATAGAAAGTCTGACTTAGAGCTGGCATCTCAGCCAGAGCCTGGGGACCTGTGGGATGTGACATCCATCCACAGGTAACTCCAGAACTCCGCTACGTCAGCTGTGTTATTAGCTCCAACTGAAAAGCAGAGAATGAGACTGTAGAGCTGGAAAAGGCTGGTGTCAGGTGAAAGAAGTCCTCCATTACCTGCCTAGTGTTAAACAGCTCCTCACTAAGTAGAGGCCTCTGTTTCATATAATCTGTTGACGTCTTTATTATTTCAGAGAGGCAGGTAAATTGGGGCCTGTTACTGTAGTTTGGTCCAAAGTAGGACTCCTCCTCCAGTCCAGTCTTCCCAAAGTACCACAATCTAGGCCTCTTATGTCTATTTCCATCCTGAGTCCTAAACTTTAGTCATCTGATGGGTTGTAGTCTCTGTCACCAGACTCAGCCAGGGACCTGATAACACAATAATCTTAGGAAACTGTGCTGGATGACCATGTGATATAAACAAGTGCTGCATCCAAATCAAAGGTGCTCAAAGAACTTAAGATGCAAGGCCATTCAGCCAGACCAGACCTGAAACTTTCTCTAGGACATCAAAATAAAACCAAAGTTTTCATTAGTCAGGAATACTGGGGAATTGGTTCCCCCCCACCCCACTCTTCCAGTGACAGTTAAGAAGAACAACTCAAAAGAAAGTTTAGAGGAGGAGAGGCTTTGAAAAACTGGACAAGCATCACGGGTAAAAAGCAATTTGGATAACTTGCAGTTTCAATTGTTCATGTTACATAATGTTGCAAGTCAGCCCCTGAAGAGGTTGACTGATGGAGGGATGGAGGATGAGGTCTTTCCCCTTCAGCTCGGAGCACACGTCTGCCACCCTGTCTAGCTTCACTGAGGTGAAGCGGCGGGTAAACAGCTCGCAGACAGTCAGGCTTGTGGAAATATTAGTTTTACTCAGAAGTCCAAAGACTCAGCCTCAGTTCCAGCAAACACCCCCCCCCCTTCCACAGACCCTTGTTTTTATCCCCCAGAATCAGGTACCACCCAATGGTGGGATCAGATACCAACCAATGGTGGAAGCAGAATCAGGTACTACCCTAGGGTGGGGGCAGAATGCCAGATCACACCCTAGGGTAGGGCACAATCACCAATCAGGTTAGGGTCAGTAACATAATAATCCCCTAAAATATTTACCTACACAACAACATAATTCTCTAAGAAACTAAATATTTTTCCAATTGGCAGAAAGGGGCTTTCCTGATCTTCTATCTCTTCAAAAGACTGAGCATGCTTTGAGTACCAATGGCTGGGATTCAAGCTACATGGGCCACTGAGCACCACTAGAAATGACCCCTCACTCCCACCCCACCAAAGCCTAGAACTATGAGAGGCCCCAGAATTCTCTCATAAAATTCAAAAGAATTTTAAACACAATAAAAACTAGGAGATTAAGACTACTTAAATCTTCTAAGTATAAGCTAATGGGAACATTAGATTAAGCCATTTAAGCCATACCATATCTTTATTTGTTTTTGGGGATATACCCAATGGTATTGGGGGTGGGGATTACTCCTGGCTCTACACTCAGAAATTACTCCTGATAGTCCTCAGGGGACTATCAGGGATATTGGAAATCAAACCCAGGAGAGCTGTGTACAAGGAAAACACTACCCACTGTATATATGGCCCCCACAACTATATCTATATCTATGTATATCTATGTACAGAAATAAATACAAGAAGCATATAGCAGGGGTGGCAAACAAGTTCGACACAAAGAGCCAAAATTTTAAACTGTGAGAGTCTGAGAGCCACACCATGCAGTGACCTGCCAAAACAGACAAACACTCACACAAACACTCACAACAATATATTAAACACATATTGTATTTTGCTATTTTGAGTGAGGGTCAAAATCCTGCAGTGATGGTGAGGGTGTGCTGCGTCCTCCACACTAAGAACTAATGGCAAGATGTGACACAACATGTGCCACACAGGTCCCCCCACTCGCTGGCCCCTGACATTGTTTCCGAGGGATGGGAGACGGGATAACGCAGCCTGGGGTGGGGCTAGCGCTCGGAGATCTCTCCTCAGAGGTCCCTCTTCAGAAGCAGCAGAACAAAACCCAAACTTGGCAAAGAGTCACAGTATACAAAATAATGATCAGAGGCAAAGAGCCACATTCATTTTGGCCGGGAGTCTGTTCGCCACCCCTGGCATATAGCATAGATAACTCCTAGACACATTCTACAAGATATTCCTTAATTAGGTCATAACAATTTTAAAGGTCAAATAAAAGGCAAAAACACTTTCACTCTTAATACGACAACATCATCTGGTTGCTTGCAGCAAAATTTCCCCATCAACATGGAAGTCTAACTCGTGTTTTGTATGAGAACAGGCAGAGGCTGAACCCTCGGGGCGCAGAAGGAGGTGACGGGTGTAGCAAGTGTCCTGCTGTCTTCTCTAAGAGCCAGGGCAGCTGGGCGGGCATGTGTGGTTTTCCCCTTTCCACCAGGGAATGCCCCCCACAGAACAGTCACTTAAAGCAGAGACAGGGACAGCTCCACCAAACTGAAAGTCATCAATTACACTCACTAATGATGTCATTTCCTGCCTCAAAGCCTTCCAAAGGCCCCCACAGAATTTGGTGAAAACCCCAGTGGGAGCATATACAATGATTCTTCCAGATCTCTTAACCCAACACTCTAAGAACACATTCCCTTCCCACACATGATGTGTTCTTGTCTAGAAGTTCTCAAAATAGGGTATTTTCAGGCCACACACGTTTGGCTCCCCAAAGTTAACAGGAAATGGGTTTCTTGTCTCCAGCACCACATGCAATCACTCGTGCCCTTCAGTACCACATACAGTCATCCGAGCCCTCCAGGAGTGATCCCAAGTGCAGAGCCAGGAGTAATCCCTGAAGGAACCCCCCAAATAAATATGATAAAATATGATACTCTCATACACTGGAGCTGTGATAACCACTACACTTATACGAATGACGTTTGCTTTAAATGTCAAAGCTGTTGTGGGGGAATCGGTGCTTCTCAGCCCAGCTGCATGAGTTGGATGGCTCAGTGCTTGTCCCAGCAGTACTAGAGCCAATAGAGCAAGCCCAGTGGCTCTTTGAGATCATCAGGACCACACCCATTGTCCCATTGTTGCTCTATCATGGTCACAACTAGGTGTGAGGTTCTGGGCCTCAAACTCCTGTACTGTCCTCTACATGCCAGGCATGTGCTCTAGCCCTTTTAGCCATTTCTTTGGCCATCAAATGCTTTTTTTTTTTTTTTTTTTTTTTGGTTTTTGGGTCACACCCGGCAGCGCTCAGGGGTTACTCCTGGCTCTATGTTCAGAAATCGCTTCTGGCAGGCTCAGGGGACCATATGGGATGCAGGGATTCCGATGTTCTGCATGAAAGGCAAATGCCTTACCTCCAGGCTATCTCTCCGGCCCCTCAAATGCTTTTTTTTTTTTTTAATAAAGTAGAAAGCAGGATAAAGATAAAGTGCTCTCTGATTTCTAGAAGCAAAGCAACACCACTCCTCCTCCCCCCAAATGTAAACACCCCCACCTCCCTCTACTCCCAGAGCACTTTTGCTTCTACATAAAAAATAATTTTGCTCTTCACAGAAACCACGACAGAGCATCACCAACACTAAAATGCATCAGCTTTCTTGTTCCCTCAAGAAACCCTCCCCATAACAACACTCAGAAGGAACTAAAACACTGACATCACCCACAGATCACCAGCCACCTCAATTATGGAACAGGACCTCATTGTCGTGTCTCCTTTCCTACACTCCACACCAACCAGATGCTCCAAATGTCCATAGATGACATCAAGCAAGAGTGGCACTTTCTCCAAGTCAGCCAAGGCTGTGTCCTTCATCACTGTGCAGAGCTGCTGTTACTTGTTACTCTCAGCCTGAGCAGTGCTCTTGGCCCAGCTTTTCATCTGGATCAGGCCTAGCAATCTCGAAGTTCTGACCCCACACCCACCCACCCCAGGTCAAATTGGACTGTCTGTCCTCAGCTTAGAAACAAGGAAACTTGGGTTGGAGGAGGAACAAGAGCCCTGGTGTCAACCATGACCACAGACCTTTATAGAATTCCTACACAATGAGCGACATCTCAGACCAGCTTCAAATACAAAGAAGGGAGGAGAGCTGGTGTGATCAGGGTTCCCCATGGTCAGGAGCATCCAGTGACTGGGGTGATGGTACTCACTGTCATGGACCTTGTAGCAGTGCTTCTGCAGGCGCCTCACTTCCCACTCCTCTAGCACCCCATGGGTCATGAGCAGCTGCAGGAAGCGCCGGTGCACATCCGTCATGACACCCGTCCGCCTTGAACTGCCCTGCATGGCGCAAGGACCTAGGAAGAAGCCAGGTAAGTTCAGTTACTCAGAGCACCCTTCACCTGCTCCAGGTTCTAGATCTCCAATACAAATTAACAAATACAAGTTTATACTTCGTAACAAATAGAAATTATGGTTTTCAAAATTCTAGCTCTTACAATCAATAGCATCAAAACAGAGGACACAAGTCAGCATGTAAAATCTGGCTGGCAGTGAGTTAGCCATGATGCCTGGATTCAGTTTCCCCCATTTAGATGCATGAAATTGGGATAATCAGCCTCCATGTGCCACATTTTTGATCCTTAAAATGGGAATAATGAGAAGAATATGCTGCATAACTTTACTCCCAGGGTCTCTCTCACATGAGTTACTACATAGAAAGCTTAGTAATGAACTAAGCTCTAGAGAAGTACTCGCTGCTATTATTTTACAATTGGAAATACTTTGGATTGATACTTGGTTCAACGCAGCTCTAGGACAGACACACAGCCTAGATTAAATTTAGCTAAGGGTCCATAGGCTCACTATAAAATTAAGATTGGTTTGTTATTTAGAAAAGGGCTTGTAATGATACCAATGGCTTTCTCCTTTCTAAAGAGGCAATGCAACCACCACCATGACAGGGGACTTAAGAATCTGCTCTCCACTGAAATGGCATCTTCTTCCCACCAACTACAGAGATCAGAGTGATAACAGCTCAACTGCAAACTCCTGCTATAGATTGGTAAGTCAGTGAATAGGTAGAGGCACAGCAAAGGATGAAGATCACAGGGGCACTGAGACCAGTGCAGCCAAGACTGCCTTATCTAAAGCATCAATGGACCTGTGGGTTCCAAAGACAGAAGTATGAAGGTCATAGCAATGATACTGCAGCAGGCAGGGCACTGGCCTAGTAAGTGGGACTCCTGGTTGGATCTCTAGCACCACATACAGTGTATCCAGCACTGACAGGAGTGATCCCTAAGAGCAGAGCCAAGAGTAAACCCTAAATAGATATGAGCCAAAAATCCCTAAATTAATGGGGCCGGGCGGTGGCGCAAGAGGTAAGGTGCCTGCCTTGCCTGCGTTAGCCTTGGACGGGCCACGGTTCGATCCCCCGGCGTCCCATATGGTCCCCCAAGCCAGGAGCAACTTCTGAGCGCAAAGCCAGGAATAACCCCTGAGCGTTATCGGGTGTGGCCCAAAAACCAAAAAAAAAAAAAAAAAAATCCCTAAATTAAAAAAAATTTTTTTAATTAAAAAAAAATACATGGGCCGGGCGGTGGCGCTGGAGGTAAGGTGCCTGCCTTGCCTGCGCTAGCCTAGGACGGACCGAGGTTCGATCCCCCGGCATCCCATATGGTCCCCCAAGAAGCCAGGAGCAACTTCTGAGCGCATAGCCAGGAGTAACCCCTGAGCGTCACAGGGTGTGGCCCAAAAACCAAAAAAAAAAAAAAAATACATCCAGAATCCTGGAAATTCTGATTCCAGAGCAATCTGGAATCCTAAGGTCCTAACAATCACTTCAGATGATCTGAGAAGAAATTCACTTACTTTAGGCTAGTAGAGTACAAAGCATTTGAAGCACAAAATAAGGCTAGTAGAGAAGAAAGCAAGCATTTGAAGTGAACATGTTCAGTCCCACTCAGCCTCAGCTGCCCATCTAGAAACAGGGTGACAGCAATAGCCTTAAACGTGTAGTCAGGGGGCTGGAGTGATAGCACAGTGGGTAGGGCAGCTGACCTGGTTCAATCCCCAGCAACCCATAAGGTCCTCCAAGTACTGCCAGGAATGATTCCTAAGTACAGAACCAGAGTAATCCCTGAGCACAATCAGGTGTGACCCCAAAACCAAAAAAAAAAAGTGAACAGTCAAGTCTAAGTGAACCCAGACTGCCAGAGCACAGACTTCTATTCTACCTTCAAGCAGCACCAGCAATGGGCTAATGTTAGAGCTGGGAAGTGCCTCTCCCCCTATCCAGGCTCTTGGCTTCATGCTAGACCTGGAAGCCCCCAGCACCTCACCTCCACAAACCTTACTTATCTCCCACCACCACCCTCAATCCTTCCTGCCTCTGTCCACTTCCAAAAGCATCTATAGTGTGGGGACTGGAGTCCACCCCAGACCTTACACTCAGATCCTCCATCTCCCACACTCAGGCAGTTTCTCAGCCTCACTCTTTCTGATGTCTCTCCTGTCACTGGGTTGGGAGCTTCCGTCCCTGTTTCCTTCACATATCCTCAATGCCCTTTTTTGCCAGTGGTTAGGATGGACACAAGACAAAATGTGCCAGGCTAAGGAATTTAGGCTTTTATCTGAGAAACTTTAGAGACCAAGATGTTCCAAAGTAAAGTTCTTCTTTTGTTGTTGTTTTTTTTTTTGTTTTTTGGGGGGGTCACACCCGGCAGTGCTCAGGGGCTACTCCTGGCTCGAGGATCAGAAATCACCCCCAGCAGTCTCGAAGGACCATATGGGATGCCGGGATTTGAACCACCGTCCTTCTGTATGCAAGGCAAACGCCCTACCACTGTGCTACCTCTCCGGCCCCATCGTCTTTAAGCAAATAAGTTCAAGTTCATTAGCCAGGCTGTCAGACCAGAATTTTGTTGTTGTTGTTTTGTTTTGTTTTGTTTTGTTTTGTTTTGTTTTTCAGTCACATCCGTGATGCTCAGGGATTACACCTGGCTCTGTGCTCATAAATTGCTCCTGGCTTAGGGGACCATATGGAACACCTGCGAATCGGACCATGGTCCTAGGCTAGTGTGCTCAAGGCAGACAGCTCATAGCTTGCGCCACCGCTCCAGCCCCCAGATCAGAATTTTTCAAACTTATTAAATAGGTAGAAAAATATAAATTGTGAACTAATCAAAAGAAGTTACACACATCAACTTTTGGGGGACTCTAGGAGGGTTCTGGTCACACCCAGTGGAGCTCAGGGGTTATTCTCCTGGCTCTGTACTCAGTGCTCTGCACGCCTGGCAGACTCAGGGGACCATATGGATGCCAGAGATCGAACCCAAGTCAGCCAGGTGCAAGGCAAACGCTCTCTCTACTCACTGTGCTATGACTCTGGCTCCCCCAACTTTTAGTTTTCTAAATAGCATAAAATATAAAAGAGAACTAGTTATGTTTATACAAAGTATATTTAAAAGAGAAAAAGGACACACACACACAGTTACTTCAAGCATACTCAAAATAATTATGCATACTGTTACACTCAGTGTCAGAAAGCAAATCTTAGAAAAAATGAAAGAATTGATCACATATCACATAAGCATATTCCCTGACAGTAATGCAAAAGAAATGGAAACCAGAAACAAAGCAAAGGGCCAAAAAAAATTAGAATTTTAAAACATTTCTAAACCACTATTAAAAAGAAATTAAAGGAAACTATAAAATAGTTTAAACCAAAAAATAACAAACGCCTACACATGAAAACTGGTAGAATCAACTAACCACAGTAGAGAGGAATTATTAATACCTTGAATATTTTTATTTTTTAAAGGGGCTGGGGCAAGAAAAGTTAGCTAACTAAAGAAACTACAAAAAGTGGATCTGGAGTGATAGCATAACAGGTAGGTTGTTTGCCTTGCACACAGTCGACCCAGATATGATCCCCAACCCAGATTTGATCCCATATGCCTCCCCGAGCCTGCCAGCAGTGATTTCTGAGCACAAAACCAGGAGTAGCCCCTGAGAACAACTAGTATGGCCCTAAAACAAAAACAAACAAAACTACAAAAAGTTGGCCTGGGAGCTAGTACACGGATAAAGGAGAAGGGGAAAGTACATGCATCCAACCCAGGCCTGATGCCGCCACCACAACTCACCCCCCTCCACAATCACTGCCAGTGGTTCAATCCCACTATCACACAACCCCCCTCACCACCACCAGCACAGCCAATGGTAGCCTATGAGGCCTCTAAGCACCACTGGCAGGGCATGACCCTAGCAGTACCTTGTCCTCAAGCCCTTGCACTAAAATGCTGAGTATCACCCAGCCCATGTGCAAAAGAAGAGAGACCCCCCCCCCCAATAAAAGAAATAAGAAAAAGAACAGTAAAATAGATCCAAAGAAAGTTAAAGGAAGAAAAAAATAATAGCAAAAGACGAAATAAATAGCAAAGAACCAAACCTGAAATCAGATTTAAGAAAAAGATTTTTGGGGGCCAGAGTGGTGGCGCAAGCAATAGGGTGTTTGCCTTGCCCGAGCTAGCCTAGCACGGACTATGATTCAATCCACCAGCGTCCCATATGGTCCTCCACGCCAGGAGTGATTTCTGAGTGCATAGCCAGAAGTAACCCTTGAACGTCATCGGTTGTGGCACAAAAACCAAAAAATTTAAAGTAAAAAAATAAAATAAAATAAAGAACAAGATTTTTGGAGGAAAATGAGTAAATAAGCACTATTTAGAATGAGAGAGGGAAACTGTCAGTATAAATATTTTTAAGCTATTATAAACACACAACAATCTGCACTTCAACATGTACAAAGTGCTAGGAAAATTGTCCAAAATTGAGCAAAATCTAAACAATCTTCAAACATTAAAAGAATTTTACGGGAAACATTTCCCCATAAAGTAAACTTGAGGTCCCTCTGAAAGTGTGACTGAACATTGTCAAAACAGATGGAAATGTTACAAAAGTACCCCCATGACCATAAAAAGAGAAAATCCTCCCAGCCATCTGATAAAGCTAGTACAAATTCGACACCCAAACCTAACAAAACGTTCACACACAATAAAGGAAAAATGAAAGGCCAGTATCTTCAGAGCAGAGGAAACTGTCCTTAAAAAAGGTTAATGTGGGCCCGGAGAGATAGCACAGCGGCGTTTGCCTTACAAGCAGCCGATCCACGACCAAAGGTGGTTGGTTCGAATCCCGGTGTCCCATATGGTCCCCCGTGCCTGCCAGGAGCTATTTCTGAGCAGACAGCCAGGAGTAACCCCTGAGCACCGCCGGGTGTGGCCCAAAAACCAAAAAAAAAAAAAAAAAAAAGGTTAATGTGCCTAAATGGGCATGACCCATCTGAGTGATTCTAGCAAAGGGTGAACATTTGAAATTCAACTTATGTGAGTCATCATTACAAGAGAATAAAGGAGAAAGAACTATGATCATCTTACAGTTGTAAAACATATAACTAATAAAATTCAACACTGACTCATATTCAAAACTCCGACAAACTTTGTATTCCCAGCTGGAAGAAAAACTTCCTGATCTACTAAATGAGAGCTACAGCAACCTACAGCAAACAAAATACAAAAGAAGGATGTGTGGAAAATCCAAATTGATCCAGTGCAATCTCAAAAATCTCAAATATCTCAACAGGGTTTAGCATCTGAATGCAATTTGACAAGAGGTTGTCAGATGTCTACGCAACACAGGGGGAAGAACAGCAAAGCCATTCCAGGCAGAGATAAGGGCAGGTAGACTTGTCCTGGCATGTATAAAATTTTACAAAGCTAGTAAAGGGGCAAATGAACAAAGCTAGCAGAGAATTTACAAACAGGAATGGGTACAAACACAGATATCTGTTATGTTGTAGGCCTTACAGACCAAAGCAAACGTATCAACATGAAGAGGCTTAGTAACAGGTGACCCCACTCTCCATGAAAAAGTATTCAATCTGTCAAATTAGACCCTGACCTCACAGTTTTAAGGAAACTATAATTTTTGGACAATTATCTAAAAGATTATCTTTATGACCCAAACTGGGGAAGAATATCTTTAAAAGATAAAAAGGAGAAGGGCTGATGAGATAGAACAGTGGTTAAGGTGCTTGACTGCATATGGCCAACTGGGTTAGATATGGAGGAAACTAGCAAATAAACACTATTTGGAATGAGATCAATCAAATGGGTTCAATCCCCAGCATCGCATATGGTCCTCCTAATATTGACAGTTGGAATTCCTAACTGCAGGGCCAGGAAGAACCCCTAAGCATGCATCACCAGGGATGGCCCAAAAACATACAAAATCAAAAATGAAACCCAAAAGATAAAAAGGAGGTAATGGTAATGATTAGGGGATGAGCTTAGCTGAACTGGACCAGATTTCAATTAGCAGCATATCTACCCTAACTGAGCACCTCTGGGTGTGACCCTGGAACCTCTAGACCAGACGCTGCCAGGGTGGCCCAAATAATATCCAGCACCACAACCTCAGGCTCTTATTATCAAACCACCTGCCAAGTCAGTCCACAACCACCAGAGGGTCCTCCCAGGCCTCCTAAGCACCACTTGGAAGACCCAGCAAGATGCAAAAGTAAAAACCCACTGTGTTCCAAAAACAGAGACCAGGGAGACAGCTCCAATGCTGATATGCATACTTGTATACAGGAACCCCATGCTGGTTTTGGCTTTGTTTTTTTGTTTGTTTTTCTTGTCTTATTTGTTTTGGGGTCATACCCTGAAGTGCTCAGGGCTTACTCCTGGCTCTTCACTTAGGAATCACTCCTGACAGTGCTCAAGGAACCATATGCACTGCCAGGAATGGAATCCAGGCCAGCCATGTGCAAGGTGAGAACCTATGGCTCTAGCCAGCTGTCCAGGTTTAAACTCCACACAGCATCCCCTAGTATCCCCAGAGTAGCCCCCAACACTTCGGGTTATGGCTCAAGCCAGAACAAGCAAAACAAAGAAAAACCAAACCAAAAAAAAAAAAAAACCTAAGAGGAGAAAGCAGAGGTAAGCTATAAATGGAAGATCCTTAAACACAAACCACTGGAGCAAAGCCTCGGAAACATAAAGAGAAACCTTACAAGCCAGTTAAGGGAAGGAAGGCACCTGCAAGAGGAAAAAGAGTTACAGCGGGTTTGCAAACTGATGCACATATGGTTAAAAAAAATAATTAAAAGCGGCTCAGTCAGCAAAGAACGAAAACCACTATGATTCAAGTTTGTTGTCATAAACTTGCACCACCACTCCAGCCCGATAAGTTGCTTTGATCTGAGTGTCAGGACTACAAGTTTGTAGACACAAAGCATGTAACAGGATGGTTGAGCTCACTCATACTCTGAGCCACTCTGAGGACCGACTAAACTCAATCAGTCCTGTCAACAGGCTGATATTGCTAGCCAATTTGGGCAGCCCATGGAGCCCACAACCATGAAACTGTCTTACAAAAATTTTCCCACATGTGTCCCAGCAAACATGTTTATGAACATAGCACAGAAGTCAGAAACCTGGCTGGAGCCATAGCACAGTGGACAGGGTGCTCGCCTGATAGCCACAGTATCCCATATGGTTCCTTGAGCACTGCCAGGAGTGATTCCTGAATGCAGAGCCAGGAGGAAGCCTTGAGCATTGGCAGGTATGGCCCCAAAACAAAAAACACAAAATATTTTAAAAAAGAAAAAGAAAAGAAAGGCAGAAATCTGGCAAGAGCTGTCAAGGCCAGAAGTCTGCAAACAAAAGTATTTACAGTAGCATCAAAGAATCCAAACCACAGCAAAGATAAAAGAGTTACAGAAGTTCAGAAACATGCCATGTGCCAAAAATTAGTCACAGGACTCCATGGTACTGCACAAAATTAAACAATTGCCAACACCATAAAATGCATTAATTGACAGTAAAAAAAAATTGCAGAGTAAAATCTCCCCAAGAAAACACAGAAATTGGTACATTCAGAGCAGTGATCACCTTCACAGAGGGATGGGCAAGATTCATTGGGGTGTGAGAGATGGTTAATATTCCATTTCTTACTTAGCCAACGGTGACTTTTTGACAAGCATACATTTTTTCACACAATTTTATAGGGAAGCTACATATCTTAACTTTGAAGGACAGAAAATGATGAACATGTTAAGGAACAACCAGCATGAATGTAAATAATGAGATGAAGAAAGGCAAAAAGTTATCATCTGGGGAAAGGTGTGTAAGCCTTGCTTATGCAAAGAAGTCAGATGTCTACTTGAGGGGATACCAGGGAAGGAGAGAGGGACAACGGCGGGGGGGGGGGGGGGGCACCACTAGGTAGCACCTATCCAAATCACTCCCAAATAAAAATGCGAGTGGCATAGGCAAGTCTCTGCCACCACCACTGGTGCTAAGAGTTTTCCCCTAGACTCACTAAATCCTCAACAGGGCTGTGCTCATTTTTACAGTGAGGAAACTAAGGCTGAGCCCGCACAAGGTGAGCCAGGTAAAAGCGGGCACAAGGGTGGGTGAAAGGACCCTCCTGACCTAGAAATACACCAACAATGAGCCAAAATAAGCCCTGACATTCCATTCGGGATGAGGGAAAGGAGGGAGGGAGAAGGAAAGAGGGAAGGAAGGTAGGAAGGATGGAAGGAGGGAGGGAGGAAGGAAGGGAGGGAGGGAGGGAGGGAGGGAGGGAGGGAGGGAGGAAGGAAAGGTGAGAAAGAGGAAAAATAAAATAAAAGCAAAGTCTGCCAACCAAATCTCAAAGTCTGAGTCCCTGATCTGACCTAAGGTGACCAGAGTTAGTCTGCAGCTATCTAGGGGTGGAAATTTGAACAACTTTAAAAACAAGACGCAGGATGCGCCAGGCCGCGGGATAAAGACATTCACGTAGTAGAAAGGCACCAATTATGGCCTCAGGAAAATCGAAGAAACTCAAGAGCCTGGCCTCGGGGTACTAAGGCTTGAAGGGGCGGCGGATGGCACAAAATCAGCAGCTCCGAAGGAAAAACGGGCAAGCCGGCTTGCAAGACTCCCACGGATCCAGAAAGGCCGGAGGGCACTTAAGTTGCAACAGCTGATTAAGAGTTTGGTTTTGACCTTCAAATATTCCATCTGGTGCATTTACCCAGGAAAGACCGTGTGCAAATGTGGGGGGAGGAGGAGAGGGACTAGTTCCAGTCTCGGGGTCAAGTTCCCCCACCAGGAAGCCCCAAGCCCCGGAGCCCCCAGGCACCACTCTCTGACGCTGCACACAGCTGATAGCGGGAGCCGAATCCCCGCTTCCTGGCTCGCCGCACCCCACCTGGCGCGTCCCCTCGCCTTTCGGGTCGGCCCGCTTCCTTCCCCGTCAGCCCGGGCGCCTCGGAACCCGCTTTACCCACCGCGACCCCCAAGCGCAGCCCACTCGGCCGGCGGCAGAGGCAGAAAGGCGGGCGAGGCTCCGCCCTCGGGGCGGAGAGAACGAGGACACGGCTCTCTCATTGGACATCATCCGGACTAGTCCCGCCCTCTGGGTGGCGCACTTCCGGTTCTCGGCCCGCGCGGTTGCCATGGTTGCAGGGTCGGGCCTTGAAGTCTATCCAGGACTTGTTGCTTTGCCTGCCTCCAGCCCTTGCCACCTATCCAGAAGGGACTTTTTGCCTTGTCACCTTCCTCCCCTGGTTTGTCTTCGGCGTCCAAAACTTGAGGGAAAGACGCCAGCTAGTTCTTCCCTTTCCTGACCTCTGTTTCCCCATTTATAGACAGACCCGGTTGGCCTCAGAGATAGTGATAATCTTGATATCTCTTCTTGGCCTTTTGGCTAAGATCAAGTGTAGTATTGTAGGATTTCAGAGTAGAAGGACGAGACCACACAATTGGAATAAAGTTTTTAACACTTTAATCCGTCTGCCAACAAGATTCCCCAGCCTGGCCAGCCAGGGGCCATCTCCCAAAAGAGATGAGCCCCGCCTAAAGTCATGATGAGGATTATATAGGGAAGGAATCTAGGGAGGTTCCAACTTTCTGATGATCCTTAAAATAATCGGCTCTTGTCTAGGGGTATCTCCCTACTACTCCCTTGTCCTTCCCTGATAGGCTACCTAGTACAGCCAGGTAGACTGAGGCAGGGTCTAAGGAAATAAGCTCACAACATGTGGTCCTTACAAAATGGTGTTTCTTCCTGTTCAGAACCCAAGAAGCCTGCCATGTGGCTTTTTTTTTTTTTTTTTTTTTGGTTTTGGGGTCACACCCGGCGGTGCTCAGGGGTTACTCCTGGCTGTCTGCTCAGAAATAGCTCCTGGCAGGCACGGGGAACCATATGGGATGCCGGGATTCGAACCAACCACCTTTGGTCCTGGATCGGCTGCTTGCAAGGCAATCACCGCTGTGCTATCTCTCCGGGCCATGCCAGGTGGCTTTTTACAAAATGGCGTCCCTCTTTATTCAGAATTCAGGTCCCAACAGTATGTGTTCTTATCAGTTTAATATCTGGTATGTCCTCTATCAAAAAACATTAATGATCTTGTTTGGTGCTGGAGCAATAGGACAATGTGCTGGACACTGGGATTTTGATGGTCCATCACTTCACTCCACTCACTGAAATCATGGCAAATTCAAAACTTAAAAATTTTAGATATTTTGTGGAGCTGGAGAACAGTGGGTTCAGTGGGCACTTCATCCATATGGATCCTGCGGATGGCACAAAAGACCATCAAAAGATATTCACAAAATCAGAAGTGGCCCTGAGTACAGAGTGTGGAGTAAAGCACTGAGCATAGCCAGGTCTATCTCTCCCACCAAAAAAAAAAAAAAAAGGAGGAGGAGGAGGAGGAGGAGAAAGAAGAGGAGGAAGAAGAAAAGGAGGAGGAGGAAGAGGAAGAAAGGAGGAAGAAGAAAAAGAAGAAGAAAGAAAGGAAAGAAAGAAAGAGAGAGAGAAAGAAAGAAAAAAGAAAGAAAGAAAGAAAGAAAGAAAGAAAGAAAGAAAGAAAGAAAGAAAGAAAGAAAGAAAGAAAGAAAGAAAGAAAGAAAGAAGGAAAGAAGGAAAGAAAGAGAAAGAAAGAAGGAAAGAAGGAAAGAAGGAAAGAAAGAAAGAAAAAGAAGAAGGAGGAGGAGGAGGAGGAGAAGAATCATCATCATCATCTTGGCCCTGCCACTTAGAGGTTGGCAAGTCACTGCTGAATCTCAGTTTCTTTTTCCAGTGAAAGGTCATAATATTTCCTACAAACAGCATGTTCTTTGGATTTGCAAGAGAAAGCAACCATAAGGTTCATTGTGAGCTCTTGTTACCTCGTGATACTAGTCATTGCAAAGAAGGAGCTGAGTTAAGACTCCGATTAAGACTCCAAAGCACTCATTTTACTAAGATGCATTTCCCTAGTCTGACTCCAGAGCACTCATTTTTACCATCTGCCTTCCCCTCACACAGATATCCAGGGTAACAATTCTGGAACAACAGCAAATGCTCATATCTGCACTGTGATGGTACATCGCAATCCCTCTAGTACAATCTGAACAGTTTCCCAACCTCTCCAGATCTCAGCTTCCTCCTCTGCTGGACAGTTAGTGGGGCCACACAATGGCCTGACAGTGAAAAGCTTGAGCTGCAGAACTGAACTGCATTGTGAATCTTTGTTTGTAAACAATCTCTGAAACCCAGGGTCTTTAAAGAAATAACTCACTTTCTGTTCATCAATAAAGCAGAGATAAGATTGGATAGTTGCCAAGAGTTAGTAGTCATTGGCCAAATAGCAGAATTTCTGGCACATAACAAGCCAATATGTGTGGGCTTCTATTGCTAAACAAAATACTATGTAAATTTATCTTGAGACAGAAAATAAGAAATGAATCAGAACTCTGAAAAGCACCATTCATGATTTATTTGCCCTACACAGTTTTCATGATCAGAATATAGCAGCATCTGAGGCATTTCACATAAATTCCATAGTATCTGACAGCTCTTGGGAAACAGCCACAATTACACAGCATTGTTTGTCCAAAGCAGGACTTGGTTAGGGCGTGGTAGAGACTGTATGCCTTTACAAGGATGTGTGCAGAGGAAAAAAAAAAAGGACAAGAATAGAAAGCTCCAGCAACGGTGACATTTCACAGTCAAATAGACCAAGAAAGGAAGGTGAAAATAAGATAGGATTCAAGGGCAGGGCCCTTCTGAGAAAACAAGAGGGAGAGAATACTGAAAAGCAGAGCCTGACTACAGTAGCTAGAATTATCGAGCCGACTGGAAAGGTGTGATTGATGGGTGATAAGAGCCAATAGGGAGAGGACGAAGATGAATTGGACTTCAAGGGGAGGAAAAGTCTGGATACCCCAGAAAGGGAGGAACTGTTTATAGAAAGAAGGCGTCGGGAAAGCATAACAAGAAGATAGAGACAGAGGGGATAAAAATGAGACAGGAGGAGACAGGTCCATGACCAATGGAGACAGAATAACTCTGACCCTGGAGAGGAAGAGGGACTCTTCTGAAATAGGAGGGAAGAGGGTGAAATGGCTCCGTTAGGGCTTCATCCTCTTTATTTTCTATTTTCTTTATAAATAAGCACACTCATTCTGCTAAATAAAAGTACTGGGGAAATGCTAAGGGGTTTGGGTTTGCAGGGCATCAAGATTTGGGACAAAAGAAAGATAAAAAGAAGATTTCAACCAGGCTGAGAGCATGGTTATGTATAGATTGTCACTTTCCAGGCCCCCCTCCCTCATGCCAGGGCCTCAGAGCAGAGACTTAGTATGGAATGCCCCTGAGGTAGGCTTGGTGGGCACTGACAGATGGATATGTGTCAGAGCCACATGTGGACCCACTGCTATCTAGGTTGAAAGAAAGAAGTGCTGAGAAGTTGCATAGGCGTCAGATTTCAGAAGGTGGTGGAGATGGGGTTCAGTTGGAGCAGGTATTGAATCAGGATTACTATTCCACTACCACAACTGACTGTCCTTCCTTAATATGACACCAGACACAAAAGATAGCTCGTTCTTTAGGACCTCAGCCTCCAGTGTGTCAAAGCTAGTCAGTGACAAGACAAGTGCTCCTTTTCCTTCTTGGGTCAGCTGCGTGCAAGGCATTCACCCTATTCATTAACCCATCATCATTCTTCCTTCTTAAGGTTTACCTTAAGCCACAAGAGATTCAAGTATATACTCAGGTTCACCTGAGAGAGATGACTGAGGCCTGGGCTGGAGAGGGATCCTCCTAAGGCCTTATCATGGGAGTCCTTTGCCTAAAGGTCATTGAGGTTACCAGAGAGAAAGTGAGAGCTCAGTTTCGTAGTTCAGAAAACATTGTTCACACATTTGTTCTTTTCAAACATACTTGGAACACATCCAAATTGGCAATGTACTAGCCACAAAGGAAGCCTTGATAAATTCCAAAAAAACTATAACCGCATTCAAGAACCACACAACAAAAAAAGAGTCAAAATATTATCATCACACCTAGACACACCTTTATTTAGTAACTATTGCTATATCTAAGGAGGGGCCAGAAAGGCTGGGTTTTTATCCATTCATATCTATTACTTGTAAAAAGTAAAATGAAAAGTATAAGCATACATTTGAGTTATATTTTTAATTGGAGCATTAAATAAATGTTGTTTTTCAATATGTTGAAATATTTTATGCATTGCTTAAAAAATGTATTTAGAATCTGAAAAATACAGAGCAAAAGTAAAACCATTATAAAAGTTATAAAGGTGGGGCCGGGCGGTGGTGCAAGAGGTAAGGTGCCTGCCTTGCCTGCGCTAGCCTTGGACGGACCGCGGTTCGATCCCCCGGCGTCCCATATGGTCCCCCAAGCCAGGAGCGACTTCTGAGCGCATAGCCAGGAGTAACCCCTGAGCGTTACTGGGTGTGGCCCAAAAACCAAAAAAAAAAAAAAAAGTTATAAAGGTAGGGGCCAGAGAGATAGCACAGCGGCATTTGCCTTACAAGCAGCTGATCCAGGACCAAAGGTGGTTGGTTCGAATCCCGGTGTCCCATATGGTCCCCCGTGCCTGCCAGGAGCTATTTCTGAGCAGACAGCCAGGAGTAATCCCTGAGCATCGCCGGGTGTGGCCCCCCCCAAAAAATTTATAAAGGTAGATTGTAAAGGGTATATTAAAAGTCTGACACTATTTTTTTTTTGTTTTGTTTCGTTTTTGGGCCACACCCAGCGTTGCTCAAGGGTTACTCCTGGCTGTCTGCTCAGAAATAGCTCCTGGCAGGCACGGGGGACCATATGGGACACCGGGATTTGAACCAACCACCTTTGGTCCTGGATCGGCTGCTTGCAAGGCAAACACCAATGTGCTATCTCTCCGGGCCCAAGTCTGACACTATTGGGGCTGGAGAAATAGTATGGAGGTAAGGCATTTGCCTTGCATGCAGAAGGACGGTGATTCGAATCCGTGCATCCCATATGGTCCCCGATCCTGCCAGGAGCAATTTCTGAGGGTGGAGCAGAAGTACCCCCTGAGCGCTGCTGGGTGTGACCCAAAAACAGAAACAAACAAACATAAAAAAGTCTGATACTATAAAACCTGTTGGACCCAACTAAAATAATACTAGAGAAAAATTTATAGTGGCAAGTGTACTCATAAAAAAAAAAGTCTGATACTATAAAACTTGTGGGATCCAACTAAGACAATACTAGAGGAAAATTTACAGTGGCAAGTGTACTCATAAAAATTTTAATAAGTGGGGCTGGGGAGATAGTACAGCATGTGGCGTTTGCCTTGCATGTAGCCTATTCAGGACAGACAGTGGTTCAAATCCCGGCATCCCATAGGGTCCCCTGCGCCTGTCAGGAGCGATTTCTGAGTGCAGTACCAGGAGTAACCCCTGAGCACCTCTGGGTGTGACCCAAAAACCAAAAAAAAAAAAAAAAGTGTACATAAATAATTTAAGAAGTTCAAAATTAGTAACTAAATAAAGACAAAGAAAACAGAGGGAGGAAGGAAATAATACTAAAGTAAAAAAAAAAAGCAGAAATGAGCAAAATGACAAACAAAAGAAGCAGAAGTTGATCATGGAAACAAAAATAGCTAATGTTCTGTTAAAAGAAATAAACTTCTTATAAAAACCTGACACGGGGCTGGAACACAGTGGATGATAGCACACTTGCCTTGTTCTTAATCAACCTGAGTTTGATCCCCAACATCCCATATGGTCCCCCTAAGCACTACAAGGATTAACTCCTGAACATCGTGGGGTATGGGCAACCCTACCCCCCAAAAAAAGAAAGTGACACAGGCTGGAAAGACACTATAAGAATTAAGGTACTTGCCTTGCACAGCTAGCTTTGGTTTAATTCCCAGCACCACATACAGCTGCCCATCACCATATATGGTTCCCTGAGTACTGCCAGGAATGGAGCCTAAGAACATAGCCAGGAGGAAACTCTTAGCTCTGCCAGATATGACCTCAAAACAACAATAAAAAGACACAATATCCTAAACAACTAAGAAGACATCAGATGAAATATAAGGATTAAGCAGATCTAGACTTTCATTTAGACCTAGATGAAAGGGGTAGTTTGGGACATAATCTGGCTCAAGACGAGAGTAGCACAATAATCTAATTGAAAATGTGTGGATCTGTTCCAACTACCCAGATGCTTGCATTGAGGCCATTTTACTGGAGTCAACCACAAAACAAAACAAAATAGGTAAACAAACTGACACAGAATATAAACAAGATAGAAAAGTCCTGCAACAACATTCCAAGAGATTATCCTAAACTTGATAACAAAATGCAAGCAGTAGAATTAGAGAAAATGTCAAGTTATATTTGTTTTTACCATCTTGAGGACAAAGATCAAATTCCTCGATGTACTCAAAGAAAAGGAAATTCACATGGCTGTGGAAAGGTGATCACCAAAATAACTCAATGGAAATAAGAACAATAAAACTATTCCACCTTCCCAAACCCTATAAAGATTACAAAGTGTTGCTGGGGTAAGTAGAGAACATCTGAACTCACAGAAGTTCTATCAATATTGTAGCCATGCTGGAGATTTGATGCAATGAGAATAAAAAACATTAAGCAATTCCACTTTCAGGAACTACTGAATCAGAGAAAACTTTGTGATTTTGAAGAAGTTTGCTGCAACAATATCAGCAGTAGAGGGGAAATGGAAACATCCCAAATATCCATGAATCAGAAAAGGAAGAAGCAAAGCAATTTTTTTTGTCCAATGGACAAAATCATACAACATTAAAACAGATAAGTTCATTCACAAATGTCAGCACTGATGGGTCGAAAGTCAGAGATGAAGCAAACAGATCAAGATGGAGCAACAGGATTATTATTATTACTGGAGTTGAGGAAACACAAAATGGCAACAGTTTTTATTTACAATAGTGACATATAGTTTATAGGTGTTTTCGGAGCTTAAAAAGGTTAAGGTGCCTGTTTTGCATGTAGTTGACCCAGGTTCTAATCCTAAAGCACTGTCAAGTATGATCCCTGATCACAGAACCAGGAGTAATTGCTAGTGTCCCCCTCAAAGTGTTTTCTTTGAGGGGTACCTCCCAACCTGTGCTTAGAGGACACACAGGGGCCATGCCCGGATTCTTGGACAGCTGGGCCAGCTGCTCAGTTTTCAAGCTAAGAATGTTGCAGTAGGTGCTGCTTATATTTTAAAGTAGGTTATTCCAGATTTTAAGGATTGAAAATAGTCTCACAAAATTTAAAGTTCTGACTTTAAAATAATAAAATTATATACTCATACAATTTTCCAAAAATGAACTTTTGGAAAGGGGAGGTGGATCACAACCAGCTGTGCTGAGAAATACTCCAACCTGTGCTTGGGGACCCATGTGGTTGGTGCTGAGACTCAAACCCAGGGTTTCAAGCTTTTGATGCTGATCCACATCCCTAGCTCCAAGAAAAAATAGGTTTAACTAAGAAATAGAGGTAAATAAGTCTTAATGTGAGCTGGTTCATTTTGGATTGTAGGAAAGTGAATGACTGTCATATTTTCACTTCTAGTTTTCGAAATTAAAAATAGTCTTAGAATAGGAAGGGCGAAAAAGTCATTTGCTTTCTTTAAGGGCCACACCAACAATGCTCAGGGCTTACTCCTGGCTCTGTGCTCAGGGATCAGCCTTGGTGGAACTATAGGAATGATATGAGGTGCCAGGGATTGAATCTAGGTTGAGGAAGGCAAGCATCTTGCCCATTGTACTATGTCTCTAGTAACATTCCCCCAAATTATAGTAATAAATGAAAAGCAAGTGGAAGCCGGGATCTATGTGATTCAAGTTAGGCTTCTTCCATAATCTAGGTCAAACTTTTGCTGTTTTTTTGATCATCCTGTTGAGCACATACCGTTAAATACTGATTTAGTACACAATGGATCCTGCCTTTTAAGTTTGGTCCTGTGGGACCAATGGGTATGCACTGTTGGAACTGAAAGGAAAGGGACAGGGCTCTCAGGCTACTCAGTCTCTTACCAGGAGGGAAGTTGCAGGCAGACTGGCTGAGAAATGTAAGTAGAGCTGCAGGTAGTGTGAACTGTAAGGGGCAATTGGCTGAGTTTCGTGAGAGTCTAGCTATATAAATATTCTTGAGCTTTGTCAACATTCTGGGAATGTGCTTGAGAAATATTTGGAGGCGAAAACAAAAGTTAATGTAGTAAGAGCACTTCAAAACCTAATTCCATGGTGGAGAAATGACAACCTAAATAATTCCACATAGTTTAAAAGCTCAGAATAAAGATTCTGCATAATAGTCTGTGACCTAAAAACCTTTTTAGCAAAGAATGTTTGAACTCAGAAGTATTTTGTTTGTTTGTTTGTTTTTTGGTTTTTGAGCCACACCCGGCGATGCTCAGGGTTTACTCCTGACTGTCTGCTCAGAAATAGCTACTGGCAGGTACAGGGGACCATATGGGACACCGGGATTCCAACCAACCACCTTTGGTCCTGGATCGGCTGCTTGCAAGGCAAACGCTGCTGTACTATCTCTCCGGGCCCTTGTTTGTTTGTTTGGGGGATACACCTGACAGTGCTGGGAACTTACTCCTAGCTCTGTACTCAGGAATAACTCATGATTGAGCTTGGGGTACCATATATAACATTGGGGATCAAGCTTAAGTCAGGCACATGCAAGGCAAGTACTTGCCTGCTATGCAAATAGTATGTGGCCCCAAGATCGGAAGGATTTTAAGAGATAACTTACTAAAAAAGAAAACTAGGGAGGTAGGGGTGTGTGTGTGTGTGTGTGTGTGTGTGTGTGTGTGTGTGTGTGTGTGTGTGTGTGTTTCTGTGTAGCAGAGTGTTACTAGTAGATATGACTGGGATGGAATATAGGTAGATCTGGGGATTCACTTTATTATATTCTCTATCTTTTCTCCAAAAAACATTTTATTTTGGGACCAGAGCAGTGTTGCAAGCAGTAGGGCATTTGCCTTGCACATGCTAATCTAGGACGGACCACAGTTCGATTCCCTGGCATCACATATGGTCCCCCAAGCCAGGAGTGATTTCTGAGTGCATAGCCAGGAATAACCCTTGAGTGGCACCAGGTGTTGGCCCAAAATCCAAAAAAAAATTTTTTATTTTGTAATTATATCATTTCTCAAAGTAAATTACTTCTATTATAACTATTTTAGATATAATCAAATTGATTCTATGTGGAACTGGAATAGTTACAGCCATATTCATAAAGCATCAATGGGGGATTCTTAAGCATAAGTGAATTTTCCATGTAACTAGATTTTCCCATCTAAAGGTATCAATGTTAACCCCCCCCCCACACTCATTTTCTGTATCTATTTCTATTTAGATGCCCTCTATAGCAAACAAGGAAAATTGCTAAGCCCAGGAGTGTCCCCTTAGTCTGACTCCAGTTTTTGTTTTTGGGCCACACCCAGCAGTGCTCAGGGCTTATTTCTGGTTTAGTGATCAGGGGACACTCCTGTAGGCTTAGGGGACCATGTGGAGTTCCAGTGATCAAACCTGGGCTGATTGGCCACATGCAAGGCAAACACTCTGCCTGCTGTACAATCACTCTAGCCCCTGAAGAGCTTTTCATGAGAATATCACTGTTTCCTAGCATTCCCCTCCCCTTCCCTCTGTCTCCTTATAATGCCCCCTGGCCTGAGCAAACAAATAGTCTATTATATTAGAAAATTAGGAGGGAAAGAAATAAATAATGAAATAAATAAATAAATGAAATAAAGAAAGAAAGAAAGAAAGAAATGAGCTGTTTTGCCTGCTCTCACTTCTCAGACCTCTGTTTTGCTGCTGTGTTTTTTTTTCCCATCCATTTCTTAAGAGATAAAGCACTATGGGAAAAGTGATTTCTAGATGAGATATAAGGTGATCATGATTGTCTAACCAACTTAAAATAGATCAAAGCCTGAGTTCAGGGCAAAAGGATCAAACACCAAAGTTCACTGCAAACGTAAAGTAGGTCTTTTTTTTTTGGTTTTTGGGCCACACCCGGTAACGCTCAGGGGTTACTCCTGGCTATGCGCTCAGAAGTCGCTCCTGGCTTGGGGGACCATATGGGACGCCGGGGGATCGAACCGCGGTCCGTCGGAGGCTAGCGCAGGCAAGGCAGGCACCTTACCTTTAGCGCCACCGCCCGGCCCCGTAAAGTAGGTCTTTTAAGGGCATGTTATAAAATTTGTTTTTAATCATAACAGGATGTTTATTTCACAGGCTAAGGATATACTTGCAAAATATTTCTTAATTTGAGCAGAGGAAGAAAACATCAGGAAGTTTCTAGAACAGTACTACAATTTCTGACAGTCATTGACAGTAGAGTGTGGAGCTCTTGAACTGCAGTGGTGAGTCTATCCATGCGAGGAACAAACGTTGCCCAGGGACTAACAACTAGCATATGAGGTCTGGCCTGACTTCTGGAGTGGCAGCTGCAGTTTAACCAAGTGCAAAGCGTTCTTGGGAAAATTTGAGAATCTCTTTTGTAGAACACACTGCGATTTTCTTTTTCTTCTTCTCTCTCTTCTCCCTCCCCAGCCTCCGCCAAATAAGCCCCTCTCCCCTTTTGAGCCAAACCCCATGGTGTTCTGGGGTTACTATTGGCCTCTGATTACTTTTGATGGGACTGGTGGGCCAGATGGGATGACCAAGACTGAACCCAGATAGGTTGTTTATAAGTCTAGCATTTTACTTGTTGAACTATACACCAGCCCAGAACACACTGCAATTTAGTTATATATTCCACCTTCCTGGTTAAAAAGATGTTAATCCTGGGCCAGGCTGTGGAGCTAGAGGTAATGTGCCTGCCTTGCCTGCGCTAGCCTTGGATGTTAATCCAACAAAATCCAACAAAATGTCCTCCCTTCTGTTCTTATGAGCCTGTTTCCCTTTACATGATTTCTTTTCTTTCTTTTCTGGTTTTTTGGTCACACCCGGCAGTGCTCAAGGGTTACTCCTGGCTACATGCTCAGAAATAGCTCCTGGCAGGCTCAGGGGACCATATGGGATGCCGGGATTTGAACCAATGATCTTTTGCATGAAAGGCAAATGCCTTACCTCCATGCTATCTCTCTAGCCCCACATGATTTCTTTTAAAATGGGCTGGAGAGATTATACAGCAGGTACAGCTGGGTTCAAACCCTGGTACTCCATTAAGTCCCCAAGTTCTTCCAGGAGTTGATCTCTGAGCACTGCCAGTATGGTCCCAAAAAGCAAAAGAAACCAAAAACCTACATGCATTTATTATGAATTATTGTTATTCAGATCTTTCCAAAGTACTTACTCTGGTATTTTCTATTTTTGATTCTGAAAAATGATCATAGTATGATTATGAACAGTATATGTATGATTATGGAGGATGTACATAAAAATATCAGTGCAACGTGCTCTTACCCCACTACCCTCAGATAGCCCAGGAAACCCATGTGCTCAAGCACAGAGCATTCAAGTTCTGAGTGTCTGTCTGCCTTGCCCACTTCAAGATCCATGGCCCAACCCCACAGGTCCCAGTATAGCCCTTGTGATGTGGTTCTGGGGGTCCCTGAGCAGTGCCAGTGTTGCCAGTGTCCCCAACACCACTGAGCACAAGTAGCACCACATCCACACACTGAGTTATGAACTGTCCAGCCCCAGTGGCTGAGTATCACTAGGAGTGGCCCACAGGTCCCCTAAACAGTGTCTGGGAAACACCACCACCCCCACAAACCTCAGCAGGTTCTGAAGTTTCCCTCAGCTGTGCCTACTCTGCAGAAGAGGAGTTGTGTCTGCTGTCAGTGTTTTCAGAACAGTTAAGCCTACAGAAAAGCATAATTTTCAGTGCAGCAGGGGGAACTGTCATGGAGGGTCCAGGTAGGATCACCAGAACTTCTCGAGTGGCTTTTTCCAAAAGGCATTTAAAAGAGCAACCATCCCCAAATATATATGCCAAGGTAGCAAGAAAAATAGCACAGTGCCTTTCATGCGGCAGACCTGAGTTCATTCCCTGGCACCAGAAATATTCTCTCAAGTCCCACCAGGAATGCTGTTTGGTACAGAGCCAGGAGTAAGTCCTAAGCATCACCATGTGTGACCCCCAAACAAAACGAAACAAACAAAACAAATCCCAACTAAAGAAACACAAAAGTCACATATATCTGCAGGATTAGTTGTCTTTCCAGAATTACAAAGTGCATTACTTCCAGACAGAACAAACTGGAAGAAGAGGAAGATAAATATTTTTTGTGATGGTGGTTAGAGGGAAGTTCTTAGACCACATCTGGTGGTGTTTGGAAGCCCATTCGTTGCCAGGAATCAAATTCAGGCCACCTTCGTGTGAAGCATGTGCTAAGCCCATGGCTCTATCTCTCCAGCCCAAAGGGACAGATTATTCATTCTTCTTAATGTTTGTGGTTCTGGGGCTTGCACCCAGCCCTGCTCAAAAACTATTCCTGGCTATGTACTCAGTGGTGGCTCCCTTCAGTGCTTAGGGACCATGTAGTGCCAAGAATGGAACTCAGACTTAGCTCATGCAAAACATGCTCTCAACTCTTTGAACTATGGCCCAAGGAAAAGGGATATTAAAGTTCTTTGGGGCCGGGTAGGTGGCGCTGGAGGTAAGGTGTCTGCCTTGCAAGCGCTAGCCAAGGAAGGACCGCGGTTCGATCCCCCAGCGTCCCATATGGTCCCCCCAAGCCAGGGGCGATTTCTGAGCACATAGCCAGGAGTAACCCCTGAGCGTCAAACGGGTGTAGCCCAAAAACCAAAAAAAAAAAAAAAAAAAAAAAGTTCTTTATTTGGAATGCTTTGCATGAATTCTTGAATAAAATTTGGAGAAAAGGCTATCAATAATCTAAAATAGAAAGCTCCATCAGACTTTTAAAACTCTTTTGGGGCCGGAGAGATAGCATGGAGGTAAGGCATTTGCCTTTCATGCAGAAGGAGGTCATTGGTTCAAACCCCGGCATCCCATATAGTCCCCCGTGCCTGCCAGGAGCAATTTCTGAGCATGGAACCAGGAGTAACCCCTGAGCACTGCCGGGTGTGACCCAAAAACCACAAAAAAAAAAAAAAAAAAAAAAAAACATAACAAAACAACAAAAAAAAAACTCGTTAAATTAAAACTTGGAGATGAGGGGCTGGAGAGATAGCATGGAGGTAAGGCGTTTGCCTTTCATGCAAGAGGTCATCGGTTCGAATCCCAGCGTCCCATATGGTCCCCCGTGCCTGCCAGGAGCAATTTCTGAGCATGGAGCCAGGAGTAACCCCTGAGCACTGCCAGGTGTGACCCAAAAACCACAAAAAAAAAAAAAAAAAAAAAAAACTTGGAGATGAATTAAGAGACATCAAACTTTTCATTTTCATTCAATCTTTGCATTCATCCTAACAAATAATTGGCATGAGTCTTGTAAATGTATGGCTATATGGTTGGAAGCAAAATGGATCTAAATTGCTCAGTTGGCAAGGGAAAATATAAGATACCATTAGTGCAATTAAAGAAGAGACTAAGTAATGTTAGATGTCAGGTTATCAGGTTAAGCTTAGATGTCAGAAGTTGACTCAGTAATTTAAGGGAAAAACCTTATTGAAAGAATATTGGCTCCCTGTTATTCAGGATGGGTGAGACTATGGTGTTGTAACAAGTGATCCCATCATGCTAGTTCTTAGTCTGCTAAAGCACCTATGTGTTCAGCTCTGCCCTGCTCTCGAGAGTTCTGGCTCTCAGAGGCTCCATCATTTGTCACATTATCTGAGATGTGAAGGCTTCTAATGATTATGCAAAGCAATCCAGAAGGAAGGGGTCTGAATAAAAGTTTTATTTAAAGCAACAATTGGAAAGTGACTGTTTTTTATGCTAATTCTAAAAAAATGGGGGGGTGTCCTGTTTTACACAAATACTTGCCAGATTAGTCAAGTGGTCTTCCCTAACTGGACTTCTCAACATCAGGAATCAATGGAATCTTGAATGCTCTGGCCTCTGCTGCAGGTATTAGAGACTCCAAAGGAACGCTGAACACTTATTTCTAACACTGAGCAGTTTGCAAATTACCCCTGGGGAGCTGTTCCAAGGCTGCCCCCATCTGAGCATCTGCACAGGAAGGAGAAAGCAGCAGATCTTCAGGGCAGAAGTCAGCAGGGACCTTGATTGACAGCACCATCAAAAAGGTAGAGTAGGAGATGATGCAGCTGTGACTACCGTTATAACAGAAAGGAGGGGACTTTTGGGGGGCATGCCATCCCCTTCTTCAGAGCTTCTGAAGACGGAGGACTCAGAACAGACACACTTGAGAAGGTTCTACTGAAAAAGAAGCTGGTATTGTGGGATTCCTACCCTGCAAGACTGGGGGGGAAAAACCAAATGGTCATTCATGAATTTTTAGAAGCAGGATTTATTCACACAGAGACACTCCATCACACTGGGCTCTCCCAAAAGGCACAAATCAAGGAATATATATTTTGTTTAGCCCCACATAATGTTCCCTTTGAAATATATACAAAGTTGGAGATGAAAGATGACCTGGGTTAATAGGCAGGAGCTAGGAAATTCAGTGAGAAAATCTTGGTAAGAGAAACAAATGGTTTTAAGGTGCACTGAGGGGGGTCCGTGTAAAGGAATTGCCAAGAGACTTTCAGCAGGAACATGCTGGCCTTTAGCTGAGCTAGAAAAGTCTGCACAGACTTTTTTATCCCAACTTGCCTGTCTTGTCTTTGCCCACTTGGTGTCAACTCAGAGGACACAGTGGGGGCAGGAGTGGTTGCAGTTAAGAATGCTGATATGCTATGTGGGCTGAGATTCTGGGGCTCCCCCAAGACAGCTTTCCTACTGTCTCCTGGCCACTTCCTTGGGCACAGCAGTTGGACTTTGATCGAGTGGTTTAGGCCAATGTTTATCCATCCCAGGGCCTGGGATATTCCAAGGGAGCTACAGGTGAAAATAGTACAATGGAGTTGGGTGTGGGAATGGAACCAGCCCAGGGGTCAACTGAAAGGACAAGAACCATAGCATCACGATGGACAAAGGTTGAGAAACACTGTTTTAGGGCTCCTAAGGATGCACAAAAGGGTCTTCAACTTCATCTTCTCAGCCCAAACCAGCACAACATGTCTGGAGCCTTGGAGCTAGAGTATTTCCCAGCACAGCTCAGACCTCTGCAAGATGGCATGTCCTGGGAGACGGGTTCAGGGGACCACCTTTTTTTTTTTTTTTTTTTTGGTTTTTGGGCCACACCCGGTAATGCTCAGGGGTTACTCCTGGCTATGTGCTCAGAAGTTGCTCCTGGCTTGGGGGACCATATGGGACACCGGGGGATCGAACCGCGGTCCGTCCAAGGCTAGCGCAGGCAAGGCAGGCACCTTACCTTTAGTGCCACCGCCAGGCCCCCAGGGGACCACCTTTGAGATCCGCTCCCAGGACCTTTTATTTTCTTCCCTCCTTGCTTTCTCCCAGACTTCCCACACAAGAGATGAGCAGGACATAGGCTAAAGGGGACAAAGAAGCTTGGTTGGTTTGTCCAGGTGCTCAAGGCAGCTGGAAGAGTGAGTGTGTCAAAGCATAAGTGCAATAGGTCTTGCAGTGGGGGAAATGCCTCTCATTTTCTAGATTCTTCTCAGAGGTGCCCCAGTACCTCACTGCAGAGAGAAGGAGAAGGTGCACACAGAGCCCAGGACACGGATCTGAGTCCTTTTTCAGGCAGGGGTTGATGTAATTAAAGACAGGAATGGTGATTGAAGCCCAAGGGCACAGAGTAGCTATAGAAAAAGGCTTCCACAGGCAACTAGAACCAGGGCCAGATATTACTGTCATTTAGGGTCCAGGTCAGGGCTAAGACAGTAGAGACAGGGTGAAATTCTGCTAGGGCAGGGTCAGCCATGGCTGCCTGCCTTGAGAGAGAAAAAGTGAGACAGAGGGGTAGGTGAGGATGATAGCATCACCTCCAGCTTGCTCAACTCCATGGTGACACCACAGAACAGGACAGAGAATGCAGAAAGAGAAGTGAGTTTGGAGAAAGGTGGTGAGACTTTCACATAGATGTGTGGAGTCTGGGGTGGGGTGTTCTCAGTCATAGATGGGGTGGGGAGATGCCCACTAGGGTTTGATTGTGCAGCTCTAAAACTTGGCACATTAAACTGGGAACTCCAGCACTGAACTGAAGTCTAGACTGTGCGATCTGATTCTGTCCCTGCTCACACAGAAGCGACGAGACACACTTCAACTATGGATGTTTCTCCTGGGAAGCAAGGGGAATGCTGGATTCAGGGGCGGCCACAGACATATTTCTCAGTATGATGGAAGCTTCACCATCAGCATGAGTCCAAGTTACTTCCCTGAAGAGTTGAATAAGAGGGAGAATGCAGGCCAGGGGAGAGAGCAAGTGCTTTGCATGTTGGAGTCCTGGGTTCTATCCCTGCCACCACACAAACTCCCAGGCCCTGTTACCAACCAGGACTAACACTGCTAGGTGTGTGAATTGGGATGAGGGGAGTGAAGGAAAATGCAAGTGTGAAGTGATTCCACTTAAGAACTCAGAGGAGAGGGCCAGAAAGATAGCATGGAAGTAATGCGTTTGCCTTGCATGCAGAAGGACGATGGTTCAAATCCTGGCATCCCATATGGTCCATAGAGTCTGCCAGGGGCGATTTCTGAGCGTAGAGCCAGGAGTAAACCCTGAGCGCTGCTGTGTATGACCCAAACCCCCCCCCAAAAAAAAAGTCAGAGGAGAAGGCAAAAATTTAGAGAAGAGAATGGTAATTGAATGGTCATTTATACACAGCCATTAGAACCATAAGAGGACCTTGGCAGCTGGAGAAACATGCAGGATGGTTCTTGACTCTAGGAGAGCAATCAGATGTGTACAGAGTGTTACAACATCCCTCTTCAAAGTATTTAGTGCTACCCGAATCAGCCCGAGGGACCTACTAGCTTTTCCTGCAACATCCTGTGGTGACAATATGTTGTGCATTTGTCTTTCCCACGAAATTTTCTCAAGCCACAAAATTAAGCAGAAACAAGAGAAGCATAACCTCCACCCCCTTTTCTCAACAAATGAGAGACAAGAGGACAGGAGAATGAATGGTACATCAAAACTGAGCTAGAAATACTGGCAAAACAAGGTTAGATGGTATTTCTTTGTGGGTTTTTAGCCAACAGAAGAATCAACCCAATGATGACTTTTGAACTAGGGGATGTCCCAGCATAAATGAAAGAGTCTATTTGATAAAATGAAGCAAAAACAAGCAAGCAGCATGCCACTTTGATAGTTCAAAGGGTTAGTAGGTATGTTGGTACTTCAATCCAATACCATATGGCCCCTGAGCACTACCTGATGAGGAGGCCTGGTGGCTTCCAGCACCCCTGGCCAGAGTGGCACCTTGCTGCTAGGCCCTTGTGCAGAACCCAATGGCCCCAAGGCCACTGAAGACCTGTGAAGATATACACACCAAAAAAAGTCACACTGCTTTTTGAAGCAAGTGAAATATTGAATATTTTAGTTACCTAAATAAAATTCTGACATTCAAAAAATTGTTTTGGGTGAACTGTTTTCTTCTGCTTTAAAATCCAGTTACATATATTTTCTCATTATAAACCCCCCTAGTTTCATGCATTATGATGGGCAGATATCACTGTATTCAAGTGTACAAATAATGACTTGATAATACCCATACAAATAATAAAATGATGGTCACAATAAGTTTCATTAGAATCCATAACCTCACAGTCTAATTCTTTATTAATTTTTTTTCTTGTCTCTTGATAAGCTCTATTACTCACACATTAATGTTCTACTTCCTTAGATCAGACCCCTATACCATAGTTCAACCCTATGACTCTATTTTTCAACCCTCTTACTTCTCTTTGTAGTTTAGAAATGTTTTCTTTACATCTTTTCCCTCCCAAGTTGAATTAGCATCACTTTGAAGTCTTTATCAGATCATTTCCTTATATTCATTTCTCTGCCATCTTTGGTGGGAGAGTATGGGACTGTCCTCTTTTTTTTTTTGTTTTGTTTTTTTGTTTTTGTTTTTGGGCCACATCGGCGGTGTTCAGGGGTTACTCCTGGCTGTCTGCTCAGAAATAGCTCCTGGCAGGCACGGGGGACCATATGGGACGCCAAGATTTGAACCAACCACCTTAGGTCTTGGATCGGCTGTTTGCAAGGCAAACGCTACTGTGCTATCTCTCTGGCCCCTGTTCTTCTCTTTTAAGGAGACATCTTCCTCAGATCTTCTCTCAACAACTGTCAAAAAGAGAATCATTATTGATCTCTAGAGTCATCCCCGGGTACATTCCATCCTGGACTTGTCTCTTATTTCTGGATTTGTGCCTCTTAGTCATCTCCCCACATGTGTCCCATCATACCCCCTCCTCTAAGAACCACCAATATGTTCTTTGTTTCTGAGTTTGTTTTTCCAGATTTTACATATAAGTGAGATCATAGTACTTTTTTCTGACTTACTTCATGCAGGACATCGTGTGTGTGTGTGTGTGTGTGTGTGTGTGTGTGTGTGTGTGTGTGTGTGTGTGTGTGTAAGAGAGAGAGAGAGAGAGAGAGAGAGCGCTCATGCGTGTGTGAGACCCCCCCCCACACTTTCTATTTTGGGTTATTGACTTCTTCATATCAAATATTTTCCAAAGCAAATTTTGTCATATTTTTGTTGTGTAGTTTATAATTAAATGTCTTTTGCATAGCTTCCATTTTAATGCCTCATTGCATCATTGCATATCTTTATGTTTTGTAACCCTTAATTATTAAAGCTTTAGTTGCAGGGCCAGAGAGATAGCATGGAGGTTAGGGATTTTGTCGAATCCCGGCATCCCATATGGTCCCCCGAGCCTGCCAGGAGCAATTTCCGAGCGTAGAGTCAGGAGTGACTCCTGAGTGCTGCTGGGTGTGACCCAAAAACCAAAAAAAAAAAAAAAAAAAAAAAAAAGCTTTAGTTGCATTTCTTTCTTTCTTTCTTTTTCTTTTTTTTTTTTTTTTTGGTTTGTTTTTGGGCCACACCCGGCAATGCTCAGGGGTTACTCCTGGCTGTCTGCTCAGAAATAGCTCCTGGCAGGCACAGAGGCCATATGGGACACCAGGATTTGAACCAACCACCTTTGGTCCTGGATCGGCTGCTTGCAAGGCAAACACCACTGTGCTATCTCTCCGGGCCCACATTTACTTCTTTTGTTTTGAATATTCATGCTTATTTTGTGATTGATCTGCTACTTCACTGTAATTTTCTTTCTTTTTTCTTTTCTTCTTCTTCTTCTTTTTTTTTTTTTTTTTGGTTTCTGGGTCACACCCGGCAGCACTCAGGGTTTACTCCAGGCTCTATGCTCAGATATTGCTCCTGGCAGGCTCAGGGGACCATATGGGATGCCGGGTTTCGAACCACAGACCTTCTGCATGCAAGGCAAAAGCCTTACCTCCATGCCATCTCTCCAGCACCTTCTTTTTTTTTTTTTATAGATAACATTTTCCAGAATCTGGGTTTTTTTTAATTTTTTAATTTTGAATTATGAGAACAAAAAATGCAAAGAAAGAGGACAAGGTAAAGTTACAGTGGAAGGACAATCACCCATAACATAATTCTCAGAAGAAGTCCCCTTGCTGGTATCTTAACTTTGAACTTTCAGCCAAAGAACATTAAGATAAATAAAACAGGGGCCGGGAAGGTGGCGCTACAGGTTAGGTGTCTGCCTTGCAAGCAGATGGACCGCGGTTCGATCCCCCGTTGTCCCATATGGTCCTCCCAAGCCAGGGGTGATTTCTGAGCACATAGCCAGGAGTAACCCCTGAGCATCAAACGGGTGTGGCCCAAAAACCAAAAAAAAAAAAAAAAAAAAGATAAATAAAACAGAATCCATGAACAATTATTTTGTCCCTCAAGTCCCCAGATTGTAACACATTATAATATTTCTTAACAGCACACAAGGCAATCTAAAGCCATAAAACTTATGTAACTCCTTAAACATTAGAGGCATAGTATTTTTTACATTTCCATGTACATGCATATTAGCTTAAATTAACCTCAAATTTTAAGTGGGTTTTTTTTAAAGGATTAGAGTCAAAGGAGCACAGTAAAAACGAAGTTAGAGTGGCAATTGTTGTTTGCATAAGACCACCAAAATATGAGAGGCATGGAAAGGAATAACCTTGGCCTAAATACAAAGAGATCCTACCCCTGAAGTTTCCTGGCATAAGACCAACTCTAGGCTTCAGGCAAGTTATCGTCCAATCCAAGACATTGTCCATAGTGCCAACACACTTTTCACACAGTCTCTGTTGTTGGTATCATGTTTCTGTATTAAAGATCCTGGAATCTGCATATCCTACATTGAAGTCATGATGTGGAGTGTCTTCTCGTTTCACCTCACCATGAAAGGGCAATGCAGGAAGCCCTGTCCTGTAAGCAGGTCGTTGTTGTTGTTAAGTCTTCTCAGTGTTAAGGGAAGTCTCTTTTGAGCAGGTCGATGTCTGAGCAGTGGTAGGGTCTTCCCTGGTACAGGATTGCTTCCAGGTGATGTTATAGACAAACCTCACAATTAAGGGGCAATACAGCAAGCCCTGTCCAGTAAGCAGGTCATTGTTCTTGTTAAATCTTCTCAGTGTTAAGGGAAGTCTCTTTTGAGTAGATCGAGCAGCTGTAGGGTCTTCCCTGGTAGAGGAATGCCTCCAGGTGATGTTATATACAACCTTGGATGTTTTGTAGACGTCTTCTCTAGATCAGGGGTGAATGGAGAATGCCCATTCTTCTGAGGCCTGCAGCACCTTCTTTTTAGTGTAAATAAACTCTTGTGGGCCTGGAGAGATAGCACAGCGGCGTTTGCCTTGCAAGCAGCTGATCCAGGACCAAAGGTGGTTGGTTTGAATCCCGGTGTCCCACATGGTCCCCCGTGCCTGCCAGGAGCTATTTCTGAGCAGACAGCCAGGAGAAACCCCTGAGCACCGCCGGGTGTGGCCCAAAAACAAAACAAAACAAAAAAATAAATAAAATAAACTCTTGTACCATTAACTTGTTTTTCTGACCACACCCAGCAGTGTGCAGGGATTACTCTGACCTCTGCACTCAGAGATCACTTCTGTATTCTGGGCAACTAAATGGAGTGCTGGGAATTGAACCCAGGTCAGCTGCTTTCAAGGCAAATGCCCTGCCTGATGTATACTGTTGGGCCATCTTCCCTTCTGCCATTTAATGCAAAACCAATTCAAAGATAATAAACTTCTTGAGAGTTTGCTCACTGAGGAAATTCTTTTTGAGGGGGACACATACCCAGCTGTGCGTGGGGTTTACTCCTGGCTCTGTTCTTCAGGATCACTCCTGGTAGTTTGCAGGAGGACCATATGGGGGTACCAGGATGAACCTTAGTCAGCTGCCTACCAAGCAAATGCCTTATTTGCTGTATTATATTTCTGGTCCCTTTCTGAGGAAATTCTTAACCTCTCCTGAAATTCTGAACATCAGATTTGCTGGGTAAAGGATTCTTGGTTGAAAGTTTTTTCCTTTGGGCACTTTGATCATGCTGCTCTCTTTTGACTCAAAAGTTTCTGTGGAACAGCCTGCTGATGGCCTTCTGGGCTTTCCTTAGAGGTGATAAAAGGTTGTTTCCTGCTGGTTTTTTTTTTTTTTTTTTTTTTTTTGTTTGTTTGTTTTTGGGCCACACCCGGCATTGCTCAGGGGTTACTCCTGGCTGTCTGTTCAGAAATAGCTCCTGGCAGGCACGGGGGACCATATGGGACACTGGGATTCGAACCAACCACCTTTGGTCCTGGATCGGCTGCTTGCAAGGCAAACACCGCTGTGCTATCTCTCCGGGCCAATTACGATGCATTTTAAAGTGGCTTTCTCTGGGTTCCTACTGGAAATTCTCTGCTCTCCCAGTGTCTGGATGTCTGTTTCCTTCCCTAGATTAGGAACATGTTTATCACCCATTGTTTTCTCAAATATTTCTTCCCTATAATGCGAATATCATTCCTCCTCAGAATTCCTCTGCACTTAAAAATTCATTATTGATTTTTCTCTTATCTTTGGATAAGCTCTGTTACTCATGCATCAATGTTCTACCTCTTCAGTTTGGACCCCTCTACATTGATTCAACTCTATGACTGTATTTTCAGCCTTCTTAATTCTCTTTGGATTTTAGAAATGTTTTCTCTTTATCTTTTTGCTCTCAAGTTGGATGAGCATCACTTTGAAGTCTTCATTAGATCAATTCCTGCAGTCCATTTCTCTGCAGTCATTGTTCTGAGAATAGGGGAACTGTCCTTCTCTCTCTCTCTCTCTCTCTCTCTCTCTCTCTCTCTCTCTCTCTCTCTCTCTCTCTCTCTCTCTCTCTCTCTCTCTTTTGGTTTTTGGGTCACACCTGGCAATGCTCAGGGATTACTACTGGCTCTATGCTCAGAAATCGCTCCTAGCAGTCTCGGAGACCATATGGGACTCCGGGATTCCAACCACCGTCCTTCTGCATGAAAGATAAACGCTCTACCTCCATAACGCCCTACCTCCATGCCATCTCTCCTGCCCCCTGTCCTTCTCTTTTAAGGAGACATCTTCCCCTGTGTCCCACTTTTCTTGACTCTCTTTGCCTTGGTGCATTATCCAACCTCCCTACCTCTCCCATCTTTTTTTTTTTTGGTTTTGGGGTCACACCTGGCAGCGTTCAGGGGTCACTCCTGGATCTATGCTCAGAAATCGCTCCTGGAAAGCTCAGGGGACCATATGGGATGCCGGGATTCGAACCACCATCCTTCTGCATGAAAGGCAAACACCTTACCTCCATGCTATCTCTCCGGCTCACCTCTCCCATCTTGAAAGTAGGATCTGATGCAGATATTTGTGGAATCTAGGTGTGTGGTCCAAGTCCACCTGAGAGGATGATGCTGTGGGGGCTGCACCTGTCTGTCTGCTGTGTCTGTGGAGGTGTTGTGTGGATCTGGTGGTTTGGATGGAATGTGGTTCAGTGTGGGGAAGTGTTGGAGGTCTGCAACTCTGGTGTGCTAAGCTGGTGGACCAGGGATCTGTGCCAGCCATTGTGCACCACTACTGCATGCTCACAATTGGTGGGGAGTGGCAATGAATCACAGCAGTTGCATGTGCCAGATGGCTTATAAGCAATGGGTGGTGGTGTGTGGCAGATCGGGGTGCCAGAAATTGACTCACTGTTGAAAAAAGTAGCTCACAGCAGGGTGTGCCCACGGCTCTATTAGACTGGAAGGTGGGGTCTTGGATCATGCCACAGGCACTGGAATTACCAAAACTGCAAGATGTTTCTGATTGGTTGCCCTAGTATTGCTGACCTGGCTCCTTCCTAAAGCTTCTTGCCTCTAGGGTGAATGCTGCAAGAGTGGTAAAGGGAGATTCTGATAATGCTGACACAGGCCTCTTTAGTCATAGAGGAGTGGCAGTGCCCCTGACTACCGTGCCACCCTGAGCCATGTACCACTTCTCCCTTGCTCCCGATGCACTGGGAAAATATTGCATTGCACCCAGTCTCTGGAATACACAACCAGGCAGACATGACATTTCTTCAACCCTGCTAATTTTAAATGTTTCTGGTTTTGATATCTTGTCAAGTATCTATATAACACCTCTATGCAAATTAGATCATTTAATTATTTACCGGTATGAACACTGAAATACTAAGTTAGGGCATCAAGAATGTTAGTTTAACAGAAGATCGAGTGTTCTGAATTATAAAGAAACATTTTAGACATCAGACAATTGGGAATCTGAAACTCAAATTAGAGTACCTACAAATCTTTAAAAACAATGAAGAAACAGGGGCCGGAGCAATGGCACAAGGTAGGCCATTTGCCTTAGGCGCACTAATCTAGGACGGACCACAGTTTGATCCCCCAGTGACCCATATGGTCCCCCAAACAAGGAGCGATTTCTGAGCACATAGCCAGGAGTAACCCTTGAGTGTCACCAGGTGTAGCCCAAAAACAACAACAATGAAGAAACAAAGGAGTTCACATGCTCTGGCCGACAGGGACACAAATCTTGGCAAATTGGCAAATCATTGAGCTCAAACAAAACCCCAAACCTTATCTGTGAAGAACTTAAGTAAGTGCTCAATGCAATAGCCATGGAAATAACATAATCACTGCAAGAAAAATTCAACCAAGTGAAAGAAAAACTGACCCAGGGTATCAAAGAGTCCATACAAATGGAATTAAAAAATATAACAGCCAGCCATAGCAACTGAGTTCAACATGCAGAAGACTGTGTCAGTAATATTGAAAACAAAATACTATCCATTGCCAAAAAATGAAATGACAAAAGAGAAATACATTAATGGAAAATAACATAAAATATGTAATAGATAATAGCAAGAGGAATAAGCCTCTAATGTAGGGATACCAGAAGAAGAAAAAAAAAAGGGAAAGGAAGAATGAGTGATAGAAGAAATAATTACAAAAAATTCCCTGATCTCTAGAAAGAAGAACAGTTCACAGATTCAAGAAGCCCCAAAACTATCAACAAAATATATTCAAACAAAATAACACCAAGACACACGGTAATTGAAATGGTAAAATCAAAAGACAAAGATTACTTAAAGTAACAAGAGAGGAAAAGAATTTCAAATATAAGGAAAACAACATAGTACAGCTTTTGATGTATCTCATATATTGCTGCATCTTCATTGTTATTAGTTTCAAATAATCTTTTTATTTCTTTTTCAATTTCCTCTTTGATTCCCATCTCCTTAGCCCTCTCTCTACTGTCTTTTCACAGTGTTGCAGGGTCTCTGTTTGTCATCGAGGGCCCTTGCCAATGATTTCATGCGTGTAGATGTAGCATGCTCACTTCTGGAAAAAGGTGAAGCCAGTCTCCATCTACACCTTCTCGAAAATGGATTCCTCTTTGGCTGGTTGCAAGACCAGTTGGGATGACGGACCAGCTCGAGTGGTTTTTCTCCTCTTTGTCTTCTTTTTTCTTGTTTTGCACATTTTCCCCACGTGTTCACTTATTTTGCTATGGACAAAAGCACCATGAAGCCAAAGCATGCACTGGCGAACCTCAAAACATTACCACCTGTGACTACCCTTGGTTCCAACTCTTCCAAAGCTGTTTTTTCATTTGGGGCATGAGGCTCTTCCAAGGCTGTCTTTCATTTGGGGAATGAGGATCTTTTCAGAAGCACTGTGCATACTTTTTGTTTGTTTGTTTGTTTTGGTTTTTGGGTCACATCCAGCAGCGCTCAGGGGTTATTCCAGGCTCTACACTCAGAAAACACTCCTGGTAGGCTCAGGGGACCATATAGGATGCAGGATTCGAACCACCAACCTTCTGCATGCAAGGCAAATGTTTACCTTACCTCCATGCTATCTCTCCGGCCCAGCTGTGCATACTTTCATTCAGTCCTCTTCCCCCAGATTGCTCAGATGCCCAGATCCCAGCTGCAAGTGAAGCTGGGAAGGTCAATTCCTGGCATTTTCAGGCTCCATAGTAATTGTAAGGGGTGACTTAGAGCATATAGGTGAACATTCATTGCACTTACTAATATGATAATTGAAAGAAAATTTATTTAGCTATTTGTAGGGGTCAGAAACTGTTCTAAGAGATTCACATAAATGACCTTGGTCTATTTCAACCCCACCACCTGTATCATAATTGATATTACTGTTGTTGTTCCCAGTTTACAGGCAAAGAAACTGAAGCTCAGAGAGGTTTTCAAAACTTGTTGCAACATTAAAAAACTCATTCTGGGCCTTTTGGAGGCCACAATCAGAAAGCCAGTTTTTGTGGGGGCAGGCCAAGTCTCCCACACAACACTTCATTAGAGCCTTGCAGCCTCCACCTAGATCCACAATCTTCCAGGGAGATAAGTGGCCCAGCCCCCTACTAAACTCCAAAAGAACATGATGGCCATTGTCCACAATTTAACCTTATCAAATTGCTAAGCCACCAAATTTGTCCAGATCTATAATCCTGGACTGCAGCAACTATACCTCAAAATTTCATTCTAATGTCATTCCAGTGGGATCATAGCAACTATGATGGGAAAGTTACATAGAAGACCGACCACCAAGCTTAGTGAACCTAAACAGTAACACAGAAGGCTCAACTATCACTGACCAGCCCAGTCACAGTCAATCCTTACACATTGACTTTAGTAACACCATGGAGAACTAGAACAATCATTTCAAACTGACCCTTGTTGATTGTTTGATAATTTAATTTGCTTTGTGCTGTAACAAACACTATAAAGTAATCCTGTTTGTGCCTGCAAATGTGTAGGCTAAAGTGGTGGGTGGGAAACTGGATATACTGGTGAAGGGAAGGTCACATTGGTGATGAGATAGGTGTTTGAACATTTATTGCTGAAACAACTATAGGAAACCAGTGTGATATAAAAGTTTAATTAAAAAAACTTGTTAACAAAACTGTTTTTTATTAAAAAAAAGACAGTTTTATGACCTCAAAAGTCTCAGTTCAGGACATGGCCTGGGTGGGGATTTGAATCACAACAGCATGGTGAGGTCTGTGTACATTGCTGAGAAATAGGGAGTACAGTGTAACCGGAGAGCAACTGGCCTCTGCATCCCTTGCTCCTTCCTCAAGGCATTTCCAGAGAAACCTCCCTGGAAGGATTCACATTGAGAACAGTTCTTGGAGGAGATTGGCTGAAAGGTTGCCAGAGAGACGGTTCCTCACCCTGGAGAAAGGAGGCGGCCCCCTTCAGCTCTTGGCAAAGCTGTGCTGCCTTTCAGTGCCAAGGAAGAACAATGTGATGCTCCAAGAGAAACCTGTACTTAGCCCCAGCCCAGACACTGTGCCTAAGGATGAGAAGGCACTAAGGACATCCTCCTTCCAGGGCAGTTAGAACCGGAATTGCTGTATAGTAGGGCTTTATGCAAACTGGAGAACAGAGACCTCTTCCTATATATCTATGCAACAAATACCTCCACTCTCTGTCTCACTCTGGCAGCAGGAAGAGAGACTATGTTTGATTGCACTCTGGGGCATGAAGACTTGGCATCGGGTTTATCTGATGCAGAACAGCAATTCCAATGAAATCTCTACATCCCGAGAGAAAGGCAGCCTGGCTGTTTTTGCTGCTGAGTGCAAAGATAATTGGTAATGCAGCACAAGCAATCCCTGATGTGTTTTTTTTTGTTGTTGTTGTTGTTGTTTTTGTTTTTTTTTTTTTTTTGGTTTTTGGGCCACACCCGGTGACGCTCAGGGGTTACTCCTGGCTATGCGCTCAGAAGTTGCTCCTGGCTTGGGGGACCATATGGGACGCCGGGGGATCGAACCTCGGTCCGTCCAAGGCTAGCGCAGACAAGGCAGGCACCTTACCTCTTGCGCCACCGCCCGGCCCTCCTGATGTGTTGTTATTGGAGAAGGAATCCAGGAAAGTTCTCACAAAGGAAGTGCAGCTTAGGTAGGGCACTGAAGGATGAATAAGAGTTCTCCACGGGAGACAAGAGAGAGAAAAGATCTGTGTTTTGACAAAAAAGAAGTATAGAAAGCATTGTTCCTTCTCCTCCTCCTTCATACTGTGAGTCTTTCCAACCTTTAAGCAAATGATCAATACACGAGGCTGATAAAGACTTTGGATTCTGACTTTGAGCTCTAATAGAAGGGGGAGGAAAGACCAGCTGTTAAAACAGAACGAGATGTTTCTAAACTTGGACTTTAACAGAACAGTTAATGGTTTGGGGACATCTCCATGACTTGAGTTGAACTCTAAACCCCAATACATAAGACAGATAGTGAAGAAGGGTATTCATTTCTTTTCCTCACTGAGCCTTCTGTCTGGCTTGACCTCTGCTTGGGGCTTCGAACTGGTTCCTGATACAGATGCTGCCATCTTTCTCAGGGAACACCGAACAGTCATTGCTCTCCGTGCTGGACAGATGGTCCCCATCAGGAAAGGAGCCCAGCTCAGTTTATGTCAACTTAGAAGGTCACCATCACTGTGTTTTAATTATTCCACCGACTTATTTAAGAATAAAGAGAAAATAAATGGCATTTATTTATGTAGTTGTTTATTTGGGTGGGACAAACAATGATTTAATTTTTTTTATCAATTATTTAATATCTTTTGTTCTTTGCCAAACAGAGGTATGTTCAAGCATACCAAATTGTTGAATGAACTTTACAAGTGAATTACCCACAATCGCATACCTGGATTCCTTCATTAACATGCCACCCTTAATCTTTTAGATAAAGGTATAATTTATACACTAAGAGAATAAATAACCCTTGGAGGTGGGAAATTCAGAGTTTTGACAAAATTTCATCATTTTAGCTAAATAACAGTAAACAAAGTTAAAATGCTTCAACTGCATTCAACTACAGCTGACCCGTCTTCATTTTTGTTTGTTTGGTTTCATCTTTTGGGCCATACCCTGTGGTACTCAGAGATTACTTCCTGGCTCTGTGCTCAGGAATCACTCCTGGCAGGCTCAGTGAACCATATGGGATGTGGCAGATCAAACCTGGATTGACTGCATGCAAGATAAGCATCCTACCAGCTGTGCTACAGCTCTGGCCCCTGACCCTTCTTCGTAGGTGTGGCTTCTCATAACCAATGTTCTAAAATCTTTCCAATGACCCTTGTTGATCTAAGTTTTGATCATTCAAATTGCCTTTTTGCTGTAACATTATAGTTCATCATATACACAGGACTGGACATTTGGAAGCCAGTTTCTCCTATAAGGCAGAGTGCTCTGGAATTTTTTTCATGGTGTTAAATAAATTGGCATTCCTTTTGATTGCTGAATAGTATTTTGTCCTGTGTATTTATTTGCTCATTTACCATATAAAGGATAGCTAGGTGGTTTCCATTTTTTGGTTGTTGAATTTTTATAATATAAACATTTGCAGAACAGTTTTTGTGTAAACTTAGGTTTCCATTTCTCTGAGAACAAAGATCTCTTATGGATAAGGCCTAGCTTGTACACAGCTCCATCCCTATGCTCCATTCACACTTTTTAAAGTTTACTAAGATATGACATAAAAATCACACAATTCATGTACTTAGAATGAATTTAATTCAATGACTTTTTTCATCATGATCAGTTTTAAAGCATTGCCATTACTCCAAGAGGAAATTCTGCACCTCTGAGCATCAGCCTCCTACTTTTCTTTTTCTATGTTCAGCCCTAGACAAAACTCTGCCCCCTGGACTGGATGAGGTAGGCACTTGGTACTTCATATCCCAGAGCCATACAAGCCCATGCTCCTTTGTTTGACATGATGTTTCAAAAAATTCATTCATATTATAGCACATACCAGTGATTCATTAATTTTGTTTTTATGACATATTCCCTTATGGGGTATTTTACATTGTATCAATCAGTTAGTAGACATTTGGGGAGCATTTTCACCATTGGCTATTACGATCAATAAATGCTATTGTTAACATTCGGAAACATATATTTTCACTTCCTCCGCTGAATAACCAGGAGTGAAATTGCAGATTATATGGTAACCATTGTTTAACCATTTGAGAAACTTTCTGTTTTGTTCCCAATGAGTTACCCTATTTTATATTCCAACCAGCAATGCAGGAAGTTTCCAATTTCACTACATCCTTACTCACACCTCCTATTGCTTGTCTTTTGCTTTGGTTTTTAGTTTAGGTTTGGAGGTCAAACCTGGTAGTGCTAGGGATTTCTTCTGACTCAGTGCTTGGGGGTGTCTCGTGAGACTCATGTGACCAAGTGGTGCTAGGTACCAGGCCTCAAGCATGCAAAGAACGTTTTTTAGCTTGTTGAACTCCCTAGCTAGCCCCTTGTCTGTTTTATATCAGTTATTCAAGTGGGTTTGAAGCAGTATCTCCTCCCAAATTTTTGAGTAGGGGGTGGTACCAGGGATGAAGCCCATGTTGGTTGCACACAAGGAAAGTACCTATCTCTCTGGCCCTAAATTGCAGGGTTTTTTTTTTTTTTGTTTTTTTTTTTGGTTTTTGGTTTTTTGGGTTTTTTTTGTTTGTTTGTTTTTGGGCCACACCCGGCGGTGCTCAGGGGTTACTCCTGGCTGTCCGCTCAGAAATAGCTCCTGGCAGGCACGGGGGACCATATGGGACACCAGGATTCGAACCAACCACCTTTGGTCCTGGATCAGCTGCTTGCAAGGCAAACACCGCTGTGCTATCTCTTCGGGCCCCTAAATTGCAGGTTTTATTGCATGTTCTGGAGAGCAAATATCCTGTTTCAAAATTTTTCTTCCATTCCCTGGATAATCTTTTCATAATATGTAATATGGCTTGTGTCTTTTGTTTATTTACTTTTATTTTCTTTTTTCCCTGGCTGAAGGAGTGCTTTTATTCTCTTCCTTATACAAGTTGCACTAGGACAGGGATCAGAGGATATAGTACTGCTGGATGAACACTTGTCTTGCAAGCAGCTGACCTGGGTTTAATCCCCAGATTCCTATATGTCCCTTGATGCAGCAGCCCAGGGCTACCCAGGGCTGTAGGGCTGCAGGTTGCAGAGGCGCAAGGCTGCCAGGGCCAGGTGCTGCAAAGCTTGCAAAGGCCGGTGAGGCCCAGCTGCCACCCAGGAAAGCCAACTTGTAGCGATCTCCTGCCCCAGTCTGAGAGATATGAAAGAGAAGAAACAAAGTACACCTTTTATTCCTCCTGATGTCTGAGGCCTACCACTGCTGCCCAGGAGTTCCAGAGAGAGAGGGAGAGAGTTAGATGGGAATTCACAGGCCAGAGGTGGTGGGGAGGCCAGGGTTCAAAGAAGATATAAAAGCGAAAAGTTGCAAAGCCGCAGCATTTCTCCAATGCTGTATCTCTTCCCTCCTCCCCCTCCCCGCAAGCCAGCATGCACTGCTCTGGTCACTATTCTGGGTCCCTCCCTCAAAAGTCCAAGTTTCTCTTTTTATACTTGCATGTGGCAGACCCAGACGGACCTCGGTTTGATTCTCCGGTGTCTCATATGGTCCCCCAAGCCAGGAGCGATTTCTGAGTGCATAGCCAGGTATAACCCCTGAGCGTCACCGGGTTTGGCCCAAAAACAAACAAAAAGCCCCAAAGCTTTTCAGTGAGGTGATATTGAGTTTGTTGTTTATTATTATTCGGTTATTTATATACCTTTCTGAGTGGTTTTTGTTTGTTTGTTTGTGGTTTCTCTGGAGGGTCACACCCAGCAGTGCTCAAGTTTTACTCCTGGCTCTGTGCTCATAAATCACTCCGGGGAAGCTCGGGGGAGCACATGGGAGGCCAGGGATCATACCCAGATCAGCTGCTTGCAAGTCAAATGCTTTATGTGATGTGCTATTGTCCCTGCCCCACAAAGTTATTTTTGTAGAATTAGACCCAGAAAGATATGAGAGGGAGAAGAAAAGGAACACATGTCTGGGGGAGAACATGTGCTAGAAGGCTCAAGTCTCCAATCTCATTCTGCTCAGAATCAAGTTACTTACTCCAGCACCATTTATGAAAAATAATTCATTTTTTTTCTCTCTGTGGCATACAAGCACATCTCATTATATTTACTTTGTCAGTCTTCCCATTCTTTTTTTTTTGGTTTTGGGGCCACATCCAGCAGTGCTCAGGGGTTACTCCAGGCTGTCTGCTCAGAAATAGCTCCTGGCAGGCATGGGGGACCATATGGGACACCGGGATTCGAACCAACTACCTTTGGTCCTGGATCGGCTGCTTGCAAGGCAAATGCCGCTGTGCTCTCTCTCCAGGCCCAGTCTTCCCATTCTTCCCATTCAAATACCTATCCATCCATCTATCTTATTTTTGATACATTAAAAAAAATAAGAATTCCAGACCCCAGAGCACTTCCCCCCAAACTCAAGCATGCATATCACCAACTAAAATTCTATATTTGTCTAAAGCATTTTCTCTTTTATATAAAATTTGCATACAATAAAAGTTGTCTGTCTTAACTATGCCATTTGGTGAGTTTTGACAAGTGCATTCACTGTACAATGCAAATACCTATCAACATTTAGAACATTGACAACGCCACAGAAAGTTCTCTCACAGCATTTATTTTCATGCATCTATTTTTGGTTTTGGTTTTTTGGGGGCTACACCTGGAGGCACTCAGGGGTTACTCCTGGATCTACACTCAGAAATTACTCCTGAGGGGCTGGAGAGATAGCATGGAGATAGGGCATTTGCCTTGCATGCAGAAGGATGGTGGTTTGAAACCTGGCATCCCATATGGTCCCCCGAGCCCTCCAGGAGCGATTTTTGAACGTAGAGCCAGGAGTAACCCCTGAGCGCTGGGTATGACCCCCCACCAAAAAAAAAAAAGAAATCTCTCCTGGCTCCAGGGACCACATGGGATGCCATGGATTCAACCCGCATTCATCCTCGGTCAGCCGCGTGCAAGGCAAATGCCCTATCACTACCACTCCGGCCCCTATACATCTATTTTTGACATATGCCTGTGTCCATGTATCCACCATCACAGTCAAGATTTAGAGCATTATTATCTCCTAAGATATCTCTCCGGGGGCCCGGAGAGATAGCACAGCGGTGTTTGCCTTGCAAGCAGCCAATCCAGAACCTAAGGTGGTTGGTTCGAATCCCGGTGTCCCATATGGTCCCCCATGCCTGCCAGGAGCTATTTCTGAGCAGATAGCCAGGAGTAACCCCTGAGCACCGCCGGGTGTGGCCCAAAAACCAAAAAAAAAAAAAAAAAAAGAAAGTTTTTTTTTGCTTCCTTGCTTTTACTATTGCCCACTTATCCCACACACAGTCCAGGCTGTTGCTCAGCTTATTGATTGATTGATTGATTGATTGATTTTTGGGTCGCACCCGGCAGCACTTAGGTGATCCTCCTGGCTCAGAAATCGCTCCTGGCAGGCTCGGGGGACTATATGGGATGCCGGGATTTGAACCACAGTCCTTCTGCACGAAAGGCAAACACTTTACCTCCATGCTAGCTCTCCAGCCTTCAGCTTATTTCTGACACTATATTAGAGTGTTACTTATTCTTGCATTAAATAATTAACGATGGGGCTGGATGGTGGTGGATTTCTCTCTGTGCCATCCCAGGCCACGTGGCTCAGCAACCCCCATGATCCGGCAGGTTCCAGGTTAGGCGAACGGCGGAATCAGACTCACAAGCAGGCAGACCTCAGGAAGCATTATCTTTATTCAGACCCTGACCACCACAGGTGTGTGGCCTATCTCATAACCTTTTAAGCATTTAGCCATTCCAAACTTGCCCTGCGTCTTTTTTCAGCCATCTCCCTCAGAGAGCCCAGCAGGGCCAAAAGGCAAAGACCCTTAAACCCCTGGCTCCCAGGTTTATCTACCTATTCCAAGACCCCTCCCCGGAATGGGCCGGGTCTTGCAGGTAGATTATCCGGTTCCCAAGACCCCTCCCAGAAATGGGTGGGTCTCAGGGTCTTAAATAGGTACACCCACATTTCCTCCTTTTCTTAATATTTTTATGCACCAACGTAATAGAGTGAAAATTAATATACCAGCCCTTTTTAAAAATATATTTTTGCAAAATATACTTTACACCTGTAACCTAAAATTCTATTAATGCTTTTTTACCAAGCACTATTTCGGAACTTTTATGTTCCTATACTTTTAAATTATATTGGGGGAACTTTATTGTTCCTATACCTTTCCTATACACAAGTACTTCAGCATACATGCATAACATACATTTTAAAAACAGGCTAAGTACATTAAAATACACAGTAAAACATTTTGCAATTGAAAATATTAACTATGAAAGACAACAAAACACATTTAAATTATAAAGAAAATGATTTAAGACAAATATGCAGGTGGTTAGAAATTAGATGTTAAACTGTATTACCTCCCTTTTATTTTTATTTTTTAACCACTAACTAACTAAAACTTATTTCATTACCAACTATGAGTAAACTATAAGACTACCCGCTAAGTTTCTACACCTAAAATCACAGTTTAGATGATTAATTTGTTTCACGCTGATTTTACCACGTGGCTTTTGTAAACTTTTAAAGTTCAGATGTTGATTTGTTCCACGCTGATCTCACCACGTGGCTTCTGTAAACTTTTTGCAGGCCGGTTTGCGGCTTTTCTGGGCCAAGCGGAGCCGAGCCGAGCCGATCTGATTTGATCCGTTTCTATTTGCAGGCGTTGCCACTTAGGGGTTTTTAGAAGCTTTTTTTGCTTTTTACCTCCGGGCGTCACTTTGGAAGCAGCTTATGGCCCACCTCTTTACAGGGCGCTTTTGGATGTTCAGAGTTCCAAGTGATTTAAACTAAAAGTTCAGTCCGAAATTTCCAAAGTCGAAATCCAAATTTAAGCCGCAGGTCATTTTCAGAAAATCAGTCCACTTTAAATACAGTTGTTTTTTTTCTCCTCCGTTTCCAATTTAAGCTTTTAATCAGTTTTTGTACAGGCCGAGGTTTTTGTTTCTTGTAACAAAGTTTCAGTTTTGGGCCTGGGCCTGGGCTGGAGGTGATGCAAGCTTTCATCTCCCTCCTTTCAGTTGCCCTTTTGCCCCTAGAAGGGGTCGCGGCCATCTTTGAACATGGCTCCACGTGGCCATACACTTTGGGCTGACTGCATGTGAACAGAGCGAAAATCAAACAGAAGAGCAGAAATCTCACCATATTCGCTGTTTTCTTGGGTCCAGGATTTATGTCCCTGTTCGGGCGCCAATTCTTGCATTAAATAATTAACGATGGGGCTGGATGGTGGTGGATTTCTCTCTGTGCCATCCCAGGCCACGTGGCTCAGCAACCCCCATGATCCGGCAGGTTCCAGGTTAGGCGAACGGCAGAATCAGACTCACAAGCAGGCAGACCTCAGGAAGCATTATCTTTATTCAGGCCCTGACCACCACAGGTGTGTGGCCTATCTCATAACCTTTTAAGCATTTAGCCATTCCAAACTTGCCCTGCGTCTTTTTTCAGCCATCTCCCTCAGAGAGCCCAGCAGGGCCAAAAGGCAAAGACCCTTAACCCCTTGGCTCCCGGGTTTATCTACCTATTCCAAGACCCCTCCCTGGAATGGGCCGGGTCTTGCAGGTAGAGTTACGCCTACTATCCGGTTCCCAAGACCCCTCCCAGAAATGGGTGGGTCTCAGGGTCTTAAATAGGTACACCCACACTTATTACATATTTTAATACAAATTTATCATATGCTATGTACTTCTTATAGTAAAGCTAATTTTCTTTGACCAAAATTTTAAAGTAAAATAAACTAGAAGGAGCCAAAGAGTAGTTAAGTCATTTGCTTTATATGTAGCCAACCCTAGTTTGATTTCCTAAACTCTGCCAAGAGTGACACATGAGCATTTAGCCAGAAAAAATCCCTAAGAAACATTTGGTGTGGTCCTAAATTAAAACAAACAAAAACATATGAAAAGAAACCCAAGCCAGAACAGTATAGAAATTATCATGATGAATAAATGGTATGTTACAGGATGAAAGACTGATGGATTGGTCTTTGCTTCACACACACACACACACACACACACACACACACACACACACACACACTATCCTCCTTATACTCCAAAAGGAGCATCTTACATTTTTCTCTCTCTTTCTCTCTCTCTTTCTTTTTCTCTTTCTCCTTCTCTCACTCTTCCTCCCACCATCACTCCCACCCACTCTTTTTTTTTGGCCATACCTGGCAGTGCTTAATGCTTACTCCTGGCTCTGGCTTAGTTGTTACTCCTGGCTCAGATATTGCTCCTAGCAGGCTTGAGGGACCATATGGGATTCTGGGGATTGAACCTGAGTTGGCCTTATGCAAGGCAAATGCCTTCCTGCTGACTATCACTCAAGCCCTTATTCCCCCTTTTTGACACTGTGGTTTGCCCTACTGTTAATAAAAAGGTATGTATCATGCATATCACTTTATCCCTTTTTAGCACCCCACTTTTGTTCAGTGATCAGTTCCAACTTTCCTTGTCATAGTGGTCCCTTCTCTACACAAACTGAATTGATCCACTACTTGTGGCATGCTTCCTACCATGGACTAGTCCTCCTGACATTCATCTCTGTTGTCTCTGCATATTATTGCCATACTGTCTTTTATCTTACTTATATACCACAATTGAATGAGATTGTTCTTTTTGGGGGTGGTGTTTTTTTTTGTTTTGTTTTTGGGTCACACTCAGTGACTCTCAGGGGTTACTCCTGGCTATGTGCTCAGAAATTGCTCCTGGCTTGGGGGACCATATGGGATGCCAGGGGATTGAACTGCGGTCCCTCCTAGGCTAGCACGTGCAAGGCAGAAGCCCTGCTGCTTGCACCACCGCTCCAGCACCTGAGTGAGATTATTCTATGTCTCTCCTTCTGACTCATTTCACTCAGCATAATAATCTCCATATCTATCTATGTATAAACAAATTTCATGACTTCATTTTTCCTAAGAGCTGTATAGCATTCCATTATGCAGATGTACCACAGTTTCTTTAGCCACTCACTTGGTCTCCAGCACTTGGGTTGTTTCCAGATTCTATTTATTATAAATAGTGCTGTGATGAACATAGAAATGCAGAGGAGAGGGGCCAGAAAGGTGGCGCTAGAGGTAAGGTGTCTGCCTTGCAAGCGCTAGCCAAGGAAGGACCACGGTTCGATCCCCCAGCTTCCCATATGGTCCCAACAAGCCAGGGGCAATTTCTGAGCACTTAGCCAGGAGTAACCCCTGAGCATCAAAAGGGTGTGGGCCCCCCCAAAAAAATGCAAAGGACTTTATTGATAGTGCTTTTGGTTTCCTAAGGTATATCCCTAGGAGTGACATTGCTGGGTTATACAGAAATTCAATTTCCAGTTTTGTGAGCAACATCTATATTATTTTCTAAAAATGCTGAGCCAGTTTATATTTCCACCAGCAGTAGATGAGAGTCCTTTTCTCCCTGCATTCGGTCAAGCACTAGTTGTTCTAGTTCTTTTTGATGTGTGCCAATCTTTGAGATTGCATTTTTTCCCTCAACCTGATAGCTCTGCTGATCTTTTTTTTTGTTTGTTTGTTTTTGTTTTCTTTGGTTTTGTTTTTGGGTCACACCCGGCAGTACTCAGGGGTTACTCCTGGCTCCATGCTCAGAAATTGCTCCTGGCAGGCTTGGGGGATGATATGGGATGCCGGGATCTGAATCAATGACCTTCTGCATGAAAGGCAAACGCCTTACCTCCATGCTATCTCTCCGGCCCAATTCTGCTGATCTTGACTGAGTGTATAGGTCTGAGCACACCTGGCTGTTGGCTGCTCTGGTCTGCACTCAGCAAGACAGCTGAAGTGACTCTGCTCCACATTAGCGTGGAGGCAAGCCCAGCACAAATGTGTCTTTTTGTTTTTGTTTTTTCGTTTTGTTTTGTTTTGTTTTGGCCACACCTGGCGGTGCTCAGGGGTTACTCCTGGCTATCTGCTCAGAAATAGCTTCTGGCAGGCACAGGGAACCATATGGAACCCCAGGATTTGAACCAACCACCGTAAGTCCTGGATCAGCTGCTTGCAAGGCAAACACCACAGTGCTATCTCTCCGGCCCCTCAAATGTGTCTTTATGGTGATAGCAAAAGTACAAAGAAGTCTAACTATAAAAGCTCATTTCTTTGTTTTTGAGACTCACTAGCAATGCTCTGTACTCAGGAACTATTTTTGATAGCGTTTAGATGACTCTATGAGATGTCATGGGTCCAACCCCAGTTGCCTGCGTGTAAGACAAGGGTCCAACCCACTACTATATATCTGTATATACATATTTGAGTTTTTATTAGGATACTGTGATTTACCAAATTGTTCATAATACAGTTGTTTCAGGCATGCAGTGTTTCAAAACCAATCCCACAATGGCAGGCATATAACAAGTTTATTCATATTGCTCCAATAAAATTTTAATGGATCGTGAATGGAATTACTAGAAAAGAAATAAATAATTGTGATTCTAAACTGCTATATGTTTTTAATTTTTCTTTTTCTTTTTTTCTTTTTTTTTTTTTGCAGACCTCAAGGTAGTTTTGTTATTTTTTTTTATTTAAACACCTTTATTATATAGATGATTGTGTTTGGGTTTCAGTCATGTAAAGAACACCACCCATCACCAGTGCAACATTCCCATCACCCAATGTCTCAAGTCTCCCTCCTCCCCACCCGACCCCCGCCTGTACTCTAAACAGGCTCTCCATTTCCCTCAGACATTCTCATTTTTAGGACAGTTCAAAATGTAGTTATTTCTCTTACTAAACTCATCACTCTTTGTGGTGAGCTTCCTGAGGTGAGCTGGAACTTCCAGCTCTTTTCTCTTTTGTGTCTGAAAATTATTATTGCAAGAATGTCTTTCATTTTTCTTAAAACCCATAGATGAGTGAGACAATTCTGCGTTTTTCTCTCTCTCTCTCTCTGACTTATTTCACTCAGCATAATAGATTCCATGTACATCCAACCATATGCACCATGAGTGAGTGCCCTCAATACTACATGTTGTTAAGTTCTCCTGTTCTTTGAAGAAGCTCTTATAACACTTCTTTAATACTGGTCTTATGCTATGAATTCCCTAAACTGTTGCCTCCATAATGCTCTGTATAGTTTCTTCAAATTCAAGTGATAATCTAGCTGCATAGAGTATTCATTTTGTTGAGCTTTTGTCCTATATCTTTCCATACTTCTCTGGCTGATAGAGTCTCATTTGATAGAGACTTTATGGGCTCTACTTCTGATGGACTTTGCTTTGTATGTAAGTTCCTTTTGTGATCTTTCTGCTTTTAAAATTCTGTCTCTATCTTTGAATTTTGTAATTTTGAGTATAATGTGCTTGGAGTTTTCCTAAATGGGTCTATTTTCAAGGGGACCCTTCAGATCTCTTGGATCTCAGTACCTGTATTACTCAACTCTGGGAAAGTCTTACTAATGATTTAGTTAACTATTGTTTCTTCCTCACATTTACCCGATGATTCTTACATTGTTCCTCCTGAGCTCTTTCCATAGTTTTCTGGTCTGCTGTTCATTTCCTTTCAGACTATATTTCACCTCCTGCTATTTCCCAGTGGTTTCTTCCTTATCATCTTGCAGTTCCATAATACTTTGCTCACCTGCTGTTATTCTTCTATTATCCAGAGTTTCTGTTGAGTTTTTATATTACCTACCATGCTCTTCTGTCATTTGTTTGTAGTAGCTTTGTTGTTGCTGTTGTTGTTGTTTGTTTTTGGGTCACACCTGGCAGCACTCAGGGGTTACTCCTGGCTCTATGCTCAGAAATCGCTCCTGGCAGGCACGGGGGACCATATGGGATGCCGGGATTCGAACCACCGACCTTCGGCATGAAAGGCAAATGCCCTACCTTCATGCTATCTCTCCAGCCCCTTGTTTGTAGTAGTTCTTCATTTCAACTCATACTTGTGTTTGCTGACTAGCTGTGCTATCTCATTTCTTTGAGCTCACTGATGATCCTTATCATAGTGTCACTAAAGACAGCACCTGAGGATTTACTGAACTAGTTGGTGCTCTTTATGTTTTGGGTGATATTGCTCCACACATTGAACTTGATGGACTTTATATGTTTTTCTAATGTTCTTTTTGTGTTAGGGGGGATGTGAATCTTTGTAGTTACCTCTCCTGAAAGATCTGATGGATTAGGCTGAAAGTTACTCTTTCTTCTCTGTTCTCACAAAATAATAGGAAGAATAACTGTGAGCAGCGAGTAATTTGTTGAGTAGATCTAACATGTGCTCATGTTATGTGGCCACATGTTTCAGGAGCTGTGGAGTGGGCCTGTAATATGGCTTAGATCAGTGCAGACATTACTGGAGCCCATCCAGTAGGATGGAGCTCTGCCTCCAGTTCTGGAATAAGTCCAGTGATGATAAGCCAGAGGAAGCCTCACCTGGGATGGTGAAACAGCAAGAATGCCTATAAAAGCTCATTTCCAAGTCATGTTGCCATCACATCTGTCAACATCTTAATGGCCAAATTAAGTCTTGTGGCTGAGTTTAATATCCAAGTGAGAGACCTTGCAAGTGACGTGGAAGGAGAGTGAATACAGTCAATAATAATAAATTAGAATCAGAAAAAGCATAAAACTAGTTTCAAGCAAACTGTTAGAACTTCACATCCAGGTGTTTCTAGTGAGAAACCCCCAGTCCTAGAAAGATCTCAGCAGCCCTAGAAAAATCTGTTTCATTGATCATCTGAGTCATTTGTTTCCTTTGAAGCCCAGACCATAATCAAAGTAATAAATTTAATGCCACCAGATGTTTGTGGGCTGAGAGTAGGGAAGGTAGTTCTTCAGAAGAACACCCAAAATGCTTTAGAAAATGGCTTATGAGAGTTAAATTAGTCCCAGAAGTCAGTCCTTGAGACAAGGACATATGAGTGACCCCAAAGGAACCATGAGAAATTGGGGAAGTCAAAGGAGGAGGAAGGAAGCCATGCAGAAATGTCTGTGAGCACATTAACGCCAAAGTCAACTGCCCTTCCTAGAACTCTTCCTGTGCAGAACAAGTATCAGGTACCCCACCCCCCTCACATTACCTGTAGAATAAAGAATATAGGATATTTACTCATCAGTCCTATTATCTCTGGCTAGAACCTGCCCAATGGCATTAACTTTGGTACTTCTGCTGCTCTGCAGAGTCTAAGCAGCCTCTTGATGATGAGAAGGGTCTTAGACGAAGTTTCAGATGCAGTTAGTGAGAGTATGATAGGGTGTGTCTAGGACATATGAAAGACTCTCCAGTAGCATGGAAAACAAGTCACTATTGACTCATTTTGGTCTGGGTCCTTTACTTGAAGCCAGGAAGCTCGTAGGTGAAGAGCAACTAATGGCACAGGCTGTGGACCAGGGAGATAGGAGTGTGGGTTCTCTTTACCTCTAGCTCCTGTGAGAGTGTGACCAAGATACTTGATTTCTCTAAGCCTTAATTTCATCACTAATAAAAGGCGACTGTAAGCAGTTGTGTTTAGACTGAGACTATTTATTAAATGTCACCGAGTACATGGAAAATCTCCAAGTAATGAGAACAATTGGGTTGAGTTCAGTCTTGAGATTTAACATTCCTCAAGAGATATGACTGAAACACAGAGAAGGGAGGAGACCCAACCAGTAGTGATATCAAATATTTGGATGGCATTAAAGAACCAACAAAGGATGTTACCATGACAAGAAGTACTGATTGTGTCAGAGACTACAAGAAGATATTCAAGTAAAAATTGGAGCCAAGAGGTCACTTTATTTTAGAAATTGACTTGATGGATGTAGCGAGCACATTGGCTTGCCCTTTGTTCAAAGAATCTTATGAAAATCAACAGATTAAAAGAGAAAGAAATGAAAACAACCCTGTATGTAATTGTATCAGAAACAATTGCGGGCATTAGGGAGATATCTCAAAGGACTGTAACACATACTTTGCATGTGGGAAACCTGTTTTTTATTTCCAGAACTTGAAGGTCTCTTAACCACTACCAAGAACTAGCCCCGAGTGCAGTGCTTGGAATAGACCCTGAACACTGGGTGTGGTCCTAAAACCAAGAAAGTATTTAACAAAGAAAATAAAACAATTCTACATCAAAGCTATAAGTCACAGTTAAAAGAAGAAGAGAAACTGCAGAGATAGTACAGTGGGTCCAATCATGTGTATCCATGTAACCCCTCAAGCACCACTAGGAGTTAGTTTTGAGTTCAGAACCAGGAGTAACTTCTGAGAATTTCTGGGTTAAAACAAAAGATAGGGAGACAAGGAGTTGGAAAGATATTTTATACTCAAGGATACCATTGTTAAAATGCCCATCCTACCCAAATAATCATACAGACTTGGCAAAGTTCCATTTCCTCAAGAAAATAGAATAAATTTTGCGGAAACTTGTTTTGAATCACAAAGATTACAAACAGCCAAAGCGATCCTAAGAAAATGAAGGAGAAATTATGCCCTGGCTTCAAACTATACTGTAAAAGCTAAAGTAATCAAAACATTATGGTATAGAAATAAAAATAAACACACATATAATTGAATATAATTCTAGCATTTCTGAGAACCCAGAATTAAATCCTCACAGATACGAGTGATTCATTTATTATGAAAAAGAATCAAGGGTGTAAAAGAAAGGGAGAATAAAGTTCCTTTATTAATGTATGGAAAGTGGGGTAGTCATATGCAGAAGAAACTGGTTAATATTTCACAAACAAAAAACCTCACAAAAACAGGATGGAGAGATAGCACAGCGGTAGGGTGTTTATCTTGCACGCAGTTAACCCAAGACTGATGGTGGTTTGAATCCCGGCATTTCATATGGTCCCCCCAAGCCTGCCAGGAGTGATTTCTGAATTCAGAGCCAGGAGTAACCCCTGAATGGAATCGATTGATGAATCAGCAGACCTTGGTAATAATTAAAAAAAATAATATATAAGAATTTGTTTTTGAGTGTGACCAAAAATAAAAAACAAACAAACAAAAACACAAAAACTAGTTCAAAACATATTAAAAACTTGGATATTAGACCTGGAACTATAAAGTACATTGAAGAAAAATAGACAAAATACTCCATGAGACTGAATTCAGTAATGTCTTCAGAAATTTAACTCCAACAGCAAGGGAAACTAAATCAAAATTAAGCAAAGAGAATTTTATTAAACTGAGCAACTTCCAGGAGCCAGAGAGATTGCACAGCAGGTAGGTAAGGTGTTTGTCTTGCATATAGTTCACTCAAGTTTGATCCCTAGAACCCCATATGGTTTCCAGAGCCCCTCCAGGAGTGATCACTGAGTACTATTGGGGTAGTCAAAAAACCTAAACCAAACCAATAGAAAAACTAAACTGATTTAATATAGAAAAAGAAATTACAATTTGAACAAAAAGAGAGCCTACTGAACAGGAGAAAATTATATATGATATCCTACTGAAAGTAAGAAAAAATCATATATTCAAGAAAGGGCATTTTTAAAGATGCAGAAAAAGCTCACAAACCTCAACAATAAACTCTAAAAATGGAGGAATTGCTTCTCAGCATTTTGGCTAATCTCAAGTGTGAAAAATGAGGGAAATGGCCCAATAAACATAGAAAGGAACACAAGATCAACATACTCCAAAAAGATTATTGAAATTGAGGCTGGAGAAATAGCATGAAGGTAGGGCATTTGCCTTGCATGCAGAAGGACGGTGGTTCAAATTCCGGCATCCCATATGGTCCCCCAAGCCTGCCAGGAGCGATTCTGAGCATAGAGCAAGGAGTAACCCCTGGGCACTTCTGGGTGTGATCCAAAAGCCAATACATATATTGAAATTAACAGGCCCACTCCACATTTCCTGAAGCCCAGACCCACATAGACGACTACGCAACAACTCTACTCATCAAATTTCTCACTGCTCACAGTTATACTTCCTGTGACTGGATGAAGATGAGCAGGGAAGGAAAAGAACAACTCTGGCCTTACCCCTCATAGGCTTTCAGATGCTAACTACGAAGATCACCCTCAACACAGCAGAAACACTGAAAAGCCAATGGGGAAAACACTCAGAAAGATGCTCACCAAGTTCATAAGCAAAATCAGTAACATGATGACTCAATAGCACAAACCAGTGCTGTAAATCCTTAGAGAATGACCTTAGTGACAGTTAAATTAAGACGTTAAATGAATTCAAAGAAAGACATGTAGTCAGCAAAACACATGAAACCATGAGCCAAAATGAGAAACCTGTAGTCAGAATGGACAGAAATGAAAAGCATGGTAGGTGATATAAAAAACTTACAGAGGTACTGAGCAGCAAATAGCAGCAGTTGAGGAAAAGATGAAGGAGCTCTAAGATGAGGGGGGAGAAATTTCTAGAAAACAAAAGACAGATACGTGCTTGAAAAGTAATAAACAACACACCTGAAAACTATGGGACAAACTCAAGAGGAACAATATAAGAATCATTAGAGTCCTTGAGGACAAATGGAATTGATTGATGAATCAGCAGACCTTAGTGATAATTTAAAAAATAATATATAAGAATTTCCTGGAGTTGAGAAATGCAGACAACCAAATATAAGAGATCTAAAGGGAACCAGCAAAAATAGATTCAAATAGGAAAACTCTAAGGCACTTTGTCATTTTGTATACAGAATAACAAAAGCCAGGGACAGAAAATTGGAATCAACGAGGTCAAAAAAGAAACATACACACACACACACACACACACACACACACACACACACACACACACACAAAAGAAAAGAAGAGAAGAGAAGAGAAGAGAAAAGAAAAGAAAAGAAAAGAAAAGAAAAGAAAAGAAAAGAAAAGAAAAGAAAAGAAAAGAAAAGAAAAGAAAAGAAAAGAAACACATAAGGGAAAGTCCATAGAATCACAGTAGATCATCAAATGAGACTTTATGGTTTAGAAAGAAAAAAAATACACAAAATGAATATCTCACCAAGAATACTCTACCCAGCCAGATTATCATTCATATTAGAAAGAGTGATTCCGAGCCGAAGAGATAACACAGTGGTCGGGCATTTGCCTTGCACACAGCCCATCCAGGACCAATGATGGTTCGAATCCCAGCATCCCTTCTGGTCCCCCAAGCCTTCCAGGAGCAACTTCTGAGTGCACAGCCAGGAGTAATCCCTGAGCACTGCCAGGTGTGACCCAAAAAACAAAAAAAGAGAAAAAGAAAAAGAAAAGTGACAGAGCTTAGTTAGAGGCAACTGTTAGCTATTCATAGCCCCCCCTTTTTTTTATTTATTTAAACAACTTTATTACATACATGATTGTGTTTGGGTTTCAGTCATGTAAAGAACACCACCCATCACCAGTGCAACATTCCCATCACCAATGTCCCGTCTCCCTCCTCCCCACCCAACCCCCGCCTGTACTCTATTTCTTTCTATTTCCCTCGTACATTCTCATTATTAGGATAGTTCAAAACGTAGTTATTTCTCTAACTAAATTCATCACTCTTTGTGGTGAGCTTCATAGCCTTATAAAAAGTTTCGCAAGAGCATTAAAGATTAGAAAATGAGGCTCGGGCCAGAGAGATAGCACAGCGGTGTTTGCCTTGCAAGCAGCCGACCCAGGACCAAAGGTGGTTGGTTCGAATCCTGGTGTCCCATATGGTCCTCTGTGCCTGCCAGGAGCTATTTCTGAGCAGACAGCCAGGAGTAACCCCTGAGCACCGCCGGGTGTGGCCAAAAAAACAAAAAAACAAAAAAAAAAAAAAAAAGAAAAGAAAAGAAAATGAGGCTCAGGGCCGGTGAGGTGGTGCTCGAGGTAAGGTGTCTGCCTTGCGAACGCTAGCCAAGGAAGGACCGAGGTTCGATCCACCGGCGTCCCATATGGTCCCCCCAAGCCAGGGGCAATTTCTGAGCGCTTAGCCAGGAGTAACCCCTGAGCATCAAACGGGTGTGCCCGCCCCCCCAAAAAAAGAGCATTAAAGGAGCTTTTTTAAAAACTTCCTGTACTCCACGTCCTGGCGCTTGACATTGACTTTGGGATTCACTCATGTCATTTACAGTTGCTTTCTTTTTTTTTTTTTTTGAATTAACATTTTTTTATAATAGCATCATAGTATATACTATGATGTATATTATAATAGTAATATTTTTTTTAAACACCTTGATTACATACATGATTGTGTTTGGGTTTCAGTCATAAAAGGAACACCACCCATCACCAGTGCAACATTCCCATCACCCAAGTCCCAAATCTCCCTCCTCCCCACCCAACCCCCGCCTGTACCCTAAACAGGCTCTACATTTCCCTCATTCATTCTCAATATTAGAACAGTTCAAAATGTAGTTATTTCTCTAACTAAACTCATCACTCTTTGTGGTGAGCTTCCTGAGGTGAGCTGGAACTTTCAGCTCTTTTCTCTTTTGTGTCTGAAGTTTATTATTGCAAGAATGTCTTTCATTTTTCTTAAAACCCATAGATGAGTGAGACCATTCTGCGTTTTTCTCTCTCTCTCTGACTTATTTCACTCAGCATAATAGATTCTGTGTACATCCATGTATAGGAAAATTTCATGACTTCATCCCTCCTGACAGCTGCATAATATTCCATTGTGTATATGTACCACAGTTTCTTTAGCCATTCGTCTGTTGAAGGGCATCTTGGTTGTTTCCAGAGTCTTGCTATGGTAAATAGTGCTGCAATGAATATAGGTGTAAGGAAGGGATTTTTGTATTGTATTTTTGTGTTCTTAGGGTATATTCCTAGGAGTGGTATAGCTGGATCGTATGGGAGCTCGATTTCCAGTTTTTGGAGGAATCTCCATATTGCTTTCCATAAAGGTTGAACTAGACGGCATTCCCACCAGCAGTGGATAAGGGTTCCTTTCTCTCCACATCCCCGCCAGCACTGTTTGTTCCCATTCTTTGTGATGTGTGCCATTCTCTGTGGTGTGAGGTGGTATCTCATTGTTGTTTTGATTTGCATCTCTCTGATGATTAGTGATGTGGAGCATTTCTTCATGTGTCTTTTGGCCATTTGTATTTCTTCTTTGTCAAAGTGTCTGTTCATTTCTTCTCCCCATTTTTTGATGGGGTTAGATGTTTTTTTCTTGTAAATTTCTGTCAGTGCCTTGTATATTTTGGAGATTAGCCCTTTGTCTGATGGGTATTGGGTGAATAGATTCTCCCACTCAGTGGGTGGCTCTTGTATCCTGGGCACTATTTCCTTTGAGGTGCAGAAGCTTCTCAACTTAATATATTCCTATCTGTTAATCTCTGTTTTCACTTGCTTGGAGAGTGCAGTTTCCTCCTTGAAGATGCCTGAAGTCTCAATGTCCTGGAGAGTTTTGCCTATGTGTTGTTCTATATATCTTATGGTTTGGGGTCGGATATCGAGGTCTTTAATCCATTTGGATTTTACCTTCGTACATGATGTTAGCTGGGGGTCTAAGTTCAATTTTTTGCAGGTGGCTAGCCAGTTGTGCCAACACCACTTGTTGAAGAGGCTTTCCTTGCTCCATTTAGGATTTCCTGCTCCTTTATCAAAAATTAGGTGATTGTATGTCTGGGGAACATTTTCTGAGTATTCAAGCCTATTCCACTGATCTGAGGGTCTGTCCTTATTCCATACCATGCTGTTTTGATAACTATTGCTTTGTAGTAAAATTTAAAGTTGGGGAAAGTAATTCCTCCCATATTCTTTTTCCCAATGATTGCTTTAGCTATTCTAGGGTGTTTATTGTTCCAAACAAATTTCAAAAGTGCCTGATCTACCTCTTTGAAGAATGTCATAGGTATCTTTAGAGGGATAGCGTTGAATCTGTATAACGCCTTGGGGAGTATTGCCATTTTGATGATGTTAATCCTGCCAATCCATGAGCAGGGTATGTGTTTCCATTTCCGCGTGTCCTCTCTTATTTCTTGGAGCAGAGTTTTATAGTTTTCTTTGTATAGGTCTTTCACATTTTGAGTCAAGTTGATTCCAAGATATTTGAGTTTGTGTGGCACTATTGTGAATGGGGTTGTTTTCTTAATGTCCATTTCTTCCTTATTAGTATTGGTGTATAGAAAGGCCATTGATTTTTGTGTGTTAATTTTGTAGCCTGCCACCTTGCTATATGAGTCTATTGTTTCTAGAAGCTTTTTGGTAGAGACTTTAGGGTTTTCTAAGTAGAGCATCATGTCATCTGCAAACAGTGAGAGCTTGACTTCTTCCTTTCCTATCTGGATTCCCTTGATATCTTTTTCTTGCCTAATCGCTATAGCAAGTACTTCCAGTGCTATGTTGAATAGGAGTGGTGAGAGAGGACAGCCTTGTCTTGTGCCAGAATTTAGAGGGAAGGCTTTTAGTTTTTCTCCATTGAGGATAATATTTGCCACTGGCTTGTGGTAGATGGCCTTAACTATATTGAGAAAGGTTCCTTCCATTCCCATCTTGCTGAGAGTTTTGATCAAGAATGGGTGTTGGACCTTGTCAAATGCTTTCTCTGCATCTATTAATATAATCATGTGGTTTTTATTTTTCTTGTTGTTGATGTTGTGTATTATGTTGATAGACTTACGGATGTTAAACCATCCTTGCATTCCTGGGATGAAACCTACTTGATCGTAGTGGATGATCTTCTTAATGAGGTATTGAATCCTATTTGCCAGGATTTTGTTGAGGATCTTTGCATCTGCATTCATCAGCGATATTGGTCTGTAATTTTCTTTTTTCGTAGCATCCCTGTCTGGTTTAGGTATCAAGGTGATGTTGGCTTCATAAAAGCTATTTGGGAGTGTTTCCACTTGCTCAATTTCATGAAAGAGTCTTGCCAGGATTGGTAGTAGTTCCTCTTGGAAAGTTTGATAGAATTCATTAGTGAATCCATCTGGGCCTGGGCTTTTGTTTTTGGGCAGACTTTTGATTACCATTTTTATTTCATCAATGGTGATGGGGGTGTTTAGATATGCTACATCCTCTTCTTTCAACCGTGGAAGATTATAAGAGTCCAAGAATTTATCCATTTCTTCCAGGTTCTCATTTTTAGTGGCATAGAGTTTTTCAAAGTAGTTTCTGATTACCCTTTGAATCTCTGTCATATCAGTAGTGATCTCTCCTTTTTCATTCCTAATACGAGTTATCAAGTTTCTCTCTCTCTCTTTCTTTGTTAGGTTTGCCAGTGGTCTATCAATCTTGTTTATTTTTTCAAAGAACCAACTTCTGCTTTCGTTGATCTTTCGGATTGTTTTTTGGGTTTCTACTTCGTTGATTTCTGCTCTCAGCTTTGTTATTTCCTTCTGTCTTCCTATTTTTGGGTCCTTTTGTTGAGTACTTTCTAGTTCTATTAGCTGTGTCATTAAGCTACTCAGGTAAGCTCCTTCTTCCTTCCTGATGTGGGCTTGCAAAGCTATAAATTTTCCTCTCAGTACTGCTTTTGCTGTGTCCCATAAGTTCTGATAGTTTGTGTCTTTATTGTCATTTGTTTCCAGGAACCTTTTGATTTCCTTCTTGATTTCATCTTGGACCCACTGGTTATTGAGTATGAGGCTGTTTAACTTCCAGGTGTTAAAGTTTTTCTTCTGAGTCCCTTTGGAATTCACAAATAATTTCAGAGCCTTGTGGTCAGCGAAGGTAGTCTGCAAAATTTCTATCCTCTTGATATTATGGAGGTATGTTTTATGTGCCAGCATGTAGTCTATCCTGGAGAATGTCCCATGTACATTGGAGAAGAATGTGTATCCAGGTTTCTGGGGATGGAGTGTCCTATATATATCTACTAGGCCTCTTTCTTCCATTTCTCTCCTCAGGTCTAGTATATTCTTGTTGGGTTTCAGTCTGGTTGACCTATCCAGTGTTGACAAAGCAGTGTTGAGGTCCCCCACAATTATTGTGTTGTTATTGATATTGTTTTTCAGATTTGTCAACAGTTGTTTTAAATATTTTGCTGGCCCCTCATTTGGTGCATATATGTTTAGGAGAGTTATTTCTTCCTGCTCTACATACCCCTTGATTAATATAAAATGTCCATCTTTGTCCCTTACAACCTTCCTGAGTATAAAGTTTGCATTATCTGATATTAGTATGGCCACTCCAGCTTTTTTATGGGTGTTGTTTGCTTGGATAACTTTTCTCCAGCCTTTTATTTTGAGTCTATGTTTGTTCTGACTATTCAGGTGCATTTCTTGTAGGCAGCAGAAGGTTGGATTGAGTTTTTTGATCCATTTAGCCACTCTGTGTCTCTTAACTGGTGCATTTAGTCCATTGACGTTGAGAGAAAGAATTGTCCTGGGATTTAATGCCATCTTTATATCGAAATTTGGTGTGCCTTTTGGTCAGTCTTGTCTTAGATTAGGTCTTTCAGTTTTTCTCTTAAGACTGGTTTTGTGTCTGTAAAGTTTCTGAGCTGTTTTTTGTCTGTGAAACCATGTATTCTTCCGTCAAACCGGAAAGTGAGTTTTGCTGGGTACAGTATTCTAGGTGAAGCATTCATTTCATTCAGTCTTGTCACAATATCCCACCACTGCTTTCTGGCATTTAGTGTTTCTGGTGACAGGTCTGCTGTAAATCTCAAGGATGCTTGCTTGAATGTAATTTCCCCTTTTGATCTTGCTGTTTTCAGAATTCTGTCTCTATCTGTGGGATTTGTCATTGTGACTAGGATGTGTCTTGGGGTGGTTTTTCTTGGGTCTCTTTTGGTTGGTACTCTTCGAGCATGCAGGATTTGATCACATATATTCTTTAGCTCTGGGAGTTTCTCTTTAATGATGTTCTTGACCGTTGATTCTTCCTGGAAATTTTCTTCCTGGGTCTCTGGGACTCCAATGATTCTTAAGTTGTTTCTGTTGATCTTATCATAGACCTCTATTTTCATCTGTTCCCATTCTTTGACTAATTTTTCCATTGTCTGTTCATTTGTTTTAAGTTTTTTTTCCAGTCTCTCCTGTTGTATCGAATTGTTATGTATCTCATCTTCCACAGCACCAAGTCTATTCTCAGCTTCTGATACCCTGTCCCAGAGCTTATCCATTTTGTCATTCACTTCGTTTACTGATTTTTTCAGGCCTGTTATTTGACATGTTATTTCAGTTTGGAGTTTTGTGATTTCTGTCTTCATATTTTCTTGATTCTTATTAGTGTTCTGTTCTATTCTATTCATGGTTTCTTTGAGTTCTTTGAGTATATTCCATATTGCTACTCTAAAGTTCTTATCTGAGAGATTGATTAGTTGGTTGGTCGTTAACTGGTCATCAGAATTGTCATCTTCATTCTCTATGTCTGATGCTGGCCTGCGTTGTTTCCCCATTGTCACACTTGTATTGTGGGTTTTTCTACGTGTTGTGGTGGTATTCATTGGTTATATGATGCAGGCAACACACTTCTCTGGCTCCGCCCTTTCTGGATGGGCCGACTTGCCTCCAAGGTAGGGGAGTCCTCCGTGGATGAAGCCTCACACAGGATCAAATCTTAGGCCCAAGCACGCAGCAGAGAAGACAGTCTGGAGAGAAATTCTTGCTTCTGTGATCCAGCACAGTTCTTAGTGTGGTTTTTTTCTTCTTGTGGTGGTGTTCTTTTTTTTAGAAAGAGCGCACGGCTGCGTAGCGAAGTGGAGCTAAGTGCCTTCTGGAGCCTCTTTTCAGCCCACTCTCAGGAGGTTCATGCAACAGGATAGCAGAGAGACACACACAGGCAGCACTCACAGTTTTTCACAGTCGGGCCCCACTGGTCAGGCGTAGTTTTCACTCGCTCGCTGGGCAGCTTCAGAATGCTGTATTTTTGGGGTCACTTCCCAGGACTCTGAGGAGAGTCACTGGCTCGCTGGGTAGCTTCCGAATGTAGTTTCTTTGGGGTTCTAAGCAATACTTTCTTAGGCACCAAACATAAGGCGTCCTTAATTTATCCGCTTGAGTTGCCGCCGCTGCGGATCTCCGCCGCCTTCTCTTCTCTTCTCTTCTCTTTCCTCCACCCCAATGAGGTGAAAGCGCTGGGTTACAGTTGCTTTCTACTAGATTAAGAAATGTATGTTTAGGGAGCCAGAACAATAACACAGCAGGTGGGTCATTTGCCTTGCACATGGCCTACCCTGGTTTGAGCCCTTGCATCCCGTATGGCCCCTCTTGGCTAGAGCCAAGAGTATCCTTAAGTGCTGCCATTTGTGGTCCAAATCCCAAAATGAAAAATAAAAAGTATATATATATATATATATATATATTTGGTTTTTGAGCTACACCTGGCGGTGCTCAGGGGTTACTCCTGGCTATCTGCTCAGAAATAGCTCCTGGCAGGAACCATATGGGACACTGGAATTCGAACCAACCACCTTTGGTCCTGGATCAGCTGCTTGCAAGGCAAACACCACTGTACTATCTCTCCGGGCCCAAAAAAAGTATATTTACTCCTAGTTTATGAAGGGATTTTATACAACTTTGATAATGAATTAGCATTTTATTCTATTGATTATTGACTATTCCATGCCTAATCAGGTTTCTTTCCTTTTTTTTTTTTTTTTTTTTTTTTTTTTTTTTGGTTTTTGGACTACACCTGGTGGCATTCAGAAGTTATTCCTGGATCAGTGCTCAGAAATCATCCCTGGCATGCTCAGGGGACCATGTGGGATGCCACGGATCGAACCTGGGGTCAGCTATAAGGAAGGCAAATGCCCTACCTGCTATGCTATTGCTCCTGCCCCAGGTTTTCGTTATGTATATCCATAGATTTTTATTACAATCTTTTACTTATTAATGCAGGCAATTAAACAATACCAATAATATTTTCTAATATAAAACCAATATTCCCTTTCATAAGATAAAAATGCTTTTGTAATTTATAGGCCTTTTCAGATTTTTTCCCTTAAAATTTTCTTAATTCTCATTACTTCTTTTTTTTGTTTGTTTTTTTTTTGGGTCACACCCGGCGGTGCTCAGGGGTTACTCCTGGCTGTCTGCTCAGAAATAGCTCCTGGCAGGCACGGGGACCATATGGGACACCGGGATTCAAACCAACCACCTTAAGTCCTGGATCGGCTGCTTGCAAGGCAAACGCCGCTGTGCTATCTCTCCAGGCCCAATTCTCATTACTTCTATTAAACTTTACATTGGTAAGATTTACCTATTTCATGTAAATTTTAAAATGTGTTAGCACAGAATTTAGTATTAATATTTTAAAGGTATAAACCTTTAAACCTTTAAAATATAGGGGTTTTGTTGTTTGTTTCTGAGCCACCTGGGTGATACACAGGATTTACTCCTGACTCTGCACTTAGGGATCACTCCTGGAGGGTTCAGGGGACCATATGAGATGCCAGGGATTAAACCCTAGTATGTAGCATGGAAGGCAAGTGTTCTACTCACTGTACCACTTTACTCCAGCCCTAAAAAGATATAGTTTTGAAAAAAATTAGCTTCTCAACTTACCATTCATTTACAATTTTGTTAAATTGCAGAAGATTAGCTCTTCTTTTTCTTTTTAATATGGAATGCGTCATGAATTTGAGTGTCATCCTTGTGTCAGGTGCAAGAAGATTAGCTCTTTTCATTTATATGTGTGTACCTCCCCAATAAAAATTAATATCTTCCATATGTGGGATAAAAAAGAAACACAACAAGGCAAAAAACATCATAAAAAGCAAAGTCATCAGAACTGAATATTTTATCCATAGAACTAAGCTTACCTAGGAGGGGGAAAGATGTCTGGGAGTTATCTTGGGCATACTGGCTCTCTAGTCAGTGGTGTGCTATTGGGATGATCTATGAAAGAACAGTAATGATTAAGCATATGTAAATCCTGATACCTCAATCAAATGGTTAAGTAAATAATTAGTTAATTTTTAAAAAGACTATAAACAATACATTCTGGCAAGGATACAGTGAAAGCAGAACTCTCATTTTCTATTGTCAGACTGACATCAATTAGTCATCTATGGAAAACATAGGAGACCACCCTCAAGTTTAAAATAGAACTTCCATTTCACGCCTAGGGATATACCCTAGGAACACAAGAATACAATACAAAAACCCCTTCCTCACACCTATATTTAGTGCAGCACTATTCACAATAGCCAGGCTCTGGAAACAACCAAGATGCCCTTCAACAGATGAATGGCTAAAGAAACTGTGGTACATATACACAATGGAATATTATGAAGCCGTCAGGAGAGATGAAGTCATGAAATTTTCCTATACATGGATGTACATAGAATCTATAATGCTGAGTGAAATAAGTCAGAGGGAGAGAGATAGACGCAGAATAGTCTCACGCATTTATGGGTTTTAAGAAAAATAAGTCATTTTTGTAACAATCCTGAGACAATGAGAGGAGGGCTGGAATTTCCAGCTCACTTCATGAAGCTCTCTACAAAGAGTGGTGAGTGCAGTTCTAGAAATAACTACTCTGAGAACTACCATAATCATGTGAATGAATGAGGGAACTGGAAAGCCTGTCTAGAGTACAGGTGGGGGTGGGGTGGGATGGAGGGAGATTTGGGACATTGGTGGTGGGGATGTTGCACTGGTGAAGAGGGGTGTTCTTTACATGACTGAAACCTAATCACAATCATATTTGTAATTAAGATGTTTAAATAAAGATATTATAAAAATAGAATAGAGCGGGTCCGGAGAGATAGCATGGAGGTAAGGCGTTTGCTTTTCATGCAGGAGGTCATCGGTTTGAATCCCGCATCCCATATGGTCCCCCGTGCCTGCCAGGAACAATTTCTGAGCCTGGAGCCAGGAATAATCCCTGAGCACTGCCGGGTGTGACCCAAAAACCACAAAAAAAAAAAATAGAATAGAGCTTCCATTAACTCAAATATTCCATTTCTTGGCATCTGCTCCAAGAGCTCAAAAACATTAATTAGAAAAAATATTTGCGGGCCGGGCGGTGGCGCTGGAGGTAAGGTGCCTGCCTTGCCTGCGCTAGCCTAGGACGGACCTCGGTTCGATCCCCCGGCGTCCCATATGGTCCCCCAAGAAGCCAGGAGCAACTTCTGAGCGCATAGCCAGGAGTAACCCCTGAGCATTACCGGGTGTGGCCCAAAAACCAAAAAAAAAAAAAAGGAAAAAAAAAAAAAAAAGAAAAAATATTTGCATGACTATATTCATTGTTGTGCTATTCACAATTACCACAAGCTGGAAATAATACAAATACATGCCAATAAGAGATGAGTGGAAAAAGAAACCATGGTGTGTGTATCTATATGTCTATCTATAAATACACCATGGGATATACTCAGTTAGAAGGAAAGATAAAATCTTGCAATTTACTGAAAACTGGATGGGACTGGGTCGTATCAAGCTGCACAAAGTGAATGAAAAGAAAGATGGAGATTTGTTTTATGTGAGATACACACAACACACACAATGGAATATCACTCCGCTCCATGAGATGCAATCGGGTCTTTTGCCACACAGATGGAACTGGAGGGATCAATAAGTCAGAAGGAAAAAGATGAATACTAGGTGATCTCATTCGTGTGGGATATAGAGAAAACAAACAAAAGAATAGACAAAGCCCAATGAAAACAAAGTCTTGGATCAAGATAATAGAACTGAGTCACCAGCAGAGGAAGAAAGATCAAAAGTGGAGCAGGGCCAACAGGTTGTGGTGGAGGGATATTGATATTCATATAATGGGTGTAGTGTGAGAGCATATATTTTGAATTACTAAATTGTACTCCTAAAACACACACAGTCTTGTAAACTAGTGTGATTTCAGGGAAAACCAAGCCATGGAAGTAAGATGCTATCCTGATTCTTGTAGAATAATAATTGGTAATTCTCTACTTTGCCATGGTTTTCTTCTCTCTTTCTTTCTTTTTTTCTTTCTTTCTTTCTTTCTTTCTTTCTTTCTTTCTTTCTTTCTTTCTTTCTTTCTTTCTTTCTTTCTTTCTTTCTTTCTTTCTTTCTTTCTTTCTTTCTTTCTTCTTTCTTTCTTTCTCTTTCTTTCTTTCATTCTATTTCTCTTTCTTTCTTTTTCTTTCTTTCTTTCTTTCTTTTTCTCTCTTTCTTTCTTTCTTTCTTTCTTCTCTTTCTCTATCTTTCTTTCTCTTTCTTTCTTTCTTTCTTACTTTTTCTTTCTTTCTTTCTTTCTTTCTTTCTTTCTTTTTTTCTTTCTTTCTTTCTTTCTTTCTTTCTTCTTTCTTGCTCTTTCTTTCTCTTCTTTCCTTTTCTCTTTTTCTTTCTTTTTCTTCTTTCCTTCTCTTTATTTCTTTTATTTCTTCTTTTTCTTCTTTCTCTTTCTTTTTTTCTTTCACTCTCCTTCCATCCCTCCTTCCCTCCCTTCCCTCCTTCTTTCCTTTATTCTCTCTTCCTTTTATGGAAGGGAGGCCAGATTGGGAAGTACTCAGGTGCTAGTCCTGTCTCTATGCTCAGAGGCATATATGGTGCAGGGGCTGGAACCAGGACTGGTAGCAAAATTCTTCCCCCTATACTATCTCTCTCTAATTCCTTTGGGGGGGAATGTATTTAGCAGTGCTCAGGGGTTATTTCTGGCTCTGTATTCAGGGGTCATCCTGGCGATGCTCAGGGAAACATATGAGATGTCAGGGATCTAACCCAGTTTGGCACAAACACCCTAACTGCTGTCCTATAACTCTGGTCCTAAGTCCAGCTATTTTTATGGTATATTCTTACTTCCCCCAAGGAGACTAATCAGTAAAAATATCCCCTTGCCATTGGTTGATTGTCCAGTTCAGTCCTGCAAGTTAAGATTGAAAAATCCAACAAGTTAACTTAAGGAAAGAAATAAAAGTTCTGGGCCGGGCAGTGGCGCAAGAGGTAAGGTGTCTGCCTTGCCTGCGCTAGCCTTGGACGGACCGCGGTTCGATCCCCCGGCGTCTCATATGGTCCCCCAAGCCAGGAGCAACTTCTGAGCGCATAGCCAGGAGTAACCCCTGAGCGTTACCGGGTGTGGCCCAAAAACCAAAAAAAAAACAAAAAAACAAAACAAACAAACAAACAAAAAAAGAAATAAAAGTTCTTTAGTTAAAAGTTATGCCCAGAGTAAGATCTCCTGGCTTCAGGTCTGGTTGGATCCAGAAGATCAGAACATGACACTGGCATCTAAAATTACATTCTCTTTCTTCATCTCTTGACTCCATTCTGTGACTTTTCTGTTTATAGACAGGTCCCTTGTAATTAATTACAATATGTTGCCCCAATACTAATGAAATCCAGCATAGAAGGAGATAAGAGCTCCTATCCCTCTCCTATCTCCTTCCTATCCAGTCCCATACAAAGAAAGTCCTTGAGGTTCACCCAACTGAGCCAGCAGAGGTGCTAAGATCACAAGCTTGCCATGAGCAATTTCTGAGACCTTGTGTCCACTGAGATGGGCTCATCAAGGCCAAATGCTCCTTTACCAGTCTGGGCTCAAAGTCTCATGAGACATGGACATTGAGAGCAGGGGTGGAGGGATACCACAACTTAGTGGAGCTGTTGCTTAGCAACAAGAGGACAGTTGATGCCTGAGATGCATAGTTAAGTACAAACATGCACATGCACAGTTTTCTCACCTTCATGCACTCACAGTGGAACAACCCTTGGAATAGGAAATTAGATACAGTGAGAACAGAGCCACATGGGCCAAGAGCCAGGTTCCAAGTAGTCCTCCTGGATCCCTCCTCTAGGGTTCCACTGGTAGCTCCTCCTCTGCCACTTCCTGTTAAAATGTTGGGGATGACACAGAGATGTACCTAGATCTCAGTCATCTTAACCCTGTCTATTTCTATCATTAGTTGGCTTATTTACTCACTCATTCTACTCACCGGATGCTCTGTAGGTGCTGCGGATGTGAGATAGCTGTGTGTGGCTGTGTCTAGCATGTACAGGACTGGCATAGAGTAGATGCTCAATCAAAGGAGAAATGAACAAACAGAGGCAAAGTCACCAGCTGCAACGAGCCCCATGTAGCTAAATAATTCTCCGCTGAAGAGGCAACTGAAGAAGTGAGGGAGAGGAAAAGGGAAGGGAAAGTGCAACCAGTCAAGGGGTCAGTGAGAAAGACCGGAAGCCAGAGGAAGTAAATACCTATTATTAGTCACTTAACTATGGGCTGTCCCTGGAGACTCATATGGATGCTTTGGAAAAGCACTGGATTGAATTGATCCACAGTGCTATAAGAAGGGGCTGCCTCTTGGCACCCCTAGTATTCTTCTGCATGCATAGCCTGTCTGAGCTCCCTGGGATAGATTTGCACACCTTAACCCCTAATTAATTGTTGCTTCCCCCTACATTACTCTTTTTTTCCTCTTTCCAATCTCCCTGGGCTCATTCTTCTCCATCAGCTTCCAAGGATTCATCTCAGAATCCTTCTGAGTCCTCCACACACTCTTTGCCTGTGTACTTTTATCCCCATTACAGTTTGGTGATGACACTATTTCTTGAGCCCTCACTGCTATGAAGTACGTGCAGACCATGGTGGAAGAGAAAGGAGAAAGGAAGAAAAAGGGAGTCCAGAAATATGGCTGTGCATATTTGGGGACTCACCATCTACTGGCAGAGTCTTCCGGGAGACTTATGGCCAGAGATCCTTTCTGCTCTGGAAGCCTGTTTTCTTTGACCCAGAAGTTCTAAACTGGAATCATTTTCTTTCTCTCTTATTTGGCAATGTCTGCAGACATTTGGTGGGGACAGCTTGGGGGTGGTGCTTCTGTACTCTAGGAGCCAGAGTGCAAAAATGCTGTTGAACATCCTATAATGCACAACGTAGCCCCAGAATGAACATGGAACTATCCAGAATGTTTAGAAATTAGAGTTTTCTCAAGTGGGAAGGAGAGATTCTGCTTGTGAACTCTGGCAGCTAAAGCTGTAGTGATCTGGAGAAAGGTGACTCAGGAGTTCAGTGTAACTCAGAAGTTCCCCCCCCCTTTATTCAGGAAATAAGTGAGGGGAACAAGCAAGAGTATATTCTTCAATAATCTATAAAAGTTTGGGGGTTATTTCTTGCTATTGCTGTTTGAACCATTTTTTCCTTGTCTTCATTTTTATTCCCAACCTTTTGAAAATGAGAAAGAAAAATTCTCAGTCCACAGGGATGCTTAATACAGGCAATGCTTATTGCTCCTTGGCTATTCTCTGGCCTGTTTCCTGGCCGCTTCCTGGCATAGAGTCTAGCCTCACTGGCCTGGGCTCACCTACTAATGCCACCATTGTGACTCCAGGAGGACATACATTACATCTGCAGAGTGAATTCTTCAGATGCTTGGTGGTTTTCTGATCTGCATGCATGCTCTTAATGGTCCAAGTGTTCTTGAAGTGAACAAGAAGGTTCAAGCCTCTGAATTTACAAGGTTTTGGGGAGCTTTAGGGGACCCAGCGAATATTGCATTACCTTGGGAGCCACCTAGAATGGTTTGTGGAAGAGAGAGAGAACTGGTTTGCAACTTTGACTCTTCTCTTTCTCCACATAATACCTGAGAAGGATACTGGAGTTGGGAAAGCTCAAGCAGAGTTTCCCAGAGTAACAGTAATGCATGGATTGAATCAGAGTTGACCACATGCCAGAGATCTACCTTAATCCCTGTAGGATTTCTCCAGATTCCAAAGAAGAACCTTAAGAATAAGTTTGGACTGATGTCCCCAGGCCCCAGAATTAGCGAGCAGAGACTGCAACAGAACCCTTCTCTATTTCTGCTCACAGTTCTCGCTGCTACCACCCTAAAACATAGCCCTGCCAATATACCTCCAAAAATTTTAGTACATATAACCTATGTTCATTGTATGGCCCTCAATTTCACATGTTCACAATTTTCCCTATGTATTCTCTGAAAGATTATTAGAATAAGTGTCAGCTGTAATGTTAACTTTATCTCTGTTAGGAATAAAACCAACCCCTTTCCATCACAGGTGAAGCTTCCTCCAGCTCATGATGGTGGTGATCCTTCAGGCATTGCTTTCATGCCAATTAAGCCCCCTTTTTCTTTCTTTCTTTTTTGATTTTTGGTCCACATTGACTCAGGGGTTACTCCTGACTCTGCATTCCTGGACCACATGGGATGATAGGAATCAAACTAGTACTATCACTTGGACCCCAAAGTCCCTTTTTTTCCAGATGGTAAACTGGAAGCTGTGTGCTCATTCCTCCCAGCTGGCAAGTTACCCATACTCAGGCAAGGAGCTTTCAAGAGAAGTTTCTGTGAGGAAGTGTGTTCACTCAGCACTCGCCCACTATGGGACCTTGAGCAAATCATGTAGCTCTCCATGCCTGCTTCCTCATCTGGATGAATAATGCCCAGTTCCTAGAACTTAAAAAAGCAAAGGATTACTAGGACATATCAAAAACTTACAACAAGGTCTATTATAGTTATCTCAGTGTCAGTCTGAATATTACTTCACCTTGCCATCATCACACCTATCATCATCCTCACCATGGTTACCATCACCATTCTCATCACCACCACCACCACCATAATGGCCAATGTCACCATAGCTGCCAGCAGCAGCATGGTGCTCCCCACCACCACCATCCTCATCTCTCGCAGAAAATGACTGTGTGGGACCTATCCTCTCTGAGGTCATAGAAATGTGATGGGATGTTAGTCTTCTTCAAGCATGATACAAGACCTACCCTTAGCCCCTCTGACAGTCTCTTGAAAACACCCACAGATCTTGACCTAGAGCTCCCAGTTGGCCCTACCTCTTGAAAGAACCTCACTTGGGTCTGTTATGTTCAACTGCAAATTAGCAAATCATTGCTAAGCAGCAGAAACAGAAGCAGAGGCAGGAAACATATTACAGAGGCTGGAAGTTGACACAGCTATTCAAAGGTACTCAAGGATGCCAGGGTTTCCACATCTGAAGACTTTTCTTTTTATTTATTTTTTTTTTTCTTCTTTCTGCTTTTAAGAGACAGGGTCTCGCTATGTTGCCCAGGCTGGAGTGCAGTGGCTATTCACAGGCACGATCCCACTACTGATTGAAGACATTTCTTATATGGTGTTATTTTGAGGGGGTTTATGGAGAGCTGGGGCCACACCTGGTGGTCCTCAGGACTTACTCATCTGTGTGATCAGGGATGACCCCAGATGGTGCATGAAGGAGGGTCCAATTTGTATTGTGGGGAATCAACCAAAATTGATTGCTTACAAGGCAATCCACCTTAACTCCTGTACTATCTTTTTATCCCCCATCTTTGTTTTTACCATTATTTTGTTGTTGTTGTTGTTGTTGTTGTTATTGCTGTTGTTTAGAGGAAGTGATTTAGGCCACCCATGTACTATCTCTCCAGCCCCCAAACTATTCTCATCTTTCAAGAATTCCAGATATGGCCTTTTACTGCAGTTGGTTCCATTATCCTGAGGAACCAGGACTCCCACACTACCCTGCATGGCCTTCCCTCCTGGGTCAGGAAAAGGATCAGGGAAACCCAATTCTAGGAGTCTAATGTATCCCAGAAACTTCCACCCCTAGAAAATTCCATGTGTGCTTTCCTGCCAGCATTTGGTCACTCCTCTACTTTGAAGAGTGAGGCAGAGAAAGTGGAAATAGGATGATGATTGGCTGATGAAAGTTGGGATTCGTCATTTCAGACCTCACCTGAAGTCCAGGTCTACTGGCCAGGAAGAAAGGAAGGCAAGAACACTGTGTGTGTGTGTGTGTGTGTGTGTGTGTGTGTGTGTGTGTGTGTGTATGTGTGTGTGTGCGCGTGCATGCGTGCGCGTGTGTGTGGTATGTAACAATATTTACAGCAAACTCTCTCCTAATGCAGTGGCATTTACTTTGCTCATGAATCTGCAGTCAGGTAGGAACCTCTGGGGACAGATTTTATCTGTCTTAGTAGATCTGGTTAAAATAGCAGAACATGTTGTTTATAGTATTGCAAGTAGGCCAAATATCCAGGGACTCAGTTCCTGCCTGTTTGTCCATGTGTGTTCTAGCTGCCATCTGCTGGAATAACTGAACTTTGGGGGGCTGAAAGCATCTTAAAGTTTTTCTGTTCACTTCTGGGCTTAGACTGGACATCTCCCACCACAGAGACACCCTAGTTTTCTCTCTCCTTCTTTCTCTTTACCCGTCCTTGCGCTCTCCACCAAGATGGTGTCAGGCAGCAGGACTTCCCAGAGGAAGATATAAGCAGAAAGAAAAATATCCCCTCCTTTTTTTTCCCCCATTAAAAATAACCCCTTGTGTAAATTGGGGTTTCTTTGTTTTGGGGGGAATACTCCTGGCAGTGCTCAGTGGACCCTGTGGTGCTAGGAGTCTAACTCGGGCCTCCCACATACAAAGCTTGTGCTTCAGTTCTTCAATACTCTCTCCTGCTTGCACTTCACCATAGAAGACACAGCATTATGTCCATCACATTGAGAAATTCTGAGGGTGGGCCATGGAGTAGGAGGGTGGAGCTGACTTGTCTCCTCATTTGAGGGGTATTAAAGAACCAGATGATGAGTAAGGCCAGAGTGGTAGTACAGTGGAGAGGGCATTTGCCTTGTGATAGAAGTTCGATCCTCAGCAGCCCATAAACCTACAGAGCCTCAGGGCAGGTGAGATTGAAGACTTGATGGAAACTTATCTTTTTGGACCTTGAAATTTGTAGCTTCTGTGAAAAAACAAAAGCAAACAAACAAACAACAACAAAAAGCCAGCATGAGCTTCTCTTCACAAAAAGGAAGTAATTTTTATCTGGGCCTCGTCCTCTCATGCAAATGCCAGACTCACCACCTACACCTGCAGCTCTTTGGAGAAAAACCTGAGCTTTTTCTCCGGATCACTGACACCCATTTTGCTTCTCTCTTTGTCCTTGTGCCACATAGGCTCTTGGCTGCTGAGAAAATCACTACCCTATTCCACCCTGGGCAATGACTGAAACTCTGAGGATCATAAAGACTTCTCCCTACTCTCCTTCCAGCAGCAATGTCCCTTCCAGCGCATGCTCCGCAGGGTCTCTCTGGCTCTCCAGCTGTGCTGAGCTGCTGTGACCCCAGCGGTTTCCCTCTTCATGAGGCTAGCCTGGATTCACCCTTCCTTCCCAGACCTACTGGATTCACCCTACAGTGCTCTTAGGTTTCTCAGGACCAGTGATTAAATTAATAGCTTGCTTTAGAATCCATGTGTCTGTGCTTGCTTCTGGGAGGTGCCAAGTAAACACAACTCAACTTGGAAGAGGTTTCCCCTTGTATCTCCAACAAGCAGAAACAGCCAGAGAGCTGGGAGATGGCTCAGAGAATCAAAGCACAAGCCAAACATGCAAAGACCCTGAATTCAATCCCCACTTGGTCTCCACAATACCCCTAGCTGTTGCCTTGGTAAACCCTAAGACACACTGGGCTTGACCCTAGCATTAAATAATCCCTAGAGATAGTGCAATAGTCAAGGTGTTTGCTTTACACAGCCAGTTCAGGTTCAATCCTCAGCATCCCATATGACCCGGCCAGGAGTCATTACCAGGAGTAAATAAACCCTGAGCACTGTCTAGTGTGATCCAAAAAGCCAAAAATAAACCAGACTCACTATTATTATTGCTACTACCAGTTTGTTGTATTTATGTTACAGTTGGGCTTTGGTATTGGGGGGGGTGGACCACACCCAGCTCTGCACTCAGGGTTTACTCCTGGTATTTCTTAGGTGGGCCAGTGCAATTCAAGCTCCCTCTACCTGTTGTACTATATCACCAGACCCTATGTTACAATTGTTCACATAAGTTGGTATCACTTATTATTTGGTGTTTGGAGTTCTCTTCCAAGTGGGCAGGAAAATGAAAACGGATTTTGCAACCTTATAGACTCTTACTGTGTTCTTTGGAGTCACCCCACTGGAGTCCATCCCACCTTTGAACCTTTTGGTGATAGAAACTCAGCAATGAAGCCATGTCAAGCCCACCCTGGTGCATTTGGAGCAAAAGATATGGATTTCTCCCACCTTGATGCTGTGTGCCCTTGACTAGGAAAAATAAGACCAACTTTCAAAGTGTTAAGTCCCGGAGAATGATGCGCCGTTCAAAGACACCAAGACCACAGTCTCATGCAATAGCAGGGGGTTTATTTTTCTTACAAGCATGCAGGGGCTGCGCTAGAATCCAGCATAAGCCAGAATCTGCCAGCCCTGAGCCATGAGCTTACAAGCTGTATATAGTATTTCAAACAATAGAAAGGTACAGTAGATTGATTGGCTTTAGGAAGTACATGACATCTGGCATTTGCTCAATCACATTTTTGCAAGGTACAGGTGCAAGCTTACAGGGTTAACACGACCAGGTTAAAACCATGTAGGAACAGAAAGAAAGTTAAACTATAACTGGGTCTACACGTTCCCACAATTGTGAAGGGGGGTAGGTGATCAAGGCAGTTAGGAAACTCAGGGGAAACTTTTCCTTTACATTCCCCCCTTTTCTTTTGTTTGATCTCTAATCCTAGAGATCTTGGGCTATTTGATTGAGTGCCTCATATTGCTGCCTAATAATCATAAGGTCCTATAGTCAGTAATAGCAGCAGGAGCCCAAGTGGGCCTGTAATGGCAGACATTAGAGTTGTTAGCCAGGGGGACTACTTGAACCAGGACTGAAACCAATTGTCTTGAACCCGGGATTTTTGTTCCCTTTTGTCTAGCCTTTCTTTAAGTATGTCCATGGATGCCTGTACAACCCCAGTGTTTTTGAGGGCCACGTATAGCCCACTTTCCTGTTCAAAGAGGAGATTTAACCCCCTTTTATTCTGGAGCACAACTTTTGACAGGGAAGTTAGCAAGTCTTTGAGAGCTTGAACTGAGGTTTTTATTTTTCTTAGGTCTTGCCTGATGGCTGTTTTAAGCTTACTGATTTGATCGGCCCCCCCTTAAGAGAGCAGTTGTTTCTGTTTTAATTTCAGCAGCTAACCCCATCCCTAGGATGACTGCCAGGGTGAGGGAAACCAGTTCTCGAGGGTAGAGCAGCTACTAAACCTTGCCTTAAAGAAATCAGAATTATAATATAGCACTCTGGGCAGCTTCTGAATTAGCACACAATAATGGGAGGCCAGATTAAAAAACTTCAAGGGCAATGCAAGGCATTTCTTTTTATGCCCCCTTCTCCAGCTGCTCTTTAAAAAGTGTGATTCACTACAAATCTGGTTATCACGATTCAGTCCCAACTGGAAGGGAGCTTCCAGTATGCCTGACCAGTGGTTTCACAGTCCCATGCTGTTATCTGGTACATTAGGTGATCTTCATTTTGCCCTGGTCCAGGAAGTTGAGTTGGATGGATATGCAGGGGGGGTCCTTTGAGGTCACCAGATAGTCTGTCCAGGCCACTGACCACCCGAGCTGTGGGCTTCTGAGAAGTATCTGAAAAAGACTTATGAAGAGGTTCCTGGGGGGTTTCTCACTTGTTCTGTATCTAAGGTCTTTTACACCTAGTGTGTAACAATTAATGATAACACAAGTTAAAGAACAGAAATCAAAAGCATCATAGCATTATTAACAAACAGCTCTATATTATTTTTAGTTAGACTTATGCTTGCATGTATAATTTATGATCTGTTCCAGTACAATTAATGAGAATGCTTCTACACATAGGTTACTTTACTTTAATTATAAAAATTATTTTTCTCTCCACCTCCACCCTGCACCTTACCAGATATTTGAAAAAATTTTGGCTTCTTCCTTTGCATAAACACAATATTACTGGAGAAATCTCCACTTGGGGCACTCCCAATACTCACAGAGAATTTTTGAGGATAGGGTGGGGACACAGCAGGTTTGTCACAGTCACTTAGGCTAGGCTGATGTAAGAACGAGTTGGTTCTCGGATGGCTGTTGTCTTCTCACCCACTGCAGGATTTTCCTAGAGGTAGCCTGTTCCACTCCTCTTCAGGGTTGGAAGAGACTCTGTCCTTTCTTGAGACTAAGGGTGAGGGTGAGAGTGGCCGTGGCCAGTTAGTGCAGGTTCAGAAATCTCCCATCTCCTTTTTCAGGTCATTCATCTTGATGTCTTCCTGGTTTTGTTAGCCAGATGCCTAAAGGTGCCTGCTCGTCACACCACCTCAAGCCTGATTATTTTCCCAAAAGAGGGCTTTGGGGTCCCCTTACTAATTTTAAGATTCCCTGTTTGCACGGGGATTACTCCTCATGCAGAGAGGAAATTTACCTGTTTGTATTTCATGCAAAGCAAACTGATGCCATGACATAAAAATGATATTAAAAGGTGCTAGGAAGAGAGAAAAAGCAAATGTTACTTAATTTTGCACAGAAAATTCTAAACCTGATTATTGTCTGGAGGCTTTTACAATACGATTTTTCATATTATTATTAATTCTTTAAACCATGACTATATTTATAAAGTTCCTTGTGATACACTTATTAATATTTTTGGCAGCAAATAAATTTACATACAGAGAGTAGAAGTTTGCTTATTCTTCTGGACTCAGCTTAAAACAGAAAACATATTAGACACCAGCAATTTATATTTTACAAAATTTTCTGGCAGACTTTAGACTTTTTAAAAAAATTTTACAATTAACAATCACTATTTTTTTAAAACACTTTTAAACTGAACCTTAATATTTTAAATTCTTGATTATTTCCTTTTAAAACATTATATATATATTTTAGGTATTCATAATACCTCATTATTATTCCATTTTCACCCAACAACATATGAATACTATAACATGGTTTAAAACATTCAAAATTCTTTTGCACAAAACATTGGCTAATTCCTGAGTTAGAGACATTTTAATAATAATAATAACAATAATAATCCGACTTAATCTGATAGTTTCTTTCTTAGTACACCTTAGTTCCTTTTACACATTCTTAAATTTTTTCTTTTTAAATTCACTCTACAAATTTCCTTCAGTTTTACCAACTGGCTACTTTTTTTTAGAGTTTTATTATTTTTTTCCAGTATTAAATTTATATTTTTTTATTTTGCATAACCACATATTTTCCTACATAAATAATATTTGATAAGACTTTTAATTAAAACATTGAACACATTTTAAAAGCTATGCTTTATATGTATTTCATGTTATAATTTCTATATGCCAGATTTGACAAAATTTTTAGACCAAAGCAAAACATAAATTTTCTTTAAAATATTTTAAATTTACAATCTAGAGAAGTTATAGTTCTTAAAGTCTGATTTTTTTTCACTCAATTTTAATTACTTTACTTTTCTGAACAACTTAGTACATTATTCAAAATGGTTTTTTGTTTTTTTCAGACATAGCATTTTGCAGTTTCTAAAAATTTATTTTACAATTTCTTACTGCTTTATAACTAATTATAGGTCCAAATGAGTTTACTACAAATTTACCCTGTTTATTGATGAAAATGCCAAATTTATGACAGTGTTCAGAACATATTATATTTTAAATTCCAGTTACCAAGTTACTTAGGCTTTACAAGATGCAACTTCAGCAAATGAGAGGTAGGTATTGTAACCATCCAAGCACTACAGCATAACTTAAGTTATAAAAACCTTAGAGATATTTTTAAAAGGTCTGCACTTTATACAAATACCTAAAACTTTTATTTTTTCCAATTAGAAGACAAATTGCTAGAATTACTTTTATTTGACAGGACTAAGTTTTTTTTTTTTCTATTACACTTAGTAGAGACAATCTAGGCATTTTTACATTAAGACCTTAAAACCACATTAAATTTCATATTGTTATCTAGAATTAGGTATTTCAACAATATTTAAGCGTTTACAAGATTAACAATATTATCAAAATGCTAACCACAACATTTTTCACACAGTTTTGGCCTCTTAAAATTAATGTTATTTTTAACAGAAATAGAAATATAAAAATTTGTATTATTCCCACATTACAATGCTGTTGGAACCTGTTTCTGAACTGATTGATAATTTCTTAGAGTTGGTGAAATTCCTTATGGCAGTGGCATTTTCCAGTCAGTATTAGAACTCAGTTTCATTAGAAAAGTTAATTACAATAATTTGCAACATTTCCCACCAAATTATTCATTCTAAAAAACCTTTAAGTCAGAGGAATTTCTCAAAGAGATTTAAAGACCCAATTTTTTCCTTTTGGACTCCCAGCTACTTCCAATTTCTTCTTTGATATGTAAACCAGGGAGGGGAGGGAGTTTGGTAAGTTTCCCTTTCTTGGATAAGCTCCAGTAAAGAATTTTTTTTTTTTTTTTTTTGGTTTTTGGGCCACACCCTGTGATGCTCAGGGGTTACTCCTGGCTATGCGCTCAGAAGTTGCTCCTGGCTTCTTGGGGGACCATATGGGATGCCGGGGGATCGAACCGCGGTCCGTCCTAGGCTAGCGCAGGCAAGGCAGGCACCTTACCTCCAGCGCCACCGCCCGGCCCAGTAAAGAATTTTTTTAACTGACTAATTTCTTAGCTTCCCAGCCAGAAGCAACAAGACGGCAGCTCTCAAGATTTTTCTGATTTTTACCTTTTGGCTGAGGTGTTTAGTCACAAAGTCCAGCCCCTCCAGGACAAATTTAAGTCCTGCTGGCCAGCAAAGAGGTAGAGTTTGCGACCACCACCTTGCCCTGTCCCTAACAGAGCCTGCCTTGAAATACAAAAACACAACGAAACAGAAAATAACAAGGAAGTATAGAAATTGCCACTTAACACCAATTTTTGCACCTCTGGGAAGTTCGCCAGCAAGAGACCTTGGATTGCGCAGTCTGAGCTTGCTCCATGGTTGACAGAGAAAAGGCAATAGATAGTAACAATCAAGAAATCAATTATCACACAAATTTCCCACACATTCTGCCAAGCACTTCACCACTCACACTGACTGGTCTTCACTCTCACTTTAAAATTTACAAATTTCTTTTGCTCTCTGGGCCATGCCCAATGAACTCCACACCTCTCCAGGACTGGGAGGGATTTTTAACTTCCAGTTTTGAAGAGAGAGATAAGAGAAAATGAACCAGAGAAGTGGAAAGCCAAAAAATAAAACCAAAACTAAAAATTAGATTAAAATGTAATCAAACCAACCTGAAGGATCTGCGAAGGGCTCACGCCCACTTTGGAAAGTCCGGCCGGGAATTGCACTGATCCTTGGAGCTCCGTGGAGTCTCCTACGTTTGGAGCCAAGATTTCTGTTCCCTGCTGAGGAGGCTTCACCCAACCTCCTCCCTGATGAGAAGGGCCCCTCTGGCCACTTCTCCCTAGGGCTCCTTAATAAAACAAGTCACACAAGACAAGGAGAAACAACTCACACAAAACAGTAACAGACAGACGGACAAACAGAATCTGACCTAGGTCCCGATACTTGGGCAGTTTACAAATGTATACCCCACTAAGGGTCATACATACAGAAGGGCTCCCGAGCGTCCTCGGGATCCCCAAACCTCACTGAGGTGTCCCTCAGATCTGTGACCTGCGGCCCTCTAGACAAGTCTGTCAGCCGCCACCGAGAACCCTCATGGGCTCATAAGGCAGTCACACTGCCCACACCAAGTGCACATTTTACCTCCTAGGCGCAGGTGTTCTCAAAACCCCGAGGTGAAGCGTTGATGTCCCTGAACAGGCGTGAATATCTCGGTGGAACCTCCAAATGTTAAGTCCCGGAGAATGATGCGCTGTTCAAAGACACCAAGACCACAGTCTCATGCAATAGCAGGGGGTTTATTTTTCTTACAAGCATGCAGGGGCTGGCAGATTCTGGCTTATGCTGGATTCTAGCGCAGCCCCTGCATGCTTGTAAGAAAAATAAACCCCCTGCTATTGCATGAGACTGTGGTCTTGATGTCTTTGAACGGTGCATCATTCTCCGGGACTTAACAAAAGAAGATTCTGCTAGTCTTTTGAGGAAGAGCACTCTAGCTGGGAAGTTATCACACTAACATGGTTTGCAGAGCAACCAGAAAGGGAATGAAAAATAGCTATAATTATTACCAAGGGACCTAGGAAAGCAGTCAACAGGCAAGCACAGAGACTGAAAATAGAAGGCAGGATGAGACAGAAGTGCTATGAGGGAAGAATGCTATAAGGACAGGTCCCCTGAGTAGGCACCACCATGCAGTCTAAGGATGCGACAACTAAAACTTTCCGGGCTGAGACACAAAGAGTGAAATAGCCAAAGATTGTGGAATAATGATAAAGACTTCCAGAGAAATGACAGAGGAACCGGAAGGAGAAGAAAATGGGGGCAGGAATGAGGGAATGTTTGAAGACATGATGGTTGAGACTTGTCCCAGGGAATGACAACCATTTATGAGCAATGAATTAGCAAGCTGTAAGAGCACAAGCATTAATAAACAGTCCTTCTGGGACCTGAGTGATAGCACAGTAGGTAGGGTATTTGCCTTGCAAGCGGCTGGCCTGGATTCTATCACTGGCATCCTATATGGTCTCCTGAGACTGCCTGGAGTGACATCTGAGCACAGAACCAGGAGTAACTTCTGAGTACCACCAAGTGTGACCCTCAAAACAAAAAATAAAAAAAAAAATACAATCTCATGGGCCCGGGGAGATAGCACAGCGGTGTTTGCCTTTCAAACAGCCGATCCAGGACCTAAGGTGGTTGGTTCGAATCCCGGTGTCCCATATGGTCCCTGTGCCTGCCAGGAGCTATTTCTGAGCAGACAGCCAGGAGTAACCCCTGAGCATCGCCGGGTGTGGCCCCCCCCAAAAAAAATACAATCTCAATAAATTAAAAAAAAATAAGTTGTACCAAAGCATATCATGTTCAAACTATTGGAAACAAAAGACTCAGAGAAATTTTTGCATGGATCTGGCCTGGGAAGCTCACCTTACATACAGATAAGCCGACTTTTGTCAATAGACATGCAAGCAAGAAGAAAGGGAAGGACTTTTTTCTTCTGAACAATGTTGAAACAAAATACCCCACACCTAAAAGTCTATATCTAACACAGATTTTTGGTAAAGGAGACTTTTGATAACCTTTGATTTAGGAAAATAGATAAAATCTTGTTGCAGTTTGGATGGAATTTTTTGTTCTTTTTGTTTTAGGGTCACAGTCAGCGGTGCTCAGGGCTTACTGACTTTATACTTAGAGATCACTTCTTGCAGGGCTATGGGAACTATATGTGGTGCCAGGGATCAAGCCAGAGATGACGGTTGCAAGGCAAGTAAGTGCCCTACCCATTGTGCTATCTCTCTGTTCCCGCAACTTGAATGGGAATTGGGGAAGTCATGCTAAGAGATGTGAGTCAACAGGAAAGAGATAAACACCAGATGATCTCATTCATATGATAAGAGTAAAGAAACAAATGGGATCAGACAAAGGCCAACAGCAACAAGCCTAGAATAAAGCCACCTGAACTGTGATTTTTTTTTTTTTTGGAGAGGGGTGGGTTTGGGTCACACTGGTGACACTCAGAGGTTACTCCTGGCTATGAGCTCAGAAATCTTTCCTGGCTTGGGGGAACCTTATGGGATGCTGGGGATCGAATCAAGGTCTGTCCTGAGTCATCATGTGCAAGGCAAAAGCTCTACCACTGTGCTACCGCTCCAGTCCCTGAACTGTGATTTGAAGGTGCTAGTAAAAGGGACTTTGGGACAGTGGCCTAGGGATCATGGCACTCTGGTGTCACAGCACTGCAGTTATGAAACAGCCATATTGGCACTATTGTAAAAACATAGTAATAATTTTTTTAAATAAAAGTAAAACAGGGAAAGGAGAAATATAGATTTTTCTCAGATCAACAACAACAACTAAACAAAAAAAGGAAATTTGTTGCCAGTAAACATTGTTGTGTATGTAAATATTTTAGGGGATTATTATGTTACTGACCCTACCCTGATCTGTGATTGTGCCCTACCCTAGGGTGTGACCTGGCATTCTGCCCCCACCCTAGGGTAGTACCTGATTCTGCTTCCACCATTGGGTGGTATCTGATTCTGGGGGATAAAAGCAAGGGTCTGTGGAAGGCAAGAGGCTTTTGGCTGGAACTTATGCTGAGTCTTTGGACTTCAGTCTGGTCCACCAAATAAAGCTAATATTTCCACAAGCCTGACTGTCTGTTTACCCACCGTTTCACCTCAGAACCGCCAGCTGAACAGGGTGGCAGATGCATGCTCCAAGTTGGAGGGGAAATACCTCATCCTCCATCCCTCCATCAGTCAACCTCTTCAGGGGCTGACTTGCAACAAACATGTCTTCCAAAACTGTTCAAAGAAATTCTTCTGAGAGAAGCAAAATGTTAGAAACTTGAATCCTCCTAGAAATAGTGTCAGAGTTGGAACAATGGTACAGGGGCTAGGAAGCTTGCCTTGTATGTAGCCAAACCAGGGTTCGACCCCCAGCATTCTATATGGTCTGTCTAGCACTGTCCAGAGTGATTCTTTGAATGTAAAACCATTAGTTTTACATTCAAGCATCGTAGGGTGTGACCCAAAAGCAAAAAAGTGTCAAAGAAGGGCTAAATTAAGATAAAATGAAGTTAAATGTTAAAAATGTTTTGTCTCATTGGTGATGGGAATGCTGCACTGGTGATGGGTGGTGTTCTTTACATGACTGAAACCCAAACACAATCATGTATGTAATCAAGGTGTTTAAATAAAAAATATATATAAAATGTTCTGTCTCAAAAATAGCGGATTGCGGGCCCAGAGAGATAGCACAGCGGCGTTTGCCTTGCAAGCAGCCGATCCAGGACCAAAGGTGGTTGGTTCGAATCCCGGTGTCCCATATGGTCCCCCATGCCTGCCAGGAGCTATTTCTGAGCAGACAGCCAGGAGTAACCCCTGAGCAACGCTGGTGTGGCCCAAAAACTAAAAAAAAAAAAAAAAAAAAAAAAAAATAGCGGATTGCAGGTGGAGGTTCTGCAGAAAGATGTTTAAGGTCAACGGAGTTCTTAAAAATGAGGGTTGGGTGAGAAATCAAAAGGTGAAACTCCTTTGATGACCAGAAACAAGACAAAGTACACTTCAAGACTAAAAAGAGAAGGAAGAAACTACTTCATCAATGAAAGTGCCCCTTCACTCAGGACCTCTGAAAAGGCAAATGAGGTTGTGCTGAACTGAAGCAGCAGCAGAGCCTGACAATTGTAGCTGAAGACTGCATTCATACCACTCAAGGCAAACCATTCAGTTGGGGTTCCGAAATTTGCCCCAGCATGAATAGTAAAAGGGAAACTGGCTGTGTGGCTGCTGGTGTGGTGATAGGGGCTGGTGCCTGCTACTGTATATATAGACTGACTTGGGGAAGGAATGAGAGTGAGAAAATCTGGAGTGATGATGAAGAAGAAGAATGTGAAGAAGAGTCTACTAGTAATATTTCAGAGACTGGAGTTGAGAGTGGGAAAGTACCTAATGCAGGGTTGGAGCTGGAGCTAGACTTCAGCGTGACTCAAAGGTCAAGATTGAGGTGGGTGTGCAACTTGAGAGTAGTTCAGATGTAAAGATGGAAGCCAACTTGAAAACCCAGAGTGGAGGTGGCCGAGAGGCCAAGGCCAAGGCCCTTTTCTGCACTCTAAAAGAACAGACAGACAAGTGCAAAGGTTGGTAGAGAGATCAGGCTGGGTAACATCTCTTGGACCAGAACACTTGCACAAAGTTTACCCTTCCCAGGAGGCAGAAATGGAAGCTGAAACCCTACCAAGAGAATGACTAGGTCTTGGAATAAGTCAAGTGGAAAACCTAAGAGAAAGGCTAAAAGTAAGAGCACAAAGACTCTGGCTACATTATGGACTGTTTGCAGGGGTAAATTCAACTTTCCCTATAAAATTGATGATATACTGGATGCTACTGACCTTCAAAGGGCTCTTAACATCCTAGAAAGAATGAATGATCCATTTATTCAAGAAGTATCTTTGGTCACTTTGGGCAATAATGCAGCATATTCATTTAACCAAAATTCTATTTGTAAATTGGGGGGGGGGAATCCTACCAATTATTGCAAAAAAGATAAAAACAAGAGACCCAATTACTAGGGAAGAGGCATACAATGCCTTAAATAACGAGTGTGAATATTAAAAACCATGACAATATTAAGATATTAATCAGTCCAGTGTGTGATGATACTATGATCTGTCCTATGAACTCAACTGTACAGATGGCTGGACTAAGACTGTTAACCAACATGACTGTGATCAATCATTACCAACATTTGCTTTCCTATTCTTTTCCAGATTTTTTTGCTTTGTTATTTCTGGAAAATTACTTCAGCAAGATTCAGACTGTGAAACTAATGATAAACTTTACTGAAAACCCAGCCTTGACAAGAGAGCTGATTGCTTGTAAAGTACCATCTGAATTGATTTCCCTCTTTAATAAAGAATGGGACAAGGATATTATTCTTAATATTCTCACCTTATTTGAGAATATGATAACATAAAAAGTGAAGGACTCGGGGCAGGAGAGATAGCATGGAGGTAAGGCATTTGCCTTGTATGCAGAAGGTTGGTGGTTCTAATCCTGGCATCCCATATGGTCCCCCAAGCCTGCCCCAGCGATTTCTAAGCATAGAGCCAGGAGGAAGCCCTGAGGGCTACCGGGTGTAACTCAAAAACCAAAAAAAAAAAAAAAAAAAAGTGAAGGACTCTATCTAGAAAAGAGTTCAGTAGAAGTTCCCTTATTTATTTATTTATTTTTGGTTTTTTGTTTTTGGGTCACACCTGGCAGCGCTCAGGGGTTCCTACTGGCTCTACACTCAGAAATCGCCCCCAGCAGGCTTAGGGGACTACATGGGATACCAGGATTCGAACCACTGTCCTTCTTCATGCAAGGCAAATGCCCTACCTCCATGCTATCTCTCTGGCCCATGTTCCAAACAATATTATGGTCACTTTTTAGTTTGCACTTGGGAATGATGCATTTGAATTGTTGTTGTTGTTTTTGTTGTTGTTACTCACAGTGCTTGTATGGCAGAAATAACTTTAGCTGCTATTTCATAAAAATAGGTATCAGGCCATCAATAATGACGCTAATTGTTACGTTTGTTCTAAAGTAAATTGTTTGAAGGATGCCAAAAGAATACTAGTTTATACAATGAAGTCATTTATTAATACTACTATGTAACCCAGATTGAGATGTGCCTATTCTTTTCTCTACCAAAATTGATAGAACTCATTTTGTTTTTGGTTTTTTTTTTTTGTTTTTTTTTTTTTGGTTTTTGGGCCACACCCGGTAACGCTCAGGGGTTACTCCTGGCTATGCGCTCAGAAGTTGCTCCTGGCTTGGGGGACCATATGGGACACCGGGGGATCGAACCGCGGTCCGTCCAAAGCTAGCGCAGGCAAGGCAGGCACCTTACCTTTAGCGCCACCGCCCGGCCCCAGAACTCATTTTGAATATGATATATGTCTGTAGTGTTTTACATATATTCATCTAAAATTTGTGTTTCATCAATAAATTTGTCTTTTAAATGTTAAAAAAATGTTCTGTCTCAACAGAATTTCTAGATAACTGTTAAACATGTAAATAATACTGGTAAATGAAAACATAGACAAGTGAATGACAGAAAAGTTATTGAGGATGGCAGGCAGGAGCTGGTAATGCTTCCTGAGATCAGATTTATACTCAGTGTATCCAAATCCAAATCCAAAATGTAACGCAATAAAGTGAGTGCTATTTAAAGGTGGATTTGGATTAGGCTGTAGAGATGTGTTACAAAATCATTGAAATATATTTTCTTTGGTCCCACACCTGGCAGTGCTTACCTAATATGGTTTCTAAAACATATTTTTAATAAATATGATTGTTATGGTTGGAGAAAAAAAGAATATATGCTCAATTTAGATCAGGGGTCTCAAACTTGCGGCCCGCGGGCCGTTTGCGGTCCTCTGTACAACATTTTATGGCCCCCTGCCCTAGAGGAATTCTTTTTTGTTTCGTTTTGTTTTGTTTTAGTTGTTTGGGTCACACTCCCCAATGTTCAAGGCTTACTACTGACTTTGCACTCAAGGATCACCCCGACTTTGCCTCCTGCGGCCCCCAGGTAAATTGAGTTTGAGACCCCTGATTTAGATCAAAGAGGACCAAAAAAAGCACATTTTAAAAATCCAAACTATATCGAGGCTGGAGAGATAACACAGCGGTAGGGCATTTGCCTTGCATGCAGCCAGCCAATCCAGTACAGAAGTTGTTCGAATCCCAGCATCCTATATGGTCCCCAAAGCCTACCAGGAGTGATTTCTGAGTGCAGAGCCAAGAGTAACCTCTGAGTGCCATCAGGTGTGACCCAAAAACCAACTCCCCCCAAAAATTTAAAATATAGGGCCAGGGAAAGAGCACAAAGGTTTAGAGTACATGCTTTACGTACTGTGGTTTAATTCCCCAAACACAGCTGGAACCTGGGGGTGATCTCAAACACCCAAACTATTCAATGACTAAAAAGCAACTAACAACATAAATAATATTAGTTCAATTGTGTCAAAAATTAATTTAAATGTGAGTAGCTTAAATATTCCTACGAAAAGACAGTTTGTCTGAACAGATTAAAAAATAAGATCCAGGGTCTGGAGAGATAGCACAGCGGCGTTTGCCTTGCAAGCAGCCGATCCAGGACCAAAAGTGGTTGGTTCGAATCCCGGTGTCCCATATGGTCCTCCGTGCCTGCCAGGAGCTATTTCTGAGCAGACAGCCAGGAGTAACCCCTGAGCACCGCTGGGTGTGGCCCAAAAACCAAAAACCAAAAACCAAAAAAAAAAAAAAAAAAGAAATAAGATCCGGGGACTGGAGAGATAGCATGGGAGGTAAAGCGTTTGTCTTTCATGCAGAAGGTCATTGATTCGAATCCCGGCATCCCATATGGTCCCCCAGCCTGACAGAAGCTATTTTTTGGTTTTGTTTTTTTTTTTGGTTTTGGGTCACACCTGGCGATGTTCAGGGGTTACTCCTGGCTGTCTGCTCAGAAATAGCTCCTGGCAGGCACGGGGGACCATATGGGACACTGGGATTCGAACCAACCACCTTAGGTTCTGGATTGGCTGCTTGCAAGGCAAACACTGCTGTGCTATCTCTCTGGACCCAGGAGCTATTTTTGAGCCTGGAGCCAGGAGTAACCCCTGAGCACTGCCGGGTGTGACCCAAAAACCAAAAAAAAAAAAAAAAAAAAAAAAAAAAAAGATCCAGGGCCAGAGAAATAGCATGGAGGTAGGGTGTTTGCTTTGCATGCAGAAGGATGGTGGTTCAAATCTTGACATCCCATATGATCCCAGGAGCAATTTCTGAGCTTAGAGTCAGGAGTAACCCCCGAGCACTGCCGAGTGTGACACCCCCCCCCCCCAGAAAAAGAAATAAGATTTTTGTAATGTTGTTTAAAAAACACTTATTGTATGTCTCAAAATGGTACAATACATGAGTGAGTCCTTGAGTTTGATCCCTGCCACATGTCACCCTGAGCACCACCAGGTATGGCCCTGGTGGTTCCTATCTGGATTCACCAGAAATGTGCTTCTAGCAACACTGGGTAAAGAGCCATCCCCAGTAAATAATAACACTGGGTGTTGGAGACTCACAGCTCTCAGTCACCCAGATTTGCCAGCAGAAAGCAGGAAAGACAAAGCTGCATTGACAGCTTACTCTAAAGACATTCAAGAAGGCTCAGTCTGACAAGGTCAGCACGAAGGAGACATTCACCCAGACACCACAGTCTGTACCCAAGGACAAATGTAAACAAATCTGAGAGGTCTGGCAATGACTTTTTAGAAACAACCCCAAAAGCATGACCCATGAAAGAAAAAAATTGGATAACTTGAACTTGAATCAAATCCAAAACATGCTTTGCAGATGACACTGGTGAGGGAATATAAAGATAGGCCACAAACTTTGAACAAACTTTTGTAAAACAGATACTTCATGGAGGATCTGATTCCAAAATACACAAAGTATGTTACATTATTGATCCTTAAAAAAAAATACCACCCTATTTAAAAATGGGCAAAAGTGCTCAGTTTGAATAAGAATGGGGTGCTCACTTTCTCCCTAGCCTGGGGAGTGCTGAGAGGCTTGGCAGGCCCCCAGCCATCCTTGTCTTTTTCCCCTGACTCCAGGCCTTCCCTGGGTGCCAGCTCAGATGGCCAGAAGTGGGCTCAGGTGGACTCTTAGTGGTCCTCAGGTTCCCCCCTCCCTCTGTACTCCAGGGGGGAGGTGGATGGGGAGGAGGGCTTCCGGTTTCCACTTTGATTCTGGAGACCAGCTCTTGCCAGGTATGGGGTTTGGGGAGGCCCCATACCAGAGCCTTTCTCCCTAGCCTGGGGAGTGCTGGGAGGCTTGGCAGGCCCCCAGTCGTCCTTGTCTTTTTCCCCTGACTCCAGGCCTTCCCTGGATGCCAGTTCAGATGGCCAGAAGTGGGTTCAGGTGGACTCTTAGTGGTCCTCAGGTTCCCCCCTCCCTCTGTACTCCAGAGGGGAGGTGCATGGGGAGGAGGGCGGGCAGACATTTGGCTTCCAATTTCCTCCTTGATTCTGGAGACCAGCTCTTGCCAGGTATAGGGTTTTTCTCCCCTGGACTTCAGTCTTTCCCTGGGCATCGGTCTAGGTGGACTCTATAGGGGTCAACAGGCTTTCCCCCTATCTCTCCCTACACTAATGGGAATGCGCTCTGGGAGGAGGGCAGGCTATTCCAGCACTGGTTTATGTTGGGACAGTCAGTGGAAATTTTTTCTCTTTGTTTTCATATTGATATTATTGTGTGCATATGTTCTATATATCCATAATATTCATCTTGTATTGGGACCTTGATACTGCCCTACAAAGCTCATTTCTAATATTTTACTGCCTCAGTCCCAACCCTTACTTCCCCCCATCCTCCCATGTAGGTGCAGCTAATGACATGAAGCTCACCACATAGAGTGATGAGTGCAGTTAGAGAAATAGCTACACTGAAAACTATCATAACAATGTGAATGAATGAGGGAAAAAGAAAGCCTGTCTCGAGTACAGGTGTGGGTGGGGTGGGGAGTAGGTAGATCTGGGAAACTGGTGGTGGGAATCCTGCACTGGTGAAGGGGGATGTTCTTTACATGACTGTAATTATACAACTACAATTATATTTGCAATCACGGTGTTTAAATAAAGATAATTAAAAAAAAAGAATGGGGTGCTCAAAGGAGGTGAAGTGCTAGATATAATACACTTCCAGTAACAGTGTTACAAAATACCGCACCTTAAAGAAAAAGAGGAAAAGTGCCTGCATGGAGACAAGCTGAGGGGTGGGAAAGAAATTGAGAACACTGATAGAGAGACTAAAACTCAATTTTACATTTGAAACTCAATCATAAATAATTTTGTAACTTGGTAAGTCACAGTGATTCAATACATTAAACAAAGAAAATGAATCAAAGATCTCAGAGGCTATAGAAGAGGACAGAAGGAAACAAGCATTTGAAAAGACACTTCACATTATGTGTTTAAAAAGTAAACAACTGGGGCCGGGAAGGTGGCGCTAGAGGTAAGGTGTCTGCCTTGCAAGCGCTAGCCAAGGAACGGACCACGGTTCAATCCCCCGGCGTCCCATATGGTCCCCCCAAGCCAGGGGCAATTTCTGAGCACATAGCCAGGAGTAACCCCTGAGCGTCAAACGGGTGTGGCCCAAAAACCAAAAAAAAAAAATAAAATAAAAAAAAAATAAAAAGTAAACAACTATAAATTCAAAGAGGGACCATGTCACCTTATGCTGGACTGACAAGGTTTCCCAAAACAAACACCACCAGCAGCTGGCTAGCTTGTGGAGCCATCAAACTCTGGGTAGGGGTGAGAGGTGGAGGATCACCAATAATACAACCAACCACCTTGTAAGAGAATTCAGCAATTTCTTACGAAACAAAACTTATTCTTATCATATGATCTAGCAATTGGTCTCTGTATTTTCCCAAAGGAATTGAAAACACACCCACACGAAAACCAACACGCAAGAGTTGAAGGCAGCTTTATTCATAATTGTCTCAAACCGAAAGAACAAGGAGTCTTTCTGAGAGTGAATGGCTATGTGTTAGGTCAGAGCATACCTATAGTATTCCGTGCTAAGCAAAAAGCACTATCACATCGGTAAAAGATACAGAAGACACCTATCAGAGCATTGCTAAGTGGAAGAAGACAGTTTTTAGAGAATATACAGGACCAGAGAGAGAGAACAGCTGGTAGGCACTTGCCTTGCATCAGCTGATCCAAATTTAATTCCCAGCACCTCATATTGTCCCCTAAACATCACCAGTCGTAGTCCCAAAACTAAAACAAAAACAAAAACAGTGGTAGAGCGTTTGCCCTGCACGAGGCTGATCCAGGATGGATCTGGGTTCAATTTTCTATATCCTATATGGTACCCCAGTCTGCCAGGGGTTATTTCTGAGTGCAGAGCCAGGAGTAACCCCTGAGCACCATTGGATGTGGCCCAAAAAACAATCAATCAATCAATAAAGTTTTTTGGTTTTTTTTTTGGTTTTTGGTCCACACCCGGTAACGCTCAGGGTTACTCCTGGCTATGTGCTCAGAAGTTGCTCCTGGCTTGGGGGACCATATGGGACACCGGGGGATCAAACCATGGTCCGTCCAAGGCTAGCGCAGGCAAGGCAGGCACCTTACCTTTAGCGCCACCACCCGGCCCCTCAATAAAGTTTTTAAAAAAGAGTTCTAGGGGCTGGAAAGATAGCATGGAGGTAAGGCGTTTGCCTTTCATGCAGGAGGTCATTGGTTCAAATCCCGGTGCCCCATATTGTCCCCCCGTGCCTGACAGGAGCAATTTCTGAGCCTGGAGCCAGGAATAATCCCTGAGCACTGCTGGGTGTGACCCAAAAACCAAAAAAAAAAAAAAAAAGAGTTCTAGAGAATTAAACTGTCTTAGGGAAGGAGGCTGATAAGTGCAGAGTAGGAGGCTTGAGGGCTTGTTAGAATGCATTACTTAGGCATATGTCTTCAGAGACCACAGAACTAATTGTATAAATGATAAACTCAAGTTTCCTGTAAATCTGAAATTAAACTGTTTTAAAATGCTTTATCTTTATTTCCATTAATTTAAAAAGTGGTGTGTTATTTGGGCCACTTTTAACTGTACTTAAGGGTTTACTTCTGTTTTTATGCTCAGGGATCACTCCTGGACTCAGTACCATATGCAAACTCCCTGCCCCCTAAACTATCTTTCCAATCCAATTTTTAAAAGAAAATGTATTATAACACCATGATTTAGCAAGTTTTTCCTAATACAGTTGTTTTAGGCATTAAATGTTCAAACCTCAGTCCCACTATCAGTGTGACCCCCTATTCACCAGTGTCCCCAATAATCTCTCACCCACTACCCTAGCCTGCCTCCATGCAGTCACAAACAAATTTGCTTCATACTTCAAAGGCAAATGAAATCATCAAAACTGAGAGCAGCAAGGGTTCACTTGAAATGATTGCTCTGTCTCTCCATGGTGTTACTAAGTCAGTGTCTATGGATGTTTAGTTGGTGCTAATTGAGTTTCTGTGTTTCCGATTAGGCTCACTGAGGTAGGTAGATTCTATGAAAGTTTTTCATCAGATTTTCTGGGATACTATCACTGTCTCCATCCTTATTGTTATAGGACTTCAACCTATCGACTGGGAAAAACCAAATCCTCACTGACAAACCCTTAAGACAGACTGAGTGCATGCTCTTTCCATCTGGGCCCTAAACCAAGACAAAGCAGAAAATTAATACTCTAATTAGCCCCATATGTAGGATGGGATGTTCTCTCTGGAGTGCGTACAAAGATAAAGGCAGGAGAATGGGATGTTCCCTCTGGAATGTGTACGAAGTTTAAATCAGGAGAATGGTTAAGGGAAGACTGGGCGGGGAAGGGGATGAGCGGGAATAAGGAGTTCTGTGGGAAATAGAAGGGAAGGAGACAAATGGATGGACTACAAACTGTGGGGAGCATTTTCTGAGAAGAGGTCCCAGCAGGATGCCTCAGCTGAATGTATGAATGTCTGAACCCCACTACATTATTTCTATTCTTTTTTCTTCATTTTGGGGTCACTCCTGATGGATCTAGGGGTGCCATATGTGGTTCTTGGGGGCTGAACTAAAGTTGACTTATGCAAGGCAAGCAAACGCCCTCCCTTTGTATGTCACTTCTGCTCTCTACCAATTTTGTAAAAATTTGAATGGTAGTCTTGGTAGCAACCAAGCATGCTCTGATATGATGTGAGCTACACTACCCTGAGGAAATATTTGGAACCTCCTGGATTGGGGCCCCTTGCCCTCATAACAGGTTGTAGTACAGAGCAGCCCTGAGCAGTCTGGATAGCAGGGACAGGAGATGAGTCGTGGAGATATATGTGGGGACTATGCTGCCCTTAATACCCCTTCTGGGTCTCAGCGTGGTGTACTGTTTCCCTGTCTCTTCTGACCAATTTCAGACAGAAAAACCTTTCTAAGAAGAGCAGAAAGCATTTTTGTAACCCCTGCCCCAGATTTCCCCAGTGTCTACACAGCTGACCACATCTACTCACTCCCCTGCCTGGAAAGTCCTGTTTACATTCTCATTTAGCAACCAAGCAAGTCCTCTGCAACACATCTTTTTGTCTTCATTCTCACATCAATAAAGAACACTTTGAAGACCGAGGGTGCAGACTTTGCCAAAGGAGCCCTAGATTTAGTCCTCAGTGCTGCCAGATTGCCAGAGCATGGCCAGGAGAGACTCAGGAACACTGGAGGAGTGATTGCAAACCTCTGAGCAATCCCTAAGGAGTACTTTCTTAAGGCCTAACAGACGTCAGGCTATGCATGGTTTCATACAATGATAGATTTGCATGTCATTATGTACATTTGCATGCATCATTGCTCCCAGACCCCTCTGAGGTAGGGTTCATCATCAGATCCACTTTGCAGATATGAAAGCTGTGTCCTGGTAAAAGTGTGAAGTTGATGTACAGATGTGGGGGGCCAGGAACAGACAGGGATGATTTAGAGAAGCAGAAAACAGGTGAATAGCCAGTTGAAGGGGCCATCAAGACTACGCACCTCCAAAGTAAAATTCTATTACCATCTGCAGGTAAGATTGGGTTTGAATCATGAGACAGCAAAACAGGGTCAACGAAGATTTCAACTCCATGAAGAGGGCATTTATTTGAAAGGTTCATCCCAAATGTCTTGGGTTCCAACGTGAGTTGTGTGGGTGCATGAGTGAATTGTGTGTGTGTGTGTGTGTGTGTGTGTGTGTGTGTGTGTGTGTGTGCAAGGAATGGGAAGGTGGGAATAGGTGTTTGAGTCAGTTTGGGGCAGGGAGCAGCTACAAGATGTGAGATGTGAGAAACAAGATGGAGCCTAATATTTTCCACTTACACCAGGAGGTCTTTGGGGGCAAGACTAGGGCATATCACTGTCTGGGTCTGCTGGTAAGTGGCATCTGAGTCTGTACATTTTTGCATCTCCCCCTCTTTCCCCCAAAGCTCCCAGCCCACCTGACTCCAGGTGAGACCCCAAACCTGCCACTTGGGTTTCCACCCAGCATTTTTGGGGGGGAGGGCCACACCCAGCAGTGCTCAGGGGTTAATACTGGCTGTCTGCTCAGAAATAGCTCCTGGCAGGCACGGGGGACCATATGGGACACCGGGATTCGAACCAACCACCTTTGGTCCTGGATCGGCTGCTTGCAAGGCAAACACCGCTGTGCTATCTCTCCAGGCCCAACCCAGCACATTTTTACTTGCAGCTCTTTCTCCCTAGACTACACTCCCCCACAATCCTCTTGGGGTTCTCAGCTCCAAATCTCCTCAGTGCACTTCCCCTTCACTCTCTCTGTTTGACTTTTTTCTTGGAATCTGAAAGATCAGAAAGTCCATATTCCCTGCCACCAAGTTGAGTCAGACAGAGCTATCTAGTTAATCAGAAGCCAGTGTACTTTGCAGTCTGGGTTCAAACAGAGTAAGTTCCATCTCAGAGGCTCTATGCCTCAGTTTCCCCATCTGTAAAATGGTCCTCTGTGGTGGATCTTCCGCCTAGAGTAGTTGCAAGGGTGAAAGGAGGAAATCCAGGCAGCATCTTAGGACAGGACCCGCCAAGGTGCTGACAGGAAGGCTGTCTTAGTATCTTCTGGATCTAACAACAGTGAAACTCAGAACACAATGAACAGTAAGTGTGGGCATTCGAGGGAGACTGTTGGGAAGGGTCTCAGGGTTAGAGCAGCCAATCCCCTAGTCCTAAAGGCACCAAGCCTTTTAGAGATTTTTAGAGAAAGGAAGGAGATGTTGGGAAAGGGCTGGGCCAGGCCTGATAGATAGCAGTAATCCAGAGCAGTAATTAATTCTACAAGACAATTCTATAAGTTTGGAACTAGGTCGAATCCTGGAGCTATTGTGTGGGAGAGGGAGAGGGCTCAGGAGGTGGGCCAGGGTGCCCCCCAAAGAGAAGCGGGAGCCAGGCAGGCTAGGGCAACGCCTATGGTGGAGAGGGAAGCGTTCAAAAGGGAGGAGGAGGTGATGATGAAAGATGGTGAAGTGCTATGCATAAAGCCCTCTCAGCTACAGTCCTGGAAACCACAGTGCAAAAACTTTTCCTAAAAAAAAAATTTTAAAGCTCTTTTCCAAGAAAGAAAGACTGGTAAGTGGGAGGCAAAAATGGGGTGAAGGGAGGTGGACACTGGAGAAGGGACTGGTGTTGAAACATTTGTATGCCTGAAACTCAATCATGCCTAGAATAATTTTATAATTTTACAGTGATTAAAAAAAAATAAGTGGAGGGGCCATAGAGATAGCATGGAGGTAAGGCATTTGCCTTGCATGCACAAGGAAGGTGGTTCGAATCCCAGCATCCTATATGGTCCCCCGAGCTTACCAGGAGTGACTTTCTGAGTGTAGAGCCAGGAGTAACCCCTGAGCGCTGCCGGGTGTGACCCAAAAACCAAAAAAGAAAAAAAAAAAGTGGGGACAGGGAGGTGGTAGCTGGGGCTCCAGAGGAGCCAGGAGAGGGTGGCGTCGCTGGGCGGGGCTTCTGGGGCGAGTGGGCGTGATCATCCAGTGGTGGGCGTGGTTTGTGGTAGGCGTGGCGAGTCGGTAGGGGGCGTGGTCAGGGCGGGCGCAGGAAGCCGCCCTAGGAAAGCCCCGGCGAGCGCAGCCTGCGCTGCAGCCAGACGCACCCCACTTTCCCTGGATGCGGCGTGGCGGATGGGACAGCGCACGCAGGTAAGACCCAGGACTTGGGGTGAGCTAGGGTTGGAGGGGAGAGGTCCGTTGAGAAGTGCCAGCTGTTTGGGTCCTCAAGCAGCGGGGATCCCCACAATTTCCCCACTTGGGCGGGGACATGTAGGCGAAGGCTTCCCCAGGCTTGGGAGTCGCTCTGATCCCCTGTGCCACCCCCCAAAAAAAACTCCTGCTGCGACCCGGGGGTAGCTGGGTAGAGGTGGGGAATGGGCTGCGGGTGAGGATGAGCGGGAGAGGATGGGCGAAGTCCTGAAAACTGAAATGAAATTGGAGACTTCTCTGGATTCAGGGAAACCTTTGGTCTTCTTATTTGAATATTAGATGGACCTAATAATAGCGGCCGTCTAGTGGGACTTTGTTCCAGTTCACCCAGATGGCACCAAGTGCAGCTTGATGGTAGGTTCCTGGGGGGGGGGGGGCTCTAGTAGTTGGGGCCATGTTTCAGAGGGGACCTCGAGGGCAGGGCTGCTGCACTGACTGGTCCCCGTTGAGGTCTATCTGGAAGAAATGCAGACAGACACCCCTTCCTCCACCCTGGACCCCTCATCCATGTTTCCAAACCACCCCCATAAAATAAACCACTCTTCTGGGGGATTTGGCCAAATGCAGACTCCCAGGCCCCTTCTAGGAAATGTGACTCAGTAAACGAATACGAATTTGAATAGGAATAGGAATTTTTTTCTTACAAACAACAGCCCTGATTTCCTGTCGTGAGACCAAGACTAGAGGGTCAGTCACAAACTCTAGCACGTGGCTGAACTGAGCTGATGCTTCAGCACGTAGCTGACCTTAAGTGTCCCCAAACCTCTGGGGGGTATGACCGGCCCTGCAACTCCACCCCCCTGGGGCTGACCAGAGCAAAGAATTAGTTGCAGCTTTGATCATTTATTCTAGTGCTAAAGTCCTTTAGGGGAGAAAGAGGCTTCAGTGTAGTCCTGAGCACTGTGTGCTCCATAGTCCCCATTGGGAATTTGAGTTTTGCAAGCTTCCCCTCGAATGCATTCCCCTAGACTCAGGAATCTAGCTGAGGGGAGTGACAGCTGCCCTCAAAGGGTGCCCGCTGGACCTCAATGATCAGGTCGCTGGTTTTCAGCCTCCTTCCCCAGAGGGAGCACTAGGAGAGAGAAATCTCACTGGGCAGGCCTTTAGGACTGCTTTCACATCGCAGGGACCCTGAGCCAGCCTGGCAAGAGGAGTAGAGGCACCTGGCAGGTAGAGGATGGGTGGGAAAGGCAGGCTGAGTAGCAGTAGTGGGAACGTCCTAGATCGAGTCCCCAGGGCGCTGCAGAGGGGTAGAGGCATGGTGGATGGGAAGGAAGGTGGGTCTGGATGCTGGGCAACCCTGAGAAGAGTCCCATTCTCTGAGCTCAGAGCGACTCCAGGCCCCACCCTGGACCTCTGAAGTCAGGCTGGAGGAAAGCCAGGTGTAGGCGGCAGGAAGGCCAACCAGGAGAGTTGCCCCACTTACAACATGCGTTTCCCAGCAGGTCTGGGAGGACCTGAGGATTTCCACATTCTGCCTAGTGACTCAGTAACCAAGTGGTTTTGCTTTTGGTCGAGTACAGTCCCTAGGCTGCAGAAATGCCTGGCAGCAGGGAGGCTGGTTCCTAAAGCATTCCTTTTCCTGGGGCTCAGATTCAGAAAAGAAATGAAGGAAGTGTCAGCCCAGAGACCCTTTCCAGGACCCCTCCCCTCATTAATCACACACACACACACACACACACACACACACACACACACACACGAAATGAAGGAAGTGTCAGCCCAGAGACCCTTTCCAGGACCCCTCCCCTCATTAATCACACATACACACACACACACACACACACACACACACACACACACACACACACACGAAATGAAGGAAGTGTCAGTCCAGAGACCCTTTCTAGAGGGAGCTGGGTGAGCCACAGCCCCATCTCTGTTATGTTTTTCTACATTTTTTTGGTAAAATTAGTCTCTTTGTGAGGGCCATAATGTAACTCTGTCGATAAGGCTCTCACCAGAATGTGTCCACAGCCATCTTTATCTTTATTTTAATGTGTTTGTGCCTGTTAGGAAAGTACCATTTGCAGGCTGTAGGGCAGGAGGGATTCTGAACTGGGTTGCCCTGGTCTAGGGCTGGCTTTGCAACTTGCTGTGAGGCTGAATATCCTGGACCTCCATTTCCCCACTTGTGAACTGAAGGCAGGTAGGTCCCTCTCATCCTGTAGTGGTGATGCCAGGAACTGGCAAAGGTCCCACATGTAGAGCAGTGCCTAATGTGGAATCTTGTGAAATAACTGAGCGACCCCCTATTGTGTGGGGTAGGAACCTTCATGCAGGTGAGGAAACAGGAAGAAAAATGTGTGCAACGGTCTGGCCTATGGTCCAGAAGGGACAGAGGAGTAATTCCAATCCACCCCTCTCTCCTTTGCTGGGATTATGAGGAAGGCTCTTTCCCCATTTTCTGGCAGCAATGGTGAATGAAGTTCTTTGACTTCAAACAGCAGGTAGGCCACAGACAGTCAGAGCCTTTGGGTTCCACTCTAGCTATTTCCTGTCTGTGCACTGGAATGGAGCTGCTGGGTCTCTCTGAGCCTCAGTCTGTTTATCTGATAACTCAGGGTACCCAGGCAAGGTAGGGGAGGCATCTCTGGGATTGCCTCAGTAGGGCACCTTATCTTGACTCAATGACCATTTCTCTCCCAGTTAGGGTTACACCTGCATTTATCACCCAGTTCTCTCACTCATTTCTTCTTCCTATATTTATTAAGCTCATCTGTAGGCCAGACATAGTGGGCCCAAGACTTGCTGCCCTGCGGTTCATGTCAGAGCAGAGAGACAGCCCCTCTCTTTCCTGTAATCACAGAGTCACAGCTCTGAGTTTCTCAGCCAGAATCAGATCTGGAATAAACTCTGGGGACAGGGAGGGGGGTTCTTTGGGGTGTGAATGGCTGTCCTGGTTGAATGTCCCTGAAGCAATATTCCTGTGATTAATTTTTGAGGCACTGTTCTAGATCCATAGGGGGCTGGTGGTAGGGCCAGTTAGTTTTTTGTATGTTTGTTTGTTTTGGGTCACATCCAGCAGCACTCAGGGGTTCCTCCTGACTCTACACTCAGAAATCGCTCCTGGCAGGCTCAGGGGACCATATGGGATGCCGGGGTTCAAACCACCGTCCTTCTGCATGCAAGGCAAACACTTTACTTCTTATTTGGTCATTCTGGTATCTCTCCAGCCCTAGTTCTAAAAGTCTAAAAGGCACCTTTCTAGAAATCAGAATGACCAAATTAGATGCTGGAGCACACTGGCCCCTGTGTCTGCTTTATTCTTGCCCCATGGTGCAGTGGAAGCTGGCATGAGGGTATGATCAGTGGTCTGAGGGGGATATTTAGAAAGACTGAATGGCCGGGAACCCATGAAACACTTCTTGTCCTCTTCCTGTCCCTCACTTCCGGCTCTGCTGAATGTTCTCATCTGTCTCAATGGGCTGTCTTTGCCTTTCCAAGAAGTGGTGGTTCCTTTGAGGTTTTATGTATGACTTTAACTGACTCTTTCTCACTCTTAGGGGTAGGGGGGCCCCCTCCAGATGCCTCCTCACCTCCTCAGAAGGGCTTAAATAAGTCAGGGTCTCCACAAAGCAGGCCTAGCACTCTGACTCACTACACATTGCTCCAGGAAGAGAAGGAGGAAATGGATTTGGGGACAGGAACCTCTTTCTGGATATGATATCTCATCAGGTTTTAGGGATGGGAGGACAGAGCCACCCCATACCAGCTCCAAGCTCAGTGCTCATATTTATTCTGTTTAAGTAGCAGGGTTGGGACCAAGACATGGCTCAGTGGTCAAGTACTCATCTTGCATATAGGAGGCCCTGGGCTCGATCCCCAGCATCACACACAAACACACTAAAAAGGCTTAAGAACTAGGGACATGGCATCTAATGACACCCATCTGAACATGTGTCCTCTTCCCTTGGGCTTGACCACCTGATGGGGGAAGGTCATTCTTAGGAGGCAGCCCTCACTTTTATTTTTTTTTATTTATTTTTTTGGGGGGGCCACACCCGGTAATGCTCAGGGGTTACTCCTGGCTATGCGCTCAGAAGTTGCTCCTGGCTTGGGGGACCATATGGGACGCCGGGGGATCGAACTGTGGTCTGTCCAAGGCTAGCGCAGGCAAGGCAGGCACCTTACCTCTTGCGCCACCGCCCGGTCCCAGCCCTCACTTTTATTGAGGCAATGTTGGTTTTTAACATTTTCAGGGCAGGAGGTTTCCCTAGCTTAGACCTGATGTATGGGAGCTTGTGTCTTTCCAGGACACAGGCAGCCTGTGCAAAGGCTCTGGGGGTGGAGCACTATGGCATCTGACTCATAGCAGGGAAGCTTCTGTGATTGGACAGAGTTAAGGGAGCTGAGGAGGAGTAGGGGCAGAGATCAGGGGGTTAAACAGGAGCCAGACACCTGTTATCTCATCCAGCTTACATACTCACCTTGCCAGGAAGGAAGTACTCTATCCTGATTTCATAGGCAAGGAAACAGGTGGGGGATGATTTAGTAACTTGCTGGTGGTCACAGGGCTGGAAGTGGGCAGAGCAGGGCTGGGGGTCCCCATTTTCATCACCAGACATGGTGCTCAGAGGATAAAGGACTGACTGCCTTGGGCTTAGGATCTTGCTGGAGTGCTCTCCTGGCTTGCAACCTTGGCCAGGACCAGCCACACAGATGCGATATCTTTCTTTTTTTTTTTATTTGTTTGTTTATCTGTGTTTATTTGTTTGGGGGCCACACTCAGCAGCTCTCAGGAGTTATTCCTGGCTCTGTATTCAGAAATCAATCCTGACAGTCTTGAGGGACCATAAGGGATGCTAGCGGTTGAATCAGCCACATGAGGGGGTAGTCGAATGCAAGGCAAATGCCCTACCTGCTGTGCAATGGCTCTGCCCCCGTCCCGCCACCCCACCCGTGGATCACTTAATAGTGACCCTCAAAAGTGTGCAAGACATGAGGCCGGAGAGATAGCATGGAGGTAAGGCGTTTGATTTTCATGCAGGAGGTCATCGGTTCGAATCCCAGCATCCTATATGGTCCCCCGTGCCTGCCAAGAACAATTTCTTTTATTTTATTTTGTTTTTTTTTTTTTGTGGCCACACCCATTTGATACTCAGGGATTACTCCTAGCTAAGTGCTCAGAAATTGCCCCTGGCTTGGGGGGACCATATGGGATGCTGGGGGATGATCGAACCGCTAGCGCTTGCAAGGCAGACACCTTACTTCTAGCGCCACCTCACTGACCCCTAGGAGCAGTTTCTGAGCCTGGAGCCAGGAATAACCCCTGAGCACTGCCGGGTGTGACCCAAAAAAACACACACAAAAAAAAGTGTGCGAGACAGGGAGATCCAGCCAAACAGAGGGGACCCCAGAATGGGGTAGGGTTGAGGACTACATCTGGGGCATTGTGCTTGTGAGTTCAGGTGGACAATGGTGGTGGGGTCATCACTCCCCCCTCCCCATTTTCCTGAGCAGAAAACTGATACTCAGGGTCAGGTCTAGATACCTGAAATCCAGCTCACAGATGCCTCAATCTGGGTACATTTCCAGAGCTGCAGCCCCAGAAACCAGTGCATTTCACCCCACTTCTCAGCCTTCCAGGCCTGGGAGCAGAGTGTAAAAGAACTCAATGCCCAGGCTCAGAGAATCCAGTCCTTGAGAGCATTAGGGGGGTCTGTGGATGTTTGTGTCCTGCCCCTCCAGTGAGGGAAAGAGAGCAACTCTCTGAGCTGGCTGCCCTCCAGGCTTGAGGCCTGAAGAACCACAGCTGCTTTCCAGCAGAGCAGAGCTCAGGCCTGCTCCCATGGGAGAAGAGCTTTACTGAGAGGAGGCCCAGCTGGATTTTCCCCAAGCTTCTCCTTTCTGTCTCCACTTCCTTACTTTCGGAGCTGACAATTAACCCTCCAACTCCAGACCAGTGTTTCTCCTGTCAGACAACTCAATCTCCCTTTTTTCAGGGAATCTTCCCACTCAGACTGTCTTCTGATTTTGAAGAATTCAATCTGATTTTGGTTTTGATTCAGGGAGTCTTAAACGGCATAGATTTCTGGGCCAGGCAGGAGGAAGACAAGCAGTCACTTCCTTGGGTTTGGGGCCTAGCTTCTGTTGGTACAACCCTTTGTAGCAGCCACACCCCACAGAGACTTTTGATAACCTGTTTCCTGCCCTTCCCACATCTCTCCTCTGCTGGAGCTGCAGTAATTATTTTCCCATTCTGAGATTCCTGGTCTGTGGCTGGTAATTATTTTCCATCTTCCTTGTTTTCTAGTAATTCTAATTCAGGCTGTAATTTTTATTTCTGAATACTGCTTTGGCTTCTTTTCACAGGCCTCATCACACAGTGGCATTCGCTGCTAAATTTTAAAGTATTGTGGCCAATATTTGTGGTTTCTGTGGTATCTGTGATGGAGAATTTATAGGATTTTATGGCCAAGCTTTCTTTTTTTCTGTTTTCTATTAGTTCCTGTGTTTTTTGTTTGTTTTTTTGTTGTGTTTTTTTGGGCCACACCCGGCAGTGCTCAGGGATTACTCCTGGCTGTCTGCTCAGAAATAGCTCCTGGCAGGCACGGGGTACCATAAGGGACACCGGGATTCGAACCAACCACCTTAGGTCCTGGATCGGCTGCTTGCAAGGCAAACGCCGCTGTGCTATCTCTCCGGGCCCTCCTGTGTTTATATTTTAAAGAACTATTGTTGTTGTTATTGTTGGTGATGGGAAATTCCTAGAAATATATCTATTCATTCAAGTAGCTCATTGTGTTGTCCACATTTTCTATGTTTTTATATATTTTTTGTTTGTTTGGTGTTTATTTAGGTCACACCCAGCAATGAATGGTCAGGGGTTACTCCTGGCTCTGTGCTCAGGAAATTACTCCTGGCAGTGCTCAAGGAACCATATGGGGATAGAACCTGGGTTGGCCAAATGCAAAACAAGCATTCTACTCACTGACTGTGCTTCAGTCCTTATTTTTATATTTTTTAAACTTACTTTATCTCCTGCTATGAATGAGGCATTTCTTTTTTCCCTACTATTAATGAGGCTTGATTCATTTTTCCTCACTCTTAATTGTATTTTACTTTATTTTGAAGCTATGTTTGTTTGATTGTTAGACTGTGTTGTGAACTTTTAGTTTTATATACATCATACACAATACGTAACTATGTAGATGCCAAATCTATGGGTTTATTAAAAATGTCGTTGCTGATTTGTATGCCTTTTTGGCGAATTGCTCCTTCTTTCAATCCAAGACAACTTCGTTCCTTTCTGTAGACACTTTGTCGAATTCTATAATATTTGACTTTCGAGTCTCAGCACTTATTACCTTTATTTGCAGTATTTTTTTTTATTAATATCTCAATTCTGTTTCTTCTTTCTTCCGTCCCAAAGCTGTAGTTTTTTTCAAGCCTGTTTGGTAGCCCGATGAGTGAAAACAGAATATAACTTAGATTTCAGTTTCTGCTCTGAAACTCACTTGCGGGATTGTTTTTCTTGTTTGAGCCGCAAAGTTCTCATTCATAGAATGGGGATACGGCCCACTTTCTCTCTCTAGATTTTTGTGAAATGACTGCCCACAGTGACCAAGGAAGATCCACAAAGGTCCCTGTGCAGGAGGGCTGGAGGGTTCTTGCCATGGATGGGGCCAAGGCTGGAGGAAGGTGGGCCCAGGGGTGGGCCCCTGGGTGGAGCCACATTGAGGGACATGGCCAGGGTGCAATCCCCGTGATACTTTAATGATCGGGGTCACCGTGGCCTGCATCTGTACTGCCCAGACCTGTACTGTGTTTGCCAGTTTGGGCGGTGACTGGCACTGGGCACTGCCACCAGAGACAGCAGGCACTGGAAACATGAGGGGTGCAAATGGCCATGGCAACTGCTAGGATTCCTGCAGTCGAGACCTCTCTGCACTTTGGGGTCCTGGAGACTGGACTTTGTTCATCCTTCCACTCATTCTTTTGTTCTCTCTCTGTAGTGAGCAGATGTAGATGCAGATGGGAACACCCTTGTGCCTATCCCTTATGAGTGCATGAGATCAACTAGCCTTCCCTGTCCCCACATCCTGACGCCGTCCACGAGCACCTTCTCTTCCTTGGCGCCTGTATTGCTCCCTTGAACACAGCTTTGTGACAGAAGGGGTGGCTCATGGCTACTTCCAGGCCCTGTGCACATCTGGTTGCTGAACCCTGGCTGTGCTGCCATGCAGCTGGCCATACCCCCACTTCTGCATGCCCACTGGGGGCTCCAGATGAGCTCCTGCCACCTGCTCAGCTGTCTCTGCTTCCCTATAAAACCTAGTGAGGTGAAGAACCACCTCACTTGGAAGACAGGGTGAGGGCAACACGGAGAGGACCCCTGAGGTCTGTAGGTCTGCAGCCCCTGAGGCAGGGCCGTGTCTGTATCTATTCCCTGGCTTCACAATGGTGTGTTTTGAATGGAGGGGGGTGAGACAGCAAGAAGTACTTCAGGGAGAGGCCCTACTGCAGTCTTGCACCCCAACCGGCAGACTGAGCTTGAATAGAGAGCTCTTATCATGCTGACAGATTGGGGTTCACCCTGGGGACAAAGTCCTAATCACTGCCAAGACAAGTTCACAGGAGAGCACTGGGCAAGTAGGAATGGAGCCAAGCTCCAGGGCCCCTTCCTGCCTCCTCACTTGGGTAGATTTCTGGGCTCCTTTGAGTTGCCTATTCTGTTGACCCCCACCTTTCACAAGGGGCTGCTGGGTGGGGAGGGGGCAAACAGAGCAAACTGTGTGAAATAAGAGTCTGAACAACTCCCTCCTCCCCCGTACCAGGTCTGGTTCCATAGGCTCCAGAGCCTAAAGTCTTGCCTGGTCCCATCACACCTAGCTGTGCATCTTCGGCTGATTGCTGACCCTCTCTAGGCCTCTGTGCCCCAGGTTCCCTCTGCGTCATGCTTCATGTTTGCATATTGCGCCAGGCTTATGTGGGTGCATAGGTACATAGGGTCAGGTCTGTAGCAGAGTCTGAGGTTAGTTAGGTCAGGCATGCTTTCTAATGGCTCGAGGGCCTGGGAACCTATGGAGGGGTTTTAAGTTAATTTTTGCAGGTAGAAGACCCAGATGGATCTGTGACTTACTAGGACAAGTCACCATTAAAGCGAGATGGTGGGTCTCCCACTGTGGAAAGGCTATTCTCTCAGCTCTGAAGTCTGATGGGTGCCACATCCTAGAATCCGGGGAAACAGTAGAACTAACCGGGCAATGAACAGGTGGGGAATGTTGGACCTGCAGGCCGTGGACTGCCTCCCTGCGCAGTCTGGAGTTTGCTCACCCAGTCTTCAGTTATTTTGCCAATTGTTATGCTCTTCTTATACCACACTATTATCAGTGGACTCTACCCCACACTGTTGTATCAAATAATTAAGGATGGGGCTGGATGGCGATGGATGGAGGCCTTTGTGCTTAGGCCCCAGCCACATGGCTTCATCCCCCATCCAGCCGGCGGGTCCCAGGCCCAGGTGAACGGCGTAATGAAGACTCACTCACAGGCAGGCTTCAGGAAGCATCAGCTTTATTCATTCCCTATTCACCACATGTGTGTGGCCTATCTCATAACCTTTTAAGCATTCAGCCATTCTAGGCTACCCTGCGTCTAAACCCTTTCAGCCATCTTCCCCTTGGCCTCCATCCTGGTCCAAAACCAAAAGAGGCAGAGACCCTAAAGCCAGAGAGCTCAGCAGGGCCGAAAAGCCCGAATCCCCTTGGTCCAAGGTTTATCTAACTTTTCCAAGACCCCTCCCAGGAATGGGCCAGGTCTTGCAGGTAAGGTCACACCTAATATCTGGTTCCCAAGACCCCTCCCAGAAATGGGTGGGTCTTAGGTATCTACACCCAAATCCAGGGTCTCAGCTAGGTACACCAACACACACCTTTCAGCATCTTCCAGTACCTTCAACCATCTTTGAGCATCTTCCCCTCTCTCCAGAGTTGGCCAAAGGAAAGAGGAAGAAAGCAGAGTGGAGAGTGGCGCTTCCTGGTCCTTGACCACAGCCAGGGAGTTGGGGTGCCCATGTTCACAAGTTTGGTTCTCCCCACTGGACCCCCAGGCCAGCCTGCTATGCCCTGCTTGGAAACCCCTGGCCAGCTGCAGGCTAGAGCATGCTTCGGTGTTCTGGGTGGGGCTGCAGCATGGCTGCCAGTTCTGGGAACTACTGGGTAGTGGTTACAGGAAGAGCCCGCCCAGGGACATATGTGTGTCTGCCCCCAGGCTGAACAGTCACGTTCTCTAGGAAATTGGTTGAGGTTTGATTCCCACGAGCTTCCTTACAGGAAAGGCAGTTCCCATTCCCCTGTCCGATTAGGTTGGGGGAACAATTCCAGTTGTAGAGATCCACAGGAAATAATTTACACAGTAAAGAGTAAAGAATGGGTTCAGGAAATCCAGTGCTGAAGCAAGGAATCCAAACCACCTAAGCTTTCTACTTCTAAGATGGAGCATAGCTCGGTGGAAGAAGACTGAAGAATGAGCCCCTGCCTTCCTCAGACCCCTGCTTTTATTGACAAGAATCAGGTCCCATCCTAGGGTGGAAGAAGAATACCAAGTAAGGAATATTCCAATATATTATCACCAGATCACACCCTAGGGTGAGTACAATTATTGATTAGGGTAGGATCAGTAACCCAACACCAGGCCAGTGAAACTTGTGAAATTCGCTCTCTAGGTCAGTTTAGGTTGGGGGCCCAAGAGGCTCCAGTTGGGCCCGGAGATATAGCACAGAGGTGTTTTTCTTGCAAGCAGCCGATCCAGGACCAAAGGTGGTTGGTTCGAATCCCAGTGTCCCATATGGTCCCCCGTGCCTGCCAGGAGCTATTTCTGAGCAGACAGCCAGGAGTAACCCCTGAGCACCGCCGGGTGTGGCCCAAAAACAAAACAAAACAAAACAAAAAAAAAACAAAAAAAAAAAAAGAGGCTCCAGTTGCTGCAGTCCTCACATCATGGACAGGCTCTCTCATGTTGACCCATCACCAACCTCACCCCCAGGCTAGTATGCAACCAAGGGAGGGGAGTGAAGGGAACTGGGGCAGCCCACTGGGCCCTCCACAATCCCCTGCTCCCTCTGCCCCTGTATCCCTCCCTCTAGGCCTTTTCCTTACCTGCTTGGCCCCATTTTTCCTCTTGACCAGGGAGTCCTCCAGCCACCCCCAGGCTTTCAGGGACTATGTCTTGGGGTGGTGAGTCCAGGTGGTACCCCCATCCTAAGTCTGTGATCTCATCCTCTCTCTCTGGGCCTCCATCTTGTGGACTTCGAATCAGGTGTGGGTGGTTGTAAGAATGAAATCAGCAGAGGAAGCATCTACACTGCATGCTGCCACCACCCTAGCCAAAGTGGGGTGCTTGTGCTGCTGGGAAAAGCTTAGGATTTGTTCTTGTTGAGGTTCATAGACATTTCCTTCACGTGCCCACAGTGACAGAGTCAGGCCCTGTGGTCGTCAGGTGCTCCAAGACTGAGCCACAGCCAGCTCAGGTTACATTACGGTTGAGTTTTGCTAAATTCAAAAGCTCTACCCTTTGGAGGCTGGAATTCCCATGAGGGTGAGTTGTCACGGTGCTGACTACACTCCTGGGGACGATCAGTAACCAAGACTCAAGTGGGTTCTCTTTGTATTCCTATGTTCTTCATAAATCAGCGGACAACAGTGACTGTGGCTTAGCTTACCAAGACAGACTTGCCTTGGGAACCGAGCCAGCCCTTTCGCTCCAGGACTCTGCCATGCTCACGTGCCACAGCTCTGCATGGACACGCCCTAAACACCCCCTCCAACCCCACACCACCGCCTGTTCCTCTGAGTCGTGTGCTTGCTTTCTGTGCTCTGCGGAGAGTGTTTTGATCTGGGGAAGCTGGAAAGTGTTTGTAGTTCAGTCTATCTCTGCCATTTGCCTCCTGAAGTTAACAAGGCTTCATGTGTATTACTTTGGTGATTTGATGAGAGGCTATGATAACTGTGCACCGGTAAGCACCTGTGATGGGACTGGACACACTTTGGTAAGTGCCTGGAAGGCCCACAGGGCCTCGGAATGGAATGGAGGTGGGGACAAGGAGCAGTAGCTTGGCTGGATTATCAGGGACTTGTATCTGTGACTTGCCATTTCCTGTTTTCCTCATTTTTTTTTGGTTTTTGGGCCACACCCGGTGGTGCTCAGGGGTTACTCCTGGCTGTCTGCTCAGAAATAGCTCCTGGCAGGCACGGGGGACCATATGGGACACCGGGATTCCAACCAACCACCTTTGGTCCTGGATCGGTTGCTTGCAAGACAAACACCGCTGTGCTATTTCTCCGGGCCCTTCCTCATTTTTCTTAAATTGCACTTTTAACATGAAGGTTAACATTGAAGTGGCACCAGAAATAGTGTGGAGGTTCCCAACAGATCCACAGTCTGTACCAGGGTGTGGGCCTTGCATAGCCTGTATGGGACTGTTCTGGTGTGTGCATTGTGGGTCAATACACACATGCCTGTTTGCATCCGAACATGGCATTCAGGAGACCATATGTGCTCGTGTTCATGAATGTGTTCACACATGGGTGTGCATGTGTGTTTGTGCATAGGGGGTCATGCATGTATTGAGCATTGCCTGCACATACATGTGTGCTTTAGCCTATATGTTAGCATGTGTGTGTGTGTGCTCACACAGGCACATACATGCACACTTATAGGTCTGTGCAGTGTGTTGCCATGCAGGTCTGTATCGCTCCTCTGTAGTGGGATACAGACCAACTCTATTAGCTGTCATCTCGGGATCCTGCTCTGTCCTTTTATGGACCCTCTTCATGCTCCTCCCTTCTCTTCTGTTGGCTTCTGCTCACCCTGCAGCCGCTGCTCTGGTCTCCTCAGCAATGTTATATAATGTCATCTCAGCAATGTTATGTAAATGGAGTCAGGCTCCCCTTCCACTCTGTTTGAGGGGACCTTGCACTCCTGGGGGGGCCTCTTCTCCATCCACCTGCTCCAGTTACTCTCAGGAGCTGAGGTTCAGAGTATGATTTATTATTTCAAAATCTCCTGGAGAAGATTCCTCCAGCACTACACACCCATGCAGCCAACCGCCTCACCCCTCCACACACACACACACACATGCCACCATCACCTGAGATCTTTGGCTGCAGAGATGGGTTGATTCAAGCAGCAGTTGTGATGTCCCCTCAGGTGACCCTGCCCCCATCTTGTTGCTCCTGAAGCCCTTGCCTGGATTTCTGAATGTTTTAGACACCCTGTTCAAAGAGACACCAACCTCAGGAAGCCAGAGGAGAGACCTTTGGTTTGTTTTTGCTTTTGTGGCCACTGTTGGTGGTGCTCAGAAGCTGTTCCTGGAGGTCAGAGGATGGAACCCAACCTCAGCATGTAAAGGTCTTTGAGCTGGGTCCTTACTGGAGTTTCTAGGGATTTGTGTGTGCTTCCCTCGGCCCCCAAATAGAATGAACCATTAAACATGGAAAGTCGGTTTAGAATCTGCAAAGCTGTCTAGAGGGAGTGGAGGCCTCCCATACATGGGATCCCTCCCTAGCTTACAGGAAAGGACAATAGAGAAGCCCCGTCACTCAGCAGCCTCAGGCATGTCCCCTAACCTGTGTGTGCCTTGGTTTCCTCTTCTGCAATGTGGACACTGAATGTAGCTGCTTCACAGGGCTGGTTTGTGTGTTGGAGGAATTCAGAGTTGTCACATTTCAGAAGGAAACTTGGCTGTGGTCAGTGCTGCTTTGTTAAATGGAAGATTAGGTTGGAGGAAAGAGTGGAGAAGAACCTTTTAGGGAGGACCTCTGACCCTCCTGAGTTTGGGGGTCCCTTTGTGTCACTTGTCTTCTTTTTTTTCTGTTCACATCCAGTGGTGTTCAGAGATTACTCCTGGCAGTGCTCAGGAGACCATATGAAATTTTGGAGATCAAACCCGGATCGGTTTGATGCGTGCAAGGCAGACTCACTCCCCACTATACTATATACTTGTCGTCTTGATAGACTTCAGATCACCAATAAGTTTTTCAAAGGGATCACCAGTGTAATCAGACTCCATCACCTCCCCTGTCCTGGCACTCATATCATGGTGGATTGGACTATGCTACCTATATAAAGCTGTTGCTCTACCTCACTTTTAGTTCCATGGAGACAGTAAAGTGCTCTGAGATGGGCTGTGCTGACTCCAGTTGCCAGTGACCCAACAGCAGGGCCTGCTCGTTCCTGGTCATCTGGCAAGTTCTAACTGTGATTATGGGGGACCACTGGCAGGATCAGACTGTGGGACTTGGTTTGCACAAATCTGTGGCTCAACATGAGGAAGCTGTGGCCAGAGGAGAGCAGCCCGTGGGCGTCTGCCCAGTATGTTTTGTGTGTGTGTGTGTGTGTGTGTGTGTGTGTAGGTGACCACTCTGGCTGGTTGTATGTATGTATGTGTGCCAAGTACCTTTTCTGCCGAGCACTGGGAGGTTATGCAGGAAAGGCAGTAGGCCCTTTGCACAGGGGTGTGTGTGTGTGTGTGTGTGTGTGTGTGTGTGCGTGTGCATGCAAGCATCCATCCAGCTTGGCTATATGCATGTATATAAGCTTGCGTACATATGTGTCCAGGCTGGGAGATGTGTGTATATATATGGTGCATGCCATACATACCATACAATCGGGCTGGTGTGTGTTTATATGGTGCATACATAGGAGTCTGTCTAGACCAGCATATGTGTGTGTCTCTGTGTGTGTCTGTGTATGTGCATGCATGCATGGGTGTTTGTCAAGGCCAGTTGTGTGTGTGTGTGTGCCTGACAGGCCTTTGTTCAGGCTGGTTATGTATGTATGTGCACGCATGTGCATGCATGAAGGCATCTGTCCAGGCTGGACTGTAGAGAAAATAGAGTTGCTGTCTCAGGCAGGATCTTACAGAGCAGGAGGAGACCTGGGCACCCTCATTTGTCAAGGAAGTTAGAGACTCTGAGTGACTGATGGGCCTTCTCAGTGTGACTGGAAACTGTCCAGGTCATTTTTTTTTGGTCCAGTTCATTTTGCAGAGGGCACTGGATACCAGGTCTTGGGGATCCTTGGCCCACAGGCCATTCTGCTTCATGACGTGTGTATGATATGACAAACTGCTACCCTATAAGAATGCCCTGTACCTCACTGAGGGGAAACTAAGGTACAGGGTTCTGGGTTCACACCAAGCAAGAGTCAGTGTAGGTATTTAATGTTGAAGAAACAATCAGGGAAACTCATGGGGAGGAAGAGCACAGCCTTCATCCTGTATCTAGGCCTCTGGCCAATATGGTGCAGGGAGGACCCCAGGTGTGTGCCTACATCTAAGGGGGGTGACGTGGGGTGGTAAAGTGAGATTCAGGACTGGAACAAAAGTTTGTTTTTTGATATATACCAGGCAGTGCTCAGAGATCACTCCTGATGTGCTCAGGAGATCATATGAGATACTAGAGATCAAACCTGGGTTGGTCACATAAAAGGCAAGCTCTCTCCCCTCTCTATTATTGCTCTGACCTCTATCTGGTTTTATTTGATCACAGTCTATTACGTTTAGGGATTACTCCTGACTCTCTATTTAGAAATCACTCCTGATAGGCTCAGGGGACCATATGGGATGTTGGGAATTGAGCCGGAGTTGGCTATGTGCAAGGCACTTCATTATCGCTCCGGCCCCTGATGTGGCCTCTAGTGTGTTTTCCTTTGGCGTACCTGTACCTTTGATTTTGTTTTATTGGGGGGGTAGGTCCCACTGGCAGTGTTTGGGATTACTCCTAGCTCTACAGACTCAGGACTCATGCAAGACAAGTACCCAACCCATTGCACTGTCACTCCAGCCCCACTTTCTGTACCTCTGAATCACTAGCCTTCATCATGTTTATCATGGGGTATCACTAACACAATTTGACATCCATTGACATTTACTATGAAGCCACATGGTGTTCTGTAGTGTCAGAAGTAGCTGTGGGGTCACAACTGAGGTTTCAACAGCATTGCTGGGTGATGGGCTAGCATCAAAGTCTGGTCATATGGGGAGATAGTTCAGTGGGTACTCAGGGGCCCCAAGTTTTATTCTCAGCACTACATGCCTCTCTAAACATTGCTGGAGTGGCCCCTGGCCACTGAGCTAGGAGCAGCTCCAAGGACCAGCTTCCTATAAAATTAACCCTCTCCAAACCCAGGGATATGCAATAGGCCTGACTGGGCTTGAGTTTGGGACCAACTTTCTGCTGAGGTCAACCTTTCCAGGCAGCTACTCACAGCACCCTGACATGAGTCCACTCCTCAGGAGGACTGGTTTCTCTCAGGCCCGTGTTCCTTGATGATACAGGGATTCCAGTAGCTATGGAGGATGCCGTGTGGGGGACGGAATGGTGGAGCCCCACTAACCAGCTATTTTTTTCAGCAGCTGCCATATTGTCTCCTGATGGGCCGGCCATGCTCTGGACTCTCTGGGCTCCCCTTGGGATGCCTGGTGCTGATGTGGATGGCAGGTGCAGGTGAGTGCTGCTTCCATCATCAGGGTGAATGGCAGGGTGAGGTGTGGGCCGCCTTCCTCAAACTAGGTGCCCTCTTGTCTCATCATTCTAAGAGCTACTCTTGCTCATCCAGTTGATTCTCTGCTGTGTTCTGACGCTTTGGGGGTATGCAGTGAAGTTGGCAAATCCCTGGACTGGAGAGGTGGGCCTGCTCATGGAGAAATGGAAAAGAGCATTACTAGAAAGTAATAAAGAAGATGTTGATAACAAAAAGGAAAAGGATACAGGAAAGACAAGAGGGGAACTGGAACGAGTGGGTGTACTTGGAAACTAAAGAAAGCACTCCCAGAGGTGGCACTGGCAGGGAGGGATGGGCAGAGGAAAGTATGCATGTCTGGGAGAGCAGGCAGGGAGGAGGGTGCAGGCTGGGATGCTGCTTGATGGTGGGGAGCAGGCATCATGCATCAGGGTGCAGCACAGCCCTGAGTGGAAAAGTCTGGTGCATCTTCTCCACAGAGAAAGAGACCTTCCAAATGGGAGCAGAGCCCAATTTCTAACCTGTCCCCCAAAGGTCCACAGGCCGTTTCTAAGCTAGTGCTGGGGAGTGTCAGGACCCCAATGACCATGAGGGTGAGGGGACCGTTGACTGGCTCTGAGCCTCTTCTCTACACTTAAGCCCTTTTTCCAGTGAATGAATGCAGCAGGGTGTGAGCCATGAGGGCTGTGCCATGGCCTAACAGGCCCAGAGCCCAGCCCAGCTCCAGGTTCCCTTCCTCCTGCCCATGGAGATTAGCATACTGCAACTGGAAGCCTGAGTATGAGGGCAGCTGGGTACCCAGAGGTGGGTCAGGCTCCCTGAGCACTGAGAAGCCTAGTGCATGGGGCAGGAATGGGCTGGTGGGGCTGCAGGGCATCACCTCAGGGTGGTGTGGGAGCACTCAATTCCTCCTCCTTTCCCTGGAATTGACCAAGGCAAAGATTTGGATTGGCTGTGATACAGTCATATCTAGTGCAGAGCTGTGAAGGGCTCTACACCGGATTGGGGGTAACTTCTCCAGCCTTGGCTTTCACCCTGCCACTGGCTGGGAGGCTGTTTCCCCTAGGCCAGGCCCCAGTTCTGTGCTGATCTGCACACACTTGACCTGGGATTGTTCCTGCTGGTTTCTATCAGAGCTGGCTTCCTGTTTGTCCGGAAATTTGGTGTGTCCTTTTGCCTTTGGCTCTGGACACTCAGAACACCCTGCTGTCTCTGCAGGCTGTATGGAGATCCTGGGTGAGCCTACCTGCATCTCTGACTATTTCAACACCTCTACCTGCCAGTGGAAGATGGATCGCGCCACCAACTGCAGTGCTGAGCTACGCCTGTCCTACAGGCTGAATTTCACTGGGTGAGTCTTGTGTGTGTGTGTGTGTGTGTGTGTGTGTGTGTGTGTGTGTGTGTGTGTGTGTGTGTGTGTGTGTATGTGTGTGTGTGGTGTTAGAACTTAGGGGGCCTGTGTCGTAAGCTACGTAAGCTACTGGTTGTGGTATTATGGAGAAGGCTCCCACAGTGCACCTGAAGAAAGGTGCTGAGTGTTTTTTAGCATCTCAGCCTCCTATCACCTAGAAGTGTGGTGTAGATTGGCTTCCATCAATTCTTTTGGGTGCCAGGACCCTTTTGCATACTTCAAGATTTGCAGCACCCCCCAAAATTTTTCTAGGTAGTGGATGTTTGTCATTATTCATTCGTTTAGGAAGGATTTTCTCCTTCTACTCTCCCATTCCTATTGTTTCAATGGCTAGGATTTGCACACAGCTTGTCAGGGTTTGCACACAGTTGGCCAGGGTTTGTTCACAGCTGGCAAGGGTTTGCACAATACTGGTCAAGGGCTTGTGCACAGCTGGCCGGAGCACTTACACACGTGGCTGAGTTTGGCTCACTCACTGAGGTTTGGCTCCTTGAGTGCTCACATATTCTGTCTGGATGTTGCACTGTTGAGCTGAGATGCATACGTCCTGGCTATCATGCTTGCGGGTGTCTCTGAAGTGCTCAGACACATGTTCCCCAGTGGCCTCTAAGAAGGCAAGACAAAAAGTTGAAATCATGACAGAACTTAAAGCTGAATTCTACAAGCCGCCAGAGTGTTGAGTTTACACTCATCACATAGCCAAGGCACATTGTGGAGAAAGAGGTGAAAATGAAAAACAGCCTCTCGGTGTTCTGGTGGATCCCAGCCACATTTTGGGAACCACTGGAGAGAAATAGTTCAGGGTACTGTGAGTGGGGAGTTCAGACCATAGGACATGAATAGTTGTTCCAGGTGGTTCCCTGGGAAAATCCATAGTACATGGGGTTTGAGGGATATATGGTGACCTACAGCCCGCAGAAAATAGGATTCTGTGACGTAAGTGATGTTCTGTGATATACTGAGACTGATTGATGGATTGATGATTAATGGATAGGCCTAAAACATGCCAGTTTGACCCATTCCCTGTTGTTGTCAATAAAGTTTCATTGGCACACAGCATCTCATCCTCTTATTGTGGCTGCTTTTGTCCTGCATTAGCAGACTTAAATAGCTGGGACAACAATGGCATGCCCCTCCAGATCCCAAATAGCTACTACCGTCAGTTGGCAGAAAGCATTTGGGGAGGTGTCTCTGAGATGAGCTATGTTTGGTGCCCATTAGGATGCTGCTGTAGTGAACAGAGCCTATGCTCTGCCCCAGCCACTCTCACTGGGTAAATGGTCCTCACAGGGACCGTTTGTAATCTCAGTGGTTACAAATTCTGCATTGTCCCAGGTTCTTCCCTATGACAGGTGCCCATGATAGACCATGTCATGGAACATGGCCCGGAATTTCAGAGGCCAGTGAGGAAGGCAGTCCCAGGCCAGTGTGCCCACCACACCCTCCCTGTCACTCTACTTCCATGTCCCAGTGAAGAAAACAGCATTTGTGTCCCTGAGAACAAAGCGAGCGCCGAGTGCATGTGCATCCTGCAGATGGAGTTCTTGGTGACCGCGGACAACTTCGAACTGAGCCTGTTGGCTGGGAACCATGTGCTGTGGAACAGCTTCTTTATGCCCAGCAAGCACAGTGAGTGGGCATGGAGGGTAGGGGCAGGGCACCTTTGCCCCTTTCAGCACAGAGCATGGAGAGGAGACAGGGTTAGTGGGAACAGTCTTGCTGCAGAGTAAATGCAACACCCTTCCACCTGCCAACTTGTCAGCGGCCACACTTCTGTTAGGGTGGTTCCTGCAGGTCCACCTTATCCTGAGACCCTGAGTTCCTATTAGTTTTGTGAGCTGTGAACAGAGTTTAAGGACAGGCTATTGCTTTGTGACCTTAGGCAAGACGTGTGTGTGTGTGGGGGGGGGGGGTAATTTAAATTGATCTGTGAATAAATCCATAAATTAAAATAAAATTTGCGTGCCTGATGCCCTTGGTTAAATAACTGCACCCAAAACAAATTCTACCATTTGTTTATATTAGTGCATAGTATATCTTTTTTGATATCATGGGTGTGTTTGCTTATAAAGAAATTTTTAAACCATCTACATCAGGACAAATGACACACATCATGCACAATAAAAGTGAGCACAGACAGAGCCGGGAGTGGGACAGTGGGGAGAGCTGAGTCCAGTGCTGTGGCCGACCCATTTTGCTTTGGGTTTGGAGGAGGCTAATACCTCTACCTTCACTGAAGCTGGGCTTTGGGCATCTTGGCCACACTTCACCAGTTATCAGGCCCATCTCTGCAGCATTCCTGACCACCCCTGCTGGTGTGGCTGATGCCCATGTGGAGCTACCCCATTGTCTCCAAGCCCCTGATCACAGTCGCTTCTCCACAGTCAAGCCCCTGGCACCTAGGCACCTCCTGGTCCGCCCCAACACCTCCGACATATGGCAGCTGACATGGAGCAACCCATACCCATCTTATATGTACCTGTCCCAAGACCTCATCTACAAGGTCATCGTGTCCAACCAGAACGACCCCACTGACGTGAGTGAGAGCAATGGGTGGGGTGGCGTGAGGTGTGGTAGTGAACACCAGTTTCCTTCTGGCCAGTTCCTGGAAATGTTCCAAGGCCCACCGGGGACAGCACTCCCACCCTGATGGGCTGAGGGAGGGGACTAAGCTGCCTGATATTTTACCAGCAGGCTTAGAGGCTCCCCAGAAACAAATTCAGCCGCCCCTCACTGTGTCCCCACGCTGCTGACCTCCCCCTCTCCATGCCCCTCTTGATGGCTTTCAGTTCCCTTGTACATGGGGATAGCAGCAGGCATAAAATCTGCTGTCAGGGGCACCCCAGTAGAGGACAGGCCCCCTCTATGTTGGTTGTGGGTGAGAGGGGTCACTTCCTGCTACCTGTCTTTCTCCCTGTTCATGTCCCCACTGGTGGCCTGACATCAGATATGACATCTGTGGGTTCAGTTCATCACCGAGCTGAATATTGGGTTCCACTCCCTGCCTGCTGCTTGCCAGATTCATGATCTGGAATGTCACATCACAGCCTAGTGCCTCAGTTTCCCCTTCTATGGCATAATGATAGTGCCTCCCCTTCTTGGGATTCAGGGTGCAGACATGTTCTTGGCTCCTGAGCCTGAGGATGCCCAGTTCTGCAGGGAACCAAGTCCTCCCCCCAACACACACACACACACACACACACACACACACACTGTGCTTGTTTGCACATCAGCTTGGGTTACTGCTTCCTCTTCCTAGCCAAGCTGGGGGCAGTGGGTGCTGATTCCACCTCTCAGTTGTGGTTTCCTCTTGGCACTGCACCAAGACTTGAGCAGGAGCAGGAATGGGATGACTGGGCTCAGATAATGGCCAGGGAGGGAGCTGCAGAGATTTCGAGGGAAAGAGGGTCCACCTTCTTCCAGAGCCAGGCAGGGAGGTTGGAGGGCCCGGGCTGGGGCAGCCTCAAGGACCCAGAGATGCTGCTGACTTACTTGTTGCGCTGTCCTGCCCTGTGGCCCATTCAGCTCCAGGAATGTTCACCATCTCTTGGCTCTACTTTTCTCTGTATTGGCTTCACATCTAGGCAGCATTTCCTCAGGGTCTCAGGCCTCCACCCCAAAATCATGCTGGATCTTTGTGGATGCAAAGTATCTCTTGGGATGGGTTGTCACGGGCCTATTTCTGTGCCCTCGTCGGGGTTACCCCATCATCAGATGAATGGGGATGGGGGTGCTGACCCCATGGTACCTTATGGAAGGGAAACCTGGCACAAAACTCAGCAGGGGGAGTGGAATTATCCAATATCACACATAGGCAACCACATGGTGTGGATGCCCAGAGCTGCCCCTATCCTCTAGAATCAAAACTCAACTTCTATTGTTGGGGTGCAAAGCTCGGAGACATCCCTCCCTTTGCCCACTCTTCTTGAGAACTGAACCAGGCTACAGTATTGCCTTTCTTAGTCACTGATCAGAGATGGTCATATATTCCTTTCTAGCCAGTCACAGCCTGGGATGTATGGAACAACCACAACCAATGGAGGTTAATGCTGAGCTGGCAGCAGAAGTGTCCTTACCCCAGCTTTAGTTCACGGCACCTGGTGGCATAGATTTTCACTAGCAACAGCACTGCAAAAATTCAAGCTTCGGAAAAATTCTAAAAAGAGTTAGCAGGAACTTGGGGGCCAGAGTGATGGTGCAAGTGGTAGGGCGTTTGCCTTACACGTGCTAACCTAGGACGAACCGGGGTTCGAGCTCCTGGCATCTCATATGGTCCCCCGAGCCAAGAGCGATTTCTGAGCGCATAGCCAGGAATAACCCCTGAGCATCACCAAGTATAACCCCAAAAAACAAAAAGAGGAAAAAAAAAGAATTAGCAGGAACTTGCAGCAGAATTGGTGTGTGTGTGTGTGTGTGAGAGAGAGAGAGAGATAGGGAAGCTACCTTGTATTATATCTGGGTCATGCACAAGAATGGAGGTGAACTTTTAACCTGTGCATTGCAGGTTGTATAGGAGTTTTCTAGCTGGGGAAAAAGGGATGGGGAGTTAAGCAAAGGCTTATAGTATGAAAAGTCATGGTGTGTTTGATGGTAGGATGTGTGAGTAAGCACAGAGAACGGGCAGAAAGCTTGGCCCAGAATGACTACCACCCCGTATGTGGGCACTGTGGCTGGCAGACCCTGCCCCTCAGTAATGACACAGGCTAGACTGAGAGATTAGTCCAAGGTCCTAGTAGGGCTCAAGGGGTCCAGCGGAGCTGAGATTTGAACCCCAAGTGTCTGCTGTCTCCTTCCTGGGCCTTTCTTTCACACCTTAGTTGTAGCAGTGAATATCCAAAATTTGTTGAGCCCCAATTTGAGTTCTCCCTGTCCCGACCTTCTGCATCCTCCCTCTCCATCCTCAGCTTCCCAGGAAAATCAGCTGCCTCCATTTTCTCCAGCAACAAGAGTTTATGTCTGGCCCAAGGGCCTGGTGACTCAGTCATCCCCTCCTGGTTTTCTGTTGCTTGGAACAGTATGGCTACCAACACAGCTGCTTTACACAGCACCTCTTTACTCTCCTGAGATTGTGGGGTCATGGGACCCCAGGGCCAGGCTTGGCTAGGGCAGCATCACTACTGAGCCCCTGGGAGATAAGGGACTGTCCTTCTACTCTCAATTCCATCCTTGTGGCCTCCCAAAGCCAGTGGGAGGGAACCTTCTCGAAGGTCAGAGTTAGTCAAACACTTAGGCCTTGTGGTCTTTGCCGTTATTTGTGGTGAGAAGCTCGCAAAAATTCCTCCCACATGCAAGTGGAAAGGGACCCCACAGGTTACGATAGGGACCCCAGGTAACATCTTGAAGCCAGACCGCCCCAGCCCCAAGCCTCCCCATATGTGGGAAGCATAAACCATTTAGTTTAAGGGCCCATCTCAGGACTTTCCCAGGTGGACTATAGAGGCTTTGGAAAGATGGGCACAGAGACCCTCCTGGTGCTCCAGGAAAATGGCTCTCATGTCCTGCATCTGCTCGGCCCCATCCCTAGCACATCTCCATGTCCCCGTATGGATACTTTTATCTCCCTACAGCTGAGTAGCTCTTTTGTGACTGCTTTTTTCTGGGGGTGGGGGTGTCATACCCTGTGGTGTTCAAGGATTACTCATGGCTCTGAGCTCAGAAATCACTCCTGGCAGGTTCGTGGGACATATGGGATGCTAGGGATCAAACCCAGGCTCATCCTGGGTCGGCAGAGTGCAAGGCAAATGCCCTACAGCTGTGCTATTGCTCCAGCCCCATATGACTGCTATTTTTCAGATAAAGGAGCTCCGGCCCAGAGAGATAATACCATCAACCACAGGAATCCAGAGGGGGATTCCTATTTTCCCCAAACTCTGGGCCCAGACAACTGTGGTTCACACTGGGAGTCCCTGCACACAGGGCTGGCTTAAGAAACATCTGGAATGAGAACAGGCCTCCCTCCTGTAGCACCTAACACCCCACCCTCTACAGGTCAGATTCTATGATGTGACTTACAAGGACACATTCCTGCGCTTGGTAGCCAGCACCCTGAAGTCTGAGGCCAACTACAGTGCCCAGGTGAAGGCTCAAGCTCCCTCCTATAGAAGCACCTGGAGCGACTGGAGTGCCAAAGTCTTATGGCAGAATTGTGAGTCTGTATGTCAGGGCACTAAACACCTTGACGGTCACTCCCCACCTTCCATCTGTGATCAGATCTTCCCTGCTCTCCTGGCTGTTCTGGGCTCTGACATGGGAACAGGATTCCGCTGCTCTGGCGGTCCTCGAGGGCTGAGATGAGACTGCAGGTGGCTCTATCATGCTCCTGGATGGTTTTACTTTTAACTTTTTTGGAGGCTGTGGATCAGGCTCAGTGGTAAAGCTCATGCCTTATGGCCCCGGGTTTGATTCCTACTACTGCCCCCCCCAAGTCTTGATGTCTTTTTGATTTGTGGGACCCCTTGGACAGTTTATAGACCCTCAATTCAGGATTGCATGTGAGAATATGGAAACCCAAATGCACAAGGTTACAGAGGAGAGAAACTATTTTTTAGTGAAACAAGAGAGTTTTCATTGGAAGAGTTACTTGGAAACAGTGAGGGGAGAGAAAGAGGAAATACTTGTTCAGGTTTCTTCAGAGTACAAAGAGTCACCAAAGAGACATAGAGCCAAGCAAGGGAGGACACAGGCTTGAAGGATATACCAGAAACTAAGCAACTTGGGACATGTGTCTTCTTATTAATTCATTCACAACAAGATCAGGGTCTTGCACCCAAGACTAATCGTTTGCCTGGAACAGGGAGGCCAAAGCACTCAAATTCTGTGTTCAGACTGGGATGAGTATCACCAGGAGTACTTCCCACCCCCAGACTATGAGCCTTGTTGGGGGATCTTACCCAGAAATTAAAAAAATTAAATGGTGAAGTAGCTCTTTTCAGAGATCATTTCCGATTCTGTGAGCACCAGGAAGACTTGTTTGGCTGTAGCTGCACCATGTCGCAGCAGGAGGGCGAGCACAGGGTTAGGGGGACATGTCCGGCCCCCAACAAGGAAACAGGAGAGGATTTCAGTCAGGCTGTTGCCTTCTGGGAACATAATCCGGTGGGTTATGTTATAATCTGGGTTCCTGGGTGACACTCTGCTTTGGGAAAGTTGAGATGGTGAAAAGACAGCAGAACACAGTGAGGACAGGGACCACAGGGGGCTAATGCGGTGAGGGACTGTGGGGGACAGTGGATAAGAAATGGAGGAGGACAGGACCCTGTTGTTCTACAGTCAGGTTCACTCACCCTGCCCTGCCCTGCAGACTACCAGCCGGCCCCGGAGCAGCACTTCCAAGTAGGCGTTGGCATCTCCTGCATTGTCATCCTGCTTGTCTGCTTGTCCTGCTACATCAGCATCATCAAGTGAGTCCTGAGTTCTGCTCGATGCCTGGGACCCATGCCTTTAGGGTTCTCCTACTGACTTGTCAATGTGGGTTCATTTGGTTCAACCATAAATATGCATTGAAGGCTGGATTCTCGGGTCCCATCCCGTCATCACCTGGCCCCTAAGCACTACCCACTGTAACTCCTGATGCAACAGCCCCTAAGCTCAGCTGAGCATGACCAGAATACCAGTGGGGGATCTTTTCTCTTTAGGGGGGAGGTTCTGAGACAACAGTTGAGACTGTGAGTGTGGGTCATCCCAGGTCCCATTCACATGGCTCTGATCCAAGGAGCTGCTGAGCACTACATTATATCTGGCTGTTTGGGGACCAATGCCATCTCCTGTTGTTTCTCAGGATTAAGGAGTGGTGGGACCAGATCCCCACCCCAGCCCGCAGCCCCCTCATGGCCGTCATCATCCAGGAGCCCCAGGTAGGAGGTGGTGAGGCCTGGGTTTGGGGGTTCATGCGGAGACTCCTTGGCTGTGGAATTTTCAGAGGAGCAGGAGGCCTTGGGGTGGAGGGATTTTATGTTCTCTTTGGCTATTAAGTCCTTTGCTTCTTTAGGCTGCACGCTGCACCTCAAGATCATTCCCTGGAGAGGCTCAGACACTAGCCAGAAACTCTTTCCTCAGAATGTCCTGAATCCTGCAATCCTCTCCTTAGGCATTTTGGGCCTGACTTGCCTTCTGAGCTCTTCTCTGAACTTTCTCTTGCCAGAGGATGGGGAAGCCTGAGCCTGCAGATGAATGAAAGGATAGTGGATTCTCTGGGTAGGGTCAATGGTAACAGCGGTTCTGTCTTACCTACTGTCTCTCCATCATAGGCACCCCTATGGAGGAAGCCATGTCAAAGCCAGGAAGTCACCAAATGCCCGTATGTATCTGTACCCAAGGCCTTCTCAGATATTGGCATGGGGTGGTGGGCCCACTGGAGAGGAAGGGTCACGCCCACCCCATCTGCTTTTCACCTTGGCACTCAGTGGTTCTGTCATGCCCGGATTTGAGGGACTGCAAGAGTGGTGCCACTGACTGAGCCACTGAATGTCATAATGGATCAAGTACACCAGATACCCTGGGATGTGCCCCATGGGGCTTGAGCAAGGCTGATAAGAATGGCTGGGGCGACATAACTATGGTCACACTGCAGTTGACAAACAGCCATTTCTGAGCCCTCCAGGTGTGGAGGCCCTGAACTTTCCCCACCCAGTATTGAAAGTTTGTACCCACTTCAGAGGCCACTCCCTTGCTTGCTCTAGTCCTAGAACACCCCACCACACCCCAACTATTCTCATTTATCACTATTACAGTGCTGGAAATGATTTAAGAGATCATCTTTCTTCTCTGAGCATGGCCATATTTCTCCCCTGAATAAGGCACAAAACAGAAACATACAGAAAAAGAAAATACCATTTTCTGGACAAAAACTTACTTATACTATAGTCTGGGTGTTTATCAACCACATTTGGCTTTTTTGATCTTGGGGCCATACCTGGCCCTACTCCAGGGCTTACTCCTGGCTCTGTACTCAGGAATCACTCCTGGCCATGCTCAGAGGACCATATGGGGTGCTGGAAATTAAACCCAGGTTGGCCTATGTACAAAGCAAATGCCCAACATCCTGTACTATGACTTTGGTCCCAGAAGTCACATTATATGTCCCAGAACCCTAATTTGCAGGGCCTACCTGCAGGGGTGTCCAGTCTGGTAATGATGTGGATCTGAAATTATTGATCAGGAGGGAAGTTAGGGTACATTGGCCACAGCCTGAGACCTCTAGCTGGGCTTTGGAGGACCAGTGGGAGTTTTGCAGGCTTTGCTGGACCCTGAACCCTGACTGACTTTGCTCCCACAGACGGTGGAAGACTTGCCTCTCCAAGCTCCTGCCCTGTTTCTTGGAGCATACCCCCAAGAAGGATGAGTTCCCCATCAAAACAGCCATGCCCAGCCCTGGAATGTCCATGTGGCGCCCCGTGGAGGTCAGGAAGACAGTGCTGTGGCCAGAGCGCACCAGCGTGGTACAGTGCGTGGAGCTGTTGGAGGCACAGGTGCAGTGTGAGGAGGAGGACAAAGAGGAGGAGGAAGAGGAGGAACAGGAGCAGGAGGACGAAGGAAGCTTCTGCCCATCTTCTGGGAGCACTACTCGAGCATTCCTGGAGGGCAGGAAAGACATCGCGGACCGACTGACGGAGAGTTTATTCTTGGATATACTAGGGGCTGAAGATGGGTCCTGCAGCCTACTGAACTCTAGAGAGTCGGGTCTCTTGCCACCTCCAGGAAGTGAGATGAGCTGGACCAGAGTCCCAGGTGTAGAGCCCCAGGAGGCATCGTTCCAGAGAGAGGCACAGCCTTTCAGCTTCGGATCGGCCGCACTGCCCCATAGCCCAGCACACCAAGCCATCACAGACAACCCCGCCTACCGCAGCTTCCAGCAGTGCCTTCAATCAGAGGCTCATGCATCCCCAGGGCAGGCTGGGGAAGAGGTCCTCAGCATCCCAGGGGACTCGCAACCCTCCTGCATGCAGCAGCCTGAGCCTGAAAGCTGGGAGCAGAGTCTGCACCAGAGCCTCCTCCAGCACCGAGCAGCCCCCGCCCTCGCCACAGCACCCCTCAATGGCTATCGGGGGTTCATGCAGGCGGTAGAGCAGGGGAGCACTGAGAACAGTGGAGTGACAGGCTCACTGGGGCAGGCTGGCTACAAGACCTTCTCCAGCCTGCTCACCCAGGGGGGCAGTTCCCTGGGGACACCTGGGGTACAGGACAGCAGTGGAAGTGGGGGCTACCGACCCCTTCAGAGCCTGGCTTCCAGCACTCCCACTCCCCCTGTCCCTCTGCTCACCTTTGGACTCGACCTGGGGCCACCCCAGAGCTCATCCTATTCGCTCTCCCCAAATAGCTCCCCAGAGCACCCGAGGTCAGAGCCAGGAAAGGGAAGACCCCTCCAGGATCTCCCAGAGCTGGACACGGAACCACTCAGGGATGAGCTTTCCAGCGCCGTGGTCTACTCGGCCCTTACCTGCCACCTGTGCGGCCACCTGAAGCAGTGCCATGGGCAGGAGGAGCGGGGCAAGGCCCCCATCGTGGCCAGTAGTCCCTGCTGTGGCTGCTGTTGTGGAGATAGGTCGACACCCCCAGAAAGCCCCCTACCCAGTGGGGGCCCACCAGATTCCAACCTCTCCTCAGCCTTACTGGTGTCCTCAGGTTGCTCGGACCAGGGCCCATTCTCCCTGACCCCCGTGGCACCGACATGCCTGAGCATGTCCTAGGGGCTGAGTCTGCAGGGATGTGTAGGTCGGCACCATCTTGCTACCAGCTTTCTCCAGAGACTTGGAAAAACTGTGAAATTGTGCAGTTGATAGATGCAGGGCAACAGGTACCAGACACCCCCACTACCCACCATCTGCCCTGGTAGCTCTGCCTGCAATGGGCACCTACCAGGGGCAGGAGATCCACAGTGTCTCCACCCAAGTCAAGATGTGTTCACCCACTGACTGGGCATTGCTTCCACCTCACCACCAGGAATAGAGCCCAGAGAACAAACCAGCCAATTGGTGGGCGAGAGAGACAGTGGGGAATGTAGTTGCAGGCAGGGTGGATGGCGGATGGCTCCCTGGAAGGACTCATTAATTGGAGCTCCGTGCAGTGGACATGGGACCTGGACAGGGAGGGATGAAGTGAACGGGGAAGGAAGGAGCTGTCGTGATTTTCAAGCAGTGACAATTTGCTACCAGGTGCTCATGCTGCTGTTAAGAAGAGGGCTGCTGTTCACAGGGGCCCTTAAGCCCATGAATATGGTCCTGGCACACCATGTCACCCGCAACTCCTACTTGAGATGTGGACTTTCCTATCTAAGTGCTGGGTTGTGTATGGGGCTCGCTACTCCACCTTTGGAGAAGTCCGTGTTCTCTCCTGTGCGCCTTTCTCTGTCCCTTTTTTCTCCCCCTTTCTCTCCCCTTTTTTCTCTCCTCCTTCCAATAAAGCCTGTTTTTACTTCAAGAAACCGAGGGAAAAGGAAAGGGGGAAAGGGAGGGAGAGAGCTGTTATTAAAACTTGAGGTTCCCGTCTTGGATCGGACGATAACTTGCCTGAAGCCTAGAGCTGGTCTTATGCCAGGAAACTTCAGGGGTAGGATTTCTTTGTATTTAGGCCAAGGTTATTCCTTTCCATGCCTCTCATATTTTGGTGGGCCTATGCAAACAACAATTGCCACTCTAACAACGTTTTTACTGTGCTCCTTTGACTCTAATCCTTAAAACGTACCGACTTAAAATTTGAGGTTAACTTAAGCTAATATTCATGTACATGGAAATGTAAAAAATACTATGCCTCTAATGTTAAAGGAGTTACGTAAGTTTGATGGCTTTAGATTGCCTTGTGTGCTGTTAAGAAATATAATGTGCTACAATCTGGGGACTCGAGGGACAAAATAATTGCACATGGATTCTGTTTTATTTTATTTTTTTGGCTGAAAGTTCAAAGTTAAGATATCAGCAAGAGAGAGGACTTCTTCTGAGAATTATGTTATGGGTGATTGTCCTTCCACTGTAACTTTACCTTGTCCTCTTTCTTTGCATCTTTTGTTCTCATAATTCAAAATAAAAAAATTAAAAAAAAAAAAGAAATAGTCAGGTAAAGATTGATGTTGCTTTTAGCTCTGTCATTGTTTGCTGGCTCAAGGCTATAAAATAGCTTTGAGACCCTGACAGGCCAAACTTCTCCCTAAGACCCTCATCCTGGTGAGTTAAGACATTCTCAAGGAGAAACAAACAGACCACTGGAATGTGAGCTGAGAAAAGTGGCGCCAGGGGAGGGGATTGTATGGTGTGAGCTAAAATTTATGTAGACCTGTGGAATGTTTGAAATATCACCTTTTGTAGTTTTGTGTAACTGGCATAAGATGTAATGGAATGATCTAAAAAGTATAAAAACCTGTTCTCCCCTTAGCTTGGGGTTTGAGACAGCTTTTTGTGCTCAAACCCAGGCTTGCCTGAATAAAACAACCTCCAAAAATTCAAAAAAAATAAAAATAAAAAAAATAAAACTTGGGGTTCCCAGAATCAAACTGCCTGGCTACCCTGAGGCTGGACTGCAACCCCCTGGATCCTATTGCTGGCTGCTGGAAGGGACTAATGGGGTGGCTTACGCCCGCCCATGATCCTGCCAGGCGAGGAGCCCCACTGCCAATACCAAGCACCCTTGCTGCGCATGCTCACACCAGCCTCTGTCCATGTGCCTGTATTTACATGTCGGGATTGTATTCGCTGTGGGGTTGGGAGAGTTGGGGCTGCATGCAAATGAGGTTTCTGCTGCTGGTCCCCACTCACTGATTAAACTGCCAGGCTCTGATAGAGTTATCTCAAATCAGGGGCTACGGTCTGCCAGGTTAATCAAGTGGGTTCCCAGAGACTAGGATTCCAGTTGGAAGAGGTGATTCTGGGACACCACATAACAGGAAGGGGTGTCTCATCAGATCTCCAGAGGCACCCCCCCACTGCCCACTCCCCCATTAGAAGCCTGGCATTGCAATACTTTAATTGAATAGCAGCCTGATATTTTCCCTGCTGGGAAAGTTCTCAGCAGGCCTGGAGGTGCTGGGCATTGGGCAGTCGCCAAGGCCACTGACCAGTTGAATCCCATTTTTGAGATCGTTCACCCTACGGTGCCCATAGATGCTCCAGGAGAAGAGTCCCAAGCCAGGAAATACTTGTGCAAACCCTGGCACCCCAGGATGTGTGCTCAGGGCCCCAGCCAGTCATGCAGCTGGTTGGGGTGGCTGTGGCCAACCCAAAGCTCTGCCAGTTGTCTGCCTGACTTGTGGTAGATGGTGTGCTGGCCTGCAATTTAGAAGGAGCCTCAGCTCCCCTCCTGGTGTGTGAGCCCAGGGAACTAGTCAATTTTCTTCTGCCTAGTGGGATTGGAAGTGCCTTTCAGTGCTGTCCTGTGTTTGCAGGTAGAAACTTAGTCCCTAGAGGCAGGACATTATATTTGTTTTCAATTTGGGGGGCCATACCCAGCAGTGCTCAGGCCTTGTGTCTAAGTGAAGCCTCATCCCTCCTTTCTTCCTAGGTAACTTGACCTTACCTGCAAGACCCCGCCCATTCCTGGGAGGGGTCTTGGAAAAGGTAGTAAAGCCTTTGACCCAGGGGATTAGAGGCCCTTTGCCTTTTGGTCTTCGGCCAGCATGGAGGTCAAATGGAAGATGGCTGAAAGGAGTTAAGATGCAGGGCTAGCTAAGAATAGCAAATGCTTAAAAGGTTATGATATAGGTGACACATGTGGTGAATAGGGCATGAATAAAGTTGATGCTTCCTGATGCCTGTCTCTGGATGAGTCTGGTTCCGCCGTTCACCTAAAGTTTAGGTGCCAGGTGTCGGCAACCTGCGGCTCCGGAGCCGCATGCGGCTCTTTTGAAGGCTTGCCGCGGCTCCGGAGCCGATGTCAGAAAAAAAAAATACTGCTTTAATCTCAGCTCCGCTTCTCTCCGCTATATCTATAGCAGTGAGGCGGAGCTGAGGAGCGGAGCCAATGGAGGCAGCCGTACCTGGTGACGTATATAGCATTAAGGTAAGAAACAATATATGCAGTGTTATATTTGTTTTAAATGTTGCAATGGTTTTGCGGCTCCCAGTTTCCTTCGGAAACGGGTCCAAGTGGCTCTTTATGTCTGAAAGGTTGCAGACCCCTGACCTAAACCTAGGACCCGCCAGCTGAATGGGGGTTGCGGAGCCACGTGGCCTGGGATGGGAGAGAAAAATCCATCCATCCACCTCCATCCTTCTCCATCATTAATTATTTAATGCAACACCTAAGGATCCCTCCTGGTGGAGATTGGGGGACCACATGGAGCACCAGGGATCAAACACTGGTAAGTGCCCTACCTGCTGAACGATCTCTCTCACCTCACAGCATGGATGTTCTAGGAAGAAATCTGGCCAGGGCTGAGCTATCGGGCCCTGATCCAGGGACCAGCTCCATTTGACCTACCAAAGAAGAATTCTGAGTAGGTTGTGAACAATGTTTCTACACATGTTTCTTGGTTCTGTAGAAACAGGGTAAATTAATAAGGGGCAAATATTCAAGGATTTTTAGAGAACAGGAGTTTGGGGAGATGGTTTTTCTGGACTCAAGGTGCAGTCCAGTATCTAACCTCATTTGGTTTCTTCCTTGAGTTGCCATGACATTTGTAAACTCAAGACATGAAGTGGCAAAATTTTCACTGTGCAAATGTATTATAATGGGATTAGAGTGAAGCTGAAAGTCACCCACAGTCAGTTAGTCCCTCCAGCCTAGATATTCTTGGCTCTGATTCTAGATTCCAGTGAGTCTCAGCTCTCATAGTTCTCATGCTATGAGATGTTCAGTGTCTGTATGACATGAACTCATGTTGTCTTAGTTTTTGTTTTCAGGCTACACCCAGTTGTGCTCAGGGGGCTTATTTCAGGCTCTGTTCTCAGGAATCACTCTTGGTGAGGTTTGGAAACCATATGGGTTTCTGGGGATCAAACCCAGATTGGACTCATGCAAGGTAAGTGTCCTACCCACTGTACCATCTCTCCGGCCCAAGACACTTCCAGTTATGGCTGTGTTAGATAAGTGCTTGAAGATGCACAAAAGATGGAGGAGATGATGTCAGTGTGCTTAAAGACCAGGGCACAGCTGGTATCCATCCCTGCATAGGCGTGAAAGTATTTAAGAAAGCGGTTCTTCAGCTTTGCAAAATCTGCTCTAGAGAATATTTTTTGCATGAGAAGCAAAGTTTTTTAGGTTCTTCCCCATCTAGGTCAGTAGTAACCACATTTACATGGGCAATTTTTCTGTTGTGTGGTTACCTTGCCCACATCCACACAACAAACACATACAGAGCCTGAACTATCTCTCTGGGCTTTGGCACCTTCCAAGACTTAAAAGCACTTCCAAACACTAAAATATAATAATAGAAAATAAAAGTATGGATTTTGCAATACGCTAAGTAACTTGAACCTGCTTTGCCACAGGTCAAGTAGGCAGGTGCAATATTATCTCAGTTTTTCAGATGAGTGGGCCAGAGTGATGGTACAGCAGATTGGCATTTTCCTTGCATGAGGCAGACTCTGATTTGATCCTGGCATCCTATGTGTGATTCTAAGAAGAGTGATTCCTGAGCACAGATCCAGGAGTAAGCCCTGAGCATCACTGTGTGTGGCCCCAAAGCAAAACAGAAGTATTTTTCAGAATATTAGATGTCCATTAGTCTGGATCTGAACCCAACCCTGACCACAGAGCTCCCAGTCACCTGCTCCCCTTCACACTCACAACCTGGCACCTACTGGAATGCCAGCTCTAAGTCTTCTTGCAAAGAATCGTCTCAGAGAATACAATTTTATTTTTATTTCTTTTTTGGTTTGGGGACCACATCTACCTGTGTTCAAGTACATACTGCCCCCCAACACACACACACACACTCAGGGATTGCTCCTGGTGCTGTTCAGGGAACCAACCATATGGGATACCAAGGACTGAACCTGGGCTTGCCATGTGCAAGGCAAGTACCCCATCTACCATACTATCACTCGGGTTCCAGAAAATCAAATTTGAAGTGAAGCAGCTATGAAATGAGATCGATGACAGTATGAATATGGGAACTTCAACATAGAATCAAGGCCATATTCAATGTTGTTCCCCCAAATCATCAAACAGATGGCCCTAAAATATAAAAATGGAAAATAAAAGTATGACACAAGACTACATGGTAACTAGGAGGGTCTGGTGTCCCTGCTCTCAAGTGCTGTCCAGCAAGAGATACAGTGAGGATAGAGAAAGAGCTTAGTCCGCATCAGCCAGATGAGAAGATAAAAGACTTGAGTCTTGCTCACATGGTCATGGAGTATTTTCACAGAAAAGACAGCAGGCAAACAGGCTTCTGAGCAGAGCAGGTCGCTGACTGTGGGCACCGGGTGTGTGTGTGTGGGGGGGAGGGATACATGCCCTCAGAGATAATGTAGCTGCAGAAAAGTATTGATTTCAACTCCTCTAGGCATTCCCGACATTGTCAACCAGCTCTCTCCAGACACGGTTTCTGATCCTGATCTCAGCACTTTATGGACTATCCATGGGCAGATCATGTTGCATAATTGACCTGGGAAACTAACTTGGGGGAGAGATAGAGCTCTCCTGCCTTCGAAGTGCCCCCATCAGGTACACATCAGTCTGCCCTCCCGGACTCAGGGAAATGACAGCGAAGCCTTGTTCTTGCTTCTCCAGCTTAACACAAGAAAGGCAGAGAAGCATGTGGAGCAGGAGCACCACGTGGCATGCCAGCATTTACTGAGCACCTACTGCATGCCAGGCACTGTGCCCAGTCTGGGGAAACGGAATCTCATGGTTCAGTGAGGGAGACAGGTCTGAGCCATGCTCTTCTGTGATGAAAATAACGATGAGTCCTTCCCCTGCTGGCTTTAGGGGGTTGATGCTCAGGGATTACTCCTGGCTCTCTGCTCAGGAATCATACTTGAGGGTGCTTGGGGGACCTATGGAATGCTGGAGATTGAACCCAGGTTGGTTGCATGCAAGGCAAGCACCCTTTCTGCTATGTTCTCTCTCCTGCCCCATTCCTGAGCTATTTTACTGCTGTGTTGTCTCTCCCTGAGATTTACTGCCAGCCCCCAACCTGACTGCCAACCTCAGCAGCCCCCCACAACATGTCCCTTCTTTTGCCTCATCCTTTGTGAATGGAACTTCCCCCACACACCTGTGAGTCAAACCTCAAAGCTATTTTCCCCTCATATTTTGAGTTTGGGTCAAAGGTTTATTTTAGAATTGCAGGAAAGAATTAAGAAGAATAAAGGAAAACCAAGAGGTCAACTTAGGAAAGATTTCAGGGCAAGACAAAGGCATGGGGCAGGCGGTTTGGACTGAAGGCCAGGCCTTCATGTGACCAGTCCCAACACCACATGTGGTCCTTCTACACTGCCAGGCTCACTCCTGAATGCTGAACCTGGAGTTGCCCTGAGCACCACCTCTCCATGTGGCCCAACCCCCTAAAAGGACCAGGGAGCTAGAGAAGGTTACTGTTCCTCAGGAAGTTTCATCCTCTGGCAAAGTCTCCAACTGACCAACAGTGGCCGTGAGTTGCATGCGAATAGTATGGCTGAGGACAGAGCTTCAAAATGTATAAATTAACATTTACATCAGGGAACCACCATGCCCTGCACCTTCTAGGACTAGCAAGGTGGATTTAGCCAAGAGACCTTTATCAACTGCCACAGAATGAAAGAAAAAAGACAAATCCCTTTCGTCTTCTCCCCCTCTCCCCTCCCCTCTCCTTTCTTTTTCCTTCCTTCACCTTCTCCTCCTCCTCTCTCCCCTTTATCTCCTTCTTCCCCTCTCCTCCTCATTCCCCTCTCCTCTCCTTCCCTTCTCCTCCCTTCCTCTCTCCTCTCTCTTTCCTTTTTATTTTGGGAGGCACACAGGAGACCTGTGCATTGCTGGGTGTGAACTGAGGTCAGCCATGTGCAAAGCAAGTGACTTCCCAGCTTCGCTTTCAGGCACTCCTTTTTTTTCCGCTCAAACACCACTAGCTTTGATGGCTGTTGATACTGGCACATGCACCCCTTCAGGTTAGAGAAAACCTCAAGACATAGAAAGGAAGGTGGAGGCACCGGAAATCCCCTCCTGCTTGCTCCAGCACCTTGTGGAGTACAGGCCAGCATCTATTCTCAAAGGCGTAGCTTCTGCACATCCTGTTTGAAAAGACTCTGACACGACTTTTTCCCAGGAAAGTTATATATTAAACAGTAGGAAGAGTTCAAGCCCAAGACCTGCAGGTGTCTCCTCCCTGGACCTTATACATGCCCACCACATCAACAGCTCACCAAATGCTCCTTCTCTTCAGCTCCTTCCCAGGTGTGAACACTGAGGCACAGAGAAGCCAGCACTGTGCCCTCATCATGCCTCAGTCTGGTCTGAATGTGCATGTGCAGTGGTGCTAGGTGGTGGTAGGCCGGGAACTGACCTCTCTGGGCCTGAAGAACGCAAGTGCCTGCAGCCCCCAGTGGGAAGTAGGGAGCAGATGCTATGAAGGCAGATGCCAGACTTCAGTTCTGTAGCCTGGGAATATGCCAGTTCTGCCCGCTCTCCAAGTACCATGGTGGGGGTTGAAGCAGTAATACAGCAGGTATGCACTTAATCTTATATGCAGTCAACTGGGGTTTGATATCCCATACCTCATAAGGTCCCTCAAGCTGGTCAAGAGTGAAATGTAAGCACAAAGCCAAGAATTACACAGTGGGTGTGGTCTAACCCCCAATCCAAACAAACATGTTGATGCCCCATCCTCTGGGTAACAATCCAACTACATAGGGCCACTTACTGAATGGAGCCCCAGTTCCTTTGCACCTACTGCCCTCTGCTGGCCCTGAAGACTCCAGTCTGCGTCTGTGGCTCACTCAGGTCCAGGCTAGAAAACAAGACCTGTTATAGCCCCCCACCCCTTCCATCTTCTCATCTCCCCACCACACCCTGCAGACCTTCCTCTCTCTTTCCTCTGCATTTCTCCCCGGGGAGAGGCCTGACTTAAGAATTGGTGCTCCTGTCCAGCAGCCTCTCTGGGCTGTGCTTCCTCCTCAGTGAAGTGGAAAAAGCACCACCACCCCTGGTGGAGGCTGTAAACCTAAGGATGCCACACCAGAAGCCTGGCCCATTTTACACAGTCCTGAAGGCCCCTGGCTGTGAAGGTGAGAGTCAGAATCAAGTAAAAGGGGTTGATGACTTTCTAAACTGAAGGTGATTTTATGGTAAAAGGTCTGAGTGAATGATAGAAATTCAGGACAGAGCGCTTTCAGAGTTTCAGTCCAGGGGGTTGCTCTGTCTACATCATCACTAGTCCCCATCCAGATTTGTGGGGGTCTTGAGCGTGCATCTCTGTCCACATGCACAATCTCCAAACCTCGATCCTGGCTTCAGATGTGCACAGACACCAACCTTAGCAAGACTTAAGCCAGCATGAATTCCCAACTCAGGCATAGACTTGGGCTTTCTCCTGTCTGCAGACTGAGACCAGTCATGTGTTGACTGTAGCTCTGCCCACGGTCTGGCCCTTGGTGCCAGCCACAGGGTCATTTCTGACCCTGGTTACCCAGACCTTTCACTCCTCCACTGACACCTCAGCCTGCCCAGGTCTATTTCTAATAGGAAATCTATGCCAGGTGTTCATCTGTCCTGCCTCTTTGCCATAGCTCTGTAGGGCAAGCTAGCAGTTCCTTTTCTAATAAAGACAGCGAGATTAAGAGAAGGTCTTTGCCTTCCTTTCTAAGTGTGATATTTGGCAGTCACTTTGGGATCATGAAGAGGAAAACTTGAAAATGCAAGAAGATGTTTATTTGCTTTTTTTATTTTTTGTTTGCTTTCCTAAGGGGGTGCAAGCCCAGTGGTGCTCAGGGACTACTCCCAGCTCTGTTCTTATAGGGACTCTTCTGGTAGTGCTTAAGGGCCCCTGTGGTGCTAGATGTCAAATTTGATCATGCAGATCAAGCATTCTAATTCTTTGATCCATCTCCCCAACCCAATCATTTTTTAAAAATTAATTATTTGGGGGTGGTTTGGGCCACACCCAGTGATGCTCAGGGGTTACTCCTGGCTATGTGTTCAGACCATATGGGATGCTGAGGGTTCAAACAGTGGTCCGTCCTCGACTAGTGTGTACAAGGCAGTGTGTGCACCACTGCTCCGGCCCCCAAATTAATTATTTTTATAAATTACTTTCAACAACTTATTTGAGCCACACTGGCTGATCTTGGGGATGGGACTGTGCTTGGGGTAAGGAAGGAAGGAACTGGTTCTTGCTTACACAATGACACAAAAAAATTGAACTCCAAGTTCTCCAATTTTTGAAGACTTTACCCTTTTTATTCTTTTTTGGCATGGGAGTGTTGTTTAGGGGCTTAGGAACTTTACATAAACCACCAGCTTCAGTTTAAAACAATGGTGGAGTTTATTTTGTAGCCATAAAACAACCTTAAAGAGTATAGTAGGAAGAAAGAATTGGCCCAGTCTGCTCTGGAGATAAATGTGCTGTGCTTTCCTGAAGCAGAAACAGGTGCAGGTAGAATTGCGATGGTTAATTTGCCAATTCTGAGATTAGGGAAGGTCCTGCATGATCTAGGGTGTAAGATGGATCACAAGTGCTTATAGAAATGAGAGGTGGAATGAGGAGAACTGGCATCAGGGAGAGATTGGAAGGTGGAGGAAGTGGCCAGGAGCCAAGGGAAGCAGGAGTCCACTAGACCAAGGGTCTTGGGATCACCACATCTGTTAACTGGTGCTGGCCCACACATGTAGGAAGACTGGGAACCAGTGATCTACCTCAGTGGTTGTAATTGTTAGTCCAGAGTGAAGATGGTACTGAACTTAGGGTATAGACAGGATTAAGAATGTACTACTGCTGGCATGGATGTGGGGAGAAAGGAATTCTCATTCACTGCTGGTAAAAATGCTGTCTAGTCCAGCCTTTCTGGAAAACAATATGGATATTCCTTTAAAAACTGGATATTGAGCTCCCATATGATCCAGCAATACCACTCCTAGGGGTATACCCTAGTACCACAAAAACACAATACAATAATGCCCTCTTCATGCCTTTGTTCATTGTAGTTATATTTACAATGGCCAGAATCTGGAAACAATCCAGATTAGTGTCTAAAGAAACTGTGGTACATCTATACAATGGAATACTATACATATGTTAAAAAATAAAGCCACAAAAATCTGCCTATAAATGGATAGATATGAAGACTATTATGTTGAGTAAAGTAAGTCAGAGGGAGAGAGATAAACACAGAATAGTCTCACTCATCTTTTGGGATTTAAGAAAAATAAGACAATATAATAACAATACCCAGAGACTATAGAGATAAGGGCCAGAAGGATCAGCCCATACTATGAAGCTTATCACAAAAAATAGAAAGTGCAGTTAGAGAAATAAGTACACTAACAACTACCATGACAATGGCACAGAAATACAATGCCTGTCCTGAAGACAGGCAGGGGAGAGGAGGGTTATGAGGGACATTGGTGATGGGAAAGTTACACTGATGAAGGACGGTGCGCATTTTATGGCTGAAACTTGATTATGAACTTGTTTGTTCATAATCATGTTGCCTAAATAAAGAAATTATTTTCATCCAAAAACCAAAAATGAATGCTATGCTAGAAGCTGAGAAATAAAAATCCAGGAACCAATTCTTTCCTGAGTCTCCAGAAGAAATGCCACATGACAAATTTCCCTTCAGTGAAAGGAATTCTGTATTTCTGATGAGAGCAGTGAGAAAGCCATGAGACACAACCCAGTATGAGGGTGCAGACATGTCCACTCATCTGACTTTAAGTTCTGGACACTTCCATGTCTTCTTCCCTTTCCTCTGTCCATATCTCTCTACATCAGTGCTCACTCCACAGACAGCCAATTTGTCCCCACCATCACAGGAATGTAGCAGCAGGGCCAGCTCAGGGACATGGACACAGACTTGCCTCTGTACTCAGAAGGGCCTCACCCTGGGAAAATGGGAATTTTATACTTCTATTTTTCTTTTGTTTTGTTTTTGGTTTTTTGGGTCACACCCAGCAGCGCTCAGGGGTTACTCCTGACTCAATGGGAACATGGGAATTTCATACTTTTTTTGGGGGGGTGGTCACACCAGCAGTGTTCAGGGGTTACTCCTGGCTCTATGCTCAGAAATCACCCCTGACAGGCATGGGGGACCATATGGGGTGCCGTGATTCAAACCACCGTCCTTCTGCACGAAAGACGCTTTACCTCCATGCTATCTCTCTGGCCCCAATTTCATACTTCTTTGTAAAATTAAACAGTGATTTACAAAGTTATTCATAGTTGAGTTTCAGATGTATTGATCCCATCAGTAATTCCAGTACTAGTATCAACTTCCCTCTACCAGAATGTCCCCAGGTTCCCTCCCAAACCTTCTCCTTCCAGCCTGCTTTCTTGACAGACAACTTTTAAAGTTTGGCTATTCAAGTTTGGGTCTCATGATTTCAGTATTGTAGATTCTGTGTTTAGATATTTAGTTCTGCCATTAACACCAACAATGTACCTAAATCCCCTTGACTCAGGCCCCGTTATTTCTCATCTGTTTTCCTCCCCTCCACTCTATTTCTTTTCTTTTCCCCATTAGACTCTGGGCCAAGAGTGTTATAGACAAACCCTATTTAAACCACTGTATTTCCTCATGCAGTTCAAGACCACATGTAAGTGATATCATTCTGTTTACCCTTCTTCTGACTTATTTTATTCAACATGATTTCTTCCAGTTCTAGCCATGTGACATCAAATTGCATGGTTGCATTATCCTTATAGCTGCATAGCATCAAATTTTATCCATTGATGTGTGTTTGAGAGGGAGGCCAGCAGGACAAGGCTCACCCGTAGCCTCAGGCTACAGTGTTAGGGCAGATTCTTGTCACCCTTCTCCCCTAGGGTTCCCCACTGGGCCACACTGCACTCTACCCGGAATGCCCAGAGTCAGTGGTTGAGCTCATGGGACCTTGGGATGGAGAATGGTGGGGACCATCTGCCCTATGTGTGTCTGCTCAGTGACCAGGTGAAACATTTCTTAGGTTTCCTGCTCATTTTTTAATCCAGGTACCAAAGTCACCACCTGTAATTGTTAATATTTTAATTAGTTAAAAATGTTTGTGGCCATATCTGGCAATGTTTAGGGCTTTCTCCTGACTCTATGCACAGGAACCTCTCATGGTGGGGTTCAGGGGATCTATGGAGGATTAAGATGGGCCCTGGGTCAATTGCATGCAAGGCAAGTGCCTTAATCTCTATTCATTCTCTCTCTAGCCCCCATAAACACTTTTGAATCAGACTCATACATTTTTTTTGCATTACACCTTGAAAATTATAAGCATCCCACACATAGGGTCATTCCTACTGTCCAAGATAGTACATGCCATGTATTCTGAATCCCAAAGATCTGAGACCAGTTTCTTGTCTGCAAGTTTTTGCCCATCTGCTCCAGTTCATTTCATCGGCAAACAACCAATGGCTCTCTCAGCTTCTACTTCCCCTCTTTTCATTCCTTCCCTCCAAACACTTCTCGTAAGCTGCGTGTGTCCTCTGTTTCCACTTCCTCCTCTCCTCCTCCCTGTGCTCTTCCCTGAAGCTGCCTGTGCCTCTGCCCGGAAACCCTCCTGCACCAGCCCCTAAGACAGAACTGCCTGGTCATGTCTGTCTGTCTTCTTCTCTCTAGGGTCTCCTTCAGGACCTTTCTTGGAGTTTCTCTGTCCTCCCTGTACTCATGTGCACCAATATACACACACTGGGACGCACATGCATATCCACCCACACCTACAATCTCCTCCACAAATGCTCACATCCTCACATATTGACACAACTTGCATCCACCACACACAAACACACACATATACACCCAAATCGTCAACATAAACAGCCCACAATGACATATATATATGCACACCTCCACACATATAGACACACTATATACCCCACACACTGACACACACAAACACACCCACCCACATCTATCTTCTACCCACACACACACACACACATATACCCACGTCCTTCCTCCCCTTTTCTTTCTTTTTTTTTTTTTTTTGGTTTTTCGGGCCACACCTGTTTGATGCTCAGGGGTTACTCCTGGCTAAGTGCTCAGAAATCGCCTCTGGCTTGGGGGGACCATATGGGACGCCGGGGGATCGAACCGAGGTCCTTTCCTTGGCTAGCGCTTGCAAGGCAGACACCTTACCTTTAGCGCCACCTCGCCGGCCCCACGTCCTTACCCCTTACTGACATATTCTCACACACTCACATATATATATACATGCATACCTCCCACCTTCACACATATACACAGAACCTTCTTCCATACAGACACAATCATGCACTAACATATCCACAGAAACACGAACATACATGCACACACAGACACACAAACACACACTATCTGTTGCTTAGTGCAATCTTAGTACAATCTCATTTGTTCCCTGGAGTTAACTCTAATTTTAATTCTCACCCAACAGGAACTTTATGAAACAAGGCCAGGGCCATGCTGGGACCCAGCACAGTGACCAATACAAAGGCTGTATCTATAAGTATGTGCTGACTGACAGACTGAATGAATGAATGAATGAAGCTTCTGATCAAGTTTTGCCTAAATGCCAGATCCAGATGCCCAACTGCTCTTGGACAAATCTGTGCTCTTGGCCTCTCATCCAGAAAACTACCAATTTGTCTCCAGCTTGACATATACTATGACACCTGTATCTGATATCCAAGAATAAGCTCTTTGTGTCTCTCCCAATGCCCATATGCTCCCATGTTCCTTTGATGGGTTGTTGCCATATGCCAGTCTTCACACTTTGTGAACTGTCTCTGAACAAGTGAAGTTTCTCCATGCAGATGTTCCCTCTTTTCAAACTCAGTAAGCTCCAAACAAAGTTCTACATAGTCCTCCTCACACCTCCTTCCATGTTGATTTATGTCTCCGTAGTAATCATCTCCCACAATCTTTTCCACCCTGTCCCCCAACAGATGGGCAGGGCTCCATCTCCTCAGCAATTGTCTGATAGGCCAAGTCAAGTTCCATGCTGACATTTGTTGCTTGGCATGATGCTAACTGCCCCTTGAATCTAGTAGCACAAAATCCAGTTGAGTTCAGGTCAAGAGCGATTGACTTTAAAGTGACTCTTGAGTCAAGGCAGCATCCATCTAGGTAGAGAAACACTGTTCAAAAGGAAAAGTTTATACAGTTATAGAAAGGGTGAGATAAGGAAGAAGGAATGACTTCCAGCCAGGCCAGATGTTATGGGGACTAGAGAAGGCCTGAACCCACCATTCACTCTTCCTGATGAATGAAGGATGGATTCCCTCAGTTTGCTCTTCCTTGCTAATTGAGGGGCTCCTTGCTGTAGCCCAGCTACCCCTCCCCCCCCACACACACACCCCGGTGGCCTACTAGGATTCTGGTCTTTGTGCTGCCTCGGGTGCTCCCACCTGGACCTCTCACACATTCACCCCCACACACTATCTTTTCTGGTCCCTCTCTTATCTCTCATAGATACCATCAGCTTACTTGTGGAACCCACTGGTGCCCAAATATCTGAGTGACAATGGGCATGAGGCAAACAGGGCACCATGCCAGAAGGAGCCTCCTTTCTCTGCTCAGATTCACCTTCATCATAGATAACACTGAGAGACTCACCATTGACAGACATGCCAGGAGTTTGATTTGAGTTTCCCTGTTTTTTCTCTATGGTCCCTTGAGACTGACACCATTGATGGGACACAGAGTTTACAGGTGGTAGAGGAAAATGTCAGGACAGAGGAAGAAACTATGATGTACACAGGAATGACACAGGATCACGACCATCACTCAGGAGGAAGGCTGGACCCCAACACTTCCAACACCCTTTCTTGGCTCTTCTACCTGTGCTTTTCTCCAAAGGAGCATATGCCACTTCTTGGATTCATGATGAGAAATCTCTCCACAGGCTTCATCCTTGTTTCCAAGCTCTTTAAACCTGGAATTTCCCAAGTGACAAGAACAGTGTCTTTTGCTATGTTGATGGGGTGACCTTTGGGAAGTCCCGGTCACCTAGAGGGAGGGTGGGGAAGCCACGCTAGGGTTGGAGAGGGGAAACTGTTAGTCCCTCAAATTAAAACTAGGGCTCCCATTGGACCAGAAATTCCACTCCTTGGTGTCTATCCCTAGAGAACAAAAAAAGTTAACTCAAAAACACCTATGAAAAATTAAGTTCATTCGCTATCGCCAAGACCCAGATAGGCAAGACTCAGGTTTAAGTGCCCAACACCAGATGCTTTGTGCAAGGGGACACTATTCAGGTGTGAGAGAAATCAGTGTTTACTTTTGGCTACAAGTTAAATGGAGCTACAGGGGGCCAGGGTAAATAAACTAAGTCAGGGAGAAAGACAAACACCAGCTGATCGCACTCTTCTGTGTTGTCAAAAGGACGCAAGCCAGGGGATGCTGAGTGAAGTAGGCTGGTGGCTGAGAGAAGGGGCTTCTGATAATGAGTTTGTGGGGAATAAAAACCATTAGGAGATTTGAAGAAATTATTGTTAGTAGTCCTAAAGCAGAAAAAAGCATTACAGCCAGACTCACTTTGTGGACACAGAATTGATGTCTGATAAGACTCTAAGTGGTACCAGCACAGGCCCAGAGAAGGTTGGACACACACACACACCCGCTGGGGTTCCCCCCCCACCCCCATTCCTAAGGGCATGACAGTAAGGACATGAAGCTGGATGCCAAAGTTTTCAGCCCTTCCCCTGGACAGCGCCATAGCAACAGACCCTTATCTAGGTAGAAAGCCCCATGGGAGCAGCATGGGAGAACACCTATAAAACCAGCTCTGCAAAGGCAAGTGGGATGCCCCTGTTCCTAAGGGAGGGCCCATCTCCACCTTAGATGTGCTCTCTTAGCTCCAACTTCTGAAGAAGCTCACATTCCCTTTGGACACCCTCTCAACGTAAAACTTATACTTCACTGTTCTCCTGGGATTCTTTTCTGAGGAAAGGCAATGGGCCTGCAAAAGCCTGGGTAAGATTAAGGCTGACTCTTCTCCTTCCAAGAGCAGCTAGCTCCTCACTCTAGTCTGAATCCCTGACTCCTCGAAAAACTGGGTGGTAGGGACCATCTCCCACGCTGTGCAGGGCAAGTGGGTTTCAGGCACAGTTTGATGGAACTGGTGAACCGTGAGGTCTGTGTTACAGGGCAGTGGCTCCTTGTGGACTCATGTCAACTCTTGATCTCCCAACATGGCCCCTGGTGACTGTGGCAAGAAGAGAAGGAAGCGGTAGATTCTTCTTGAAGTTCCCACACCCTTCTCCCCACTTTGTGCCAGTCACCTGCTGCAGGCGGTGACAAGCCTGACTACAAGGCCTCAGACTAAGGTCCCCCCACACGGCTGTGTGGTGGGGAAGCAGAAAACTAGAAGTGAAAACAGTACAATGGGGAAGGTCCTGGGCTCTCGTGGCACTGGCGGGGCAGAAACTATGGATGAACACCATGAACATAAATGGAAGTACTAAGGGCCGGCACGGTGGCGCTAGAGGTAAGGTATCTGTCTTGCCAGTGCTAGCCTAGGATGAACCGTGGTTTGATCCCCCAGCCTCCCATATGGTCCCCCAAGCCAGGAGAGAGTTCTGAGCACATAGCCAGGAGTAACCCCTGAGCGTCAACGGGTGTGGCCATAAACCAAAAAAAAAAAAAAAATGGAAGTACTATTGTAACTATGTGGTCACAGCTTAATTTTATTTTCCCAATCTAAAAAAAGGAAACTGTCAATCTGCTTAGGATCTGAATTTGGCCAACAATCCCACCAGCTCTGCTAAGCTCCCACAGGAACACAAAAGAATTGTCAGTGTTTGGTGATTAAAAAAAAAATATATATATATATGTGTATATATATATATATGTATATATTAGTGTAAAACTCACATATTGGGTGAGGCTGCCTCAGGCACCATGTTTCTAATCCCTCAGGCAGACAGGTCTGATGAAGAAGGGTAGTAGTGGTGAAGAAATAAAGTCAGTTAAAGTTTCCATTTAAGTCAGCTTACTTTATTCCCTTGCAGCTTTTCTGCGCCATGTCTACCTAACTCATGTCTTTTTCTGTATGTGTCCCTTGCTGCTTCTCTTTGTGTCTCTCTGACTTTTGCTGCTCCTCTCTCCCCCCCCCAGGCAGACCTTGTATTCTTTTTTCTTTTTTTTTTTTTTTTTTTTTTTTTTGGTTTTTGGGTCACACCCGGCAGTGCTCAGGGGTTGCTCCTGGCTCTACACTCAGAAATCACTCCTGGCAGGCTCAGGTGACCATATGGGATGCCGGGATTCAAACCACCATCCTTCTGCATGCAATGCAAACACCTTACCTTCATACTAACTCTCTGGTCCCATGACCTTTTATTCTTTATTTAAAATAGCCTGCCCCATCCCAGGTACGGGTGGGTCTGACCATCCAGGTGGACTTTTACATACTAAAAGAAGTTAGGGAAACAGGAGGTTGGGGGCAAGGTTACAAGGGTTTCTGGGTTGGTGAACATAAGAAGATTCAGAAAATAGGGAAATGTGGAGATGGTCCCTGCCTTGCCCGGAGTCTTTCTTCCTGTCACCAAATCTCAGTTCTGTGCATTTTATTTGTTTATTTATTTTTAGTGGGAAGAGGGCCACATCTGGCAGTACTCAGATCCTACTCCTGACTCTGTACTCAGAGGTAACTCCTTGTAGGACTTGGGGAGTTGTATGCAGTGCAAAGATTAAACCCAGGTTAGCCAAGTGCAAGACAAGTACCCTACTCACTGCACTATCTCTTTGGCCCTGTCAGTGAGTAGTTTTAGCACAGAGATGCATGAATATTGGGATCACTGAATAAAAGAATTCATTCTTTTCTTTGTTCTTCTAAAGTACCAGTAACTTTATAAACTTGAGAACCTGAGAATAATTTTTTTGTTACCATTAGTCTCACTAAGTCTTTTGGCAATAAAGCCAACACAGAAAAAAATCAACCTGAAAAGTAGAGTCTTCCAATATGAAGATCAGGGTACGGAGAGATAGCCTAGAAGTAGGGCATTTGCCTTACATTCAGAAGGACTGTAGTTCGAATCCAGGCATCTCATATGGTCCCGAGCCTGACGGGGGCGATTTCTGAGGGTAGAGCCAAAAGTAGTTCCTGAGCGATGCCAGGTGTGACCCAAAAATAAACAAACAAACAAAAAAAAACAATATGAAGATCACACTGGAGCACCTTGATCCAGCCATTCCTAAAATGTTACCCTGGAGGTTAAAATCATTGTTTTCATGAGCAAGTGAGCTCATGAAAAAAAGAAAAAATAGACCTTAAGTGCAGAGTCAGGAGTAACCCTGAGTGCCGATGGGCATGACCCAAAAAACAAAAACAAGCAAACAAACAAACAAGATTAACCAGACCTATCTCTTGTAGTCACAAGGTTCTTGGTTCAAAGTTTTTTGTTTTGTTTTTTTTTGTTTTTTTTTTTTTGTTTTTTTGGGCCACACCCGGTGGTGCTCAGGGGTTACTCCTGGCTGTCTGCTCAGAAATAGCTCCTGGCAGGCACGGGGGACCATATGGGACACCGGGATTCGAACCCACCACCTTTGGTCCTGGATCGGCTGCTTGCAAGGCAAACGCCGCTGTGCTATCTCTCCGGGCCCGGTTCAAAGTTTTTATATCTAACAACATTCTCCATTTTAATCTAATTTAATAGATTTTAGTATATTTACACTATTATACAACTCATTATCACTATCTACTCCTATCACCTTCCTCCACCCAACCTCCCTCCTCACAAATAGCCCAACCCACCAACAGTCACTTCCTCTTCATTTCTTCTTCTTTGCTTATGCTTGTCCCCCATGGGTGGGAAGTACCTCCGGATTGGCCCCCTACCCCTACCTGTTCTCCACCCATGGGGGTGATCCTTCTCTTCCCAATAAAGGCCTCGGGTCAAAGAGACTTGTGGTTTTGGTCCCACAGCTTGTCTGTCTGCCTGCAGGTATCCATTTGCCTGCTTGCAAAAAATTTGTAGTGGAAGTTCTGGAACCTGTTTTATCTCCCTAACCTTGTGTGGATTATTTCCTGTCTCCATGTGGCTTCCACACCCATGTTCTCCAATCCTCCCCGGGACTGGGATATGAGACTTCCACTACAGAATGGGCTTTTTTCAGACTTAGAGAAAATCACAACTCATGAGTCATTCCTACAGGATTCCTGAGAACAGGAACTACAGACTGTTTCTCCTAAATCTCTCTGTCACTGTTCCAGGCTCCCAGACAAAGTGTTCAGAGGAACAAATCACTCAGGGAAAGAGAGTTCCAGCTCCATGCTGGACCAAGACAGGAAAACTCCAGCACATAACTGTGGTCTAACTGATGGTTGCCCTGACGTTTCCTCGGGGAACAGCATTGTGGTTTGTGTGGAAAGGGAAAGGCGTGGGGAGTGTGTCTTAGTGAGCTTATCACCCAGCCCACACTGACGTTTCATTCAACTCAAAACTCAGCTCAGAGTCACTTGCCATGTCTGGGTACCCCAGAGAATTTCCCCAAGCCACAGTTCCCCCAGATATTTAAAGGCAGAGTGAGATGATGGGCAAATGGACTGAACGTGTTTCCACCTCAATGATCCCACCTGCAGCACGAGCTAAAAATATCAATCGGGGGCCGGGCGGTGGCGCTGGAGCTAAGGTGCCTGCCTTGCCTGCGCACGAACCGCGGTTCGATCCCCCGGCGTCCCATATGGTCCCCCAAGAAGCCAGGAGCAACTTCTGAGCGCATAGCCAGGAGTAACCCCTGAGCGTCACAGGGTGTGGCCCAAAAACCAAAAAAAAAAAAAAAAAAAAAAAAAAAAAAAATATCAATCGGCTCACTGAGCCGTTGGATTCATTGAGTGAAGATGAGAGCATCACTTGTCCCAGCTCATGTGAGTGCCTTGGTAGCTTTTGGCCTTGGGTTACCCAAGCACATGCCTTTGTTTCCTCCATCTAAAGAGACTTCCTTCTTGCCTCGCTCCCTCCCATGGCAGTTTAGATGCCTCCTCCTCCAGGGAACTTACCCCCCCCCCACCCCCAGCTCTACAGCATCTGTGCCTTCTGCTCAGTGCCTGTGAAGGTGGTCTGAGGCCCCTGGAAATGTCTCTTGTCCAGCACAGGGCAGGTGCTGAATCTGTGGAAGGAAAGAGAGAGTCAAATGTTTCCGAAGACAAATGAAGGAGTTCGCTCTTGTCCTGCTTGGCTCTTTGTGGTTCTGACCTTGCCTCCAGCCCCAAGGTACTGACCCCTTATCCTGAGTGTCTCTGGAGAAGATAGTGGGTTGTTGTTGTGCAGAAGTGCTAGTCCCTGCTCCCCAGAGCTATTGTAAACAAGCTTTACTCTATGTTTTGTGACATCATACATAGTTTAGCCTCATCATGGAGGCATGTGAACCCCCACAGGCATGTGAACACCTGCCGGTGTTCAGCTTTCCTTGGTGACTGGATTGTTGGGGGGACACAAGAAGGTTTTCATCTGGGGGCTGAGTGATAGTACAGGGGGAGGGTGATAGTACAGCAGGGAGGGTGTTTGCTTTGCACATGGACAACCCCAGTTCGATCCTCAGCATCTCATACAGTTACCCTGAGCCCATGGTGTGATTCCTGAGCATGGAGCTAGGAGTAATCCTTGAGCACCACTGGATGTGATCTCCAAAAATAAAAAGAAAAGAAAAAAGGAAGATGCTTCGCCTGAGCACTGTTGAGTTTTGGGGTGTTGCTGAGTGTTTGTTTCTTGGGGGTGTAAATTGTTTTTGTTGGGTTTTTTTGGTCTTGTTTTTTTGTTTTTGGGTCATACCCAGTGGTACTCAAGTTAATCCTGGCTCTGTGCTCAGAAGTTATTCCTGGTAAGCTTGAGGGACCATAAGGGATGCCAGAGATCTAACTCAGGCTAGCCATGTACAAGGTAAACACCCTACCCACTCTGGCCCTGGTGAAGTTTTTATTGAAGGAAACTTTCTTAGAAAGATGTGAGGGGAAAGGAAATGAAGAAGTGGAAAAAGTGGAAAAAACAAAGAAGCATAGAGACAAGAAAGCAAGATATGTGTGCAAGAGGAAAACAGTTTAAAGTGCAAGTACTCTCTGGGTTTGAAGACCATCTCTCTTTGCTTGGACCACTGTGTTGTGCCCCCCAAGCCTTCACTATAACCACAGCTTTCTGGTGCCCAGGACCTTCAGGACCACATCTGGGCTCACTCATCCTGTCACTGCACCGCACCCCACTGCTGTGCCTCTGCTATGCATATCGTAGCTGACTGACGCTGCTGGACAGCCCTCTGTGAACATTTCTCAATCTACTTGCCCCTGTGAGAATACGGGAAACCACAGCAGCCTGAGTGTTCTACAAAGAGGAGCCTCTTGGAGGAAGGGAGTCTGCAGGTGCTGCCTGGAAGCCAGTTCCCAGCCACCCTCTGCCCTGTGCACATGCTAAGCTTCTTCTTTTCTTTCTTTCTTTCTTTCTTTCTTTCTTTCTTTCTTTCTTTCTTTCTTTCTTTCTTTCTTTCTTTCTTTCTTTCTTTCTTTCTTTCTTTCTTTCTTTCTTTCTTTTCTTTCTTCTTTCTTTCTTTCTTTTTCTTTCTTTTTCTTTCTTTCTTTCTTTCTTTTTCTCTCTTTCTTTTCTCTCTTTCTTTCTTTCTCTCTCTTTCTTTCCTTTTCTTCTTTCAAAGCTGTTCATGATTGATCAAATTTTCATACTCTGCCCCTTCACCAGGGTCCACTTCCCTCCTCCATCTGTTTCCACCCCCACCCTTATTCCCACCCACCCCCGCATTCTGCCTCTATGGAACACATTTTTCTCTCTACCTTGGAGGCAATGTGGTTCAAGGTACTGTACAGTCTCTTTCAAAATGTCTGGGGGTTGGGGCCGGGTCTTGGCTGCAGCTCCCACAGGTGCAAGGTGGTAAGGCACTAACATTATTTGTAAAGGCATGTAACATCTGTCATGGGCCATAGTCTAGTATCAGGGCTGATGGGGGTAAGGAGAAACAGGCTCCCAACCTTCCAGGGTCTTAGTGGTGCTCCTCAAGGAAGCAGTGAAATGTGGTAGGGAGTAGAGGGTAGGTATGGCAGCTATGATCTCCAAACACTGCCTGATTCATGGGAAATTGGCCTTGGCTACATGTGGCTTTTCATCTGCTTTCAAATAGCCCCAAGTCTGTCCCTCTGTCCCCATTGAAAACAGTCTGGGGTCACCTTGTGTGGCAGTGCCCCCACACCAACACCTTGGGGCAAACCTCCAGGAGATTCCCTGAATTTGGACACCCTGTCCCCTTCCCTCTTTCCCTCTCATTCTTCTGACCTGTGCCCAGCACCCCCTGCCTCCAGCACCCCAACATTTGAGTTTGCCTCATGAACCATGTCTTTACCCCCTCATATTATTCATCTCTAGGGCATAATTCCTCCTTCTTTCTGTCACATATTATTTTTATTTCCCTTTCTTTTTTTTTCTTTGTTTTGTTTTGCTTTGGGCACACCTGACTGTGCTCAGGGGTTACTCTTCATAGGACTCAGGGGATCATATAGGGTGCTGAATATCAAACCCAGGCTGGGCACATGCCAGGCAAACATTTTACCTGCTGTTCAATCAATATGGCCCCTATATCTCTTCCTTTTCTTCTGGTTTCAAATTCATGGTATTTTTCTAAGTTGTTGGAAGGGTGTGGGACTATCTTCTTACCTTCTCCTGTGCTCTATTATGCATGGGGTCCTCGGAGCACTCTGTATTCCAGCTATGGATGCAGGGATTTTCTTTCACATTACATATTATTTATTTATTAATCTATTTTGGGCCACTCCCTGAGATATTCAGGAGTCACTTCTGGCTCTGCACGTAGAAATCATTCCTGATGGTGGTTGAGGGCCCCTTTGGGATGCCAAGTCAGCCATGTACAAAGCAAATGCCCTCCCACTAGACTGTCACTTTGGCCCCACACATGCAGGTTTGAGAGGCAGTTTGATGCCGTGTATGTGCTGTGCAGTCTACTGCAGGGTACTGTCAGAATGCTCTGTCTGGTCTTCTCATTTTAATCAGGTTCAAGACCTCTCTCCTTTGTAAGGTCTTCCATGGACCCCAGAATCCCACTAAGATTCCTACCCACAGCATTCCCCAGTGGCACAACATCTGACAGGTCTGAGACAGCTTTAAGTGAAGAAAAGTGAGTCCAATCTGGATGCAAATCAAGAGAGCAGCAGATTGAATCTCAAATAATACAGATAGTCAAATCTTGACTTTCAGGCACAGCCGAATCCAGCAGGACCCATGTTCCAGCTGAGAATTGCTTCCATGCAGAGTTCAGTTTCAGCATCAGAACTCTGTAGGGAGCACAACTAGCTCTGGGATCGATGTCTTTTCCCTTAGAACTAGTCAGAAGTTCTCTGGTGTTGTGTCCTTGCTCAAGGTCTGCATGTCTGGGGGCAAAGTGAATCGGCTTAGGACAGGACAAGTGCTTCTCCAAGGAAGGAGACTGAGTCCAAGTGCAGGAGAGGTGACATCCAGGAGACAGTTGTCATTATCAGGTGAAGACTAAATCAGTAGAGAAAGCAAAACTAAAAGCACATTGCAACTGACATCTTGGTGGTGCTGGAAAGAGTGGTAACGATGACCGTGGTCGTGATGCTGGTGATTATGGTGATGAAAGTGATGATGATGATGATGGTAGTCATGATCGTAATGATGATGATGGTGGTGGTGGTGGTGGTGGTGATGGTGATGACAGTGATGGAGATGGTGGAAAGGATAGTGATGACAACAACAACAACAATACTGTGCTCACTCTGACTGACTACCCCAAGAGTTCTCTCTTCAGTCCTGGATATTCAGCCCCTTTGGAGTTGAGACACCACCCCCCCACAAAAGAAGGAGTGCTCTACCACCTGCCCTACTGTCAGAGCTCTATCATCTGCTTTCGACCTGTGGGCTTGCACCTCCATGCAGGTGAGGTGGGGCTTCAGGACCCCTTAGAAGTGTTGCAGAGGCCCCTGTGGAGTGACCTTTGCAGTTTTCTGTTGCCCTTACCTGACTCTCTATAGACAATAGCAGAGGTGGCCGAGCCTTATGGGTGAGTTCCTCGCTTTCTAGGGCTGCAACTCTTGGCTTTCCTTTTCAGAAAACCTCCCTAAGAGCAGCAGGAAGGATTCTCCTCCTGTGGACACAAATCCTGAGTGGTCAGTGCCCAGCACCCTGTTCAGCCATGGCGGGTGTCCATCCCACAAGTAACCCATCCATAACCCTTTCCTTCTGGCACAAACCCTTTGTGCTCTTTCCAAAAATCAGAGTCAGACAGACACTCAGCTTTCATGAAAGGATTCTTTCTGGCCCTATGGTCCAGCCTCACTCTTGACCAGTCATCATCCACCACATCAGGGGGCCGGCCTTGGTGGTTTGCATCTCACAGGGAAAGGAAGCGTCCCCACCTGCCTCCATAAGGCAGTTCTGACTCACCAGCCTGTGTGGAAAGGTCAGCACTCAGTGCCCCCGTTCTGTCTCCTTTCTCCATGCTAAATATCTCTGCTCTCTTGTGGGGGCCGCTATCTCCCCACCTTCATTGCTTATCTCTAGATTGTCCTGATCTGAAAACTGAGGCCCAGAACTGGGTATACATAACAGGTACAATCATACAGTGAGGCTCTCCTCCCTCCCCACTTTAGAAAGGTAACTTCAGAGAGCCTCTTGTATCTGTGGCCCACTCTTGACTTTGGGAAGAAAAACTGCAAATGCGTGAGTCCCACTGAGCATACTTAGTCTCGGTGATGAGGACCAATGTGAAATTAATGGCCAAACAGATGAGGAGGCGGAGATGTTTGTGCTCTTGTAGCATCTTCAGCAAAAGCCATGCTCCTCTCCCTGATCTTTAACCCCTTCCTAGGGTTTCTTCTTTCCCAGCAAGATTGTATTGTGACTATCTTGTTTTTAATTTCTAAATTGAAAATTGCCTTGTTCTGCCCCCCCAACAGACAATATCTGAGAAGCAATATATCATTTTAAAAGTCAGTAAAGTATACAAATTGAAAAATAAAATATTGGCTTCTGAAACTGAGAGATAGGATAGGGATTAAAGGCATTTGCTTAGCACATGGCCAAGCTAGTCCCTAACCTAGAAGTCTGTGCAGGCCATCTCTCCCCCCCCCCCCCGACCTCTATAGCTGCCACCATGGGAGCTCATGGCCCAACTCCACAGATCATTTAAATCCTGAACCACAAGGCCATGACAGCTCCATAGATTCAAAAATGACATCCCAGTAGGAATGCACTGTACTGAATTAGATGTGAAGTCATCATAGAAGCCGCCAAAGTTCAGCAGACGAAACCAACAACAAAAGGTTCAACTTGCAATGAACAGCTTAGTAAAACTTCAGACAATGACATAATAACCCTATTGTGAGATATAACAATTTTCACAGATTTTTTTTCAAAAAAATTTTAATAATTCTATTACCTTTAGTTGTAACAAGCAATTTTTATGAATAATTATTCATACCTGCCATGGAACAGTCTTTTTTTTTAAAGATTTTTTTTATATTGCAAACATAAAAACATACAAAAAATATGGAAAGCTTCACGAATTTGCGTGTCATCCTTGCGCAGGGGCCATGCTAATCTTCTCTGTATCGTTCCAATTTTAGTATATGTGCTGCCGAAGCGAGCACCCAAGGAACAGTCTTAGGGGAGAGTGGGAAACTGAGGGCAATGATGGTGGAGGGAATGTTACACTGGTGGTGGGATTGGTGTTGGAACATGGAACACCAGAAATAACTGTATTATGAGCAACTCTTTAAACCATGGTGTTTAAAATAAATAAATTTATTACATATGTTTTAAAAATGTTGCCACATCACAATTTGCACTGTTTACTGTCTGAATATCCTTCCATTTTTCTAAATAAAATAATTTTATTTCACTATTTGCCTTCTCCTGAAATTCATCTTTGTAAGAAAAAGTGCTAAAATTAATTAAAATATTTATGTAATTGTAGACAAATTATCTTTTTAAATATCTACAGAGAGAGTATTCCATTGTCTGAAAACTATGAGTTCAAATGTCCCTTTATGGTTCATTTTATGTTGTCAGTCTTTTACATGTACCTCATATATACCAAATATGTCTTGCTTCACTACTTTGGGCAGATTGAATATGACCCTTTCTCATTTTGAGAACCCTCTTGTGTGTAAATACTGTATCTGTGACCAACTTTAGTGAAAGAGAGACTTAAGGGTTAGTGTCTTGTGTAATAAGAAGTAGATGCTGTCATTGGTTCATAATATTTGATATTTCTGTGTTTCCAACCCCCCCCCTTTCTCTTTGACTTCTACTGGCTGCTTGAGCTACAGCCATCAAACCTAACCTCATGCAGTAGAAAGGAGGAAGGACTAGACAAACAGTGCTGTTGGAAGCTGATATTGCCCTTGTGAAATGCAAGGGAGGCTGGGAAATGGTCTGGTGCAAGGCTTGTTGTTGTGCATGGTTTTATAGTGATTTTGCCATGAGAAAGAAAGAGCCATGGAAACTGAAAGATAACTAGCAGTCGTGGTCATCATCTCTGTACTCTCAGTTTGCCCCTTGGAGTCATCATCCTGCAAATCCTGTAGTTTTCAGCTTCATGCCTCTCTTTGGTAGCCAGAATGCAGTTGGTGTGCTGTAAATGCCAGAGTCAGGGTCTGCAAGCAACTGTGTACCAGTGAGAGATGAGGTCTCAGTGAAATAACTGCCCATTTCCTGGTCCTTTGTCAGGGCTTGTGGAGAACTGGTTGTCTCACCTCCCACAGGGCCTCAGCCCACTACAGCAATCTGCTCCTTCAAACACCCCTTTCTGTGTTACTTCTCTGTATGCATTTCCTGATACTACCCCCTACCAGCCTAATCTGCTAGTAGCACTTGAATCTATGTCCAAAAAACTGACTCTGAGTGAACCCAACTGAAACACCCTTAAGCCTCAAACAAGAATCAATCTGATCAGTGACTTGAGGCTCTCATCATCTCAGCAAGATTTATAGCATTCTATGGCATTCCTATTTAAATTAAGCATCTATTTAAATGATTCACCTATAGGTCCAGAGCCTGATATGAACTTAGGTAAAACTAAAGTTCTCAGATATTCTGGGGCCAGAGAAACAATACAGGGGTTAAGATACTTACCTTGCATGGAGCTAACACTGATGCGATTCCTGGCACTGCATCTTGTCTTTTGAGCATCTTTAGGGGTAACTCTTTTTTTTTTTTGGTTTTTGGGTCACACCCGGCAGTGCTTAGGGGTTACTCCTGGCTGTCTGCTCAGAAATAGCTCCTGGCAGGCACGGGGGATCATATGGGATACCGGGATTCGAACCAACCACCTTTGGTCCTGGATCGGCTGCTTGCAAGGCAAACGCCGCTGTGCTATCTCTCCAGGCCCAGGGGTAACTCTTGACCACAGAATCTAGAATAAGCCCTGAGTACTGCTGGGTGTGACCTCAAACCACCCTTTCAAAAAAAAAAAAAGAGAGATAAGAAAAAAAAGTATATTTCCTGTCTTACTGAAAATGGAGGTTTTTATTTGTTGGTTTTTTTCCTTTACACAAAACTATTGGTCTTGAAATAGACCCATTGCTCTAGGGGGATTCCCAGTCTCAGCCACATGTGCAAAATACCCAGCCTCCCATGACCCTCTAGGTGTGGTCTTCTTTTGTGGGGAGCCCAGCAAAATGTCTCCCACTCTTCCTGGCTGTAGTTCTCAGCATATCATTTGGCCCATCTTAGGAGTTGGTCTCAACATGATAAAAGGGTGTCAGAGAAAGTTTAAGAGATCTCCACAAATGAAAATCTATTTAGTCTCTGTTCATGGACCAGGAGATTTAGCAGTTCCAAGATGGCAAATCTCAAAGTGATTTATAGATACCACAACCCTTGTCAAAAATTTTATCAGGAATTTTTGAGAAAATTAATAACTTATTTTAAAATATATATGAAAATGAAAAAGACCAAGAATAGCCAAAAATATGTTCTGGAAAAAAAAAGGCATAATAAAGCTGGAATAGTTTCACTTCCTAACCATGAAACTTAACAAAGTTACTGGGATCAAGTGTCTAGACAGATGAAAGCAATGGAAGAGAGAAATAGAAATAGAAATGAAAGAGACTAGAAATAAACCTAGATAGAGGAAGTGCTATTTTAAAAGGACTCTACTTCTTGGTATCTACCCCACTGAAAAACAGAACATTAATTTAAAAAGATATAAGTACATGTGGGCTGGAGAGATAGAACAGCGGTAGGAATTTTGCCTTGCATGTGGCCAATCCAAGGACAGATTCTATTCCCGGCATCCTATATGGTCCCCTGAGCCAGGGAGCAATTTCTGAGTACAGTGCCAGGAGTAACCCCTGAAAGCTGCTTAGTGTGACCCAAAAACAACAATAGCAAAAAAAAAAAATGATAAAGGTACATCTATGTTCATTGCAGTACCTACTCCAATCGCCAGGACATGGAAACAACCCATAAAACACTGAACCCATGTTCAATGTCAGATGACCAGATAAAGGAATGGTGGCATAAAGGCCCAGTGGGGCATGCAATTAACTGTAGGATGTCATGCTAAGTGTAATAAAACAGGGAGAAGGGCAAATACCAGATGATCTCACTCATATATTGAATATAAAATGATCCCCAAAGGAAACAGCTAGTATTAAATAATAAGAAAAAATGGTTCTGGATTACAAAACTATGATTCCCATGCAGTCAGGGGATGGGGAAACAAGGGAAGGGCAGGAAGTAACATAAGGACATTGGTGGAGAATCCTGGGTACTTTGACAGTAGTGGGGTGCAGTGACTGGCAGTGATAGGTGCCTGCATCTCATCACCATAAATGTTGAGTGCTATTGCAATTTAAACTAAAGTAACATTTTAGACATTCAACGGATCCTGCTGGCCCAAGTGGACTTCCTGTGGAGCTATGTTTAGATCTTTATCAACATATCACACATTCTATAAACACCAAACAGGTCTAAAAGCAAAAAGAAAAGCTTTTTAGAGAAACTATTAAGATAAAATTTTTATTATCATAGGGTAGGCAAAGCTCCCTAACATATGGCACCCAAAGTATATTCCACACAAGAAAAAATATCCCCAGCAATTTTGTTTTTTATTAAATGTAAAATGTTTGTACTCAAAAAGCACCACTGGGAACGAGTGACATAAAACAAGTAGAGTATTTGCCTTGCATGTAGCCAACCCTGGTTCAATTCTCAACATCCCATAGGGTCTCCTGAGCACTGCCATGAGTAATTCCTGAGTGCAAAGCCAGGAGTAACCCTGAGCATTGCCAAGTGTCATGGCTCCAAAACAAAACAAAACAAGCACAATTAAAGTCTTCGAGATAGCTAAATAGGATGGCCCAGGTTCAATTACTGGCATCATATGCCCTCCCCAAACAGTGTCTGGGGTTGTCTTGTACATAGGCTGGGAATAGCCCCCAAACAACACCAGGTGTGACTCAAACATGCCCACTGGCCTTGGCACATTTGAAAGCACCATTTAACAACTCAAACAAACAAAGGCTAATGAAAGTGTAAGAGACAAGACTCAGGTCTTCCACAGGAGCTGTTAGATGCAATCAGGCACACACTTTCAACAAACATGGGATGGAAAAGTCACTCAAGAAATGGCTCGATTAAACAACACCATCTCTGTGGACAGAGGGGTGGAGGAACAGTTTTCCACAGGAGTCACATTGTCATATTCAAATTGCCCAAATTTTGGCTCTGGAGAGATAGTACAGCAGGGAAGGTACTTACTTGACTTGTACACAGCCCATCCCTTGAGCATGGTCCCCCAAGCACTGCCAGAAATGACCAATTCCTGAGCAGAGCCAAGTGTGACTCTAAAGCCAAAAGACAAGAAACAAACAAACAAAAAACCCTACAAATATTCAGTCTCCCGCAAAACTTTCTTTTTTTTTTTTTGGTTTTTTGGGCCACACCCGTTTGACGCTCAGGGGTTACTCCTGGCTATGAGCTCAGAAATAGCCCCTGGCTTGGAGGGACCATATGGGGATTGAACCGGGTCCGGTCAGTCCTACGCTAGCGCTTCTAAGGCAGACACCTTACCTCTAGCGCCACCTTCCCGGCCCCTTCGCAAAACTTTCTAAGGCAAGCAAAGATAGAAGAAAATGTGGTACATTCAGATTTACGGTGGGGTATATAAGGATTAGAAAACAACAGATGCTGGGCTTATTAGGGAAAGAGTTTTATTCATTAATATAATTAGGTAGCATATTTACAGTAGTGTGACATTTATGGTTTTGTGACCTTTTTTTTTTTTTTTTTGGTTTTGTGACATTTATGCCTTTGGTGGACATAGTTACTGTATCACCACTACCAGACACCCCCCCCCCAATAGCCTCATCTCTTCTTGAATGCCTCCATTCCTTGCTCCAGCCTCACACAGAGTTTCAAAAAGTCTTAAATAAGAAAATAAAATTTTTTTTGAGGGTTACTTATTCCTGGCTCTACATTCAGAAATCACTCCTGGATGTTCAGGATACCATATAGGATGCTGAGGATAAAACTCAGGTAGGCCCTGTGCTAGCTAGGTAAGAGCCCTCCCTTCTGTACTATATGCTCTGGCCCCAGAGAATTTCTTTTAAAATGTTTTAAATATGCACCTAGAGTTAAAGGAAAACAGAGATTAAAAAGTAAGAAATCCAGAAGCAATATGAACAAAATACAAAAATATTAGTTTTATTTAAAAAATAAAATTTAGAACCAAAAAGCATAATCTAAAAACAAAGCATTTTCTAGATTAGTTAAACCTGATTAGAGGAGGCTGAGGTATCCCTGAATTGAAATAATCCAATCTGGTTAGAAAGAAAAGAAGAGGGCCCGGAGAGATAGCACAGCGGTGTTTGCCTTGCAAGCAGCTGATCCAGGACTAAAGGTGGTTGGTTTGAATCCCGGTGTCCCATATGGTCCCCCGTGCCTGCCAGGAGCTATTTCTGAGCAGACAGCCAGGAGTAACCCCTGAGCACCGCCGGGTGTGGCCCAAAAAATAAAAAAATAATAATAAAAAAATTTTTAAAAAGTAAAAAAAAAAAAGAAAGAAAAGAAGATAAAAAGCCAGAATTTGGTGAACAAGTGAGACACTGTTCATGGCTCAGTCTAGGCATCAAGAAAGTTCCAGAAGAAGAAGGAGCCAGAGAGCAGTTTTTACTTTTTTTCTTTCCAATATTCTAAATTCTTCCTTTTCTGGGTCACTCTGGCTAAATGCTTTAGTGCAGTCTGAGGAGCAGATGAGCTGGAAGGCCAGCCACAGCCTGGAACTTCCATGGGTCAAGAGCTGGATTAGGTTAGGGCTTGTCATCCCCTCCTCTGGAATGTCTGTCACTCATAGACATGAGTGCACTCCTGGAACTGTGCATTCCTGGGACCAGGCCTTGATAAATGTTTGGTTTTTGTGATGTTGCTGAGCATGAGACCTTCACTGTATCCAGGACAGGCACAGGGAAAGCCTCCTGCTACCCTCAGGATATCTGACTGAGCTACAGAGACCTGCTCCTGTGGTCACCCAAGGCAGCCTCAGAACTTCCTTTGCTCATTAAAATTGCCACCTAAAAAAAAATAGTATAGAACCTCTACACCTGACCTTCACCACATTAACAGGCCCACACCACAGCTCTTGAACTCCAATGACTCCACCCTTCTAGGTGAAGCTGACATCACTAACCCCTACTTGGATTGGAACACACACACACACACACTCACACACACACACATACACCATCTCTCCTATATGTACAAGAAAGAGAAACACAGTAAGAGAACTATAAATGGTCAAAGTCATCATAAGTGGGAGCAGGAGTGATAGCACAATGGGGAGGGCACTTGCCTTGCATGTAGCTGACACGAATTCAATCCCCAGCATTCCTTATGGTTCCCTAAGCACTACCAGGAGTGATTCCTGAGAGCAGAGCCAGGAGTACATCCTGAGCACAGCCAAGTGTGGCTGTCATGAATGTAACAGAAAATTATCACAACACTGAGCTTACATGGGGAGAAAGCAGGGTCCTGGGACACTAATGGAGGGAATTGAGCTCTCTGGTGATGGTAAGGTGCTGAATAATGTCTGCATGGAAAGTTTGTTAACAATATATAATTGCTGGGACTGGAGTCATAGGACTGCAGGGAAGATGCTTGCCTTGCACATGGCCAAGTTGGTTGATTCAGAGGTGGTTCCCTGAGCACTGCTATGAGTGATCCCTGAGCATAAGCCAGGATCAAGGCACGAGCACAGACAGGTATGGCCCCAAAACCAAAGAACAGGAAAAAAACATAAATCCTGGTATCCCAGTAAGAATAATTAAAAATAAAAAAGAGGGTTTGGCAGAGAGATAGCACAGCTGTAGGGCATTTGCCTTGCATGCAGCTGATATGGGACTGACAGTGGTTGGAATCCTGGCATCCCATATGATCCCCTGTGCCTGCCAGGAGTGATTTTTGAGTGTAGAGCCAGGAGTAACCCAAGTGCCACCCAGTGTGGCCCAAAAACAACAACAACAACAAAAACGAGGGGCTGGAATGATAGCACAGTGGGTGGGGCATTTGCACACAGCCAAACTAAGTTAGATCTCCGGTATCCCACATGACCCTACGAGCCTACCAGGAGATATTTCTGAGGTTAGAGTCAGGAGTAATGCTTAAATGCCACTAGTGTGACCCAAAAACCAAACAAAAGACAAAAACTGTAGAAGAAGAAATAAGTTGCCACCTACCAGTTTGGAATAACCTGCCTTTGCTTTGTTTCTGTCCACCATGTAAAATGTTAGGGGTACTCCTGAAGCAGGCAGGTAGATAGAAAAAGACCCCTCATAGCAACAATTTCTTAGAAGCAATTAAAGCAGCTCTATAACACAATAGTGACTAAGATCTGATGAGATCTGGAACTCATCACTCCTGTAGCTGACCCCACAATTGGCCAGTGAATCAGGAGGCATAAATATGGGCCTTGGAAAGGGTCTCTATAAAAGAAGATCCTGAGGTGACCATGACCCCAGGCTGGGGTGCATTCAGATATTGATGGGTCATATGGGGGTGCTTGACATGCCCATTGCTTGTGTTGGGAGAACAGCCCAGCTCAGTGCAATGAGGCAACGTGGGAAGAGGCCAGGTTGGCTGATCACTGACATTGGGGTGGAGACTGAAGTTAAGTTAAAAACCTGGATGAAGAACTAAAATTATAGACACTATCCCAATATTCCTGGGGAAAGCTGCGTTCTTTGTCATTATAATTGTGACTCTAACCAATCTTAAACACCCAGGGAAGAGACTATTGCCTATGGGACAAGGAGAAAAATCAAGGACAGAGGTTTCTAAAAGATGGACTAACCTCCTACACTAATAAACATATGGACCAAAAAATAAACTGAAATAAGGCCTGTGATTAGCCAAAGGCTGGGGCCATTTTGGATAGTGCTGGTTTCCTGGCTGACATTTGGCATAAAGGCTCTTGGTCTCAGTCCTGCGGATACATGTTTTATGTTGTGTCTTCAAGGGAAATGCCAAAAATGACCTGTGAACAAGTTAAAGCTTTTTATAGAACTACTAAAAGTACCAGGGGAAAAGAAACGTGTCTATATGTAAAACAGATAAGAAAAAAAGTAAGGCCTGGGGCTTAAAAAATACAGCTTGTTCTGAGTCCAACAGGGCAAGCAGCTGTGGGATGAGAAGCAACTTCAAGCTCTGGGCATTCTAAGCAAGATGATTTTTTATACTGATGTTTTTGTGGATCCTGACACATGGGCAGGCAGACCACTCTTCAGAGTGTGACTTGGACTCTGCAGGGGCATGAACTCTACTCTTCTTCAGCTTCCATCTACAACATCCCCCTGGGTGAGCTGATTAGGATAGCAGCCAGTGAGCTCAACACAGCCTTAAATTCCAGCCACTAAGCTTGACTTAAGGCTGTTCTGAGGAGATTAGATTAGACTGAACAGAGGGGAGCTGGTGGTCACCAGTAGGCCTTGTGGAGGTGGCCTGTGGAAGGCCATTTGGGATTGCTCAAGGGGTTGAAAGCTCTCTCAAAGGTCTCTACATGCTACTTTCTCAAGTACCTACAGCCCCTCACATGCAGGCAAGTTGGTGCCTGGTGTGGGTACAAGCTCAGAAAACCTATAGTTGATTTTGGGGATACAAAAAAACCCAGCCCCCCTTTGTGTTCAACATGTGGACTTCTGCTGAGGCAGAAACAGAACTTTTGGTGTGTTCTAAGCCAGGGACCTTGGCACACCTGAAGACCCACATAGGTCCTCTGACAGTGGCAGAAAACTCTGTTACACACTAGGTAACTGCTAAGGAGTTTCGGTCCTCAACCCATATTCCCAGCTGCAAAGAAATAGAGTATTATTATACTAACCCCCTCCTTAGTTAGCCCTGGTTGTGTAACTGGCCTGACCTATAAGCAACAACGTTAGGAGAAAGAAAGGAATATTTAAGAGCAAATGAAAAGGGCAGCAAGGCAAACTGAAGAACTGTCCCTGGCTATTCAAACTACTGCATTTGAATCATCACTTGCAGTGTTTATTGCTTCTATCATCTAGAATAGGCACCCCACAGCATAAAGATACAGAACTCTTAGAGAAATAACCATGGTACCAAATTCACTGTGGCCACTTTGGGATGAGAACACATAGCCCATTACCCCTGGAAAAGGTGCCTGCCACTTGCATCTGTGAGGTGGATATTGGTTCGTACCCCTTAACTAGGTAAGGTAGGGTGCTCTGCCCTGGGGACTCCACATTCTTTCTGTAAGATGTTTGTAGCACAGAACACACCAGCTCAGGGCACCTGTGCGAGTGAAAGAACTGGTCACAGGGGTGGAGGACTAGAAGGACTGCCAGGAAGCATGGCCATCTATGGGCTTGGTGGCTAGACCCTAATCCATAGAACCTTCTCTTTCCTTCCTCTTGGAATGTGAGAATATATGTGGGGCTGTATAATGTGTAACATATTATCGATACTGACTGTCCAGACCTGGTGAAGCAGAGCTGAAACCCTAGTGGAGAGGGCATCGTAGAGTACAATGACGTGTCCTGCGGCCACCCAAGAGAAGCTTGGGAAACTCCCTTGCTCACAGAACCTACCACCTACCAAACTGAGTGATGTGCCCTTTCCCCAGATGAGTATGAAAGCTGATTTCAGGCAGCAGCCAAAATCCTCCTGAGGTTTACCCAAACTCCCTATTTCTGGTCCCAGGGAAAAAGTGTTCATTGAGTGGGACTTTGAGTTTTTCACACAAGCCATTATTAAATCCAGAGACTTCCCTTTTGTTTCTTCTAGTTTGTTGCATTTTTTCCTTTTTATCATAAAAGGGTATTAGAGTAATTCCCCCCATCATTTTTATTAATGGGATGCTACAATGGTTAATTTTTTGGATAGAGGGTGTTCCCTAGTGGTCTCCTGGGAGCCTCACTGAAAATTTTTGCCCACAGACAATGGTTCAATACAAGGGCAAGGGAATCCCATTCTGCTGGGGTCCCATGGAGCTGTGGATTTCTCTGATCTCGTGCAGTTCTTGGGCCACTAGAACTATTCCCGGTGATGCTCAGGGAACCATGTGCTTCTGGGATCCATCTGGGTTGGTCTAAACATTGTGCTATCTCCCAGATTTTACACTGATTAATTTCTTAAGTTTTGGGGCCATATCCTGCAGTGATCAGGGCTTATTCCTGGCTCTGCACTCAGGGACCTCTCCTGGTGGTGCTCAAGAGATCATATGGGATGTCTGGAATAGAACCTGGGTCAGCTACATGCATGGCAAGAGCCCTACCTGCTGTACTATCACTCTGACTATCTCTATCACTACTGATTAATTTCTTATGTTGACCCACTCTTGCATTTCTAGAATAAATTCTATTTGGTAATGGTGTGTAGTTCTTTTAATATGCTAGTATATTCATTATGCTACTGTTTTGTTGGAGAATTTTATTTTTCGGGCAACACCGTTTGATGCTCAGGGATTACTCCTGGCTAAGAGCTCAGAAATTGCCCCTGGCTTGGGGGAACCCTATGGGACGCTGGGGGATAGAACCGAGGTCCTTCCTTGGCTAGTGCTTGCAAGGCAGACACCTTACCTCTAGTGCCACCTCACCAGTCCCAAGGTCACTGATTTCTAATATTTCTTCAATAATTCTTTTTTTTTCTTTTTTGGTTTTTGATTTTTGTGCCACACTCAGCAGTGCTCAACTCCTGGCTTTACACTCAGAAATCACTCCTGGCAAGCTTGGGGGACAATATGGGATGCTGGGAATTGAACTCAGGTCAGACCTGGTTTGGCAGCGTATAAGACAAATGACTCACATCCGTGCTATTGCTCTGTCCCCTAATATTTCTTTTTTGTTTGTTTGTTTTTGTTTTGGGGGCACATCCATTGATGCTCAGGGGTTACTCCTGGTTATGCACTCAGAAATCACTACTGGCTTGGGGGAACCATATGGGAGCCCGGGGGATTGAACCCGGGTTCATCCTAGGCTAGCATTTGCAAGGCAGACGCCTTATCTCTAGTGCCACCGCTCCGGCCCCAATATTTCTTATTTTTTAATAAAGGCATATATAGTTTTGAATTTTCCTTTCACTCTGCCTTTTCTGGGTTCCATTTGTTTTGTTCTCATTCATTTGGGAAGTGATAAAGTGGCTTAGAAACAGCAGACATCTATAAGTATAATGTCTTTAGATTATATTGTGTGCTGCTAAGAAATAGTATGTACTACAACTGGGGATTTGAGGGACAAGAAATTGTATTGTACATGGGTTCAGTTTTGTTTTTCTTAATGCTCTTTGGCTGAAAGTTCAAGGCTGGGATATCATCGATGGGACTACCGAGAATTCTGTTTATGGGTGATTGGGCTTCCACTGTCCTCTTCTTTACATCTTTGTTGTCATAATTAAAATAAAAAAAGGAAAAAAAAAAAAAAAAAGAAACAGCAGACATCTACTTCTCACAATTCTGAAGACTGGGAGAGCTAAGATAAAGGATAAAAGATAAAAGATAAAGGAGCTAAGGTAATGTCAAGAGAGCTTTTTTTCTTTTCCGGAGGCTAGCTCTAGCCGGCATGGGGTCTGGGGAATCCCCAGGCCAAAGGCTCTCTCCCTAGCTTAGGCGTGCTGGGAGCCTTGGTAGGCCCCAGCTGTCCCCTCTCCTGCCCCCTGGCCTCCAGGCCTTTCTAGGGTGGCAGCCCAGGTGGCCAGACAAGGTGGGTGTCGGGTGGTCCCCCCTGGAGGGGGTCCCAAGCTTTCCCCACCCTTCCCCTAGTGAAGAGGGGGGAGGGCACAGGGAGGAAGGCGGGTAGATCCTGGCTTCAGGTTCTCTACCGAATTCTTTCTTGATCTGGAGGCTAGCTCTAGTGCAATTTCTTTCCAGTCCACATGTTCAAAACTGCGCCGGGACGATAGCCCCCGTGTGCATTGTATATATTAATAGTATATCCTATCCTTATGTTATGTTTTGTGTATGTAGAATGTTCATCTGGTATTCTGTCCTTTCCCACACCCCTGTAAAGCTCATTTTCACTCCTTAACTTATCACCTCCAAACATCAGTACACCCCATTTACCCTTTGTAACTTCAGTACTTTGCTGTCCTAATCACACACCAAATTGGTGCACTGGATTTAACAACCCCCAACTATTTTAAAAGACTTAAAATGGACACGTATGGCTTTTGAATATTTTATGTCTATTTTCTTTGAAAGCTATAACTCTTACTAAATATTCCCTTATACAGTGAAGATTTTCCCCACTTTTTATCTTTTCTCCTCTTTGTGAGCTGTTCAATATGGAATATTAGGTGAAAGAGTCCCTCAGTTTAATGGTTATGTTTAACCATGTCATGGGGATTTTTTTAATTAATTTTTTTATTTTGAATTATAAGAACAAAGATGCAAAAAAAGAGGACAAGGTAAAGTTACAGTGGAAGGACAATCACCCATATCATAAATCTCAGAAGAAGTCCCCTTGCTGATATCTTAACTTTGAACTTTCAGCCAAAGAACATTAAGATAAATAAAACAGAATCCATGTACAATTACTTTGTCCCTCAAGTCCCCAGATTGTAGTACATTACAATATTTCTTAACAGCACACAAGGCAATATAAAGCCATAAAACTTAAGTAACTCCTTAAACATTAGAGGCATAGTATTTTTTACATTTCCATGTACATGCATATTAGCTTAAGTTAACCTCAAATTTTAAGTGTGTGCTTTTAACTTCAAATTTTAAGTGGGTGCATTTTAAGGATTAGAGTCAAAGGAGCACAGTAAAAACGGTGTTAGAGTGGCAATTGTTGTTTGCATAGGCCCACCAAAATATGAGAGGCATGGAAAGGAATAACCTTGGCCTAAATACAAAGAGATCCTACCCCTGAAGTTTCCTGGCATAAGACCAACTCTAGGCTTCAGGCAAGTTATTGTCTGATCCAAGACATTGTCTGTAGTGCCAACACTCTTTTCATACAGTCTCTGTTGTTGGTATCATGTTTCTGTATTAAAGATTCTGGAATCTGCATATCCTAAATTGAAGTCATGATGTGGAGTGTCTTCTCGTTTCACCTCACCATGAAAGGACAATGCAGGAAGCCCTGTCCTGTAAGCAGGTAGTTGTTAAGTCTTCTCATTGTTAAGGGAAGTCTCTTTTCAGCAGGACGATGTCTGAGCATTGGTAGGGTCTTTCGTGGTAGAGGATTGCTTCCAGGTGATGTTATAGACAAACCTCACAATTAAGGGGCAATACAGCAAGCCCTGTCCAGTAAGCAGGTCATTGTTTTTGTTAAGTCTTCTTAGTGTTAAGGGAAGTCTTTTTTGAGTAGATCGATGTCAGAGCAGCTGTAGGGTCTTCCCTGGTAGAGGAATGCCTCCAGGTGATGTTATATACAACCTTGGATGTTTTGTAGATGTCTTCTCTAGATCAGGGGTGAATGGAGAATGCCCATTTTTCTGAGGCCTGTACCAGGTCTTTATGTCAATGTTCAGGGTGTAAGGTCTCATTGTACTACAAGATTTGTGTGATCCCATCTCTATTAGATAAGAACTTATTGGTATGTATAGTATTTTCCCATTTTAGTGTGCCTAAGCAAACAAGTAATAAAGCCACGTGGTGCTATCAGATATATGGGGGCATAAGAACTTTTCCAACAATACCCATGACTTGGTTCAAACATAAGCATTAAACTGAGGGATTCTTTCACATCAAATTTTATATTGAACAGTTCACAAAGAGAAGATAAAAAACATGGGGGGGATCATCACTGTATAAGAATATATTCAGCAAAAGTTATAGCGATCAAAGAAAACACCCATAAAATGATGAAGATATGTGTCCTTTTTATGCCTTTTAAAATAGTTGGGTGGGTGTTAACTCCAGGGCACCACTTTGATCTGTGACTTAGGACTCTACAGTACTTAAGATAGAAAGGGTAAATGAGGAGAAATAATGGTAGGAGTTAAGGAAGTTAAAGAGAAATATGATCTTATGAAGGGGTATGCAAAAGGGCAGAGTACAAAATGGACATTCTGGGGCTGGAGAGATAGCATGGAGGTAAGGTGTTTGCCTTTCATGCAGGAGGTCATCGGTTCGAATCCCGGCGCCCCATATGGTCCCCCGTGCCTGCCAGGAGCAATTTCTGAGCCTGGAGCCAGGAATAACCCTTGAGCACTGCCGGGTGTGATCAAAAAAAAAAAAAAAACAAAAAACAAAAAAAAAAAAAATGGACATTCTGCATATATAAAATCATAATTCAATGATAGTGGGTACTATTAATGTTTCTTGTGCGCGTGGGGGCTATTGCCCCGCGCGATTTTTAAAATATAGACTGGACAGAGATTACCAGTGACTTCAAGAAGCTGGGAGGCCAGAAGTTCAGGGCCCCACCCAAACCCTCCCTAAGGAGCTGAATGGTTAATGGGGGAAAGCCTAGGGTACCTTCAAGCTCCACCAAGGGGCCCAACTCACCGGCTTGCGCAGGCATGTGGCCCGGGGAAGCCCTGGAGATCTGGAGCAAGGTGGTAGAGGGGTGCTGGGGTTACCCAAGTCCCGCACCCCCACTAGGCCTGGTTAGGAAGGCCTCCGGCATGGCGGGAGCCTGCCAAACCCCCTCCTGCTAGACTCCCGGCTCCCAAGAGGGAGAGATCCTTCAAGAAGCTGGGAGGGTCATGGGGATTTTTAACTTGTTCTTGTAGCCCCCATATGGGTCTATAATGCCATGTGGCATTGTTTCTTGTTTACATAGGCACATTAAAATGGGAAAAAACTATATATACAAATAAGTTTTTTATCTAATAGAGGTAGGAACACAGAAATCTTGTAGAGCAATGGGTCCTTACACCCTGAACATAATGACCTGGCACAGGCCTCAGAAGAATGGGCATTCTCCATTCACCCCTGAACCAGGAAAGCTAACTACGAAACATCCAAGGTCATTTATAACATCATCTGGAAGCAATCCTCTACCAGGGAAGACCCTACTGCTGCTCTGACATTGACCTGCCCAAAAGAGACTTCCGTCAACACTGAGAAGACTTGACAACAAGACCTGCTTACAGGACAGAGCTCTCTGCATTGCCCTTTTATTGTGAGGTGAAACTAGAGGACACTCTACATCATTCTGACTTCAATTTAGGATATGCAGATTCCAGGATCTTTACTACAGAAACATGATACCAACAACAGCGACTGTGTGAAAAATAAAAGTGTATTGGCACTACAGACAATGACTTGGATTGGACAAACTAGTTGCCTGGAGACTAGAGTTGGTCTTCTGTTAGGAAACTTCAGGGGTAGGGTCTCCTTGTAGTTAGGCTAAGGCTTTTCCTTTCCATGTCCCTCATATTTTGGTGGGCCTATGCAAACAAAAACTGCAACTCTAACACCGTTTTTATGGTGCTCCTTTGACTCTAATCCTTAAAAAAAAACCACTTAAACTTTTGAGGTTAACTTAAACTAATATGCATATGCAAGGAAATGTAAGAAAATACTATGCCTTCAAAGTTTAAGGAGTTACATAAGTTTTATGGCCTTAGATTGCTAAGAAATGTTATAATGTACTACAATCTGGGGACTTGAGGGACAAAGTAATTGTACATGGGTTCTATTTTACTTTTCTTAATGTTCTTTGGCTGAAAGTTCAAAATTAAGGTATCAGCAAGGGGTTTTCTTCTAAGAATTCTGTTTATGGGTGATTGTCCTTCCACTGTAACTTTACCTTGTCCTCTTTCTTTGCATCTTTGTTCTCACAATTAAAAATAAATTTATTTAAAAAAAAAAGAGAGAGCATCTGCTTCCTTACTCACAGAAATTGTGCCCTTTCTTGGCAAAGCAGTAAAGGTATTTCCCCAAGTCTCTTTTATAAGGTTACTAATTGCATTCAGAGGGCCCTGGTGGCCTTAATCACCTACCTCTCTGATGCCCTCCCTCCTAATTCCATCACACTGGGGGTTTGGTTGTCAACATATTAATCAGAGAGAGGGCACAAGAACTCAGTCTAGCACAAAGTCTAGTAAAAAAAAAACAGGCAGAAATATTGACATATCTAAAAAAATAAAAATAAAAAAGAATTCAGCTTCCATACAACCCAGCAATTCCATTTGGTATCTATACAAGGGTCCAAAAACATTATTCAGAAAAGACGTTTGTGCTCCTTATTTGTTGCTAAACTATCACAATAGGCAAGATTCAGAAACAAATTGAGTGTGCAAGAATAGAAGACTGGATCCAGGAACTGTGGGACATATGCACACATTGAATGCAATTTCCCCTATGTGGATTGAGCCAGAGTTTAATAACACTAAGTAAATTAGAAGAGAATTAACTCTCTCATCTGTGCGATATCTAACAAATCTTATAGAAAATAAAATTGTCAAGGGTAATAGAACCAAAGAACTGGTCTCTAGAATCAAGCTTACCAAAGGGAGGGGACAACGGGAAGATGGCGGAGGGAAGCAGCACTCTGGTAGGGGAGAGTGTGGTGGGAATGTTGTATATATAAAACCCTATCATGGTTAGTATTTTAGATCACAATGCATCAAATAGAAACAAAAAATTTTTTTTAAAAAAGCAGAGAACCTGATAGCTACTTCTCCTAAGACTTATTATACACCCAGCAAAAACAGTTTTTCCACCTATATTAAAGGAAATTAACCAGCATTGGCCAGAATGTGTGGAATTCTCAAACATTGATGGTGGGAATATAGAGTGATGCTTTTGCTGCAGAATAGTTTGTGGCTCCCTCAATAAATTAAATAAAGATTTACTCTATAATCCTGCATATATTCCTAAGTATAACCCAAATGTTCTTAAAAAATGCACACATACGTGAAAATTTTCAAGAGGATATTTATAGCAGTGCTATTCATAATAAAGTAAACAAACCTCCAGTGTAACAGTTCTTGGCAGGTAACACAAATATGGCCTGGTCATGCAACAGAATATTATCTGGCAATAAAAATGAAAATTACACATGCCAGGGTCAGAGCAATGTTATGGAGCGGAAAGGCATCTGCCTTGCTGGTGCTAGCCTAGAATAGACCTCGGTACGATTCCTCGGCATAATATGGTCTCCCAAGCCAGAGGCAATTTCTGAGCACATAGCCAGGAGTAACCTCTGAGCGTCACCAGGTGTGGCCCAAAACGAACAAACAAAAGATAAATAAAGAAAAAAGAAAGGGGCCGACGAGGTGGCGCTAGAGGTAAGGTGTTTGCCTTGCAAGCTCTAGCCAAGGAAGGACCACGGTTTGATCCCCCAGCGTCCTATATGGTCCCCTCATGCCAGGGGCAATTTTTGAGCGCTTAGCCAGGAGTAACCCCTGAGCATCAAATGGGTGTAACCCGAAAAACCAAAAAAAAAAAAAAAAAAAAGAAAGAAAGAAAGAAAAGAAAAAAACACATGCTCGAAAGTACCTCAAACACTTTATATCAAGAAAAAGACACCAGGGGCCGGGCGGTGGCGCTAAAGGTAAGGTGTCTGCCTTGCCAGCACTAGCCCAGGACGGACAGCGGTTGGATCCCCCGGTGTCCCATATGGTCCCCCAAAGCCAGGAGCGACTTCTGAGCGCATAGCCAGGAGTAACCCCTGAGCATCACCGGGTGTGGCCCAAAAACCAAAAAAAAAAAAAAAAAAAGTAAAAGACACCAGACCACAGAAATCACATACTACACGAATCCATTTATATGAAATTTCCATCAAGAAAAAGTCAGTAGAGATAGGAAAAAATAATTAGTAAGGCTGGAGTAGACAATGATCAGGCACATGGGCCTTTTCTATGCTGTTCTAAAATCTAAAATCCCAGCACTACTGTACCAATCAGCTTATTAAAAGTCACTTGAGGGGGGCCCGCCCGGAGGGATAGCACAGTGGTGTTTGCCTTGCAAGCAGCCAATCCAGGACCAAAGGTGGTTGGTTCAAATCCCGGTGTCCCATATGGTCCCCCATGCCTGCCAGGAGCTATTTCTGAGCAGACAGCCAGGAGTAACCCCTGAGCACTGCCGGGTGTGAACCAAAAAAAAAAAAAAAAAAAAGTCACTTGAGGGACCTGAGCAATAGCACAGAGGGTAGGACATTTGCCTTGCACTTGACTGACCTGAGTTCAATCCCCAGCATCTCATATGGTCCCCCAAGTCTGCCAAGAGTGATTTCTGAGGGCAGAGCTAGGAGTACCCCTGAGTGCCACTAAGTGTGGCTCAAGCCCCCCCCCCCCAAATAATTCAAGGGGTACTAGAGCGCTAGTACAGCAGGTCGGTCAGGAGCTGGCCTGGCATGTGATTGACCTGGGTTAGATCCCTGTCATCCTGTATTATCTTAGGCCTGCCAAGAGTAATCCCTGAACACTGAGCCAGGAATAAACCTGGAGCAAAGCAGGGTGTGGTCCTAAAGAAAAAGAAAAAAAAATCACTTCAGGGTGCAATGCTATGGTGAATATATCTGAGACCATGTAAATCCTACCTCAATTTAAAAAAAAAAAGACTAAATGACTTGACTGACCTATGGGTTACCTCATTTCCCCCCCCCCCCCACTAAGCTTCTTGGCTGAAATGCAAATTTAACCACTTCCTCCACAATGACTAGCTCTAAATATTCTGGGAGGGTCTTGAGAGATTCCACCCCATCCACATTTGGAGACCTTCTTTGCAAGATGTGCACAGAACAACCCAAAGGGTTTTCTTGAAGACCTCTTTCATAACACAGATCTACTTCTGCCAAGACTGAAGTTTATCTTAAGGAATTTAGGGCCCACTGCTATGAAGTTTCTACTTCCATGGGTGGGGACCAAAGGAGGACTGGTCCTATTGCATCCCACTGCTCCCCAAGCCAGTATCTGAATATGCTTTTGAAAATGTAGATTGAGGGGCCGGAATGGTGGCACGTTATAAGGCATCTGCCTTAAGCACACCAGCCTAGGACAGACCACGGTTTGATCCCCCAGAGTCCCATATGGTCCCCCAAGTCAGGAGTGATTTTTGAGTGCATAGCCAGGAGTAACCCCTGAGCGACACAGGGTGTGGCCCCAAAACAAAAAAAAATAATAAAACAAACAAACAAAAAAGAAAATGTAGATTGGGACCAGAGCAATATTACCATGGTCCTAAAGAAAAAGAAAAAAAAATATATATACTTGCTTTGCATGCAGTATACCTGGGTCCTATTCCCAGCATTCCATATGGTATCCCTGAGCCCCACTAGGAGTAAGCCCTGAACACCGATGAGTGTGACTGAAAAAACAAATATTAAAAAAAAAAGAGAGAGAGGATGTAAATTGGAAATAAATCTACTTTTCCCCACTTCCATGGTGCACCTGAAGTTTGATTTCCAGATCTAGGTGCAAGGCTTTCTGCATGCATGCTGCTTACAAGGATGATCGTCTGTCTGGCCTGGCAGGATGGAGGCAGGGAGGTGAGGAGCAGGAGAATGGATGGAGAGAACAGGGGAGGTGAAGAGGGGGCTGTGGTAGCTCTTGAGTCAATGCAAGCTCAGGAGAACCATCGTGAGTTCAAATCCCAGCTCTGCTGCTCACTCTGTAGAATAGGGAGGATGAGGATAGTAACAATAGTCTTGAAGTGATGAGGCCTTTTGGTGGGCTGACAGGATCCCCAAGTGGTGCTCAGGGTCAGAGAGCACCCTCTGCCATTCCTTCTGCCAGGTGGGCAGACTATTAAATGCAAGGTCCTGAGCATGGAAATCCAGCCACATGCAATGCCTTAAGCTCCCCCTCTGCCTTCACCCCACAATGCCTCTTCAAAACCCAAGTGCAGAATAAGATCTTAGCAGATCCTTGATTTTTGTTATCATTATTTTGTTTTATTTTGGGTACATACCCGGTGACACTCAGTGGTTACTCCTGGCTATGAGCTCAGAATCGCTCCTGGTTTGGGGGAACATATGGGACACCAGGGGATCAAATGGAGGTCCATCCTGGGTCAGCCACGTGCAAGGCAAACGCCCTACTGCTGCGCCATTGCTCCGGACCCATCATTATTTCTTTGGATCTCTGAACAATGTCAAATTCCTGATGTGATATCAGAAAACTGGCAGCTAAGATGAAGGGAAGGAGCAGGAAAGCCGGTGGACAGTCGCGACCTCAGCAGGGTTCCACAGGAGAACATCAGCCACTCGGGATCTGCATCCACTTCCTGAAAAACAACCAGAAAAAGGAACCTAGGAAAGAAGTCAATAGCAGCGGTTTTCTCTTCTCTGGCATAGTCGTGGGGTAAGTGCTAATTGTTTCCCAAAACAATCTGGGGGTGGGGCGAGGTGACATCCTCAGTGGCGAATCCCCAGCGTCCCACATGGCTTGGCACAGCTCAGGAAGGAAGTGTCCCCTTTCTGGCCCACTGTGGCCCCTATGAGCTTGGCTGATGGCCCCTCCCCGGAATCTGGCTCTCCTCTTAGCTGGGACACAGAGTAGGGTGCTGGTCCTCTTGGGGCTACTGGGTGTGAACCTGCCCTCCCTTTTTCTTTTTGTGAGCCCCTTTGTGCATGGCCGCCCTGCCTTGTGATCCATCACTCCCTTTGATTCTCTTCTTCAAGGCAGGAAACGCGGCAGCAGAGCATGTTAGAGGGGACCACAGGCCAGAGTACTCCATCAGGCAGCTTGGATAGGGTGGGGTCACGTGCCCACTTGGGGGCTATAAAGGGTATCTGCTGGCACTCCTGGAGGACCCAAACAGCATGGTCCCTGCAGCCCTCCTAGTCTCAGTTTCTCTACTCACTCCTCCCCGCTGCCTGGTTGAGAAGCCCACAGGAGTAGCTGGGGTAATGTCACCGCTGCACCCCCAACTGTCTCCCTCCCAGGCGACCTTTGCAGAACCCCGTGCTGTCTCCTCCCACCTGTTTCTCAGGGGCGGAGCCGCTGCCTTGGTGGTGCCGCCTCCCCACATCCTCCCCTTCCTCCCTGCACCCTGGGATGGCACCTGCCTCCCAGAGACCTGCTGCTGTGGCTGACAGCCTGCCCGCCTGTTCCTCCCTGGGGTGTCTGGCAGCCCCAGCCCTCTGTCTGTCTCTCTCTGCCTGTTAGCTTGTCTTAACCTCGCCTGCCTGTCTGTCTACTTCCACCGGCCCTGCTCACCAGGGATCCCTACTGTGCCGGCCACCTGCGACTCTGCAGGCTGTGGACACCCACACCTTCACCTCTCAGCACCCAGCCCAGCCCAGCAGCAACCCATAGCAGCCACTTCGTTAGGAGCACGTGGCATGGATTTCTGAGGTGCAGCTAGAACCGCAGGTAATTGGGCACCAGCTTCTGTCCCACAGGTGTCCCAAGGCTGGTGTCTTGTTGACTCTGTGGGGTGACTCAGGGGGTTCATGGGGGTGGACTATGTACAGGCTGAGTGGACCCGAAACTCTTGTGGAGACCAAACAGCAGGGCCAAGAGGATGCACAATCCATGGAGCCAATGGGAAGGGCTGGCCCAGGACTGGGCGATGCTCCCAGGGGCAGACACAGCCTTATGCCAGGCTCTGCATTGAAGACTATTTTTTTCCGCATCCTTGGGGGCAGGGTAGGAGAGTCCAGGCCACAGAGAGAGTAGATGCCTGGGCAGAGTCAGGGAGTTCTGCGCAGGTACTGGGCAGGTTGCTAGTGCTTATCGCCACTGCACAGCACAGCCAGTTCCCATGTACTTGTGGCCGGCACACATAGCGTTCCAAGTAGGGGGAGAGCAGGGGCTGTGGTTTTTGAAGCTTTAGGCTTGGGGGAAGCACAGGGTTTTAGCAACTCATGGAGATGGGGGAGACGCTGGTCTGGGTCTGTGACCTCTCGCCGACCTGGAAGCTGCACTGGCTCAATTGCAGAGTATAGGTGCAGCAGCAACCTCTTGAGTGCCTGTGAGGGTCTGAGGCTCAGAACTGCAAAAGCAGCTGACCAAGAGCTGGAAGTTGCACACTCAGAGTCCTTTCCCCTTAGGGTTGCACCCCTAAGCACTGGAGCCTGGTGCATGACAAGCCTTCTGAAGGGTTCTGGTCTGGCCCAGGTGGCAGAAGAGGGGGTCTCCTTCATCTCCTGATGAGATAATTACGGGAAGCAACTGGGGGAATAGTGGCAATGGAGCCCACTCCCTTCCTGCCCTCAGCAGATCTCTGCACCTCACCCCCTCTCCCTGCAAAAAAGGTTCCCCCTTTCCTTATATTCAGGAGGGACTCAGGACTGCAGAGCCCCCACAGGCTGGGGGTTCTTATTCTTCTATTGGCCCCATTTCCCCTCCACTAGCCTATTTTACCTCCACTACCCCCCATTTCACCTCCACTGCCCCTATATTCTCATTTTACCATTGGGAGATTGAGTTGCACTTTCCCACAAACAGGGAAACTGAAGCTCAGATGGGGGGGGGGAGGCTAAGGTCCCCAGGAGGGAAGCATTTACAAGTGAAGGGAGGCTGCAGAAGGAATATCCACCTCCTAAGAAGGGGATCCTCTTCCAGCCCCTTCCTTACAGGCACCTGCTGATTCTCAAACTCAAGTGCAGGGACTGGGGAAGGAGGAGGCATCCCTGCAGGTATTGTCACCCCCTCTTCTTCCCCCAGGGGTCTGGTCAGAGGGACTTTCATGACAGTCAGATGAGAGCACTGAGTAAACTCAGAACTTCTGAAGGCCTGACTGGACTGGAGGCAGAGCCCTGTGTTGGCCCCCAGGGCTGCACCTGCAACCAGCACTCACTGGTCCTCTCTCTTCACAGCCATTGGACTCCCTGTGAGGCAAGCAAGGTCCAGGCCAGCTCAGGCCCTCACTGCTAGGCACCACAAGTGATACTATGGGCCTCTCTGAGCCCTTGTTTCACATCTGCTCAGGGGCCCCATGGGGCCAGGGTCTGAGGACCTGTCAGCTCGGGCAGATCAGAGCTGTCTCCCTGCTAGGCAAGGAGGAGTTATCCAGCCACCAGTCCCTACAAACACACTTTATGACCTCAGGCAGGCATGAGGCAGTACCTCCTTCCTCTGTAGAATGCCTACTGTCCTGTCCTGTCCTGTCCTACCTTGGGATGCAAGGTGGGACTAAAGCGTGACCACAGGGACCAAAGTTTGCAGTCTGGGTGAGGTTGTTCAGGTCCATGGGACTTGCAGGGCAGATAAAGATTACATTGAAAGAGGTCACAAGTTGAGAGAAGTTCCAGGAGAAGGCAGGTGTTCAGGAGAGGAGGAGCTGCATGGAGGGGGCTCACAGCTCTGAGGGGAGAGAGGCTGCAAGTTCAGAGGTTGCATGGGCTATGGGAAGGAGACAAGCTTGTGCTGACTAAACTCTGATCCCAGGTTCCCAACACACCCATCCTTCATCCCCCACCCCTGGGCACTGGTTAAAATGTAATGTTTTAATAGTTCCACCCTATGGAGTCCTAGGACTGCCTCCTACTCTTCTGCCAGGCCTGGACACTACGCAGTGTAGGTGAGAATGGAAGGAGGCTGGGTACAAAAGGTAAAGAGTGCTCAGGTGTCACTGGATGTAGGGCAGAACCCCCTCTTTCCCGACACTGCCAGTTTCTTCCTCCACCTAAGAACTCACTACATCTCTGTGAACGTCCCAGATCTCTCTGGCACTGCACATCACAGTGGTCAAGATAGTGAGGGCACTGGGAGCTGAGAATGTGGCAGAAGGGAAGTTCCTTCAGGCAGAAGACTTGGGGTGGAGGAAACAAGAAAGCCATAACAGTTGTTGGCCTCATTCATTCCTTTATTCATCCATTCAGCCTGGATTCATCTTTTTACCCTTTTATTCATCCTTTGATTCATTTATCCACACATTTAATTACCCATCACTCATCTTTTTATCCAATTAGCCATTGATTCATCCACCCATCCACCCACTCATTCTTTCCTCCATCATTCATATGTTTACCCATTCATCCACTTATCCAGCCATTTCCCCAGCCACCCCTCCATTCATTCCATTCATAGGTCCATGGACTTATTTATTCCCTATTCTTCACTTACACTGCAAGCCCTTCCTATAGATCGGGCCCATCCCAGCATTTGCAATGCTGCCTGAAAAAAACAGCAGAATTTCCCATCTCGAGAGTTTGAGTTTTAGAGGGAGACAAGTTGCAAACTGGAAGCATTTAGTGTTGAATTTCAACTGGTGTGAAAGTGGAGACACATTTTAGGGGAGAGATAGCATGAAGTGGATGGCAGAGAATAAGGAAGCAAAAGAGGAAGAGTGGCACAGGAGCATGGGGGCTTGGGGGGGGAACAATGGGGTTCCAATTCTTCTCAACCAGAGCCCCCAATACACTGACTCTGGGAAAGAAGAGACCAAAAGAATGAGCAGTGAAAATAGAGGGCACTCATGCTTTCTCTCCATCACATATGAAACCCGTCAAGCACTAAGTCGGTTACAGGCAGTGATGAGCCCTTCTGGCAGGGCCAGGAAACACGATGCCACAAAGGCTATGCCCTGTGCTGGCCTGGAGCCCGAGGAAGGAGTGACTCATGCCTTTGGAGAGAGCAAAGATGAAGAAAACTTTGAACTGGTCTCAGTGACTAAGTCAAGCTAGAGGGGAGAGAGTGGGAGACCCACAAATACGTGCCACAGGGAAACCAGATAACAGAGGAGTGTATGTGAGAGGGGGGTACTGCCTCAGAAAGCCAGGGCTGCTAAACAGGGGTGGGCGGTGACCCTGAATTATCTTGAATGTGAGGCATCCTCTGATGGCCCAAGGGGGAGTCTCATGGGCATGTGCAGGAAGGTCTGGGCTGGAGGGGCTGGATGGAGGCAGGAGAGCAGCTAGGAGGGCAGCAGACAGCTAGATGACAACGACATGCTAGGAGCCCCTTCTCCTGGGTTCCTTTTTGGGAAGCCCCTTAGCCTGCATACTTCCCCTTCTGGGGAGCCGTTGGCATGACTGTCCAGGCATGCTGGGGAGTCCCTGCTTCCCACCTCGCTTCTTTCTGTCCAGCATGCTAGAGACTGTCCCCAGCACTCACCTTTCACTTTCAGTCCCAGGCCCCGAGTGGTCATGCCTGAGAGGGTTCACTGCTTTGGGGAACTAAATGGACCTGATCCTGACTCATCAGTGAGAACAGATGCAGGGAAGCCAGGAACTTGGGTTCTTTCCAGTGCTGGGCGGGGATAAACAACACAGTCTGGGCCCACCTGCCTGCCCTGTGGACACACACACACTTCTCACTGGCGCCTTCAAGATGAGATTGTCCAGGCTCTTGTGCTACAGAAACTTCACTGAGTGACCCAGAATAATGGGGTAGGGTGGAGCATTTCCTTCTCCATGTCCTTGGTAGCTCTTGGAATAATCTAATTTTCATGCTGGACTGGGGTGGAGTGGTAATGTTTTGGGGTGGAGTGGCAATGTTTTGAGGTGTCCCTGTGCATTTCTCTGATAAGTATTGATTCCATGTAACTTATTGGCCATTTGAATATTTTCTTTCATTGTGCTTTTTGAAGGATTTTGCTAATCTTATGGGGGCCAGAGCAATAGCCCAGTGGGAAAGTTGTTTCCCTTGCATGCGGCTGACCTGAATTCAATCCCCAGCATCCTATATGGTCCCTTAAGCCTGCCAGAAGTAATTTCTAAGCACATCGTCAGGAGTAACCACTGAGCACCATTAGGTGTGACCTTCCCCAAAAAAAGGATTTTGCTGATTTTGGATTTTAGGATTTTTCTGATCTTCTAATTGAGTTCTCATACAATAAAAATTATTTTATACATAATTTGAAGATATATAAATTATAGACTATATCATACACATGAAAATATCATAGTAAGAATTACATATCAGGGGCTGGAGAGATAGCATGGAGGTAAGGCGTTTGCCTTTCATGCAGAAGGTTATTGGTTCGAATCCCGGCATCCTATATGGTCCCCCGAGCCTGCCAGGAGCGATTTCTGAGCGTGGAGCCAGGAGTGACCCCTGAGTGCTGCCGGGCCATGACCCAAAAACCAAAAACCAAAAAAAAAAAAAAAAAAAAAAGAATTACATATCAGAGGGACAGAGTGGCAGCACAGCAGTAAGCCATTTGCCTTGCACATGGCTGACTGGGGATGGAACCAGGTTTGATCCCTAACATCCCATATGGTTGCCTGAGCCTGCCAGAAGTGATTTCTGAGTGCAGAGCCAGGAATAACCTCTGAGCTTCACTGGGTGTGGTCCCCCCAAAAGAATTACATATCATTGTAAATAATGATAATCGATGATTATCAAAATTAATGATTTATCAAAATTAATCTTATATGTTATATATGACCATTGTACTATCTCTCCAACCCTTGTTAAATGTTCAACCTTATTTTATATTTTTATTTCTCTGTTAATATATTTTTGCTATCCTATAATGTCTTAAAAACTAGTTTTCATGAAGCCTCTTTCATTAGAATAATTAGTGGGTATTTAAGTACTTTTACTGATAAACATTCTGTCATTAAAATTTTGTTCATATTTATGCTTACATGATGTAGAGAAATACCAGAGATTTGTTTTGTGTTGTTTGAGGTGGGGCACAATGGAAATGCTCAGGGACTACTCCTGGTTGTACATTCAGGAATCACTCCTGGCAGTGCACACAAGATTATATGGGATGCCAGGGATCAAATCTGGTTTTAGCGTGTGCAAGGCAAGTGCCCTACCCACTATACTACTGTTTCAACAGTAAAGATGTTTTAACATTGAAACTTTTTTTTTTTTTGGCACTTGTCAAATGGGAGTTGCTGACCCACAAAGACATAGCTGCTAAATAGGACACTTCAGCTGGCTGTCACAAGGGGTGTCTACCCCTACCTCTCTGCAGTGTCTGTAGACTTCTGGGTGTGTGGTCCCATGTGTGGTCCCATGTAGGATGTACTGGTGCCAAGCAGAATCCCGATTTGGACTTTGCTAACTACTAGCTGTGAAAACTCTCTTGACAGTTTCAAAAGTGCAGCTCACTATTATATCTGCCTGCACATGATTAGACCGTTTCTACTCTAGAAATCTTCCTTTTGCATGACTGAAACTCTGTCCCCTCTGAAAAACTCCCAATTTCCCCTCCCACCAGACTTTGGCAACCGCCATTCTACTTTCCATTTCTCTGAGTTCAATGACTTTAAATATGTCATGTAAATTCAATCATGTCTGATTTGTCTGGGTTGGTGTACATGTGTTTGGCTTATTTCACAGAGTTTGACATCATCAGTTGATTTATGCTGTAGATATATTGTTCCTCTTTTTTTTTTTTTTTTTTTTTTTTGTGGTTTTTGGGTCACACCTGGCAGTGCTCAGGGGTTATTCCTGGCTCCAGGCTCAGAAATTGCTCCTGGCAGGCACGGGGGACCATATGGGATGCAGGAATTTAAATCGATGACCTCCTGCATGAAAGGCAAACGCCTTACCTCCATACTATCTCTCCGGTCCCTGTTCCTCTTTTTTTTTTTAAATAATATTTTATTTAAACACATTGATAATAAACATAATTGTGGTTGGGTTTCTGTCATGTAAAGAACACACCCCCATCACCAGTGCAACATTCCCATCACCAATGTCCCAAAATATTGTTCCTCTTAAAGGTAAAATAATACTCTTATCTATCTTCCTGATCAATTCCTCAGCCAGGATAGTTAGGTGCCTTTCCATATCATGCCTACTATAAATAACACTGCAGTGAAAATAGGTAGTAGCAATCACTCTGTGGTATTTGAGAGACTGTGGTTTCCATAGATTGTGATAATTCTAAAACTTGCTCCATACAGCTAAATATTAAATCTTCTAATCCACAATCTTTTTTTTTTTTTTTTTGGTTTTTGGGCCACACCCGTTTGACGCTCAGGGGTTACTCCTGGCTATGTGCTCAGAAATCGCCCCTGGCTTGGGTGGACCATATGGGACGCCGGGGGATCGAACCGAGGTCCTTCCTTGGCTAGCGCTTGCAAGGCAGACACCTTACCTCCAGCGCCACCTACCCGGCCCCAATCCACAATCTTTTCTGCCTACTTCCTTCCTTCTCTTTCTTCCCTTTCCATCCTTCCTTCCCCTTTTCCCCCTTCCATCCTTCCTTATTCCCTCTCTTCCTTCTTCCCTCCCTGTCCTCCTTTTTTCTTCCTTCCATCTATTTTTCTATCCTTCCTCCCCTCCCTCCCTCCTTCCTCTCTCCCTCCTTCCCTCTCTCTCTTCTTTTTCTTCCTTCTTTCTTTTTTCTTTCTTTCTTGCTCGTTCTTTCTTCCTTTCTCTTTCTTTCTTTTTCTTTCTTTCTTTCTCTTTCTTTCTCTTTCTCTCTCTCTTTCTTTCTTTCTCTTTCTTTCTTTCTCTTTCTTTCTCTCTCTTTCTTTCTTTCTCTCTTTCTTTCTTTCTTTCTCTTTCTTTCTCTCTCTTTCTCTCTCTCTTTCTTTCTTACTTTCTTCCTTCCTTCCTTCCTTCCTTCCTTTCTTTCTTTTTCTTTCTTTCTTTCTTTCTTTTTCTTTCTTTCTTTTTCTCTCTCTCTCTTTCTCTCTCTCTCTTTCTTTCTTTCTTTTTCTTTCTTTCTTTCTTTCTTTCTTTCTTTCTTTCTTTCTTTCTTTCTTTCTTTCTTTCTTTCTTTCTTTCTTTCTTTCTTTCTTTCTTTCTTTCTTTCTTTCTTTCTTTCTTTTCATTCTCTTTCTTACTCTCCCTTCTAACTTAGCTGTGCTCAGGGCTTATTCTTGACTTGAGCTCAGAGATCATTCTTCGTGGTGCTCAGGAGAACAGATATAATGCTGGGTCAGCTGCAGAGTCAGCTGCATGCAAGGCCAGTGCCTTACTGGCTGTACCATCTCTCCAACCCTGAATATGGAATTTCTTTCCATATTTACTTTTGTCTTCTTTAATATCTTCCTATAATATTTTGTTATTTTACTTGTACAAGTCTTTTGCCTTCTGGTATAACTTGATTCTGAGGTATTTTATTCCCTTTAGTACTCTTGTAAATTGTATTTTTTTCTTAGAATTTTGGTTTGTTAGTATTTAGAAATGCACTCGATTTTAGTTTTTTTTGTTTTTTGTTTTTTTTTTTTTTTTTGGTTTTTGGGCCACATCCGGTGACGCTCAGGGGTTACTCCTGGCTATGTGCTCAGAAGTTGCTCCCGGCTTGGGGGACCATATGGGACGCCGGGGGATCGAACCGCGGTCCGTCCAAGGCTAGCGCAGGCAAGGCAGGCACCTTAACTTTAGCGCCACTGCCCGGCCCTCGATTTTAGTTTTGATTTTTGTATTCAACTGCTTAACTAAATAAATTGTTAGCTCAATTGTTTTTATCAGTGTAGAATCTAAAGCTTTTAAGTATATGATCCTGTCATCTGTCAGCTGAGATAATTTTATTCTCTTATTCCTAATTTACATGCTTTTAAAACTTCTTTTTTTTTTATCACCTAAGTGCTTTGACATTTGGAATTTCTATTCCAATGTTCAATCAAAGAGTCCAGAGTGGGCATTTTCTATTGTTCACATTTAATTCACAGATTCACTGTGAACTTTTCATGTATGACCTTTATTATGTTAAGGTAATTTCCTGCTACTCCTACTTTACTTAGTGCTTTTTGTCATGAAAGGATGTTGAATTTTGTTAGTTTATTGTTCTGCATCCATTGATTGTGTGATTTTCTCTCTCTCCTTTGTTCTGTTAATTTGATACCTTTTTTGTATGCATCCTTACATTTTAAGGGCAAATTCCATTTAATTTTGGTGCAGAATCATTTTAGTGTGCTGTTGAATTCACTTTTAGTTTTTTATTGAGAATTTTGACATCAGAATTTACCCTGGGGATCACAGAGATCACAGTGGGCAAGAGTTCAGAATTGGCCTGCCAGAGCCCAGTTATTCTAAACACATAAGGAGTGATGCCTGAGCATTGAACTATTAGGAGCTCCTGAGCACTGTCAGATGTACCCACCCACCATAACCAGAAATAATCAAGGCTATTGGGCTGGAATTTTTTTTTTTTAGTCTTTGGCTGTCTTTGGTATCAGCAGTGTCAATTTGAAGAAGATGAATTTGTAAGTGTTCTGCGGTTTGGGTATGAGTCTGAGATAAGTTGGCAGTCAACCTTATTTAAATTTAGCAGAATTTACCAGTGAAGTAAAACTCTGTTTCTGGGCTTTTTTGGTGTGTGGTTATGTGTTTTTATCATTCAAAATAAAATCAAAACTGAAAAACAAAGAACAAAGCCTTGATCTAACAATAGTCGCTCTCCGTCTTTTTATACCTAGCAGTCAGTGCTCAGAGCTCAGCACTCAGCAATCACTTGGAACAGTTTGGGGGACTATATGGAATTTCAGGAATTGAACCCAAGTAGATCACATGCCAAGCAAGTGCCCAACCCTCTGTCCTATTGCTCCAACCCTGATGCCATTTTTTTTTTTTTTTTTGGCTTGGCTTGGCTTTCTCTTTACCATCCTCCTGTGTCTCACATCTGTAGAACACGTCAACTGCACTACCTGGATCTCCAGAGCTCATTCAACTCCAGAAATCCTTGTGTATGTACTACTACATGTATGTAGGCTTCTCTTTTGGGCATCATGGCATTGTAGGTGGTATTCACCTGTTCCCTTCTAAGCTGTGCTGCCACCACCACCCTGAGTTTCCCATGGAATAGTGGCATGCTTAGTGGTGTGACACGCTGGTTCATCTTCACACTGTGTCATGGCACCACCACCACCAGACCTTTCATCCTCTGACAGTGGATGTAAAGATCACTTCTGGGTTTCACTATAGAAAGTCGTCCTATTCAAAAACCCGTGTACAAATGCTTCTTGCACACATCATTTTTTTTTTTGAGCATCCCTTTTGGACAGAGGACAGACAGCCAAAGACATGTGGGTCAGGCCAGTCTCATATTCACTCCTCTGTGAACTGCAACCTCTGTTTTTAGTCCATGCTCATCCCTTGACCTTTGCACTCACTAGGAGTGAAGCCTTGGGATTTACCCCACCCTCACCCACATGTTCACTATGTGTCCTACCTGCCCCACAGCTCCTGTATTCCCCACCCTCATCCACATGGCTTGTAAGCAATCCAGTCTGGCTGTGCCCTCCAGAGCTTTGGGTCTTGGTTTCTTTTTCTTTGTTGCTGCTGATGTGAAACACTGTTCAATCTGATCCCCTTAAGCTCTTCTCCTCCCCAGAATCTTCTGGTTAGGGTCCTCTTTTAGTCAGATTTACCACAAGCCCGGAAATCCTTTCTCAGCCCTGGAGGTCTGGGCTCTGTTCTTACAGCCTGGCTGTGAGGCTCCCCTGGCATATAAGCAACCAATAGCAGCATCTCAGATAGGACAGGGCAGAGAGGCTGGGCCATGGGCCCAGAACACATGGCCTGGCCCAAGCCCCACTGCTCTCCTCTCCTTTGTGGTGACCTCAGAGCTAGGCCCTGTGGGACCTAGAGCCAGACTTTCCTTCAAACCTCTGAGCACTCTTGACTTAATGCTAAGTTCTTAGGCTGGTCTCTGTTCCTTTGTCAATACAGGTCTCAACACCTTCCAAATGTGCCCTTTGTTCCCTTGGATTTAGCTTTTTGATTTCATGGTATTTCTCTTTACGGTAATGTTTGAAGGAGCCTTATATCCATGCAATGTGTCTGACTTTGTTCCAAGTGCTCTACCAAGTACTGACTTTACTTTCCCCTGGGAGTCTTTTATCTCCCTCTCCAGATGAGGCCTGGAAAGGATGAGCAAACACCTTGAAGCCCTAGTCTGACCCTCTGCTGGTCTTTGAGACATGTTCAATGGAACGAAACTGGGAGACAAAGTCAAGATAAATAACAAGAAATAATAGTCCCAGTGAAAACCTTGAAGGCAGCGGTTCTAGAACCTTCCACTGTGGCTTTAGGGAAGAAAAGAGAGCAGGTTGGGAGTGTTGGGAGGGAAGTATGTTTTAGAGGGGAGTTGAGGGAGGGCTGGGAGATGGGAGTGTTGAGTCATTTGGAGTAGCTGGCCAGTAAGAACCCAGCACCTCCTGTTTTACTTTTGCATCACAGAGCACTGCCCTGTCTTTGTCCGTGCCACAGGGCACCATGTTACCACTTCAGTGCTGAGAACTGGGGTCAGAGAAGCCACATCTATCTCAGGGCCTTTGAGCCATGGGGCTTGGATGGTTCAGCTGTGGGCTCAGGGAAAGGAAAAGTCCAGCTATGGATGTGAGCTGTGTCTGGCTATGGAACTGAGTTGTGTCCAGCTGTGTGGGCCTTAGCAATGCCCTTGGGACTCGGATCTGCTGGTGCTACTCAGACTCCTCTTTGACTTCTGTCAGACTCCTGTCCAAGCCTCTGCCACTCTCCTTTTGACTAGAGTCCTAGGACAGTGGTCACTCAGCTCTGGTCTTTTCTCCAGAGTCTTGTTGTCAGCCTGGGTGGGTATCCCCAGGTCAGGGGTCCCAATTGGTTTCCCAGAAGAGGCTCCAGCAGCCAGAGGCCTATGTGTCCCTGTGTGGAGCTGAGGACTGTGGAAAGATCATGTGGTGTCCTTTCTTTATCCTATGGTTGTTTGGATGCCTGGTAGAGGTTCAGGCACTGCAGGTACTCCTGGGTGTGTGTGTGCAGAGACTCTGCCAACTGTGTCAAAGGTAGCCCTTCAAGGTGTGCTGTGAGAGAGAGTGCACCTCACCCTCTCTCACAGCAGGGTTGTAGGGCATTTCCTCTTGGGGATGCTATTCAGTTGCATGGATTCTTCATTTTTAGTCCTCCAAGTGGTGCTCAGGAGGCCAGGGGAGCCCTCTGGTGGTTCTCAGTCTACCAAGCTGGCAGTTCACTGCAGAGCCTGAAGATGAGGTGCTGGAATACCCTGAAGTCCTCCAGGAGTGCAGCCCACAATGTGTGCTGGGAGCTGAAATCAGGTAGGGCACATGCTGTGCTGTGCCTTCACGGCTGTCGCCTCCTCATCCCAGGACAATTCCTTCTTCATAGTGACCATTATTCCTGTGAAGACAAAGGCACACCTACTACTACTGAGCAGTAGCGGGAGAGAGAACACAGTGGAGTGGGCTTCTACAGGGCCACCCTGTGTTCCATACGGTCACCCCACAGCACCACCAGGAGTGATTCCTGAGTGCAGAGCCAGGAGAAGCCCCTGGACACTACTGGGTGTGGTTCCCAAACAAAGCAAAGGCACCATTACAGGTATCAGTGCTGAGGAGATCAGAGCCAGATTTTGAAGGGAGTGAGTGCATTGATGGAAACTAGTCACTGAAAACTGGTCTCACAGTCTGCAGGTGTGGCTAGAATTTTATCAATAAGGCCTGTCATAGGGCTTCTTGTTTCTGAAGCTGCAGACCCTGAACAGGCAGGCTGTTTTTCCCCAACCCCACCCCACACCGGCCCTGGCTGTCTGTATTGGCTTCCTCCATGCTCCCAACACTGCCCAGAGTAGGTGCTAATATTTCAGCTTTAGAGAAACATTAGCTCAGAGAGAGGAAGAGCCCAGCCAACACCTGCTCCACTTCTTCATTAAGGTCCAGCTTTCGTAAGGACCAGGTGGGCTGTGGGTGAGACCAGCAGGAAGGACTCAGTGTTTGGAACAGTCAGCTTTGGATAGTGGCCCTCTGCCCCAAAATCTCTCCAGGGGGCTGTGCCCACAGGCTTCTTTTTTCTGTTTTTTTTATTGAAGTGCCATGATTTACAAAGTTATTAACAGATGCATATCATATATGTATGCAGTGTATCTAGATAATACATACAATGTTCTCAGCATCAGTGTCAGCTACTCTGCACAGTGTGTCCAGGTCGACCTCCCCCACCCCCCATGGCAGCCACGTTTGTAAGTTTGTTGTCATTGTAATATAAGTCTCTTCTCCAGTGTGGTTGGCTCTGTGGTTAAGATGTGTAGCTGCACTACCATATACTGAGGCCCTTGGTGCCTGTCTCCCCGCCCCCCATTACTTCCCGTCCGCCTCTTCTTACTTCTTCCCATCTCTGTCCTTCTCCTTCCTATGCTCTGGGGCCATGATTGATCTAGGCAACCCCCTTTTATACCATGCATTTATGCCGACTCCAGTTGGTCTGTGTGCCAAAAATGAGTGCAAAAGTCCTGTGTGTGTGTCCTTCAGGCTAACTTCACTCATGTGTTCCAGTCCCCTTTGCGTTGTTGCCAGGCTCCTCATGGGGTCCTCCAGCAGCCCAGGAGCCTGAGCTTTGTCTTGAAGACAAAGCTGCATCCACTGGTGCAGCTGGGGCTCAGGGGAGGGAGTTTGAGTCTCACTTGGACTGAGTAAAAGAAGGAAGTAAGAGGAAGAGGTGAGAGGGTGTCACCCACAGTGCAGATCAGTGATTTCTTTGGTTTTTGGATCACACCCTACTGTATTCAGGGCTTGCTTCACTCAGTAATTTCTACAGGGGGAGGACTCTGGGGCCTCCAGGTCTCTTGCTTTATTGGGGTTTATCTGGATACTGATCACAGACTCCAAAGCAAGTCTCTAGGGGAGGTAGGATGGACAGGGTAGGAAGGAGACCCTCTAGGACGTGGCCTCAGCTTGTCTCATTGTGTATTTCTTGCAGGCCTTAGGAGCAGCATGCTGTGTCGCTGGGGTGTCCCTCTGTTCCTGCTGATGCTCCAGGCTGGTGAGTAGTGCCCTGTGGCTGGCTGGACAAGGGAAGTCTGGTTGGCCAGTACCCCCACATCAACTGTATACCATAGATTTGGGTTTTGTCTGACATCTTAAGACCCTCTGTGGGAAAGCAACTCTTCCTATATATAGTCTGTCTACCAGTGACACTATAGGATAGGAGACACAGGGACACACAGGGTCTCAAGGGGCCCAGCCACAGGTTTGGGGCTTCATATGTCCTGGAGGAAGAACATACTGGAAACCCAGCAAGATCCACCATGCTGTGGGCTCCTGCACTTGGCTCCTGGCAAAATCAGGTTATTTTCTCCCCATTGGGCTTCAACTTGCCCCCCTGTGGGCCCTGTGTTCCTCAGTGAAGGGCATTTCCTGCTCTGACCACCCACTGGGGCTGCTCAGAGAATTGTGTTGACAAGATTGTGAGGCCAAAGCCAGAGTCAAGAGTATGCCCAATCCTCAATGTCTGCCTCCATGGTCTACTCACAATGTCTTTCTCCATGGTCCATCCACAATGTCTGCTCATGGTCCTTTCACAATGTCTGTCTTTGTGGTCATCCATAATTTCTGTTTCCATGATCTGTCCATGTCTACCTCTGTGGCCATCCACAATGTCTGTCTCAGTGGTCCTTTCACAACGTCTGTCACTGGATATCCACAATGTCTACATCCATGGTCCTTTCACAATGTCTGCCTCTATAGTTCATCCACAATTTCTGCCTCTGTGGTTCATCCTCAGTGTCTTCCTGTATGGTCCATCCACAATATCTACTCAGGAACAGAGGGTATGCCTCAGTGGTCCATTTCTGCTCTATTGCAAAGGGCAAGAAATGAGTATAAATTCACTTTCATTTTCTTGGGTAGGGGTCTCAGCAGCTCAGAGCAGGAGTGAGACCAGCTGCTCTTAGGGAGAGGGGGTTAGGATAGAACAGCTTTTCCTGAAGACTCCGCTGTCAAACACAGAAAGAGGTCTAGGAAGGAACAATACCAATCCCACTTAGGGCTTCTATAGTCAAACAAAGATAGGAAAAGGCCACTGAAAATGCATCCTTTTGAAAAGGAGAACAAATTTCTGGTAAATAGTGTGTGTATATTTGTGTTTGTGTATGTGCGTGTGCTTGTGTTGCATGTACATGTCTATTGATTGATGTAGGGTTGTGAAATAGCAGCATTATTACTTGATCTTACGAAGCAAAACACACACCTATTCGATACATTATCTCAACATTGACCATGATGTGGAATCTGATTACATTCAATATTTTTTTCTGGGAAATAGGTCCATATCTATTTTTTACTTTAATCTAAAGAAAATGCATTATAAAGTTGAATTAGTGGACCAGAACACATTTGTTTCCAGGTAAGCGAAAACTAAATTATTGAAAAAAATAGAAAAAAGAAAAAAAGAAGAGAAGAAAGTTTATTTAAAAAGAAATAAAGGGCCGGGCGGTGGCGCTGGAGGTAAGGTGCCTGCCTTGCCTGCGCTAGCCTAGGACGGACCGCAGTTCGATCCCCCGGCGTCCCATATGGTCCCCCAAGAAGCCAGGAGCAACTTCTGAGCGCATAGCCAGAAGTAACCCCTGAGCGTCACAGGGTGTGGCCCAAAAACCAAAAAAAAAAAAAAAAAAAAAAAAGAAATAAAGATGAAAAAGTATAGTAGCAACCACATTTGTGAAAATTATTATATCTTCAATGAAGTAGTTAATACAATGGCAGAAGGTTTAGTAAGCTCTTGTTAGCCGTCCATTCTGTTAAGTTGTATACCCATATTTTTAAAGCAATAATTTGGAGAACAGGGGTATTAAACCTACTACCTAGTCAGAGAGATAGTATAGGAGTAAGAGGTTTGTCTTGCCTGAGGCTAGCCCAGGTTTGGTTCCCAGCATCTCCAGGAGGAGATCCCTGAGCATAGAGCAGGTAGTAAACCCTGAGCACTGCTAGATGTGGACTCCCATGAAAAGCAAAAACAAACCAAACATCTTTCTAGCAAGGCCGAATTCAACAGAAAACTTTCTCTGCAGGATTCTGGCTGCTCCCTGGGGTAGGTTCACTTGCATCTGGGGCTTGGAAGTGTCTACCCTGAGAGAAGGCTGGCATCAGTGACTGGAATGGGGCAGGGCTCCTGGGAGGGCAGGGACTAGAACCTGCCCAGTGAACTCTGCTTCCTGTTTACAGTGCCCTGCCTCCTTAGCAGCCTTCGAACTCAGCATGAGGAATTTTCAGGTAAAAAAATCCCTGCCCCAAGCCCATGCCTTAGTGCTCCCCGAACCCTGCTATCCTTCCTGGCCAGGATTCACCCTCCATCCCTAGGTGGCTCCTCCATCAAGCCTTTGTTCCCCTTGACTCTACAGACTGGTCGTGCCCAGACCTCACCTGCCATACAGATTACCTCCAGATGATCACCTGCACCCTGGACACAGGGACCTTCCGCCCAGCCTTGCTCAACCTCACCTGGTAAGTGACTGCTCTGGGAATGATCTCAAGATGACCCACAGTTTTAGGTTGAGATTCACATCTAGACAGTGAGGCCAAGGGTGGCAGATCCGTCATTCAGATAGTAAGTGGCAGGATGACAGTGGCATCCTGAGCCTCACTCAGCAACGGCACCAACCTGTTTGACCTCAGTGAGGACCACTGGGGTCACTGCCTGTCACATGGCCAGCCCAGCTCATGGAATACTGTCCTCTAAGGTCATACTGTCCTCCTGACCCCCACCACCTGTTCAGGGTTTCAGTGTGGTTCTGAGATAAGGCCCAAGAGTGCACAGACTCTCACCTGTGTGTGAGCCTGAGCACAGGCCAGCAATTTGCCATGTGTTTCATTCAACACATCACTTCTGTGCCTACTTGCTCCTTCTGATTAACCAGGGAGGACACTTAAGTCCAAAATGGTTTTGTTGCTTGCTAACAGCCAGAGACTGGTAGAGTAAGAATTCAAGCTCACGGCCTGTTTCCAGGGTCCAGGGGTCCCTATTAATCTATGTTTTTGAATAAAAAAGGATTCCATTCTTGGTAAGGAGTGGTAAGACTGCCTTTATTCTAATCTATCCTGGTAGAGGGATGGTCTTTGCATGGGGTTTGAAGGAAAGGAGAGAGATGGGGCTTAGCTCTGACTGCAAGGAGAACTGGAGATTTAATAGCCAAGGAGCTTCGTGGGTCAGATAGGAGGTGACTGAGAAAAGATCAGGGGTCTGGAGTACCTCTAGATAAATGGACCCAGGAGAAGCCTGGGATGGACACAAGCAGGCACGAAAGGGGAAGAAACTCATAAAATTACCAAGGGTGACTGGACAAGGAAGATGACAGGTTCAGTAGAAACTGATTCACAGGGTACTTGGTAGAATCGGATGATGTCAAAATGAATACAGAAACTCAAAAGCCAGAGTGAGATGAGGGAGAGTTCAGAGGATCCAAATCAGCCTGGTTTAGATGTTAAGCTTTGTTAGTCTACTGATAAAAACCAGCAACCTTCCTCTATCATTCATCCACACATTTATCTGTCCATCAGTCCATCCATTCATCCATCCATCCATTCATCCATCCATCTCTTTAACCAACCATTCATCCATCCACCAATTTACCAATCTAGCCATTCATACATTAATTCACCCATTCATCCATCCATTTATTCATTCATCTATCCATCTCTCTAACCAAGCATTCATCCTTCCCCCAATTTATCAATCCATCCATCCATCCATACAATCATTCAGAACACATGTGCTAAATTCCCATAGGCACTGAGGATTAAGAGACAACAAGATTCATGATGTCCCAGATATCCTGGTACCTATGAACTGCCGTAGGTAGTGTCTGGAGGGTGGATAAATATGTGGGCTTCACTGGGGAGCTTTCTGAAATATAAAGCAGGAGACAGCATATGAAAAGGACCCATTGGGCCCGGAGAGATAGCACAGCGGCGTTTGCCTTGCAAGCAGTCGATCCAGGACCAAAGGTGGTTGGTTCGAATCCCGGTGTCCCATATGGTCCCCCGTGCCTGCCAGGAGCTATTTCTGAGCAGACAGCCAGGAGTAACCCCTGAGCACCACCGGGTGTGACCCAAAAACCAAAAAAAAAGAAAAAGAAAAGGACCCATTTTAACTGGGTGTCTCTGAGCAGGAGCTAGACCTTCAGAAGATACTGGTAAGAGGGAAGAAATCTTGGTGCTTAGCTTTCACTCTTCCTGTGGGATGCAGAGAGCAGAGACAGACTGTCAGGGATAGATGAGTTTCGCTGTGGGCAAGCAGGACTCACATCTCTAAAGTTGGGAGCCAAACCCTTAAAGAGGTGGTGAGTTCCCTGGCCCCTAGAGGCATGCCAGCAGATCCTGGAAACAATTTCTGAGGGACACTTTAGAGGAGGGAAGGATGGGATGCTCAGTGACCACCCACCCGGCCCACTCCCTATCCTCCCAGTGCTTGGTCCCAGTGCTTGGATCCCTGAACCCATTTCTGCCCTGCCTGCTGCTCTGTCTTGAAGGGAAGACCCATATGAAGAATTCAAGGACATGTCCACATCCTGCAGCCTCCAAGAGGCCGCCCACAATGCCACACATACCCAGTACCTGTGCCGCATGGACCTGACACACTTCATGGCCGACGACACTTTCATTGTCAACATGACGGACCCATGGGGCCTCCACACACATGAGTGCGGCAGCTTTGTTCTGGCTTTGAACAGTGAGTGCTGGGCTGGACAGCACGGGTTCTGGTCCCAGCCAGCTTTCGGGTGGGAAAACAGGCAATCTCAGGCTGCAGTGCTGGGGTACAGAAAGAGTCCCACTTGTAAAATGAGAGTCTCTGGGAATCTGCCCCACTGTGCTGCTGTGGGCCCCTGAGTCCCAGGAGAGGATTCCCTGTGCATCCCCAACTCAGCTCTGCAGATCTTGCTCTTCCCGCCAGGTTGAAAGGGCAGGAGATCACCGGGTACAGGCACTATGGTGGGGACAGGTCTGTGGGTCCAGAGTCTGCTCCCGGAGTCTGGGTGCCTCATTTGGTCTTTCTGGCCTCTTCCTTCAAGCCAAGCCATCTCCCCCGTTGAACGTGACTGTGACTTCCTCCAGCAGCTACAACATCTCCTGGAGCTGCATCTATGACTCAGTGCCCCTACTCACCCCCCTCAGGAACTGGCTGCAGTTCGAGCTGCAGTACAGGATACCTGGGGCCCCTGAGGTGAGGAACTGGAGAGCCTGTGGCATGAGGGTGGGGTAGGGGCCCTGAGCACAGAGCCAGGAATAAGCCCTGAGCATAGCCAGGTGTGGCCCCCAGTTGGTGTGTGTATGTGTGGCCACATGTCAGGGGACAGACACCAAAAACACCCCCTCCTTATTGCTCCTGAGCTCAGAGACCCTTCCTCCCTGGCCAGCCACATGAGCCCCCCCAATAGTGTGCCAAAGAGAGGGCCCGTCCCACACCAGGTTCCTGTCTAGTCCAGACAGCTCCAGAAGCATCTGGAAGCAAGGTTGCAGTCTTCCCACTGCTCAAAGAGGCCAGAGCTGCAGGGTTCTAGAAGTGTCCAGAATCAAGCAAGGTCGCAATGGGGCATCCTTTGTCTCCGTCATGGCTTCTAGAAATGTCTTTTGTTCAGAGTACCAGAGCATCCCAGAACATGCTCCCACAGAGCAGGGTGACGGTGCAGGGCTTAGGCCAGTCCCTGAAGGTCTGGGTTTGGAATGTGCCCACTCCAGAGTCCCCATAGGTAACGGGGGTGGGGGTGGGGAAGGTCCCCATAGGTGCATGTGAGGAAGTCAGATAGGCCAGGGGCCCAGCAGGGGTTGCAGGGAGTTGCGTGAGGGGGTGGGGAGTGGCAGCCGGGCTCATCTGCCCTCCCTTTGCCCCTCAAAGGGCCCCAAGAGGAAGCTGGTGTCTGTGGACGTGAGAAGTGTCTCCCTCTTGCCCCTGGAGTTCCACCCCAGCTCCAGTTATGAGCTGCAGGTGCGGGCGGCGCCCCTGCCTGGCTCAAACTTCGCTGGGACCTGGAGCGACTGGAGTGAACCAGTCCTGTTTCACACGCAGCCAGCAGGTGGGTCTCAGGCTGGCCCCTCCACCTTGCCCCTCAATGTGCCCCTCTGGGAGTCAGGCCCTGTGGTTCAGGACCCCTTCATACTGGTGAGGTCCTGTGTCTGGACACCCCCTGCCTTTCCTACACTGGGAAGAGAGATAGGTCTCCCCATCCTGGAGAGATGAAGTTGTAGACGTGATCTCTGAAGGATGCCAGCCCTGGTCCCCCTCCCCCTCACTGCCGGCTCCCTCCCCTCAGTGCTCCCTGCAGACTCGCAGGAATACAGGCTCTTCTATCTGCTCATCCTGCTCACAGTCCTGGTCCTCTTAGGCCTGAAGTTTGGCCTGATGAGGTGAGGCTGGGGGGAGAGGGGTGCGGGGGTCCCCCTGTGCTCCTGCTGAGGAGCCACACTCTCTGTTAGGCCACCATCATGACAAGGGTGGTCCCTTTGCTGGGTGCTCTTAGCCCTCACAAAGATCCTGTAAGCCTAAGAACAGCACTGAGCTTTACTTGACAAGCAGGAAAGCTAAAGTAGGAAAACTAAGGCAAACCTCAACATACCTGCCCAGATTGCAGGGTCCTGAGTTACAAGGTGGGGTTCACCCTCCATGCTCACACCTGGGCCTGTGGATTTGGTGTTTATGCCCTGCAGGGCACAAGAGGCCCCAGGTGTGGGGGACACACCCTCCCTGCTTCTACCCAAGGCTTAGCTATCGTGGATTTGTTTGGGGGCTGCAGCTAAGCAACCCCCAGGGGCCAGGCACTGGGCAGAGGTCATGGGTACATTTAATTCATCTCTATCCAGACACCACACAGGACAGAGTTGGGTGCCTTGAACTACTAGGTGTAGTGTACCCTGAGATTCTCATAGCCCTGTGCATGGCTTTTGGCCGCCTCCCATGATAGTGAAAATCAGGGATCAGAGGCAGCCAAGCCTAAACTCTGCTCCTTCCAGACCTCAGAGTGGAGATGAGGGAGATACCTGGGGAGCCCCTGGGAACCTGGGGCATGTGAAGGAGGTGAGCTGTTGGGGGGCTTCTCAACCTCTGTCCCACAGGCCATGGAGGAAGATGTACAGCTCCGTGCCCAGCCCTGAATGGTTCTTCCAAGCCCTGTACACAGGCCACGGTGGAGACTTCAAGGTGAGTGTTGCTCTGAGCAGCTTCGGACCCTCCCTGCAGACAGAACCACTGGAAACCATGCATTTCCTTGGCAGGTGGGGGCCCGGCTGTTCCTGGCCTTTCCCCAGAGGCCACAAGTCGGTGTAGCTGGCCCTACCTGCAAACAGCCCCCCTGGAGGGCACGTGCCCACTTCCTGGACGAGAGGATGTGGTAAAGGCAGGGAGGAGGGGCAGCACCTGCTCCACTGAGCCCTGAGACATGCCTCTCCCTCCTGTCCTGGGCTGCAGGCAGGAGGGGCCTATGTTTGGGGCTCAGCCCAGGGAGAGTCCTGAGAGGGCAGGAGGGGAGCCTGGACTCCACTCTGAGCAGCTCTCAAAGCTAATCCTGTCTGTGCTCCATCCTCACACCAGCACCTCCCCATCAGCACCTCCCCATCAGCAGCTCCAGCAGGGTAGACACTGAGGGTGGGAGGAAATCTGAGCTGAACCCTGAGGGGGCTGGGAAGATCTCCGGATCCAAGACTTTCCTGTGGCTGCCAGAGGACTGTGGCCAGAAGGCACCTGGGTGGAACAGGTAGAGAGGCTACGGCACAGGATGCCTGGACAGGATCCCACTTCTCCCTGAGCACCTCCAGGTGTGGGAGAGAAAAGAAAGAAAAAACAGGGGGGCTGAGCAATAGTACAGCAGATAGGTCATTTGCCTTGCTCGGGGCCAACCTGGGTTCAATCTCTGGCATCTCATATGGTCCCCAAGTCTGCCTTGATTGATTTCTGAGTGCAGAGCCAGGAGTAACCCCTGAGTGTTGCCAGTTATGTGGCTCAAAAGCCAGAAAAGAAAAAGCAAAAGAGATGAAGGAGATGTGAGGAAGGGGTAACATGAAGGAAGGGAGAAGCAGAGGAAGAGGAAGAGAAGGAGAAAAAAAGAAATGAAGGAAGGAAGGAAGATTTTGAAAGAAATCTGAGAGATAGTACAGGGGTTAAAGCACTTGCTTTGCACGTGGCTGACCTTGATTGGGTCCCTAGCACCATATATAGTCCCCCAAGCTCCACCAGGAGTAAGCTCTGAGCCCTAAGCACAAAGCCAAAAAATAAGCCCTGAGTACTTTAGGGTGCACCCCTACACAGGAGGCCAGGTGAAACAGTGTGCGGGTCCCTAGGTGCCCCCACAACTACCCCTCTCCCCACCCACCCTGTTACTGGAGCTCTCTCTGTCTCTGTCTGTCTTTCTCTTTCTCTCATTCTCTGCCTAACATTTCCCTAATCCTTTTCTCCTAGAAATGGGTGGGCACACCTTTCACTGCCTCTAGCCTGGAGCTGGAATCCTGGAGCCCAGGGATGCCCTCAACCTTGGAGTCCTACAGCGCATGCCCACCCTGGAGTGCCCCCAAGGCCAAGGAGCTGGAGGAGATGGATGCAACCCCCAAGTGGGGATCCTGGGACCCAGAGGCTGTCAGCACAGGTGGCTGGGCCTACAGCCCTGAACGGGACCGACCCTATGGCCTGGTGTCCATCGACACAGTGATGGTAGTGGGTACAGATGAGCCCTGGGCCTGCACCTGTGAGGACAATTGTTACCCTGCCATGAGCCTGGACCCAGGGCCCTCGCACTCTCTTGTGGGCACTGATGCCACCATCCTGGCCTGTGGCTGTGTCTCAGCCGGGGCGCCCCCGGACAGCCTTCTGAGCTGCCTCAAGGTGCCACTGCCAGATGAAGCGGGCTGGGCTCTGGGACCACCCTGGGAGGATGAGGCATCCCCAGGGCCCCAGGACAGTGACCCAGGCTCCCCGCTGGCTGGCCTGGATCTGGATACCTATGACAGTGGCTTTGCCAGCTCAGGCTGCGGCAGCCCCGTGGACTGTGCCTTCACCGGCCCCAGTGCCCAAGAGCCTCCCCGCAGCTACCTCCGCCAGTGGATGGTCCTGGACCCTGCATCCAGTGAGTGAGGAGCCTGCTAGGGTCAGGATGGCGACCTCTAGCTGAAGTGGCCCCTTACCTGCCACCCATGGTGGGGTTCAGACACACGAAACCTCATGTGTTGTGGGGTCCGGGCTAAGGGGCTGGACCAGGCCACCCCTGGACCCTAATGTGGGAAGATTATGGGGCCCAAGTTATCATGGTCACCATGGTGCTCCCTGGCCTAGCTGTGTCCCCCATGAGCCAGCATCTCCCCACTAGGCCCTTCCTGGACAGAGGGTGGTGACTTCACTCACAGCAGGCAAGCCGATACCCCTAAGCGAGGCCTGGGAGAGCTCAATAAACTGTCCTTGCTCCAAGCTCCGGGAATAGTGCATGAGTAGCAGGGATGGAAGTTTCAGGGTTGGGGGGACCCACAGCCTCACTGAGGGGTGGGGTTTTGAGGCTGAGGATCAGCAACCCCAGGCCTGATTTCCTGTCTAGACTCCTACCCATTTCTTCTCTTTCCAGGACTTGAGCAATGGTTTATGTATAAAGGTGTTAGTCCGGTGGGCAGAGGACTCAGGATCCCACAGACCCGTGCTATCTGTCTGGCACCCAGGACACAAGAAATTAGTGTGTGTGTGTGGGGGGGGGGGGAATGTCAGAATCAAGGCTTGTAAGGGAGAAGCTGAGGATCACCATGGGTGGCCTGTGGAGCTCCAACACCCCCTGCAGCCACCATGTGTTTTTTTGTTTGTTTATTTTGTTTTTGGCTTTTGGCCACACCTGGCAGTGCTCAGGGGCTATTCCTGGCTCTGTGCTCAGAAATCACTCCTGGTGATGAATGGGGGGGGGGGGGAGATATGGGATGGCGGAATTGAATTCAGGTCAGACACAGAGCAAGACAAGATCCCTCCCCTCTGTGCTGTCACTCTGGCCTTACCACGAATCTAAAGAAAACCGTTTTCTTGAAGTGGCCTTTAGAGGCGACACTTTCAAGGCTACTACTTTCAAGGGGCAGGAAGGTGGCCACGCCGAAGAGGGCCAGGGGAGCCCCATGCAGTGGTGGGCAGGCTCTGAGGGTTACATTCCAGGGACAGGACAGAGAGTGGAGGCAGCAGAAGTGGGTCCTGCTCAAAGCCTTTTTGAAAGTCAGACAATCTGCTAGGGAGGTTGCCCGGAATCCTGGGCTGAAGGTTCTGGAACACAGCTGATGGGCCCTAATGGATGTGGAATGGAGCTGTCACCTGGGATTAAGAGGCTCAGGCTCATGAAAGGCAGCTCCTGCTTTCCCCTGGGGGAGTAGCAACCCACTGCCCATCCAGCCAAGGGGTACAGCAGTATCTCACCCTATAGAGCCCTGAGGTCTGGGGAAGCAGCTCGGTGCTCTGGTCAGCTGAACTCTCGACTGCAGGGTGGGGACAGTGGCAAGGGACAGACCCCACTTGCTCAAGCCAGGACCCTTTGTACCCTGTCTTTAAAGGGGATTTGGCTTCCCACACGGGTGAGAGATAAGGGCTAGCATAGGATATTGGTTCTGGGAGGGGGTGCTGGCTGGGCAGAGTGGGGAGGACTGAAGTGCTGACAGATGTGCTGGGGCCAGGCACAAGCTGCAGGACCTTCAGGAGGGCAGACAGGGAGCACTCAACACAGTGTTGGCTGGATGCCCCAACACCTTCCTGAAGAACCCACAGTCCACTTCCTGTTGGGCTGGACCACCCATCAGGGAGAGAGGGGGATATTCAAGTATAAGGGAGACTTAAAGGGTTGCAGCACCAGTTATTGGACTCCAGGAAGGAGTTGAGCAAAGAAAGGCCAGAAGGTGACCACATCTGGAGTACTGGAAGTGACTTAGCACTGTGCATTGGGGGTTGACCATGCCTGGAGCACTGGAGGTGACTTAGCACTGAGCACCGAAAGTGACCTAGCACAGAGCACTCACTGGCTATCATTTGGGGCAGCTAACAATGCTCAGATTCTACTTCGTGTCCTTTTTCTTATGGGTTCCCGAGACACGGAGTGCTCCTTTGATTGCAGTGCTGTGCGTAAGAGCCCCTCAGCCACAGCAGTGTGTGCTGGCAACTGTCCACTCCATAGGGGGCTCGCCCCCTGGGACCATTCTGTTCACTCACCCTCTGCACCTTGTTTTCTGCTCTGAGGTGGAACAGAAACCAGCTGCCATCACTCTGGAGCTGACACAGGACAGGGCTGGAGACCTGTGGCCCCACATATCCTCACCTTAGGGATAAAGCCCCCATTGTTCTCAGCCTAGACTCCCTCATTCTTCTCTCCAGAGGACCCTCCCACCTCCACCCCGGCGGCCACCAATATCATCTGTCCTGAGCTGGGATTCCAAGAGCCCAGGGCATGGTGCACCTTCCCCCGTAGCATCAGGGGTCCCAGACCTGCTTAGGGAAGTGGGAGAGTGTTGTGTCAAATAAATAACGATGGGGCTGGATGGCGATGGATGGAGGCCTTTGTGCTTAGGCCCCAGCCACGTGGCTTCATCCCCATTCAGCTGGCGGATTCCAGGCCCAGGTAATCGGCGTAATCAAGACTCACTCACAGGCGTCAGGAAGCAACTTTATTCAAGCCCTAGCCACCACATGTGTGTGGCCTATTCATAACTTTTCAAGCACAGCAATATTTTGCTAGCCCTGCATCTTATTTCCTGTTAGCCATCTTCCCTTTGGGCTCCATGCTGGTCAAAGACCAGAACACAGAAACCCAGAAGCCAGAGCGCACAGCAGCGCAGAAAGGGCAAAGAGCCAAAAGGCCCCCAATTCCCTTGATTCAAGCCTTATTTAACATTTCCCAGACCCCTCCCAGGAATGGGAGGGGCTCGCAGGTAAAGTTACACCTACTATCCGGTTCCCAAGACCCCTCCCAGAAATGGGTGGGTCTAGGGTCTTAAATAGGTACACCCACAGGAGAGTAGAAATTAGATCCAGGAATGCTAATCACTCTGTCACTTCTTACCCCCACCTAGCACCCCACTTTTCTGTCTTTATTCCCCCCACGAGTCGGGTCCTGGAGTGCCCACTTTCTGTTCCACTTGAGCAGGGATTTCAACTGAGTTACAGTCACACTGAGTCTGGGTACAGAGGGAATAGCTGATTCGTAACTATGAATGAAGGAAGGAAGAAAGGAATGAATGGGGTGGGTGACCAAGTGCTGAGTAACTAGGTGAAGGGTTGGAGGGTAGAGAATGGGACTGAGCCCAGGATGCACTATCAGCCAGCCGCACTGGAAACTCCAGAATAAAGGTGAAACTCAAAGACACAAAGCTGAAACCAGGGGGCCTTCCACAGGAAGTTGAAGATACCCCATCGCTCATCTTGGGGTTGGGGGCAGCCTCATATGCTTCCCAATCCCAGTGCCAGTGACTTTCAAGGGGTTCATTTTTTTTTTTTTTTTTTTTTTTTTTTGGTTTTTGGGCCACACCCGGTGACGCTCAGGGGTTACTCCTGGCTATGCGCTCAGAAGTTGCTCCTGGCGTGGGGGACCATATGGGACGCCGGGGGATCGAACCGCGGTCCGTCCTAGGCTAGCGCAGGTAAGGCAGGCACCTTACCTTTAGCGCCACCGCCCGGCCCCTCAAGGGGTTCATTTTAAAAACTGATGAGCAAAGGGTCAGTAGAACAAAGGACAGAGCACATGGCCCCTTTGGGCCCCAGGAGGCCTGAGGTTTTGGTTTCTGTGTTTTCAGTTTTGGGGATTACTCCAGGTGGCTTATTCCTGGTATAACTTGGGGCCATAAGCTGTTCCATAAGCTGTTGAACTGAGTGGTCATGTTTCAAGAAAAATGTGAGTCTCTGGCCTTGAGACCCAGGTTTCATTCCTAGAATGTCGGGGTTCCCCAAGCACTGCATGGAGCTAACCTGAGCACTGAGCTTGGGATAGTCCCATAGGACTATGGGGTGTGGTCCTCCAAACAAAAATAGAAACCAAATGATGATTGCTGAATGATTTTGGGATCTTTCTTTTTTTTGTTTGTTTTTTGTTTTTGGGCCACACCCGGCGGTGCTCAGGGGTTACTCCTGGTTGTCTGCTCAGAAATAGCTCCCGGCAGGCACAGGGGACCATATGGGACACCGGGATGGAACCAACCACCTTTGGTCCTGGATCGGCTGCTTGCAAGGCAAACACCTCTGTGCTATCTCTCCGGGCCCAATTTTGGGATCTTTCTCCATCACCACGTGGGTGTCCTACTCTGGACATCACCTTCTAGTGTGCCAAAGGCACCCACACAGACCTGCTTCCCTGCTGCCACTGCAAAGGTGTCCTCACCTCTGCAGTGATAAGACAGAACTCTACCAGGGGTGTCTGGTTGTGAGAGCTTGAAAAAAATATTCATTTTTATGGATAAAAAGCTCAACCCAGAGACCCTCACTGGTCTCCACTGGAAGAAGGAGCCCCAAGAGAAAAACAGCAGAAAATCCCATTGCTGAGCAGCTGCTGCCGCCTGCTGGTGGAAGATGAAATTGCATAGTGGCTGTTCAAGTTTGGGGGGGGTCCTCCCACTCTCTCAGTGCCGTTGCAGGGTTCCAGTGGGCTTCTGCGGGGGGGCCTCCACAATGGTCAGTGACTCTGTGTTGAAACAGTGGTGTAGAGCCCGGAGAGATAGCACAGCGGCGTTTGCCTTGCAAGCAGCCAATCCAGGACCAAAGGTGGTTGGTTCGAATCCTGGTGTCCCACATGGTCCCCCCCGTGCCTGCCAGGAGCTATTTCTGAGCAGACAGTCAGGAGTAACCCCTGAGCATCGCCGGGTGTGGCCCAAAAACCAAAGAAACAGTGGTGTAGAGGTTCCAAGGGGACTGCTGTTTCTTTACTTCATCTAAAGTTGAGGGCTGCTCCTGGAGCAAGTGGATCTACACCAGGCTAAGCAGGTATATGGGGCACTGGGGAGTGTGGGGCACCTAGCAGGGGATCAGATACATACAAACATTTGTGTGGGGTGGGGTCACATACCCACACAAACATGAGCCCGTTAACAAACATGGCCTCATCTACGCACACCCCATATCCTCATGCTTTCATATAAGCACATGGCCCTAGACCCCATATAGACATGCACATCCCACGCACACAAGAACACATGCCCATGCACATGACTGTATACACATGTATATCCACACACACGACCCATACACGCATGCTCCTATACACACGTGCACATGGCCCTGTATGCACATGCACATATATGCACTTACATACATGTAAGCTCCAATATACAAACCTGCATGTGCACCCACGCCTTATACATGTGTTCATGTGCCCCATATGCCCCATTTATGCTCTTACGCAGCACATATGCCCACATGTATGCATAGGCATATACACCCAGTACACAGGTGCACACATATGTGGCAATCCCTGGCAGTAGACAGGGCCCAACATGGGAAGTCTGAGCCCCCTTACATGGCCAGAGCAGCCTCAGGCACAGTAGGGTCTCTGGCATCGGGCCTGGGGAAGGCTGGCATCAGGCCTGAGGCCTGATGAGCTGGAGGGGTCTGAGAGGGCCGCAGGGGCTGCAGCCCCTTGGGAAGCAGTTAGCGAAGCCAGAGTAGGGGACAGGCGGGGACCTTAGTCAGAGATAGTCCATGACGAGGCAGTTCTGGCAGGACATATAAGGGGGTACTGGCCACCGTGGGACAGTGGTCCACAAGTGATACTCCAGTGCTTTCTGGGGCTGCAAGAAATGCGTCTATATACAAGCTTGAGGATCTGGAAGGTCAGGTTTATTCATCAGGAAGGGAACGAACAGGGTGCACTAAGGCAGGAGTCAGGCAAGTGAAGCCTGAGTGGGCAAGAAACAGAACGAGGGGGCAGGGCCCAGAATTGTGGGGGGTCAGAGCCCAGTGTCAGGGGGGCAGAGCTAGAGTCTGGGAGGACATAGCCTGGCACCCTCCAAGTACCCCTCATCTGCTCGGTTCCGGAACGTAGTTTCCTTCCTTGACTTCACATGGTCCTACTGGCCTGCTTCCCCTGCCACCCTCTTTGATTTCCAGGGAGCCCCAATCCCAGCAGTTCCAAAGCTGTGGTCACTCCAATGCAGCAGACACATCAGGGCCTGGAGACAGCAAATGCACCTGGTTGGTAAACAGTGCACCCCGGCATGCTCCCCAGGAGTGTGAACCCCGAGTACAGAAAGGAATAAGCCCTAAACAGTTCCCGTGTGGTCCCAAACCCCAAACACAAAAACTAAAGTCATTTTACCTCACTTTAATTAAAAAACAAACAAAATAAATACATACCAGGCTAGTTTTTTTAAATGAGCAAAAAGACTGAAATAACAAAACCAACCCCCAGCAGACACCATCTTCCAGCTGACAAGGGTCCACAGACATCTCTTGGGGGGTGGGGGGGCTCAGTCCCGCCTCAGGATCCAATGTCTGCTGGGCACCAGGAAGGGGTGGGGTGGACATGCCCAGTCCTGGCTGAGGACAAGGCCATTTCTGGTCCTTCCTGGGGCTACCCAGTAGCTGACCCCAATGGCATCCAGACCTGGTGGCCCCAATTCCAAGCTGTTTCCAGAGGCAGGATGGCCTCTGTCCAGGGGCTGGACATGAGACATACTAAACAGCACTGACCGGTGTTGCCTGGTGGAGGCCCCAGTGGCAGAACAGACCAGGGTGACCTTCTCCTCAGTGACTGGCAGATGTGGTATCTGGAGCCTGTGCCTGGGGCACGAACAGGACACGCAAAAAAAACGCAGCACCTCACAAGTGGACCCACTTGTTCCAGTTCATGTCGGGTGGGAAGATGCAGCCCAGGCGGAAGGTACAGTCCAGCGTGGGCTCGTAGAACACCAACGGGCGCTCAGCAGGGTCAAGTGGTCCCTCAGCCTCCGCAAAGGCAGGTGTGGAGAAGAGTGAGGCGGCCACTGGCTTTCGAAGGAAGCGCTTCTTAATGCAGCCAAGGGACTCCAGGCCCTGGGGACAGAGATGGTTAGCTTTCCATTCCCTTCCCTGACCTGGGTTTTTCTGGCCCACAGGGACGAGCATATCTCAGGCTTGCTCCACTTTCAGCTCCTCAGAAGAGCTGAGGGGCAGATGGCTGGGCATGGGGCACAGGGGAAACCCTCCTGCCCCACAGGGTACGCCTATGGCCTGGCCAGGAGGGGCTGCAGGTAGGAGGCTGAGGGTATGGGCTGTGTGGAAACCCACCCACCGTGGCTGTCACACACACCTGGAGCAGCTCGAGAACGGCCACAGGCTGCAGGACTTCCTGGTAGTGCTGCAGCAGGCAGCTCTCAGGGATGCCAGGCCGAGTCATGATGTGGTATAGCAAAGACTCCATCATGCCCTTGCACACAGCGGCGTTCAGGCCCCCATCCACGATGCGCCACGGGCGGCTGAGGAAGCGCACATGCTCCCAGTCCCTGTGAGGGTAGAGAGGCAGACACGTTAGATAGGCTGAGCTTGGCACTGTGGGGGACCCGCCTTGGCACCTCTTCTGTCCCCACCCACCTCAGGCACTGCTCAGACCAGGGAGCCCAAGCCAGGGGCCTCATTCTCCATCATTATGCTTCCTGCTGGACCCCCGAAGGCTTGGCACCTGACTAGTGCTCCCTGGTGACAGGAACCCCAGTGTCCTGTCCAGGCTCCTGCGCTGATACCACGGCTCCTTCTGACCGCCCCCTCCCTGTTGTTCCCCGCTAGAGATCCCCACTGACCTCTTAGGAACCGACTGGGCCAGGCTGCCAGGTACAAGACTGTCGAGCAGACCTGAGGGAGGTGAGACACGGCAGTCAGCCTTTCCCATGCCCTGCACACACTCCACATAGTCCCACAGGCTTCTCTGGTCATCCTGACTGGGCAGGAGGTGGGTAGAGGTAAAGGGGTTCAGCCCCTCTTCAATATGCAGGAGGGTAGGTCTGAGCTCTGCACAGCCAGGAGTGTCCCCCAGCATGGGGCCAAGAGCAGGTCCCCCCAGCACTGCTAAGTGTGACCTCAAAAATCAAAACAAAAAACTCCAAAGGAAACAGCTGTGCAGAACACAGGGAAGGTCTGTCTCTGTGGCCTATGCTGGACCCTGACATATACCCTCCTGGCTCCCATGAACACCTCAGAATGCAGCCTTTCAGAACACTGTCAAAACCTGCCACCCACACAGAAGGCCCTCCACCCTCTGGGGGAGCAAAGAGTGTGCAGCTCCATACCTCTGGGGTCTTCAGGGCCCTCCAGAAGCTCAGCCTGACAGCTCAGAGCCTCAGGAAGCTCGTGGTTTGAGGAGCTGGGGATCTCCACATCATCTTGGTCATCTTGCTCTGCAACTGGGGGAGGCCCCCCAACCCCAATGTCTTCAGGAGCCACAGGCAGAGATGGTGCCCAGGTCTCAGGCTCAGAGAGGGCCTCTCGCACATCCTGCAGGGTGGGCCTCTTAGCAGGAGGATCCTGGAAACTGTCTGTCTCAGGGCTGGCTGGCCGCTTAGTGCTTGGGGTGCCAGATTCAGGGGGCAGCCCCTCAGCAGGGCTGGCCTGGGTGTCCTCCTGGTGTCTGTCCAAGCCCTCTGGGTCCCTGAGCTGCACTGAGTGCAGGAGCCAGGGCTGGGCGCAGGCTAAGGTCACCAGGCGGACTGTGTTCCCTCCTACTTCTAGCAACTGGTGGTGCTCCAACAGGTCCTGAGAAAAATGGGAGATATACAGTCTCAGGGGGACCTGCTCTGGTCTGCACGTTCACGGTGGCCCCATGGTGTCTGCATGGCTTACCTGCACATAGTCAGCCAAAGTCCGCGAGCGTGCACCCTCTGCCCGCTCCAGAGCAGAGAAGCGTAGGCCCAGCTCACCCCGATCTACTCCAAAGCACCCAGCCGCCGCCACGGCCTCCTGGACCTCCAGGGCGGCTGCCACGTCCTCAGGACTGTACCCGTTTTGCAGCAGGTGCTGTATAAATTCCTCTTGGCTATAGGTGGCCTGGTTGGGCACCAGGCTGGTGAAAATGGAGGGAAGGCAGGCAGTGCCCACCAGGAGTGAATCTAGAGGAGTAACTGCAAAGACCAGAAACCTGATGAGCCTCGACAAAGCCCCGAACAGTGGGGAATGGGGCGGATCCCAGAGGAACTGTATCTGCTCAGCCTCACCTACTCTATTCCTGCCCCCTCCCCAGCATCCCATATGGTTGCCTAAGGATCACCAGGAATGGTTCCGGAGTGCAGACAGGGTACCCCTGCAAAACGCTGGATGCAGCCCCAAACCAAAAACCAAACAAATGGGTAAAAACTGGCCTCAAAGCAGATGAAGGAGTATGAATGTGATGTACACACGTCTCCCACAGCAGAATGCCAGAGACATGGGGGGGGGGGGTGATGGGACACATGCTTCATAGATACAGGGACCAAGGGACAAGATGGAAAGACCGTGTGGGTTGGCACCTTCCAACATGGCTGTGGCAGGGAGAGGGAGCACAAGTCACGTGCTCCTGGAGGACGGGGCACCAGAGACCATGGCCACACTCACCAGGCAGGCTGAGCCGGGTAGGTGCAGGGGTGCGGCGTGGCCGGAACTTGAGCTGGCAGGAGTTGACTACAATGCTGTCGTTGGGGTTGAGGTTGCGGGTGCTGACAATGCCAGGGGCGCAGTAGCCCTTCATCAGCAGGTAGTTGGTGTGGGAGGCCTGGCGGGCTTTCACCTCGATGCTCCGGCGCTTGGGTCCTGAGCCTTCATCCAAGTCCTCCTCTTCATCCTCGTCCTCTTCCAGGACCCCATCCTTCCCCAGGCTGGAGGACAGCAGGATGAGCCCCGTAGCCCTCCTGTGGTTCCCCCCTCACTCCATCACAGACCTGCCTTTCTGGCTCTCTTTGCCTTTAACCACCCTAGACCTGGTCTTAGGACACCCCTTCCAATAAGTGCAGATCTGGCTTCTCTGCTCACCATCCTCGCTGCCCAGCTCCAGATTTTTCCCTTTACCCAGCCCCATCAGCGCCTGCTCTGACTCGGCAACACCGAGGCACTGGGGTCCAGGGTGGGAGCCATGTGACCGGCCCTTTACCTCTTGATGACCTCATTCTCCACCATGGAGCTGTCCACCACCACGATCTGCTCAGGAATCCTGACGTCCACCGACACGAGGCCGAGCGAGAAGAGGGTGAGGACGGCCACACAGTGTCCCCCAGGGCCGTCCAACGAGAATGGAACCAGATCACTGGAGGTACTGTCGTCAGGATCCTGGTCCTTGAAGGAGAAGTGGTCGGGCTGGTCCAACTTATTGACTGACAGGATTCGGTTAAGGAACTGGAACGATTCTGTGCAGATAGTACTGGGGAATCGCCAACTGAAGACCCTAGAGGGGCCAGAACCATAGCACAGAGGAGAGGGCGTTTGCCTTGGGCTCAATCCTAGCCTCTCATATGGTCCCCAGCGCACCACCAGGAGTGATTCCAGAGTGCAGAGCCAGGAGTAACCCCTGAGCACTACTGGGTGTGGTCCCCAAACCAAAATAAAACTAAAACAATGAAATAAAAAAAGGAAATCCTATAAAGAAAACTTGGGCCTCACTGAGGACGGGCGCTGTGGCCACAAGTGGTTAGGCCTATTCCAGTTTGCCGTGGAAGCCACTTTCCCTTCCCCAGTGAGTGGGTGCCAGTCTACCATGGGGCAGTTTCTCACCTCACTCAGGCTGGCCCTCTGCCCCAACATGGGAACACAGACAGGAGTCACATCGGGGCCTAGGGCCACCCTTGCTTCTGCTACCACCCGGAGCCCTGGGTTCCTCTCCGCTGTCTCCTAGCCCCTGGCAGCGCCTCTTAGCCCATCTTAGCTCAGGGACCATGACACTTCTAGCAGGAGGCAGGTTCAAGATCAGTGCTGATGTGAGGTCTGACTGCTCGGGTCACTGCTCTGAGCAGGTTAGGGAGGTTGTTTAGGAAGGACAGAGCAGGGCTACAGACACAAGAAGGGAGCAGAGCACAGGTCTCCTTTTGTGTGTTTTTGTATGTGAGCATGTGTGCCTGTGTGTATCTAGGTGTCTGTATGTAAGCATGTGTCCATATGTGAGCACATGTCAGCGTGTAAGCACAGATGTGTCTCTATGTGTATCTGGGAGCATGTATGGCTGTGAGTGCAATCTATGTGAACATGTGCATGCATGTTTGTGAACATGTCTGTATGTTCATGTTTATGTATCTGTATATGGGAGTATGTGTGTCTGTCTCTGTGTGTGATTCTGTCCGTATGTGTGCATCTGTGTGTGTGTTTATGTGTGTGAGAAGTTAGGTTTGTGTGTGAGTATATACGTGTGTGCATGTGTGTGCAGCCTCAGTAAAGATGTGAGGACTAGAAGGGACACAAGGACACAAGGACTAGGAGGGAAGTGATGAGGCTGGAGGTCCAGGACTCCACGGGGGTGGGTGGGGGGGTGGGGGGGGACTGGCTGGCAAGTGCTGTGGGGGCCTATCTCTGGGGAGTACCCTTGGGTGGGGTCACGCAGAGCCCCACAGGTTTGATAGGCCTGGACACTTTCTTCAAGATGCTAGAGTCCGAGGACAAACGGGCAGAGGGAAAATATGTGCAGGAGACACACTCAGATGCACCAGCAATGAAACAGAAAATGGTGTCACTGACCTCACCGGAGGGTGGAAATGGAAATGCACTCGCCCCATCTAATACTACCCATGCTGAGTCCTGTACCCCAAATACTGCCCTGATCTAAGTCCCATACCCCATTATTGCCTGTGCTCTGAAGTCTATATCCCAATACTGACTGTACTCCAAGTCCCACACCTCCATACTGTCCTGCTCGAGTCCCAAGAAAGGACATGCACCAAAAGCATTGCTGCAATAGTGCCGAGACAGCTGGACTCACTATGTTCAGTTGAGCCTCTGGCTGGGTCTCCCAACCCCACCCACACCATGGCCTAGGCAGACTGACCGGAAGTAGGTCTGTGACAGCTGGTAGGACATGGGCACAAAGGGCAGTGCACGGTTCTTCTTGGGGCCCAGCATTTGGTTAATGCGGCGCCGGTTGACCATGCCTCGTTTCTGGCACTCCACAAAGGCGCGAACCAGTACCTGGTCCTTGTACTCGCGGAACAGCTGGAAGGTCTGTAAGGAGCATGGCAGTGTGAGCAAGGCTGAGTGGGGCTGAGCAGGGCTGAGCCAGGCTCCCAGGGTGGGAGCTAAGCTGAGCTGAGGTGGTGAGCTGGGCTGGGTTGGGCTGAGCCGGGCTCTTAGGATGGATGTGAATGGGGCTTATCTGGGCTCTGGGACAGGATCTTTGGGCAAGATCTCAGCTGTCAGCCTGCAGCTGCCCGTGTGAGCTCAGGGGGGATGAGGGCAAGGAGCCCCCTGAGTCCTAGCTGGCCAGCGGCTGGGTTAAGAGTCCAGGAAGAAGCAGGCCACTCACCCAGCATGTCCTGGTGATTCCCTCTACTGCATGTCCCTAAATGCATCTGGCTGTACTGTCCACTGTTTACCCCACCGTGGATTCTTATTGGGAAGGTGGCACTGACGGAATCTGAAGAACTCCGTAACCCCCAGAGCTCCCTCCTTGTGGCCATAGTAACATGCAACCCCTGGGTATTGTCTGCCAGACCCAAGGTGTTCACCTCTAGTTGTGGGGTCCCATGTGGGGAGGGACTACCTGTCAGGGTCCCTCCCTCTCAGCTCCTGACTGCAATCTCAGGGGCCCCAGGCTCTGAGAGAAGTCCAGCTGACTTGGAGCACCCACTCACATCTGGGACCACCTTGTGAAGCATAGGTTGGTGTGATCAACTAACACTGGCCTTGGCCCTGCTGGGTTGATTTGGTCCCATAGCCCAAGCAACTGGGGTTTAGGTGAGAAATGACAAGGGTAAAGCTCACACTGTCCCTGGCTCATACCGTTGGGACCCCTACAAGAAAAGTTCAGTGTGGGGAGCAGACTCCCTGTAACACCTCTATGGGATATCATGATCACAGGGATGCCAGGGCCTGGAGTTGCTGGGGGGCAGAGGCTGACGCATGCCTGCCATGGAGGCCTGGGCCCCAGAGTGCTCTGGAGGAGGCTGTGGTGTCCGCACGTACCTGAAACGGCTGGAATGACTTCATCTGGCTGTCCGAGAGGGCCAGCGTGCTCTGGATCAGGTTCTGGAGCACCAGGAAATGGATGTCATCTATGCTGTGGGGAAGGACAGGAGGCTCGCACGGGTTACACCTTTTCATGAGCCCAGTTCCCAGTCTCAGCCAAGGCCCTCACCGCTGCTAGCCCACAACACCACCAAGGGCAGACTCAGCCCTTCCTCACTGGTTGGTTTTTGCTAGTAGAGACTTTTGAGTCAGGTAGGTGAAACGGTGACAAAACAACTAACCCATGGTGGGTATACTAGCACATTTTCTCTTTAGCCAATTGGAGATGAGGTTTTCTACAAAGAGAATGGGCTTCTCATGGAAATGCTGTGCCAAAGGGAAACTGAAGTTTTCACTCAGGCAGAATTCTCAAACAGAGACCAGTTTAGGGAGTGGAAAACTCAAAGACCCCCCAACTCACAGTATGTCTAGGCCAGTGTCTGTGAGAAAGGGAATGGCGGGCTTTCAGGTAAAAGGGCAAATCACAAATATCCTAGTCTTTGTGGGCTGAACAATCACAGTGACTGGTGCTCAGCAGAAGAGCAGCACAGAGTGTCCAGAGTGACACATTAAGCGACCCGGTACTAGAGCCCTCAAGACTCTCTCTACAACCCTGGCCATGGGGCCCATCTCTGCCTCAGCATCCAGCAGCTTAGCTTGTACTTGCCTGTTAAGTTCATCCTCTTTCCTGACCTGTTGTTTTTTATCCCCAATCATCAAGACTCGGTATCTGCAAAAGAAACAAGTGTGTGTGTGTGTGTGTGTGTGTGTGTGTGTAATGTAATAGGTGTGCTGGGGACGTTTTGCAGTCACGATGGCCTGAATGTGGAGGGAAAGGGGCCTACACACTGCCCAATGAGCTGAGAATCAAGGACTATTCCTTCATTGACCTGAGGGCCATGGAGGGTATGGCATGGAGATGGCACTGTGCTAGGTAAGGGGATAGCGAACTGAACGAAGCTCATCAGGATGCAAAATACACATGAGACAAAAAATGGGAGGGAAAAAAACACCAAGAGGATGACTGTGAGGTATGAAATTAAGATTATTTTCTCATTTACTCTCTTTGGCTCTATAAAGTGATCAGTGGTGTTCATGCCAAGCAAGCATAAGAAAAAAACTTTAAAAGAGACAAGTGGCCATTTAAGATAGTAAGACAGTTCTTTAGTCTCCACCAAACTCAGTAAAAATTCATCTTCGCAGTGGTAAGTTTCTTAAGATTTGGCAGCTTTACAGAAAATCTTTTCACTTTGTTACAGAAGAGAATCCCTGGCCTTTTAGGTTCGTGCTCAGTACCAAGTGCCGAGTTTATTTCCTCTCTCCTCTACATGGCTTTTGAACTTGCTCTTAAGGCAGTCTTGGTTGGGCCTGGAGAATTTTGCAGCGATGGAGAATGGCCGCCTCACAGGTTCTCATCCCAAGACAGCCCCCATGTGTGGAGAGGGATCCAGCAGAGCTGCTGTGACCCTGGGAATAGCATTCGGCTGTACTCGAGTCCAGTGTGGTCCAATGTGGTTAACCCACCAAAGGGTGCAGCCCCACCAGTTCTGCCACTGAACAAGCCTGTGCTCAGGGCCCAGGAGGTACAAGCCCTCATGAGGGGCAGTGACCCTGGCCAGAACCCTGGGGAAGACCTGTGAGCCTCTACACTGTTTGAACCGGGCAAGCAGGGGACAAAGTCCCCCGAGGGCTGCATCTGAATGTTGTACACAAGCAGCATGACAGGGACCTGCATTTGGACAGCCACTCTCCTAGGCAGGAGGCCCTGGGCTCTAGAACATGGTGGTTCCAAGAACATGAGAATGACTACAACCAAAGAAACTTGTAGACAAGTCACTCATGAAGCCCACAGCAGCTCTTGGCCTGGCACATGGTGCGGTGGGCAGATGGTGGGCATGGGGGACAGATCAGGGGACTACAAGGGGTACAGTTTTACACTGGCAGTTTTGGGGATCACAGCACACTGAGAAGTCATAGCATAAGACTCCCCAAGCACCACAGTGGAGGTCCCAGGAGTGGGGACAGGAGCATAGTTTGATGGTGGCAGTTCTCGGGGGACCCTACCTGCCAAACAGCTCCTCAAGCGTGTCTGGAACATCGAGGTTCGGGTTCCGAAAAGCGGAGCTGAATTTCTCCCTGAGCCTCTCCACAAACTCCTTGAACTCACTGGCACAGACCTGGCAGGTGAGACACAAACGTGGGTCCTGGTGTCGAGATGGGTGAGTTGGAGCCAGAGCAGAGGAGGTGAAGGGCTGACAGTGGACAGCAGCTTCTTCCACTAGCTCCCCCCAAATATGCTGTGGAAACCTGGCCCACGAAGGGGCTTCTAGTAAGCCCCATTCTTCACAAAGGTCTCTGCAAAAGGGCATAGCCCTAGTCATATATCTCTGACCTGGCACCTACTAGTAAGGCTTCCCAAACCAAAGTGCTGCTAAGTGGATTTCCCACTGAGCAGGAAGTTCATCCACAGAACCCCCAAAGGGGCCCCCGAGACCAGACCAGGCAGCAGGTAGGCCCAGCACTTTGCAAGGCTCACCTTCGGGTCATCGTAATCACATTTGCGGTTCATGAAGTCCCCGATGAGGGCCTTGTCCTGGTAGACCTCAGCGAGGCAAACCCTGCAGAAAAAAAATGAACTCAGGGTGGTTCCACCAGGGGTCTGGCCAAGTGACTATGGAAACTGTAAATGGGGTGTGGACCAGCTGAGCCAGAGATAAGTCAGACCAGGAACTGCTCACGCCTAAATTAGGGCTCAGGGAAACACAGGGGTGGGGCGGGGGGAGATACACTCATCCCCACCGTTCTGTGTCTTGGAATGTCAAGTCTTCCGTGAGTAGCACATGGACAAGGCAGTCCTAAGCCAGCCTTTTGCTTCCATTTTGCTGAGGAGCCTGTAGGCAGGGCCCATCCTAACAGCAGCCAGGGAAAGCCAGGCAAGGGTGCCACATCTGCTCTGGGCCTCACAGTCTGGGTATCAGCGAGCCTGTTCTGAAGCCTGAGTGACACTGCGGTGACAGTGGGGAACCATGGCCAGTCCCCAACTCTAGGATAGCCTTTCTCCTAGTCAACTCCTAAAGGAATCAAGAAGGATCTAGAGATACTAGGAAGCCCTCTAGAGTCACAGAACCAGTGCAGGCACACAGCTTACTTGTAATTAAGGTAAGTCTGGGGATTCCGGACTATGTAGCGAGACCTTCGCCCGACGGAGTGAGACGTTTTATCCAAAGACTCTTCCAAGTTTGCGTGCAAAATGTCCCGCACAACTTGCCAAGTGACAAATGGGCCCTTCACCTGGACAAAGAGCCAATATAGAAAATAAGTGTCCATGCCCACGCCAAGACCAGAAGGAGCAGGGAGGTGTGTGTGTGTGGGAGGGGTGACAGAAAAGTATCCTCTGCTGCTTTCTTCAACATCGGACATGGTGGCTAGTCAAGAGGGTCTTTGACAAATGACAAATGACAAATGCTGGGACAGAGGCTGAAATGATAGCACAGCAGTAGGGAGTTTGCCTTGCAAGCTGATAACCTGGGATGGACCCAAGTTCTATCCCCGGCATCCCATATGGTCCCCCAAGCCAGCCAGGAGCGATTTCTGAGCACAGAGCCTGGAGTAACTTGGGCGCCGCCAGGTGTGGCCCAAAAACCAAAACCAAAACAAACGAGACAAATGCTGGGACTAACAGAAGGGGACAGAGTGAGAGAAGGAGAAAGCTGAGTGTGATAAAGGCTCAGCAAGACACCTCTGTGCTCACGAGCATTGTGGACACTGCTTTTATGTCTGCCTCAGAACACCTAAGCACACAGTTGGGATATTCCCACTGAATAGCGCAGGTAACAGGGCCAGCATGGAAGGATCTGGGTAAAGGCTTCGGTCTAGCTCCAGGAGTGGTCTCAAGAACACAAGGTCCTAGGGGAACAGTCTGTGTGTGAACCATGAACAGGAGCTGTGGGGTTCCAGGAGATAACCTTGGTGTTGAGGACGTTGCTGGCAATGCGGCACAGGATGAGCAGCCCATCCTCTTGCAGGGTCCAGGTGACCCGCAACCGCGTCATCCGAAGCAGTGCGTTCTGGTCAGTCTCATCGTGGTAGCGCAATCGTTTGCTTTTCTGTTCTAGGAACTCTGGGGGAGCAAGGGTGGGGGTTCATATGGGAGCTTGGGGTTCTCTGGAGAGGACCAGGGGCTCCACCATAGAAAATGAACGTCCAGGGGTCGGAGAGATAGCATGGAGGTAGGGCGTTTGCCTTGCATGCAGAAAGACGTTGGTTCAAATTCTGGCATCCCATATGGTCCCCCAAGCCTGCCAGGAGCGATTTCTGTGCGTAAAGCCAGGAGTAGCCCCTGAGTGCTTCTGGGTGACCCCAACCCCCCCCCCCCAATGAACCTCCAATCTCCCTAACAGGTTGCCCTGGTCAGAGATCACAAGGCCTGGACAGGGCAGTGAGCTGCCTGGGAAGGAAGGCCAGACACTGCTCCTGAGCTGCATCCTCTACCCCTTGCTCCCTTCTGCTCAGAATTTCCCTGTTGGATTGAGTTAGAGGGACAAAATAGGGCATCAGAGAGGTTGAGAGCATCAGGGGTACCAGGCCCCGTTAGCTCTGCCCACAGCAGGACAATGGACATGGCGTATCATGGGCACCAGCTCCCATTGGTTCTGCCCACAACAGGACAACAGTGTGTTGCCAAACATTCCACCCAGACAGCGGAACACAAAGGCCTCTTGTCCAACCTTTCCTCTTCCTCTTGACCTTCTTTGCTGGCTCCTTCTTCAACCGTTTCCGCTTCTGGCTTTTTCCGCCTCTGACTCTCTGGTTTCTGTCTACTGTGGGCTCTCGGTCAATCTCAAGCTGCTCTTTCCTGTCAGAGCACAGCTCCAGCCCCGTGCACGCTTCGCCCCAAAGTGTCAGCCTGCCAGCACCTGGGAAGCCAAGACAAATAGATACTCAAAGGGAGCCAGAGGACATGGTGGGCTGCACATCTGTTTGGGGGAGCACCCAGCACACGTACCTCCAGCAGTGAGAGGCAGCTGACGCTTGGGCAGGAAGGTCTGGAGCCTCACCATGAGCCCATTCTCAGAAGTGGTGCCCTCCTGAAAGGAGCACAGCATTGAGGAGCCCCAGGTCCTCATTGGACAAGCACTAAGGCTACATCCTGTCCCCTAGCTATGCATACAGAGAAAGTGGGGTCCCACGGGAGGTATAGTGACGGCTATTCTGGGGGACTGAGCTACTACAGAGCAGGTGGAGGGAGGGTGCCTGGGGGTCTGAGCTGGGGGAAGTGGACAAGGTCACACATGGTGGTGGGCGAGTGGCTTCCTGAGCAGATTCAGGAAGAGAAGACCCTGGAACCCACCTTTTTGGTCTTGCCAATAATATAGTTGGTCCAGATCCAGTTGCGCTTCAGATGCCCGTAGAAACTGGAGTCCAGCCCCGCAGCCCCCAGGCCGTCCCCTGGAACCACACCTTCATCCACTACCTCACGGCTCCCCCTGGTGACACAAAACAGAATGGCCGCTGGGGTGCCAGTTGCGGTGTATACTGTCCCAGGAGGGTGCCAGGAGAGCACATAATATCTGATATCCCAAGCCAAAGTGATAGCACAGCAGTAGGGCATTTGCCTTACATGCTGCCAACCCGGGATAGACCTATATTAAATCCCTGGCACTCTATATGGTTCCTTGAGCCTGTCAGAAGTGAATTCTGGGGCCCGGAGAGATAGCACAGCGGTGTTTGCCTTGCAAACAGCCGATCCAGGACCAAAGGTGGTTGGTTCGAATCCCGGTGTCCCGTATGGTCCCCGTGCCTGCCAGGAGCTATTTCTGAGCAGACAGCTAGGAGTAACCCCTGAGCACCGCCGAGTGTGGCCCAAAAACCAAAAAAAAAAAAAAAAAAAAAAAAAAAAAGAAGTGAATTTTGAGCGCAGAGCCAGGAGTAAGCCCTGAGCACCGCGAGGTATGGCCCCAAAACCAAAAATAAATAAATTTCTGATATTCCAGGTTTTAAGGTTGAATTTCATTTTTGAAAAAGGATTATTTGGTTTTGGGCCACACCTGGAGATGCACACAGCTTACTCTTGGCTCTGCACTCAAGAATTACTCCTAGTGGTGCTCAGGGGACCATACAGGGTGCTGGGGATCAAACCGACATTGGTTGAGTCCAAGTGTCCTTCCCACCGTCCAATTTCTCTGGCCCCTGAACCCCATTTTTAATATTTTGGAATTGATTCTTCTTTCTTTATGACATGAAATGTGTGGCTGGGGCCTGATCTACAGTCACTCCTCCGGTCTGTCACAGCCTGGGGCGGGCACAGGGCAAGGAAGAACAAGTACGGTAGTCACAGGGCAGACCCAGGGGCACAGGGCAGATACAGAGGCACAAGAGAACGCACGTTGTATACACCAGCATGGCACACTTGCGCTCCAGGTTGTGTTTGTCAATGGCATTTTCCTGCTCCTTCTGCAGACCTTCCTCATCACTGCCCTGCTCCACGCTGCTGCTCTTCCGGGCTCTTGGGTGCCGCACCACACCTGCAAGACCAGACCAGCTCCACTGCTGCCCTCCCTGCTGTGAGGCTGGCCTCAGGGGCAGGTCTCCCCTACACCAGCTGAGAGAGACTGAGGCTGGTCTGGGATGAGGTAGCAGAAGCATCAGATTAACCAGAGTTAAATCAGAAGCCGGGGGTGAGTGAGCAGAGCAAGGGCCTGTGTGGACTGAACTTGGCATGGGGGTGAGTAGGCACAGGGGAAATAACAAATTCTGGGCAGGATCCACATTATCTGATGCATGATGCAGTACCATGCATGATTCTTGGGCCCACAGGGTGCTGGAAGCAACCAGATGTTTGAAGGCCTGAAGGGTGTGTGAACATCACGGGGAAATTAAGCTCAGTTATTCTACAGCAAAAAAAAAAAAAAAAAAAAATCTGTTTCCTTTTAAGAACAGATAAAAACCCAGCAAAGCCATTGTGTGCAGGAGGCCCAAGCAGGCTGTGGTGACTTGCAGACTCGGAAGCCAGGCAGGTGCAGGCTGGGATGGATGGAGCTAGGACCCCTTTCGGTCAGGGCTGTCCACAAGACACCCAGTGCCCACAGGCAGCAGGGGTATTCTTTGGCAATAAAGAAACAAAAGGCTTCACTGAGGAGGTGAAAGGGCAGGTGCCAGGTCCTCCCAGACAGACTGGGACAGCAGTCGACTCAGGACTTGAGGCCTCATCATACTGTTGACCACAACATATTCAATACTCTTGTGGGCCAAGCTGGGTCCTGGGGCAGGCCTTACCTCCAACTCCTTGGGTACACACGTGTTTAGGGCATCCTAAGTTAGTAGATACCCAAGTCCATTTACACGATGCCCTCCCACTGCCCTGGGGCTGAACCCGCAGTTGTGGACCAGATCCCCAATTCCTGGGTCAACAAGCCTCTTGTAGTCCTGACAGTGGATGCTAACCCAACAAATGCCAAGCTCAGAAAAATTCAGTGCAAGTAAACTGAACTGCATTTTGTTGTTTTGGGGCCACACTGACTGTGCTCAAAGATTGCTCCTGGTGGGACTCAGGGGACATATGTGGTGCAGGAGTTGGCTCCGAAGTGGCCATGTATAAGGCAAACACTGTACCCTCTGTACTAAAGCTTTGGCCTCTACTTCACATCTTTTTTTTTGTTTGTTTGTTTTTGGGCCATACCTGGCGGCGCCCAGGGGTTACTCCTGGCTCTCTGCTCAGAGATCGCTCCTGTCAGGCACAGGAGACCATATGAGATGCCAGGATTCGAACCATCATTGGTCCTGGGTCGGCCACTTGCAAGGCAAACCTCCTACCGCTGTGCTATCTCTCCGGCCCCTACCTCACAACTTTTTATCAAGGCACTTTAACACAGAGGAACTGGGGCCCTTCTGGAATCTGCAATGTCAGCAGCCCAGCTCATGGTTGCATGTTGGAGTCTCAGAAACAGGCTCTTCTAGAAAGCATCTCGGTTCACTGAAAGTTCGGAATACAAGTGCTCAGGGTTCTGCTAGCACCAAGCAGACCTCGCAGGTAAACTGGCCTCACTGCTGTGCCAGAGTCATGTGCAGGACAGAAGTGGGCAGAGGAACGGGCAGTTCCTCCTGAGGTATAGCCATGTCCGCTGTGGAGTTCATAAGGGAAGACCAGATGAAAAGAGCTCTGGGGCCAACACTAGGCTGTAGTCCCAAGCCCCTTGCACACCATCCACTCGTGGGGTACACACCGGACAGAAGAGCCCTGACCCCGTGGGGAATAATTCCTGGGCTGACATTTCCTGGGCTCTGAGAATTCAGAGAATCTGAGGTTTCTGGAGGCAATAGTGCCACCTGACATGGGTGAAGGCATGTGTGAGTGGAAAAGGCTGGGAGGCATTCAGAGGGTGGTGGGGAACATATGCAAGGCTCTGTCTGATGCTATAGTCATAAGGTGTTTCTCCTGGACACTAGTGGCAGCCCTCACTGTCCTCCCCACTGCAACCTCATGTCCCTGTGCTCTGTGTTCCACAGTAGCCAGGTCTAAAAGGCCCCAAGACTTCGCTGCTCATTTATCACCAAGCAGTGACACTTGCAGCTGTCAGGATAAACCCAAACTCTTCCCCAGGGTCTACAAGTTCCTGGAGCCCTGTTCGTCCTTCCTTCCCCAGCTCAAGTCAAGACATCCAAGTCTTTGCCTCTGTTCAGTTCACTCTGGGCAAGGCCTCCATCAGATACCCTCTTAGTAAGGGTCCTCCTGAACCTTCTGCTGAAATGCCCTAGCTCATCACGAAGCCTGAACCTTATCTGGGCATGCATGTGCCACTGCCTGCCTGAGAACTAATGGGACAATGCCCACCTCTGCTCTCCCCAGTGCTACTGACTGAATGCACCAGTGACAGGGACAAAGATGGAGCCTTTGTCATGCATAGTGCCCTGTGTGCAACTTGACTAGCAGCACATGAGGAGGCACCATCCTCATCTGCCCTCCCACCATGGGCTCAGGCTTCCCTTCGCCCATCCCTTCCCTCTCCATGCAGTACCTAGTGGGGTGTTGAGGCAGACGCACTGCAGGTCAAACCAGTAGTTCTCCACGTCCTGCATGGAGTCCAGGACATACAGGCGCCGCTCAAAGGGCCGGCTGCTTTGTGCCAGGTTGTAGTGTGGGTCACATGTGGTGGTGTCCACGATGGTTGCATTCCGCTTCAGGTAGATGAAGACCTGCCGAGGGCCACAGCAGCCAGGTCACCCATTGTGCCCTACGATGCTCAAGCACCCTCCAGCTGCTGTCTGCCAGCCACTGAGCACGTTACCTGGTCTTTATCCTGGAACTTCTCAGTGGGTCCAAACTGTAGCAGTCCCATGTAGCACAGCCGTTGAAAATTCTCCACGACCGAGAAAATGTAGCGCCTGGGGGTAGCCGGGGAGTGGGGTGCATGGGGGCACAGGCTGAACAGAGGCAAAGGATCCTCTTTCTCCACCTCCTCCTCCCCTTCCCAGCAGGCAGGAGCGGGAAGATGTACCTCAAGCCGGTACTGGGCTGAGACCCAGTACTTCCCACCCCATCATCCAATCAGAATCTCATTCCGAAAGTAGATGTCACCCCAGCCCTGGGCACTGTGGCTTAGCAAGAGCACAGGCTGGAGCTGGAGTGATGACACAGCAAGGAGGGCACTTGCTATATACACAGCTAACCCAACTTCGATGTCTAACACTCCATAGGGTTCTTGGAACCCCACCAGGAGCACAGAGTCAGGAGTAAGTTCTGAACACTGCTGGGCACAGGTGAGGCCCTGAGTTTCATCCCGGAGCCCAGAGCCTTCATCAGCAGACTTAGGCAGAATTTTGTAATCCTGTGAAGGTGCCAGTTCACACGTGACTAGCCTGTGTGCACGTTTGACTCCCAGGGGCTGTGTTGGGGAGGATCACGAGTCCTGCAGCCTGAAAGCGGAGCTGTTCCCTGTCCCATTCAGACCATTGAAACCCCCAGTAGAAGGGCCCCAGATCCTTAGCGTCTGTTGGGGTCGGGGAGTGTGTGATGCGGGGTGGAGGACTCACCTTTTGTACAGAAGCTGCTGTCGTACGGGCCTGGGCAAAGAGCGGATCAGCGTATGCTTCTTCACGGGGTCACCGAGGAACTCCTCCAGTCCATCCACCTGAAACACGGTCAAGGCTGGGATGAACACTTGACCCCACGATTTTCTGGCCCCTTCGCCTGCTCACCAACCCTCCTATCTCCACTTGGAGTCTGGCCATTATTCCTCCCAACCTACCTGCCACATTGCTGGGTACCAACAACACATGCTCACAAATGCTATGGGGTGGGGGCACACCACTATTTACTGCTTAAGCAGCTACCACTTATTGCTGCTTAACTAAAAGCACACAAGGCTGCAGACCTGAGCCAGTGAACCGGCTTCATCTGGAGCCTAAAGAGAACCTTGCGGAGCTCCCACAGATAAGTGTACCAAAATGTTGTTAAAATACACACAAATTAGGTTGGGGAGATGGGCCCAATCGTGGAACTGTGGGCTCTATACCAAGCACCACGTGATCCAAGAGTTCATGGGATCCACATGGATCCACGTGATCCACCAAGAGTTCCAAGCTGGTGGAACTCGGTGGGCCCAGCAAGGCCAAAAAGACCTAATAAAATAATTTAAAATAATATCCAGAAATTAGGACATAAATGCCCCAAACAGAATATTGGTTAAATAAATCAGAGTAGAACAGGTGAAGCCTTACTATGAACTTACTTCCAGATGTTAAAACTTAATGATGCAGAAGAGTATAGAATACATTGTTCAGTGGAAAGAACAGATAAGAGTAAAAATATTCCCAATTGAGTATTATTTTAAAGCTCTCTTTGACATACATACACACATGTACATACAGACACAATACAAGAATGAAGGGCTAGAAGAAGCATCAGCACTAATCGAAATGGTTAACTTATATGTAGTTTCCAGTTTCTCCTTCGTATTATTAGTCTATCTTCCTATGTTTATCAAACAATGTATGTAAAATGACAAGTCTTTTATTTTTTTTTGAGAGAAAGAACATGGACATGCACATTTTGAATTTAGTTTTTGCAACAGCTCTGTCCACAGGAGGAGAGTTCTTTCACCCCATTTGCATCGTCATGACCTCTGTTTTTTGGGCCACACTGAGCTGTATTCAAAGAGAGCCTCTTGAACAAAGCTGTGTTCAAGAGATGTGGTGCAGGGGATTAAACCTGACTGTTGTATACAAGAAAAGTAATGATTTAATTAGTTTTTAGTGAAGCAAGAAAGTGTTGAAGTTTTTTTTTTTTTTTTAGAGAGAGAACACGCACAAGCGAGCTCTAGCAGAAAAGGAGAGAATCGAGAAGTCATTATTTTCCTTAACCCATCTTCCTTCCATCCAAATCTACCCATTATCAATCCATTCCAGTGGTCCTCAAACTACAGCCCGCAGGTCACATATTGTATTTTTTCCCGTTTTGTTTCTTTACTTCAAAATAAGATACATGCAGTGTGCATAGGAATTTGTTCAGTTTTTTTTTTTTGTGTGTGTGTGTTTTTTTTTTTTTTACTATAGTTCAGCCTTCTAACGGTCTGAGGGACAGTGAACTGGCCCCGTTTAAAAAGTTTGAGGATCATTGCTTAATCCTTTCTTCCATTAATCATCCATTCACTGATCATCCATCCATCCATCATCCATAATTCTTCCATCTTCCATCATCCATCCATCCATCCATCCATCCATCCATCCATCCATCCATCCATCCATCCATCCATCCATCCATCATCAATGCATCTTTCCATCCATTTCTCTCCTCCCTCTTGTCAACTGGCTTATGTACTAGGAAAATAGTCTCTGAAGGATTTCCCACTAATCACCCATCTACAGGCAGAAAAAATTCTTCCCAACCATGCGTGTGCACCCTCTAGCCTGTACCCGGACTGGGCCAGTATGAGTCAAGACTGACTTTACCTTGTAGCTGACTTGCACAATCTGTACGAAGATAGAGAGTGGAAGGCAGAGGAGAATGTCGCTGACGAGAGCCCAGCCATAGCCAAAGTCCCTGTGGATTGGGATGGGAGGGACGAAGCGTGTCCACGAGATTTCATCCACATACACTAGAAGAGACCAGGTATCAGGCCCATTGTCAGGATGGTGACGTCACCTCCTGGACAGCCACTCCTAGCAGACTCGGCCAATTGGCTAAGAAGCTGTACTTGGCCTGCTTTGGGGCAGGGCCACACAAGAGCGCTGTTTAGACCACAAAGACAGGAAGCACTGGGGCTACCTTCGGACCCCTTGTCCCAGTGCACTAACCTCGGTTTGAGGACAGATCCATTTCCACTTCCTGGGCAGCTCTGTCCAGGTGGTCCTTAGGTGGATCATTGCCAAGGGCTTCTGCCTCATTGCTGGGATACAGTGAGGCTCCTGTGTGGCCTGGCTTCAGCCTACCCATCCTCCTTTCACTGCTGAGGACAAACTTTTCCACCGAGTTGTTGTCAGGGTGCCCGTAGATCAGGTACCACAGAAATGTGTGGACCAGCCTCAGGCGAGGCATTTTGGGTAGAAATCCAAGAGAACGCCCAAGTCCAGGGACTGAGACAAGAGAAGGGAGAGTAGTGATCAGGAAATGCCAGATTTAGTTCAGTTCACCCAAAGCTATTGGTACTCCAGGCCCCCTGATATGTCATATGGAAATCACTGGGACAGAGATGAAAAGAGGGGAGGAAGGGCTATGACTGTTTAGAGGCCAAGAAAGGCCTCCTGGAGACTTGGGACATTGTCACCGAAAAAGTTCAGGGAGGAGCCAGAAGGCTAGAACAGTGTCAGATGAGGAGGGAGCATGCAGGATAGCCACACAGAGAGAGACTGCTGGGGATCAGCTCTGGGTGAATGGATCTAAGGCAGGAATACTGCAAGGATTAAATAGACAAAGCAGAAGGAAAAGGTTGAGGCCAGGAGGCTCGCAGCCTGTGAACTCTCCTGCATAGTCCACAGTTATTGCCTTAGCCCAACAGTCATCAGAAACACGAGGGCAGCATTCGACAGACATATGCCATCTGTGCTAATCAGCCAGGTTAAGCTCTGATATACAAAGGATCTCTGGGCGGGTGGGGGGCTAAAGTCTCCACAGTGGCTCATCTCAAGTGGAGAAGCAGCAGAGATAAAGCAGTTACAGGACTCCCGCTGAAGTAACATTCCAGATTTAAAAAGTCACAGAAGCCATTTATTCAGCCCTCCTCCATTTGATTGAACCCTTTGTTCCCAATAACAGTCTATATTAGGACTCGGGGCTCTACTGGCCAGGATCCTATGGAAAGCAGGAAATGAAGGATTTCTTTTTTTCCAGTTCTTTTCCACTCACTTCCTTGTCAACACAAAACTTTCCCACCCAGTGAGGGAGCAGGGAAAGAGACCCTGGGAGACCAGGGAGAGGCCAGTCCAGAACAGAAGGACCACTCGCTCACTGCCTTTATCCCACCAGCAGTTTCTGACAAGGTCGTGCCTGAGCAGTGAGGAAGGGAAGCCACACAAAGGCCTTCCTAACTTGTAATTCCTAGTGGGTCACTTCCGGTTCTGTCTCACCCCTGCACCACCCAAGCATGCCATGTGGCCTGGAAAGGAGCCAGCGTCTGGCCTGTAGTGTGCTACTGGATGCTGCTCTGTGGTAGAAGGGTTTCCACGAGTGCTGTATGGATGACAGAGAGGATGCAAAGGCAGCCCTATGAGGCCAAGGTGAGACACTTTTATATCCCTAGTGCATCCATCGAATCTGCCCTGACAGAAGGTTGGAGAGGTCAGAGCAGTGACTGCCTGGGGTGCCAGAACCTTCCAGATAGAGGATAATGGGCAGGGGTAATCTTTTATGTATTATTCCTCACCACGGACTGTACGTAGTTTCTTTTATTTAGTTACTAAATCTGCCCAAGAGGTCCTAGGGGCAAGAGCCACTACTATGACTTTGGATGAGGGATCCCTCCCATCCCCATTCCACCTCTGCTTACCAGCCACAGGGGCCACATCAGCCACAATAGGGTTCATGCCAGCCATGCCCGACTTGGGCAGCTCCTCACCCATGATGGGGTTGTAGTTCTTCAGCTGGGTGATGCCCATCTTCTCATCCATCTTTTTTACCCGGCCACTATCAAACTTGGAGGCCACATTTGGTAATGTGTCTCCTGACTGGCTCGGGCCTTCTCTCTCTGAACTTTCCTCCTCAGCCTCTCCTAGTGGTACTGGAGGTGGCACCATTTTAATCCTGCGGGTCAAGCATAAGTTCAGGGTTAAGGCCTAGAAACCAACGCCTACCCTGGATCACACAAAGTCTGGCTTCAGACATGGCTGCCCAGGATGGCACTGTGTTGGGGCATGTTAGGTCGGGTCAAACTGAGGGTAACCCAACCTTTGGGGAGCTGCTTATTTGGTGAGAAAGCGCATCTTTGAAATAAAGACCATGATGGGAAATTCTTCGACAGCTGTTGGGGAGATGGCCCTCTACCAGGCTACTTCTGCTAGTGGCACCAATCTAGTAGGTTCTATGCCTAGCAGGAACTTCTCTCCAGTTCTCTTGATCTGAAGCCCAAGAAATGAGAGCCCAGAGCCTGCGCAATCTCACAGCATTTGGCTGAGGAGCTAGAGTGCTGGACCACTACGGAACCTAATGGAGAAGAGTTAGGACAGTTTCTCTCAGAGTGATGGGATAAGGACCCATAGGTGACCTTCAGCTTGTGTGTCAGCGGCCCCCCCACCCACTAAGCTCTGTGAAGGACACTGGGGACCTTCTTCAGCTGTGCCACCTGCCTGTTTGCTGTACTGGAGTTGGAGATCCGGAAGCGGACCTGCTCGATGGCACTCCTCACCAGAGGGTCATTCTGGTCCATGGATGGGTGCACCACTAGGTCCACCTGCAGAGAGGTGAGAGGGCAGTAGGGTCAGGAGGCCGAGGCATACTGTGGCATGCTGCTAGCTGGGACAACACTAGGTGATCGCCAGCCTGGGCTGAGTTCACCCAGTAGCACCTTGGACCATCCTGGCCTGTGGCACCTGCAGTAACATGTCTGCTCCTGAATCTCTTGCTCTGTTCGTGCTTAATTTTTCCCAAGTTCCTTCCTCTACCCTGGATGGCTGTCATGGGTGCTTCTCCATCGAGGCAGCAGATTTAGAGCTAATTTTGGGGTCCATCTCTCCCAAGGGATGGGAGCTTAACAGTTAGAGGTTTATCATTGTTTCCTAAGCAAGGGCCAGGATGACAGGTGGAAACCAGGAGAGGGAAGGGCTATGAGCTAAGGATGACCCCCATGAGGCCCCAGGTAGACTCTGACTCTGTCACCAGTAGGCACACTGCACACCTAGTCTGTGGTCCTGCTGCCTTGTTCACCTGCCCTGACCCTGAAAATAGCCGCCATCAAGCATGTGGCTAAGCTTGGTAGCTCTGGGCCACACATCCTGCCACATCCGAGGTCAGGACTCTTGTGTTTGTTTTTTTGTTTGTTTGTTTTTGGGGGGCCACACCCACCCCTTTTAGGATGTGTAACGGAGATTCTGCAACAAAGGGTAACTAGAATCAGGCACACATAAGGCTGGCGGGGGGGTGGGGTGGGCAAAGAACCCCTCACAACCCTCCCCCCCCATGCTACGCTACCTTCTTCTTGATGCCATCCTGGATGACAGTGGTGCGGTACAGGCGCAGCAGACCTTCCTCTGACAGATTCCGCACCAGTCGGATAATGGACTTCTTGCAGCATTTGGTGGACACACCCTCTTGCTTCTCCTGGTCCATGATCATCTTCTGGATTCTGGGGCACCACAAAGGGAGTCCACAACTGGAGGGACCCAATCTGCCACATAGCAGCCAGCAGAGTCCCGGGGATCAGCCCAAGGGCACCCCTACAGTCAGCTGGAGACTCATGGCCCTGGGGACCACCTCTCTGTTCGATAAGTGTTCAAGACCTTTGTGACAATTACAGGAGGGAAAGGGGGTGCGGGGTGGCACTCTGTCTTCTCAGATCCCCAAGCCAATTTCAGGCTATGGAAAGTTCTGGCTGGTTTGCACTCCCAGATCCCAAAGCTGCCCCAAACCCCTCCTCTCCTGAGACCCGTTCCTGGGTGAGTGTCTATACTTCACTAACTCCCGCAGCAGTCCTGCCTTTTGTCCCTGACAGAACCAGACTCCTGCCCCAGTGACTGGCGCAGAGCCACTGCCGCCAGGACATGTCTGCTGTCAGGTACAAGTAATTCTGCTGGAACCCAGGCTCCAGGGAAGAATGGAAAGCAAAGCTCTGTGCTAATCTCTCCCTATCTCCTGCTCCCCCTCCTCAGCTCCCCAAAGCCAGAAAAAGACAAATCCTAGAAAGCTCGGTTTCTGGCTCATTAACTCTACGGATGGCATTTCCCCATCTCACCATCCAAGGTCAGATTCCCAAATCCCACCAAGCAACACCCAGGCAGGCCCAAGAGCAGCTCCATGCAGCAGGGGGCGTTGTACTGGTGCCAGTACCAGGCACAGACCAGCCTTACGTGAAGAGGCTCTCGATCAGGCGCAGGTTGGTGACGGCCTCAATGATGAGATTCCTGCGCTTCAACAGTCTGTATGTTTCATGGGGCTTGTCCTGGCCTTGCTTCCCTGACTTCTGGGAACCGCTGCCATCCTGGAATGGATCAATCACATATAGACACACAGGTTCAGTGGGACAGGGGCCCTGCCTGGGGCGTTCTGCACCAGGAGCCCCCACGTAGAAGGTGCATGCTGGTCGCCTTCCCTCAACTCAGCTTGGAGAGGGGAAACTGACGGCAAGGACAATGCTGTGCCAGTGGGCCCAAGCCTGCCCATCAGCGATGCCTGACACCCCACTACACAGGCACCCAAGAAACGGTCAGGACGTTGTGTTCAGCAGATTACCATACAGACATCCAGGGCAGGAAGAGGCAAGAGGGGCATCAACTCTTGCCCCTCACAATCCCAGCAGGGGAAAGGAATTTCAGAGCTCGAACAGCAGACAGGATGAGAGTAGGCCATGCTCCCACTGATCCCGGCCAGGTGTCCTGCACTCTCTCCTTGATACAAAAGGACCTGCCTCTGATACTTGCTCAGTGCCATACAGGCCCCAGGCCAAGGTCCTACAGAGGGACAATCTTGTCGGGGGAGGAGGCCAGAGTCAGATCATAGGAAGCTCCAGAGGGCTAGAAGATTCAGTTCTCTCTTTGGCATCTTAGAGCAAACACCACAGAGAAACGGTGATCCAGTCAAGCCTCCTGGGCTTCTGCAAAGGGAAATAACTCATGGCTCTGTTAAGAGCCCCAAGAACTGGCCATGTCCCTCCTCTAAATGTGCAAAGGCAAAACCCAGTCTTATGCTGGCAGAGAAAGAGTCATGCCAGGAGGCCAGATCAGGAATCCAGGGGTGTGCCGGGCACAGAGATGGAAACACGTGACCTGGTTAGGTAGTGCTCAGGCCACGAACCATGGATGGGGTGAGGTGCTGGTGGTCAACCTCAGTTCAATTCCTGATGCAATGATAGGTACCTGATACACTGCTGCCAGGAGTCAAACCTGGTCATGGAGCTGGGAGTGGCACTCAGCCTCCCACCCACGAAACAAGAAGGTACAAAAGGAGGTAGAGGGACAAAGAAGGAAGGAATGGAATCTCCTGGATACCACCTGCTCAAGTTACAAACATGCCAATGACTGAACCCATAGAACAGAACAGGGTTAAAGAGATTCAAAGAAGAGTCAGAAAACCCTCTAGTCATAGAGGGAGACAGTGTCATAGCATAGCAGTTAAGACTGAGCCACCCAGACCCCTTGGCAAAAACTGGGCGGGCCAGTCCCTCCAGCCCAGGCCCTGACCTCCTCTTCCCATTCATCTCTGACATTCATCTCTGTGTATGACTATGAGGCCTACATACAAGCCCAGCACCACACTGTCATGGCATTAGTCCATGACCCCCTGCAGCCACAGCACCCGGGTCCCAAAACCCTCAAACCACATGAGAAACTTGTTTCTGGGATCACATTTCTCAAGGTGGAATAAACCCTAGGTAACAAGCGACAAAGGACATAGTGACCCAAGGTGACAAGTATCATAATGTGATGGTCCTGGGTCCATCTACTGCACCCCAAAGGTCCTACATCCTGAACTCTGGCCTGAACGGGGCCTCTCCTTTGGGCAGATTCTATAATTACTTTCTTTTATGGCAAATACCAAATACTCAGCTTCTGAGCCAAGGCAGGGATTTCTGGCCCCGAGCAACATCCTAGGTACAGCCAAATGGTCCAGAGAATGAACAGTGACCTACACTAGCCACACAGGGTCTATACTGGGAGGACCCATCAAATTGCTTGTGCTCTGTGGGTGAAGGGCCCACAGGGGAGCACCCCTTGCTGGCGGTCCATCCACTAGGGCCCGAGGCCCATCGTGGACTCATCCACCCACTTGCTCACCTTGGGGTTTTCCAGCCGGACCTCCTCAATGACAGCAATGTCACCCAGGTTACTTTCCATGCAGTGTGAGCCAAAGGATGCGTTGGGGTCCGAAGAACTGCTGCTGTCCAGGAAGCTGTCCCCACTGACCACGTTCTGGAAGGTTCTCTCTGTAGAGCTTGGGGTGGCTGTGGCTGGCAACTTCTTTAGCGGGTGCAAGTTTAGAATCTTCCACCCACCTGCAGGGAGGAGGGACATGGGGGCCTTAGGCTAGTTCACAGACTGGGCTGGGCTGAGCAAGCACAGGGGTGGCCTTAGTTAAAAATGAGATTGGCACTGGCATGGGCAGCGAGGCCATACACAAAGGACCCGTGGAACATCCAGCGTTCAGCTTCTTTTTTGTGTTTGTTTTTGGGTCACATCTGGCAGCACTCAGGGCTTACTGGCTCTGCACTCAGAAATCACCCCTGGCAGGCTCAGGTGACCATATGGGATGCCGGGAATCAAACCAGGATCCAGAATCTGTCCTGGGTTGGCCGAATGCCAGGCAAATGCCCTCAGCTTCTTAAAGGGCTGAGAACGGATGGGCCCTTCACACTTTAAAACTACAGGCATGCACTTGCCACAGAAAACAGACCATGCAACCATTCCCTCAGATCCTGACCTATGACCCTCAGACTGTGCCATGCAGGGAAACCTCCCAACTCCTGCTCAGGGAAGCAGAAGCAACAAGGCAGGACAACCAGGTACCCCTACCCTTGGTGGGGGTGGAGTGATGTGGCTGGCTCCAGGAAGCAGCCTTGGCATCCCCTCTGGCTCTCCGCTTGCTGCTGCTGCTGCCCTCTTCTTCACTGTCAGACTCGGAAAGAAAGGCGTCCTCAGCCTCGGGCAGCAGCACCTCCTCCGGCATGGACGCCAGGCTCACAGTGGTCAGGAGTTCGCCCCGTGCTTTCTCGCGCTCATACTGCCGGCTCAGGTCGCTCTCCTCCGCAAACACACATGAGATGTACTTGGTGGTACGCTGCCGCCCTTCATCTTCCATAAATCCCTGGGGGACAGCAGGTGTTCAGGGCCTGTGGGACTGGGTCTACCTGTACCTCCTCCTACTCATGGCCAGGCACTGCCTTCTCTGACAGCCCTGCCACTCAGGGGACCTTCCTTCTTTCTTTCCTTCCCTCCCTTCCAACACCCAGACAAATGGCATCTTTTGGGGTCTGTTTTGGACTACACCTGGCATTGCTTGGAGGCTTTTCCTGGCTCTGGGCTCTGGGTGACACTTAGCGGTGCTCAAGGGACAGTACGTGGTACTAGGGATTGGGTCAAGAGTTAAGGCTTATGCAGCCCATGGAGTACGCACCTTTACTAACTCTCTGGCCCAAGGGCAACATCTTTATGTCAACCATGTGCCAAGGGCAATGCTGAAGGCCTGCCAGCGTGAGCGCCCTAGTTATACTGCCTTCAAGCAAAACAGTTCCCAGCAGGCAAGAGAAGGGCTATCAGGGGCTTCTCTTCTAAGACAGCAGGTCTGCCCTGAGACCAGGCAAGCAGGGAGGAGCCAGGTGGACGCTAAGTGGGCAGCAGACAGGAGGCACGCTAGTCTGGAGGTGTGTGTGAGCCCACCCCAGGCCCACCTCATTCCCAAAGCATGTTCTGTCTCCTGCTGGCTTTGTGATGCTGACAATGCACAACTCACTCCAGGTTACACAGTGGGAACAGATGTGTCCGAGGGAGGGAGTTGCAGGTGAGCTGGGTGGGCCTTTATCAGCCTTACAGGACACTCCTTCCCCAGTGGAATGACCCCACCCCCACCCCTACCTGGGGACATTACCTTGACAACTTTAAACCTTTGCAGAAGGCGGCACAGCATCCTGGCTTCCAGCTTGCCCACATTCATAGCCACGCGGATCTCTGCTTGGGAAATTCCTTTGGTGCCTCTGCGCTCAACTGCATGGAACAATAGGAGTCAGAGGGCCCAGAGAGATAGCACAGCGGTGTTTGCCTTGAAAGCAGCCGATCCAGGACCAAAGGTGGTTGGTTCGAATCCTGGTGTCCCATATGGTCCCCCCTACCTACCAGGAGCTATTACTGAGCAGACAGCCAGGAGTAACCCCTGAGCACCGCCAGGTGTGGCCCAAAAACCAAACAAAAAAAAAGGAGTCAGAACCCACTAGCTGCCCGGAAGGTGCTGCCCAGGCGAACTCGTCCTCCACCCACGTCTCTGCTTCTGTTTTGTTTTTTTTTTTTTTTTTGGTTTTTGGGCCACACCCGGTAACGCTCAGGGGTTACTCCTGGCTATGTGCTCAGAAGTTGCTCCTGGCTTGGGGGACCATATGGGACACCGGGGGATCGAATCGTGGTCCGTCCAAGGCTAGCACAGGCAAGGCAGGCACCTTACCTTTAGCGCCACCGCCCGGCCCCACGTCTCTGCTTCTGAAAGCAGGGACCCGTAGCAAAGGGTGAAGGTGCTCGAGCAGGGACAGCACCAACACCCTGCTGACCCCTGTGGACAGAAGCTGTGTATTCTCCACACTCACCCCACCTCCCCAAAGTTGGCTCTTCCAGGGCCAGAGTAGTCCAGATAACTGAAACGCATTCTTTCATTTTTAAAAGCATTAAAATAACTTTTTCTTTTTGATTCTGATTTTTGAGCCACACTCCATTATATCGAGGGTTAATTTCTGGCTCTGTGCTAAGGGATCATTCCTGGTACAGTTCAGGGGATTAGCTGGGGGGGTGCAGGGACTG